>NC_084766.1:36045000-36645000 GCF_028858725.1 Colius striatus
AACTAGGCACTGCAGCAAATTATTCTTACATGTTCCTATGAGACCTGATCTAGGTGAACCTGCTTCTGCAGGGGGGTTGGACTAGATAATCTCTAAAGGTCCCTTCCAACCCCTACCATTCTATGATTTTCTGATTCCTTATGCATGAGATAACCACAGCTGGAAAAGCTCCCACTAATTAGTCATTTGCACCAAAAGCTCTTTTAACAACAGCAAAACCCAACCCTTAAAAGCTCAGTTTAGCCTGAGGCCTTTATGATGCCAAAAGAGCTATGAGACAAAGCTTTGTTTTTAAGAAGGTATGTTCCAAACACCTACTGGTGGGTGAAATGAAATTACAAGCTTCACAAAATACTGAAACAGAAAGACCAAGGAATATAAACATGTACTTACCTTCATTTTTACTCTTCTCTTTTAAACATATCTTGATGGCCTCCAGTGCTCTTGGACTGGTAAAAACCAGGCCTCCATAACAATCTGGATGAGAGAGCTACACACAAAAAGCAAATATAGGAAGTACAGTAAATAAATGTGAGTAAATAAATGTAAGTATTAAGTCAATTGACACTTTATAATCCTGTAAAGAGCAAAACAGCTTTAATAAATGAAACTGGAATGGGTATTCAATTACTACCAGTAATATCTCTAGTCCATCAGTCTAACTCTGAATTTTACCTGAGCAACTGAACTCTTTAACAAGTATGGGCAACCTGCTTGATGTCATATACAAAACTGGGATATCTACAGCTGTGCTTGTGGAAGCACACAGAGAGGTACCACAAAGGGCACTGTGACATGACACAGCACCTTGGCAATCACAGCCTAAATTCTCTTGAAATGTAAGTCAACTGAAAGAATTTTCAGCTTACCTTTTCAAATAAGCTCTCTAGAGAGATGAATTCAAATGACAAAACTGGAATCAAAGTGGCTTCGAACCCATACAACCCTAATTCCTATGAAAAAGAAGGTTACAGTTCTTGGAAGAGATTTCAAACAGCATTTTTTTTCTCCCAAAGAATTGTCTAAGTTAGCACAAATCTTTCTTTTTAATGAAGTGAAACATAAAGGCATCTTCTTTGTTTTTACTAGTGCATCTGCTTTGGTTTCATTAGTTATTTAGTATTACAACATAACACCAGCCAGCCATGGAACTGAGGCCTCCTTACAGCTAGTGAATAGTTACAGTATAGATCAGCACATCACTCTCACCTTCCCAAGTGACAATCACCTCATCCTGACAGTGTTCTTGTACATCTCTGCCATTCTTTAAAGCCAACAGAACTGCTCCTATGAATAACTCCTCCTCACATGCCTACATGCAGGAGCAGAAAGGACCACAGCCAACCTCTTTTTAATATTACACTCCCAGTAAGACCACTGACATTTGTTGTAATCTTAATTCTACCCATGTGAACACAATCAGTATTAACTAATGGAAATGAAATTGCTTTCCTATCAGTACTGTGCTGAGAGCTTTAAGGAGTTCAGTATGAATGTCCCATAACTAAAACAATCTTCTCAGTACCAGCACATTTGCTAACAGACTTTGTTTGTAGCATCATTTCAGACATGCCTTCCAAAGGTGGAGTATTTTTCTTCGAAAATACCATCATTTCAGACATGCCTTCCTAATTTTGATTGAGCACCCTTTCCACTTGAAACAGTTCCATTCATCTATCTTGCTGAACACAGATACTGTTGTTTACTGTGAAGTCACACAATTGTTTACCTTTTTAACAGTTTACTTACTTTAAGGTAGGGATCTGGTCCTGAATCTTTGTCTTTGGGATCCTTCAGCAACAGAACCTTCATTGTTTACCAAATAACTGCAAAGAAACTCTGAAATACAATAAAGGAATTTATCTAAATTAGATCTAGAGGACTTGCTACTGAATAGTGACTTTAATAGCTCAGCTTCAAAGAAACTGGGCTGCTAACAGTTGCACTGCTCTCCACACAATGAGTAAGCACTTAATGTACACTCTCTGGGCATGAATACCCACCCTGATAAGAGCAACAAATAACATGCTGTCTTTAGATAATACTGCTTAAGGGAGACACTAGAATGAAAGTCATCAAGGAGAGTACATTTTAAAGGAGAATATTTTGTACACAAAGCTTTAAGTTCAGCAATGTAATAAGCTGCCATCTGTACTTAGCTCTTTTCATTTCCATGCAAGGGCTTGTGCATCAGGGGATATCACATGCATGGTGCAATATTTTTTTAAACAAAGCCACAAACTGCTGCAGGTGTTTATATTCACATGTTTAGAACTCTGAATATAATGCCTTGTTTCATGTATCTATTAAAATGGAAGATGTCAGTGCTCAGTTCCTTGAAAGTTGATTTGGGTGCTGAATTCAAAGCCCAATACAAGATGTAGGCAAATATACCAAGCATCAAAGCAAACAAATACAAGCAAACAGATATCCATTCTCTAACTGCACATTTACCTCAGTTATCTATGTGTTACTTCCCTGAGAGCTTACATACAGCAAGTTCTCTTCAAAATTAACTGCATCTTAAATTTTATCCAGTTGCATCAAATGCATTGAAATCCTCAGAAATTCAAAGGCAAAAAAAAAGCCCTGTTCAGACAAATATGAAAGGAGGAAAGACAAAAGGCAGCTTTAGACAAGAGTGGACAAAACGGGATCTGGTTCAAGTAACCAGAGCTCGGTGTCACACCTGCTCCTGGAGCTGGAAGCACTGTGAAACAGGAGTGGTGAGAAGGGCACCCAAAGCAAACTGGTGCCAGGAGCTCTGGCAGCATCTGACTGTGTTAGTTTGGGGGATTTGAAACTGTTTTAAATCTAGGTTTTCAAACTGAGGTTTTAATTCTGAACATCTTACTACAAGACATGGAAGGGGACATTTCCACAAGACCTGCAGCACTCAATACTGACACGGATTGTTGTTCTGGTACTGATTTTCCCAACAACTTTGTAAGCCCATGTTCAGTGCTTAGGCTCTCAGTACGATACACCTACATTTCAACTAGTAACTCTCAAAGAAAAATGATGAAGTCTAACCTCTCACATCTCCCTGTTTCCAAAATATACAATGATTAATGGCATAATAAAGTCATCAAAATGTAAATGTAAGGGTTAAAAAACCCAAATAAATCCTTCCAAACTGTATAATACAAGACAATAATACTTTCTGGAAAGAGCAATTTCCAGAATGATTGTAATAAACCCCACAGATGATGGGAGAGTCAATTTAGGTACACCTGGGGAAAGCAGATTTCTAATTAATTACTTCAGGTGGTTAGAAAGGAATTAACTTCCCATCCTAAGCCTTACTGCTGTGTCAAGTAATGAATAACAATAAGAAATGGGTAAAGATCCATGCTTAACAAGGTGACTTCTGATAATCAAATTGTTTTGTTTAGCTCCTGCATCCAGAATTTACACTGAAACCAAAGAATAATTGCAAATTCACAAAATATCCTGGACTGCTGCAAGATGCAATTACCTGTCTGTCTCCTCTACAAAGAAATCATACAAGCTGTATTTTGGACTCAGCCATCTGGCTCTCTTGTACAGAGAGTAAGGGCTGCACAGCTCTGATGCTCCCAGAAGCTGCTGGCTTATTGTCAGTTCTGCCAGAAGGCAGCTCATTTAGTGACTCCAAAAAAGGGCTGCAAGTGTCCAAGAGAAGACCAGTTAGAGCTAGGGAATCTGTAAGTCTGTGCATTCATTAACAATGTGTATTTTGGTCTGCAACTACCCTCTGACTGCTTTTAGTTTTACTGCTGAAAAGAATTAGTCTCCTTCCCCCCAGCCCTAAACACCTCAGATTGTTCTGTTCTGCTGGACTTGGTGACAAGTGTGACCAAATGGAAACTGGTGGAATACACCCATGTCCAAATGCCAGCTCCTCACACCAAACACTTGCTTAGCAAGCATGCTCTACCCCTGCTGCCAGGGGATGGAGGCACAATGCCATCTCCACAGGCAAACAGAAGGCAGGTGAGATCCCCAAAGAGGGACAAGCACCCACGAGCACATTTTCAAACAAAGCTATGCCCATGCACTTTCAAATGGTGAAGAAGTTAAAACTCAGTTATGGATTATTTTGGGGAGAAAAATATACAGACAACTTTTCATGAGTTGCTACAATTTCGCTGTGTGATGCTGTGAATGGAAAACTGTGCAAAGATACAGATTGCATCCCCACAGAGACAGTTTGACTGCAGCAGCACAGGGCTTTGCCAGTGGATTCTTTCCCTGTGTATCAGTATTCATATCTGGAGATGTGCTTCCAGTGCAGATGCAGCTCTCAGAAAATAACTTAGTAAAATCCCCACAGACACGTTTGATGCTTTAAAGAGACAACAAGCTGTGACCTACTTGGGCAGTATTCTAAAAGCCACAATCACATCCCAGACCCTTTGCTTTGCATTTGTTTTCTGGCTGGCAACAGCAAATGTCCAATCCTCAAATGACCTAACTCTCCATTAACTCAAGGTGAAGACTTAAATGGAACACGGTCTGCATGAATGAGCTCAGACATTAATGTCCACTTCCACGCTTTCTGTGCTTAGCATTTTTCAGTATGTTTTTCTGACCAATTTATTAAAAAGCCCCACAATTATATTGTGCTTGCTGTGTTCTACCTCACTGCCTTCCCTGTCCTGTTTGTCTGGAATTATCTGTAACTAATCTGGGCATTAAATGCTGAAGTAGTGAGCACCTGATTCCTCTGTACGTTCGACTTAATGGCACAGAAGCTCAGGCCAGGTTTTCAGACTCCAGACTTGTATTTGAGCCTCCGGTTGGCTCTTTTCTTTACAGCAGTGTTATCTGTCAGGTTCAGCCGAGACAGCCCACGCACAGAGGTGGTGAGGGCGAGAGAGGAGCGAGGGCACTTGCTGCACGGGGCAGGTCCTTTGCCGGCCTTTGAGCGGAGGCTGTTCAGCAGGACACGGAGCTCTAACAGCTACCACACACCTACACTCCCACGCACCGCTCCGAATCCCAGCACGGCCCGGTTCGCTTTCCTAGAACGCCCTAGGAGCGGGTCTTCTTCCAGAGGAGGTGACGGTAACACGGAAAGGGACTCCTCGGTTTTGTGTGGCATCCCGCGATGTGTGTCCCGGCTCCTCAGCCGGAGCAGGCTCGGCCCCGCGGCGGCCCCGTCCCATCTTAGCACAGCGTTCCCCCGCTACCCCAGCTCCCGCAGAGCTCCGCCCCGGGCAGCCCGCACCCCACGGCGGCGCCGAGGCCGGGCTGTCCCCGCGCTCACCTGCAGCAGCGCGGCCGGGCGGCCCCGAGCGGACACCGCGCCCTGCGCCCTGCGCCGCGGCCTTCCGGCTGCCGAGCGCCTGCGCGACGCTACGGCATGGCCACGCCGGCCAAGCGGCGCCCGCAGCCTCCCGCCGACGAGCGGGACTCGGAGCCGGAGTCGGACGAGTCGGGCTCTGAGGAGGATGATGATGAGGAGGAGGAGGAGGAGAGGATCGATGAGGTGAGCGGGGGCTCCCCCCGGCGCTCGCGGCCTTCCCGCGGCACGCGGGGCCTGCGGCCGCCCTCCGCGCCGGGCCCGCGGTTCCCCGTCGCACGGCCAGCCCGCACCTCCGCCCGAGCCTCTCCCTCCTCTGTGCCCCCGCTGTAACGAGAATAAGCCGTAAAGCGGCGAAAGGAAACAGCCGTGACCGCAAGCGTCGCGCGGGGGCTGTGGCCGTGTGAAGCCGCTTGCCGACCCCCGGGTCGGGCGCGGCGTGGCGCGGGGTGTCAGCGCTACACGTGTGGGTAACACGTTGGTGTATGCCGGGCATCGGTGCGGTGAACGGTGTTTCGTTAATGGTCGAGAGTCGTGGTTTTCTGGGGGGTTCTCCCTCTGCGGTCAGTCCCACAGGCGGGGCTCTGGCGTGGGGCCCCTCAGCCAGCGCTGCTGCGTGGGACTGCGTGGGGTAGTGCTGTCAGCGCAGGGCGTTTGCTCTCGTTTCCTTTCGGTGTAAGAAAGGAGGAAAAGAAACCCGACCCCAAACCCACCAGACCTCATGGAAATCAAACCGTATCTTCCTTTTTGTATCTGCATCTGGACATGAGTGAAAATGCATCGCGAAGTTGTGAAACATCACCCCGAGTCCCCCTATCCCGGAAAGGGTGAAACACGCACTGGCTTTGAGCTCTTGCTGAAATCTTACAGTGAGAGGCAATCTGTCGTTTTCACGGGTGTTACAAGAGTGAGAGGACGGCAGTACCTGTGGGTGTTAACTCTGTTCATTTCAAAGTAAATATTTTGATAACTTGATTGTCTTCAGCAGGAGACGGCTTTGAGTTAAATATCTTCCTTTTCTCAGATGAGGTTTTAGTTAGCTTATGTTAGTAAAGAAAAAACCCCTAATCCTGCCTTTTCTGAAAGCGATGTCATGATCAAAACTGTGGGTTTGTGTTACCAGTCATCCTCCCGTGTTGGAAGAGCACATCTGCCACTTGAGTGTGTGCCGCTTCATCTGAGCTGATCTGTTTAGGACGTTCCTGACAGGAGTGCTTTGTGTACTGTCGAGTGTTTGTAAACTGGGAAAACATTGCACTAGTATCTAGACTGTGAAAGGAAAGCTAGTGGCAATAATCAATTTCCCCTTTTTACTTTGAAGTGCTCAGCATTGCTGTAAACGTTGGCAGGACGGTGCTTTCTGTTGTGGTGTTTGTGGACGAGGTTTCTTGAGTCTTCAGTGACGGGTGCTGAGGATGCTGTCTGTATGTCCCGCACTAGTGTGCACGACTGTGTTCCATTTGCAACTGTTTGTGCAGTGGATAAAGTTTGCAATGTAATGCTTATTTTAATAGCCCAGCTTTTGAAGATAGTGTATTGCTTTTACATCTGTTTCACTTTGGGAGCCTGGATGCAGAGATATATTGAGTTTCCTTCAGCTCTTGCATAAGATGTCAAGATGTGCATTGCTGGTGTTAATGCACTGAACATTTGTAACTGTACAAACTTAGACATTTGTAAAGTCATATACTTAGGGGCATTTGTTTCTCTATAATTCTCAGTATCTTCATTTTTGCTGTATTAACCTTTTCCTTCACCACTTAAGGTGCAAGCAGGAAAATCTCTCCCTTTATGCTGGTGTTTTCTTCATAGAAGGGGCCACGTGGTAGCTTTGTCAGTCTGAGAACAGCAGCATGATTGCCACCTAAGGCCTGGGTGATGAGAAGGAGCTTTACTCACTGCTGCATTGTACATAGCAGAGTGTGGCTGCGTTTAACGGCTCGCTCTGCAGGCTGTTGCTTTGCTTTGGATGCAACATGGGGAAGAGAACAAGCACACAGGACACACCAAAATATATCACGAGTCTTTATTTGCTTTATTTTTTTTCTAATAGATAAAAGATGAAGGGTTTGTAAACTCTCTCGTATCAGGCTGTTACTTAGTGGAAAAGCCATGATACAAGACCTGTGCTAGAACATCTAGTGCTCCCGTGGTTTATATCATTTTATTGCTATGATTTGCACAGTATTCATGACCACTGTAAACTCTGTTTTCTTCGGAATTTACTTGCTTAATCATTCAGGGAGATATTGAATTTTAAAGCAGTCAGGAAGGTGCTGGTGCCAGGAGTGAACGTTGTATACCTGAAAGACACAATCTCTTACATAGGTAGCCTCTCAAGTAAATAATGTGTTCTCAGTTGCCTCTTTAGATCTTCCTCGCTTTACTAGACCATAGAGAATATCTGAGCCTGCCTCCTGATTTTCAGTACCCCCCTAAGTAGTTGTGTACCTGTTTTCTACGTCATAAACAGGCCTTTAAGGCTGTTCTCTCGTAAAGACCATGACCTCAGTGTGGGCTTGGAGGGAGTTAA
The DNA here is from genome assembly GCF_028858725.1 of Colius striatus. Lineage (NCBI taxonomy): Eukaryota > Metazoa > Chordata > Aves > Coliiformes > Coliidae > Colius > Colius striatus. The sequence goes on from NC_084766.1 coordinate 36,052,821, forward strand.
TTGGTGACAAAAGTGAGGCTCAGTTGTTTAAATTGCTCAGACGATTAAACTGACAATTAAAAGGCAGAAGAAATTTGGATGATCTTGAATGGTGGTTCATGGAAGACTAGGTTGGCAAGGCAACCTTGGCAGGCATTGCTATTAATATAGAAGCCCAGTAAAAATGTTTGGTGGATGCATTTGTTCTGGAAGGAGAAGCGGGAGTTCACATCCTGGTTTTGCTGTCGTGAACTCATTGTGTGCCGACTGAGCAGGCTGCCACACTGGCATTAACAGTACCATTAGGATTAGAGGAAATAGCAGAAGTATGGGTTTGCATGTAATTATTTATATGTCTACAGTAATCTTCATCTTTAGCCAAAACATTGCACTGCAACCCTGCAGTTTAACAGAGTTTAACTGCTGGGATCAGTCTCTATGTGGCTGCAGTAAACATAATTATGTGAACCAGACTGCAGGAACAAAGCATTAAACGTTTATTCCCAGCACAGTTTGTAAGGCAGTTTTGAAAAGTTACTTTCACAGATGCCCTTTAAAGATTACAGAAGAAATAAACATGACAGTTGCTGAGATTACTGAAAGGTGGAAGTAAGTTCCGTCTCTGATGTTGACCATTTCTTGTCTTCAAGTTTCTTAGAGTTTATCTTTGTTTTGATATAGTCTCTTCCAAGTGTGTTTGATAGTCTCTATTTTGCTTCTTCGTAGGAAGTGAATATTGAATTTGAAGCACATTCCATATCAGACAATGACTACAATGGGATAAAGAAATTACTACACCAGGTACTTTGACTTCTTGTTTACTTGGTTGATATGTTCATTGGTGAGTAGTATCTAAAGAGAGGTTGTGGAATCCCCCTCTCTGGAGGTTTCCAAACCCGCCTGGACGTATTCCTGTGCCCCCTGATAGAGGGGAACCTGCTTTAACAGGGGCTAAAATTTCATAGTACTTGTTTCTTATTTTCCAGTTGTTTCTCAAAGCTCCTGTTAACACAGCTGAATTAACTGATATATTAATACAACAGAATCACATTGGAAGTATTATTAAGGTAAGAGAATTTATGTTTGGGAATGAAGTACAGTGATTTTTTTAGTGTTGAAATGGTGTAACAGGCTTTCAGAAGAGGATCCTGTCTTTTTGTGCTTTCTTGCTTTTTTACTGAGAGTAATTCTTCTATTCTGAAGAGCTGAAATTTCCTGTACCTCCCATCAGCTGAACAAGGAATTCAATTTCTTGTTTTGGTTAATTTCTTTTTACACATGGAAGGGTTTTTTTTGTTTTAGTTCTGAATTTCTGTGTAGTAGAATAATAAGGCTGAAAGTACTGTGGAGGAGTTTCTTACCATTGCTGTAAGAAACAAGACCTTGTGATTCAAGAAGCAAGAATCACAAAGTCTTGTGAAACAAGACCTTCCCTGCATTCTCAGAATGTACAGAGATACAGACCAAAAATATCCTGCATGCAGTTTCCTTCTCTGCAGAGCCCTTTGGGTATAGGAAAGGCTCCTGAAATGAGTCCTGAGCCACTCTGCAGAGGCCTCTCAGTTACCCTGGTTAAGGAAGCTGTTCAGCACTGTATAGTGCTCAACACATCATGGCCACATTGCTTTCAATCCAAAACAAGCTGCTTCCACAGGGCCTAGTTGTGCTGTTGTACCCCGTGGCATGGCATCACTGCTATGCATTCACTTTTCACGCTGTGCCGACAGCTTTTCAGCCCAAGTTTAATATGCTCCTTACCTTATAACTACAGGACCCTCAATTCTTTCCTCAAGTTTTTCATTGTTGAGCTTTGTGTTTCACTCTCTGTCAAAGCTCTCTTGTTGTCTGGTTTGTAAGAATTTGTAGGTTTGTTTCCTTATGTTAGAAGCTGAAGAAAACTGGGTTTGCTTAAGAAGTTGTCATCCCTTGTACCCAGATGCTGCTTGTTATTTGTGAGCTATCAAATTTTAGTGCCTTTCAGATGATCCTGCTGTAGAAGATACGTGACCTGTCTCTCTATGTAGCTGCCTCTGAGTACCCAGAGATGTTCAGTGATGTGGCACTTTGATAACTGTAACCAGAATGTGTAGGTTGTGTGTTTGTACAGGTTACCTGTGTGGTTGTCATCTGCCGAGCAGCTTCTGCAAAATAAAACAGTTCTTGCTGCAGAGAGCAGAAGTAGAATACCAACATGGATTGTTGCTTTTTCTTTCCTTAACTAGCAAGCAGAAGTCCAAGAAGACAGTAGTGATGATGATGAAGATGATGATGAAATCTTTGGTTTTATAAGCTGCTTAAACTTAACGGAAAGGAAGGTTGGTGTTCCTCATTAACATCTAGACAATGAAAAGTGAAGCTGTGTCCTGCTTTTCTGCCATGTATGGTAAGCCTAGACAGCTGAATCAGGATTCTGAGTCCCACTACGAAGGACTAGGGTCTTAAAGTGGCACATCCCTTAGCTTTCTTTTGGATCTAGCCCTACCCAACTTGCCGAAGGTCAGACATAAAGCAGAGTGGAAGAGACAGTTGAAATTAGCTCTGGTAAGTAGTTCCAGGGTAACTGAGCTGTCAGCCTCCTGTATTTCTTTCATCTTTTGCAGCTTTTGAGTTTTGCTGTTGAGTATGCTGGTGCTGCAGCTCCTAGCTGTGTCCCTATCAGATGAGAACACTTGTTTGCCCTCAGCTTTAGGGTTGGTAAATAATTTCAGAGAAATTGTCCAATGCTTTAGAGGCAACTTAAGGAAATTGCCAGGAGGGCTGGAGGTTAGTCCCGTGAATTCACATGAAAGGTTTTCTTGTGTACATAAGTGTTCTGTAATGTATACAAAAAATACACTTTTTGATTCTAGGGTACACAGTGTGCTGAACAAATCAAAGAGCTGATTCTAAGTCGGTGTGAGAAGAGCTGTGAGCAGCAGGTGGTTGAACAACTGAATAAGCTCCTAAACGACAGCGCTAAGCCTGTGGGTCTTCTGCTAAGTGAAAGATTCATTAACGTACCTCCCCAGATTGCTCTGCCCATGCACCAGCAGCTCCAGTAAGTTTGTTTGGGGTTTTTTTTTTGACATGATCTTGAATAGTACTTTTTCTTCCTCTTGTTCCAGAAATCTGATGTACAGGCAACTATTAAGACAGGTATTACTATGGACATAAGTAAGACATGAACAGAAGAAAACCATAAGGTCTTTAGTTATTTTGAATTTTGTTGGATAAGGGACTCTAGTAACCAAAGAGTGTTTTTCATCTTCTGGGTTTTTTTCCTTTTCTCTCATGTGAGGTATGGTTAGAAGCCAGATTGATTGTTGTCATGACTCATTTAGACTATAAAACAGACCTTTAAGGAACTGGTGCTTTTATACGAAAGAAAACATGTAGCTAGAGGTGGTCAGGAGAGTTTCCAGAGAAAGAAATGAGATGCTTGAAGGCTTAGCTTTGAGGATTGCCACTAGCACAGTGTTTGTCACAACTCAAACTCGGATCTCAGCCTCGTTGTCTCAAAGGCTGTGGAGCATTGCAATGACAACATGTTTAACACAAGAGTGAGCAAGAATATCTTCTGTCTCTTGAGTTACACTTCCATGAGGGAATGTAACTGAGATGTATTTTCAGGACAATTACACTTAGAATCACTTCACTACTATGAGCAAGATTCTGGTGGAGGAGGAGGGAAGAGTTATATTCTGATGTGTGGCAAGACGTCCATATTTTTATTGTTTTACAGTGCAAATGCTGTGTTGAAGTACTAGGAATACATATGCAAGAGTTATTTTCTGAGACATGAAAGAATAGGTTGCACTGTGAACATCCTTCCTGTACTAATTCATTGTAAGGTCTGCTTACATACTTGTTGAGAGTTTAAATGGTGCATAGTAGTGGTTGATAGAGCTGGGACAAAGGCTGGACTCGGTGATCTTAAAGGTCTTTTACAGCTGAAAGGATTCTATGACTCTATATAAATGTATTTTTGAAGTGTGTGTATAAACATTTCTTTATCTTCAGGAAAGAGTTGGCTGAGGCTCAGAGAACAAACAAACCTTGTGGAAAGTGCTACTACTATCTTCTTATCAGCAAGACCTTTACAGAAGCCACAAAGAGCAATTCTAAGAGGAAGGAAGGGAAAAGACAGCAAAAGGAGGAATTAATGTTTGCAAATGCAGAAGAAGAATTTTTTTATGAGGTAACGTGGGGTTTTATATTTCAAAACTTTTCTTTTTCCTTACATATCAGAAAAAAAAGATGATTCACCTTAAATTCAAGAGGGTCTTTGAAAAAGAAATGGCCACATATCTTCTAAATTAAAGGCAGCTTTTTTTAGTGTAGTGTTGAGACGTGAGCAAGCAACATGTGGGAATAATGGGAAATGCTGTGAGAATAATGGGAAATGCTGTGAGAATAATGGGAAATGCTATGAGAGTAATGGGAATATTCCAAGAGTCCTTGAAATAAGCAGAGAATTTAGGGAAAAAACAGCTATTACTTTGAGGCCAGCATCTCAATTAAAAAACTTTATCTCTTTTTACTCATACAGCAATGCTGATGGGATTGAATTGAAAGTAACACTTTAAATACTGTGAATGACATGTGCAGAGTTTTAGGATGAATAAATGGTAATAAATCCAGAGACTGGATTTAGCAGCAAGTCCCAGGCCTTCTGAGTTTACCAAAGTCTGGAGTTGCTTTTGTCTCTGGAGGAAGGCAGTTGTCTTTAATCTGAATAATAAGGAGTGTGAAAGGTTTGTTAAGTTGCTGTGTCAGCTGAACAGAGAAGACTGACTGTGGGTGTGTGAGTTGCAGGAAGTGCAGGTTAGCCTCAGTATCTGTCAGTGAGACTCCACTTAAGATGATTTACATGGCAAGTGTTCAGGAGTGGCAGCTCAAACAAGAGGTAGCGACTTCCTCTTAACTTAACCACATGTCCCAGTTCAAACACTTGGAAGAGTAAAGGTTCAAAACAAGCCAGAGGACTCTGAGCCTAACTCAACATCAGCAATGCATATTAATACTTCAGTGCAGAGATGTTTTTTCCTTGCCCCTACATAGTTAGTCCTGCTCCAGAAGAACACATCTGCTGAGGCTTTGTTTAGATTTGACAGAGCAGTTAAATGCATTTCTCTGAGATCTCTTCCCAAGAAACTTAACAGATCCAAAGCATTTGTGTCATGGTTAGTATTATGTGGAAAGCTGATTTATCTGTTGCCTTGTGGATACCTGTTAGTTGCAAACAATGCACAGAATAAAAACCTTTTCAAGATGTGAACAAGTAGCTGTTACTTCCATTTTCTGTCTCTGTTCTACTCGGGGCAAGTATATTAATAAAAAGGGCTTAAAATACTGAGGTGAGAATATGACTTCCCGTTTCCTAAGGCAACGTGTGTGCACAGCTCTGCTGGTCCCAGGCCAGGTCAGGCAAGGAGAAGATGCAGGAAATCAAATTAAAAATGTACTTTGAAATGCAAAGAAATTGTTGTTGGGGTTTTTTTCCCCAAGCTTTAAAAATAGTATTTTCCAATGTTACTGCTTTGTCAAGAGACCTTGATTTTGCTTTTCTGGCAGGGCCTGCAGGATAAAGCAGTTGCACATGCATCCTGTGGTTACTGGCAAAGGCTCCTGGGTGCAGTCATGACGTTCTCAGTTAGAGCTGTGATATGGCTGTAATTTTATTTCCTGGTCAAGAGAAAAATATAAGTGGGTGAATCCATTGTTAGGCACAGGGAAGGAACACTGCTGCAGCCTCTGTGCAGTAGCAAGTTTGGGAGTTTCTTTTTGAGTTCCTGCTATAACTTTACCAGCTGAACTAGAACTCTATCTAAACATGCTGCTGAAGAGCAGGAGGGAAGCATCCTGTGATACCCATGTGTCCATGGGTGTTATGTTCTAGAAGGCCTGGTCTGTATTTGTCTCTGTTTTGTTAAATGGCATTTGAAAGACTAATTATGTGCTTTTAATCTAAATGGCTGTAATTTTCAATGAAAATGAGTAGACTCAAACTCAACATGTTCAGTCTTTCTAGTGTTTTTAACAAATTCATGGATCTCTGTACTTATTGGTTACTGTACTTACTGGTGCATGTGTTCAATTAGTATTGGAGTGTGCATCCTTCCTGATCACACGTAACATTAATTAGATTGCCATAAAACCCTATCAGATGCAGTGAGGCAAGCACTGAGAGCCATATACAACAGAGAGGAGCCTTTTTGCACTTGTCAGTTCCCTGTGCTTTATTCTGTTCCTTAAAATGTTACTGAGGGAACAGAAGAAAAGCTTTGTTATAACCAGACTTGGAATTGATGAAAGGTTTAGGACTTGCATTGCTCACACTGGTTGTTGTTGAGCAGAGCCACTCGATTAATGTGATGGTTCTTCTAAAATGAAATTTACAGCCTTGAGGCACTGTTAGTAAACAGCAAACCTAAAAGGAGGCTGGATCTTAACTTTCCCTGCAAAGGGAACACAATAGATACGTTTTCCTACTTAGAAGTTCAGTTAATATTTTTAATCTGATGTGTGTGAGAACTAGAAGCATTTGTCAGGTAAGTACCCAGCAGGCATCTTGTCTGGGAAAGCTGGTGAAAAGGGACTGTTCTATCTGAATGCACATCACTGAAAACAAAAAATGCCTGTTGTGATCACCTACCTCTTTGGACAAGCATGCTTTGTGCCCTTCAGTGGCTCCAGCCATCTAGAGACGCTGCAAGAGCCTTTTGAAATTCTGCTCAGGATTCATATCAGTGCCTATCACCTTAATGTTTCATTCCTGCTGGCAGTGTGGAAGAGATTACCACATATCCTTACAAATACATGAACTTTTAGGACTCTGAGCAGTTTTAGAGTAGACAGTGAAGAGAGCAGAGTGTATTCATTGCCACAGTCCTTCCACGTTGCCCACAGCAAGCTATTGTCTTTCATGCATGCTCTACCCTACCTGCACTCTCACTGCTCCTTCTACCTGGGTTTTGGCTGATCTGCTCATTCTCAAAATTACACTAGTAGAGAAGGTCTGTTAAGAGCCTAATATTCCTGTTACTGGTCAAAGACCCCTGCTGGTTGCCACAAGAGCTTCTAAGGGTTGGCATTTCGTGATGTGATCTAAAGTGATGTGCAGTAAGCATGTAAACGGAGCATCAGGGGTCTGTTTTCTCCTAGGTGTTTTTTCTGATACCAAACTAAAAGGATAGCAATCATTTTAGAATTTAATATGAATGACAGAAATTCTGTGGTAAGCAGATAGTTCAAAACCCTTAGTAGTGGGTTTTTTTGGTGAACCTTTTGAGAGGAAGAAAGTAACTTCTTCATAAGCAAGCCCATAAGAAAGTCATTACTTTTACTTTGTTTAGATGATCTATTGTCTTCATGCTGATCACAGGTTTAAATTAGAAATCCTAATGCCTTTGTTTGTGTTTCTTAGCAAGCCCTTCTGAAGTTCAGCTACTCGGTGCAAGAGGAAAGTGACACCTGTTTGGGCGGCAGATGGTCCTTTGACGACGTCCCGATGAAACCTTTGCGGACTGTCATGATAGTTCCAGCTAATGGAATGAATGGAATTATGGAGAAACTCAAAGACTACCTGTCACTGTGAACTTGCCTAAAACCAGCTTTTTTTGCAGAAGCAGCTGTGCAGAGCTAGGACTTCACAATACTTCCAGGAGACTGCTGTTGGGATAATGCTTTTGTACTGCTCAAACGCTTCCTTTGTACACTTAGAAGACAAATAGGTGGTACAACAGATCATAGCCATCAAATTCATGTTTCTGAATACTGTATCTTGTTGCACTTTGGTATCATCATTAAGCAGTCAATAAAAAACAACCTGACAAGAAAACTTGAAGATCTGCTCAATATGCTTCTAAGCAAAACTAAATTGTGTGGTTTCTTTACAAAACAACACACACAACAAAACAATGCAACAAGGAAAATGTTTCTTCTATATGCTGCTGCTCTTCAATGTTGATGTTAAAAGGCTGAAATCATAACGTGGGTTGAGATGGGAATGTGTACTGCATGTACTGCCTTTATTTATATTCATCCAATACGTGATAGTTCACTCCAAAGTCACTGAATAATGCATCTTTGTTCAGTGGGAGTTTGGGCAAGTTTTTCATTTTCTTCCTTGTCGTTGCTAGTTTTCTGTTCCTCCTTTGTGGCTGGAGCAGGTGACAAGTGATTGATCACCTCCTGCAGGATATCCTTGCTTTCACTGGGAGGAAGGTTGCTAAAATAATACTGAGGTACCAGCTCCACAAATCTGGTGAGGAAACAAGACAAAACATGATTATTTTTTTTTAATTGAATCTGGAAAGGGTTGAATAGCTGTTTGCAGGCTTCTGCAAAAGGCAGCAGCAGCAGCATACTGATGCATGCAGCTACAGCAGCGCTGTTTCAACCCAGAACTCTCTGCAAGATGTAGTGTGTGCCTTCCCTGGGCTTGTGCTTGATGTACTCAGGCTGCACTTCAAGGGATTGTTCAGTTCCCAGTGCTTCATGCAGGTTGCATGAAGTAGGATTTTGTTCTGTCTTTGCACATGCTTTTGGTTCAATGAAATGCTGAAAAAGACTGTCATCTAAGCATTGGAAATAGCAGATGCAGGACAGTGAAATGTGTGTTCTTGGTGTAAAGAGATTTTTTGCAGAAGGCAAACTGTAGCCTTTTCTTGGATCCACAACTGTTGATGTGGCCTGATTTAGCTGGCTGAGTACATAAATCATGTCGAGAAGAAGCTTTTCAGGGAACAAAGACATTTCCAGCCAGATTAATCTGTGAGTATGCTGCTGTGTTAACTTTTCCTTCACTCTTTTTTTTTTCTTGTATCTTTTACTTTGTAAGAAACTTTTGCAACCTGTTGGGTGTTTTTTCAGTGGGTGAGCTGGTTGTAGTTACAGTGGCAGACGTTGAGAGTTACGTCAGTACCTGAGCAGATCAGCACATGAGGAAATACAAGAGGCTGACTCAAATGATGATTTGTTTTGCATGAAAAGAATAGTGAGGGTGTGAGATCACAGTTCTTCCCTTTTTAACTAATTGGGAGCTCTGATGCAGGGAGTGTTCTGAAGAGGAAGACATCAAGCAAAGCTACACATAGTGACAAAACAATACCAGCAACAAAGGAACAGAGTTTATCCCCAGTATATTCACTGGTGTGTTTAAAAAGTGTGAAAAGGAACAATTTCTTCACCCTTCCAGTGATGCCACGTCCTCTTGCTTGACTAGGTATGAAGATTGTCCTTTTCTTTTACACCTTTTAACTGATGTTTTTATTTTTTACCTTAATTTTAAGCCCACATCTGCACCTGGAGTGAATCAGTTACTCTTGCAAAGTTTTCTCAGCAGAACCAGAAGACAGCTGGTTTTGTGACAGAGATAAAGGAAAAGGAGCAGATGACTGGAGTTGACTTCTCCAAGCATTGCTCTCAATGTACACACACATGACTTAAATTATGCTTTTGTAGAGGTAGAGTGAAGAAACGGTTTGTTAATTGTTAACTTACAGGTCGGGTGATACCTCAGAGACGACTCTGATGGAATTGTCTTCTGATACACTGAACTCGTGGAACAAAACCCACTCAGGAGCCCTTCTGGTGTTGTAATATGATGAGAAAGGGTGAAGCTGGGCCACTTGTCTGTGTGTTAGCATTAGGTAGTTACCTGAGCCATCTACATCACGAGCAATCTAAAAAAAATGTAAAGAATTAGTCATTATTTGAATAAATGTAGCAGACCCATAGATCAGTCTTGACTTCTTGTGTTAAGAATAGGAGTTAAACTTGTATGGAGACACTTTCAACTGAAAAGCCTAAACCTTTTCCCAAATTTCTGTGGGGATGCTAGGAGCTTGATACCATGAAATATACTGAATGTATACATTTGAAAGGAAACTGCAACAAATGAGGACAGGCTTATGTGGTAAGTATCTGAACTTGGCTTTGGAGGGTCTGTGTGACAATAGATGTTCTCTTAAAGAGTTACAAGACTGAAATAATAAAGTGTGGCAGGGCACTTGCAGTGTAATTTGGAGGGGTCATTCTCATGTTTGGTGCAGTGCAGTGATGTGAAGAAAGGCACGTTTTCAGGTGGGAATAAATGAATCCTGTTTATATTTGCAGTTACAGTTAGAGGACCTCATTTGGTTGAGATGAAGGAAGCTGTGTATTATTTATACCTCAACATACTCATTTGTTTATAGGGTGTTTTCACAAAAATGTCTCCAGAAAGAAACTAATGTCTGAGAGAATGTTACAAGTTACAGAGTTTTTCGAGGTAAAAGAATTCTTTGAGTGAAAGGCACATTGACAGTTTTCCTCTTGTAGTGAAGTGTGTGGACCTGATGCTGTGATAGCTGAACCCCAGAGAGAAGATTGGAATTGGCAGAAGTCTTTGATACACTGAGGAAAAAAATGACCTTTATCCTTTCTGGTGATCAAGAGCTTTCTCTGTGTAACTTCTTTCCATATAACTTAATGCAGTAAGATGAAACCACAACGTTTTTCCTTACGTGCATAAAGTAACCCGATAAGAGAGATTTCTTAATGCTTAGTATGTTTTCTTTTGATCCAAAGGCTGGTTCTGAAATTGGCAGTTCAATCCGCTTCATGATCTCCAGTAGTTCAGCTCTGATGGTTTCTGCCATCCTCAGCGCAGAACAGCTCAGAAAACAATCACGACACCACTTCTCGTTACCGCAGTCTGTGGAGGGAAAAGCAGTGTTTTGACTTGAAGCAAAGTCTTATTGATGAGTACTATCCACAGAGATACTGCTCTGTAAAATGCTTTTTTGACTGGTGCAATAGATGACAAACATTTTGGTGGCTGTATCAGAGCTGTGTCTGATAGCAAAGGCCCTATGGACAGCTTGGACTCAGCGGGGTTGCTTGTAAAGAGAGTGAGCGATACTTGATGGCCTTACTTAGTTGTATACAATTTTAGCTGTATCTGTCTGCATGGAAATGTTCAAACCCCTTTATTTGGTCAGTAATAGCTTCAAATAAAAGGAGTAGCAAGTCTGATTTTCAGGCTTTCTGGATTCAGACCAGGCGATGAAACTGAAGTCACACCTGCTGTGCTGATGATCCTGCATGTTGCTAAAGGACAAGTTCTCTTGGACCTCTCCTCACCATTCAGTGTGTCTGAATATGAAATGATCCATCCTAAGACTTCACTTAGTATATGCAGGTTTATAACTCCACTGTGTCTTAATACTGGACTCAGGCTAAGGAACCTGAGCTAGGTGTTTGAGCACAGGAACATGCTGTGAAGAGCTTCTGTCTGCTCTCCAGTCCCCTGGCCTTTATTTGGTTTCCTGTAAGGTGAACTTGATTACTACCATTTTTTCCCCCCCTTAAACATTCCTTTTAGCTGACAGCTATCAGAAAAACACCAGAATTGTTCAGCTGTTGGGGTAATCAAGTCCTTCTTCAACTGTGTTTGTGTCGTTTTCACACCTTAAACCGGGATTATGTGCTTTGTGATATGGTTTTGTACAGTGTCGTTTCATGTGACAGTTGCCTTTGTTGGATGAGGTGTGCTGCCCTAGGTCATTTCCAATTAGTTAATAAGCTAACAGTGATTTGCAGTGGCTGCTCTGTTAGGTTTCTCCCTGCAAATCACTCTGGTAGGAACTGTTCAAAAAGGATTTGTAAACTAAAAACGGCTTTTGTGCTGTTTCTTGCCAATTGGTTACAAGGTGCTTCACTTTATCTGGTGTGGATACACTTACATTGCCTTGCAGAGTCCCCACGGGCTTCCTTGAAGGCGTTGAAGACATTGATGAGAGTGAAGTGATCTCCTGCGGGGTGCGAGAATTTGCGCCAGCGAGTGAGAGCGATCTCTTCTGTTCCAGGAGGTGTGTGTAAGAAGCAATTAGGAGCTTAGGGAAAAAAAAAGCCAGTGGTTATTAAGGCACATAGTTGCATGCACAAATAGTAACTGCACTGGTGGTGTTTTCCTGTCTCAGTTCCCTTTAACCTACAGCGTTTGCTGCTGGAGAGCCGTGTCTGTTGCATTTGCTGAGGTTTTATTTATGTGGGTGTGTTTTCAGTCTCTTGTTTACATCATGTGTGCTGTAAACACAAAAAGGTGAGCAGCTTTCTCCTAGATTGATGCCAGAAAAAGCTTCATAATGGCACACTCCAATTCACCCAGAATCCAAACGTGGTTTCTTTAATACAGAAAGAAACTCCATCAGTGGCTATAATACCTTCATTTGCTGCCATATGTCGAAATCTGTGTGACCTGCTCTAGGTGGGCCTGCTCTGGCATGGACTGGGTGATCTTTCAAGGTCCCTTCCAACCCTTAAGATTCTGTGATTCTGTTATAAGATCAGTAGTATAGTGTTCCATGGTTAGGAGGCAGCTGTGGAGAGGAGTGAGGCAGCCAAGCATTGCTGGAGCCAACATCACTATGTAACACAGACCAGCCCTGTTCTGCTCTATCTGATGGGCTTCTGTGAAGTTCATCATCATCATTTGCTGTTTGAACTCCTGGAGTCACCCTCCTCTCAGTGATCCTAAAATCTTTGATTCTGTGCATCTTTCATGTATTAAGATTTCAAGAGTAGTGTTTGCAGAACGAAGAAGTTTTAAATATCTGGAGTTTGTGTCTGGTTTGAAAGCTCTCTTACATCAGATGAAAGAAGTTAAGGCAGTTAAGAGCTTCCTAATAGAAATGTGTCCAGTCTTTGGGGCCAGCTGGTTAGTCTCACAGTGCCACGCAGGAGCAGAGTGATCCATCAGGACACAATGGTATGGATACTTAGATTAGTTCTATAGAATATTTGAAGCAGGGAAATAAGGTCACAAAGTAATTCTTGGTAGGTCAGCAGTTCAATATTGGTTGTAGTTATAACTTCCTCTAATTTGCTGCTTCAGTCTGTAACAGATGTATGTGAACATGAGATCACAGGACTTAAGGGTTGGAAGGGACCTTGAAAGATCACCCAGTCCAACCCCCTTGCCAGAGCAGGACCTCTTAGAGATCATAAAGTTCGTTTTGAAGGGATGTTCTGTGTCTGCTTTCTGACAAAAGGTTGTAAGCTAATGGTGCAGCTGAAGCATGGAAATGGAGAGCTACTTAGGAATTCATTGCTTGGGTTTCATTGTGTTCTTAAAGTCGAGACTGAAATGGCCAAAGATACCAATTTACTTGAAATAAACAGGATGTGAGTAACAAAAGTTTGCCTTTGGGTTGCCCTTGTGAATAGACTTTGAAGGAGTCTGTGAGGGTTTAGGAGGTGTCAGAAGCCGTGCAGTAAGATGTTGTTTACGAGCACCTGTCAGCATGGCTGCAATGGTGAGCATTTCATCAACACACTCAAATTCACACGAAGCCAGAATTGCCTTTGACAGCTGTGGATCCAGGGGAAATTCTGACATAATAATTCCAAATTCAGAAAGGTTTCCATCGTTATCCAGGGCTGCTAGATAATCAAGGTCTTCCAGTGCCTGCATCAGGCTTTCAGGAGCTAATAAAAGGGAAAGATAATTCAGATTGTTGAGAATGGCCACATATAAATGCATGTCTGAATTCTCATTCTAATACTGCAGTTGTGTATGCCCTGTGTGAAAAGGCTGGAAGTCAGCTGCTGTCATTTGACAAGGATTAAGGAGAAAAAGTAGTAAATGAGATGAGCAGGAGGCTGAGAACATTATGAAGAAAATAAGGGCTAACGATACACAGAGTCTCTCCTTTCTCATTAAGTACCTTGCTGAATTTCTCCTTTACCATCTTTACCTCCCCACACTATTTTCCTCTTGCTTTTCTGCATCTGAGGCAATGGAAGGCAGAATCGGCTGTTATATAGCCCTTCTGCTCTCACTGACAGCCTTTTCTGTGCATGGATGGTGCCAGCACCATTGTTCTTGACTTTTTTCCCCCCAAAAACTCTCCTCTCTCAGCCACACTTTGTTCTGCTGAAAGAATGGTGTAATGAATTCACACCCTCACAGTTGCACTGATAAGAGAATGTGCCTGAGAGGAAAAGATTAAGCAAATCCTTACTTAAAAAGAGAGCTTGAGCAGGTCTGTAGGAAAGCTGCTGGTGATGAAAGGAGGCCACTTTGGCAAAACAAGCATAGAAGAGCTTTATATGCAACCATAGTGGCTGCAGTTGTGGCGCTGGAGAGAGTGAACCCAAGAGATGAGTAGAAATTGGCAAGCCTACACTCTCCAAAAAGTAGTTGCTGGAGCCTGAGAGGTGTTGGTGGAAATGTGGGAACACTTGAAGTGTGAAGGCTCTTTCCTCCCAGCTCTTTCCAAAGGTAAGTTTCTATTCCAGCTCTTTTTTGTTGTAGTGCTCAGTGTCTTTTATGAGTGCCAGTTCATTTAAATCCATACCTGTTCTACCACTGCAGCAGCATTCCCCTTATTCCAGTTTAAGGAACTCTCTGATATTTTCTCTCTGTGTTATGAATAACAAGTTACATTCTAGTCCCCTTTAAGTTGGTGGCCAAAGATGCTGTTACAGCAGGACTCGGCCTCTTCCCCAGCCAAGCATACCCAGCACTGGGATGTCTCCACTGGCAGTTTTTCAGGCTGCTGTGGGCTGCTGTCAGTTTGCATATTAATGCTGAAAACAACCTCTAAATGCAAACCCCCAAACCCAGCCACAGCTAACCACACAGGCAGGATGTGTGTTTCTTCTTGGACCTTCCTTAGTAGGTGGCTAGAAATAATTTCCTGCTTGAATTTGTTCTGAAGTGGCACCTGTCCTTGGCAGGCATCGTGGTGATTAAAAGCAAAGCCAAACAAGCCTGGAAGTGTAAAGCTGCACTTCAGGTGCCCTGTCCTGCAAGAAAATCCTGAGCCAGGGTTTATACTTGATTGGCAGTGAACTGTTGGCTTATTGCCATCACTCTGGGATTAACCAGATATAATGAAGTAAAGAAAAAAGTGAAATGGGAAGCAAGTTAAGCACCTGTTGTTTTAAAACTTTTCTGTTGCTAATGTCTGCAGGGACAAAACAGTTTGCTAATTCCCCTTACGTGAGCTTTTGCAGAACTTCTCTAGAGTGCAGATCTGTTAGAGCTGTGGCTTAATTTAAAAACAGTTCCTGGGAGTTTTCAGAGACATTCTCTCAGGAGTCTGTAAATTCCTGTTAAAACTGCAGCCCTGTTTCATTTCAGTGTTGGAGTTCCAATCTCTGCCTGCACAACACGAGGGCTTTCTGTCTAGAGAGAATGTTATCAGACGTATGAGGTTTAATGGGATAAAAGATGAGCCCTTGCAGAAGATAAACCATCTGAGAAGGGAACACTTAGGAAGTTTAAAGAAATGAAAAGTAACAGCTGATGAAGAATAAGAGTGACAGGGAATACATATCAGGGACTGAAAACAGAGTGAAATGGTCAGTCAGACATCCAGTAATCACCAGGAAACCACGGGAAGCTTGTTTCCAGGAACCAGCAGCCGACTTTGTGCTAGAGCTGGCATGAGGTATGCTTATATGGCAGCCAATTTCAGTCCCCTGATAGCATCAATAGTTTGCATTTTTATGCCCTAGAATTAGTTGCCTTGGGATTTAGGAGAACAAATTACTTCCCTTTTTTTGCTATGAGTGTTTAAAAAACAGCAAAAAGATGTCTCCAGGAATTTTACTGTGCTAGAGAGGACAAGACAAGATAATCCAAAGATGGATTAGAACAAGTGAAGGAACAGGGGAAAAAGAAAGGGGAAAATAGGACTTTCTGATAGGGGTCTGCATTTTGAAGCACAAAGGCAACAGAAAGCCGTTGTAAGAACAGCAAACACTCATTTGAGAGTTCCAGTACAGTCCCTGTTTGAATAAAAGCTGTGATAAAACAACAGTGACGCAAAGGTTTAGATGTGGAAAGCTCTTCTGTAAACAACATAACCCTGCATTGTCTCACACTGACTTCTAGCAAGCAAGTGGAACCTTTTTTAGGGCTACTTGCCAGTGTCAACTGCTGCTGCCATTGAGGCTTTGGGACTTTACTGCTGCTTTCACTGGGAGCAAAGTTCAAAAGAAGCTTTCAAGATGTGTCCTGTGCTTTCAACAAGAAACTGGCACATCCCTGAAGTGTTTAAAAGGTATTTCCATAGCTGCTGTTTTCTTTCCTCTGGTCTTTGGGCACTTAAGGCTGGGTTGCTCTGGCCTTGTTGCAGGACATCTGACCAGTTTTATACAAATATTGATCCTACTGTTGATCATCCTTAGGCTTTGTGGAACTGTTAGCATCCAAATCGTTCCTCTGAGAGTTCTGAGCTGGCTTAGAATGAGATCCTCTGCTTCATGCTTTTTGTAAGGTGGACATCAGCAGAGTACATTATGTTTCTGAACATAGCTGTGCCTTTAATCTTTTCGGTATCACCTCCTGTGTAGCTGAAATTGAATTGCTGAAGGTGTGATAGGATAAATGCAAAAGCATTATTCTTGTTGTGTAAGGATGGAAGGGGTTTAGCAATTTGCCCAAAGTTCTGTACTAAGTGAATATTAGAGATGGGAAAGACATGTAGATGGAACCATTTTTGATAGTCCACCTACCAGCTCTATCATGTTTATCCAGAGGATCCACAGGGCCTGTGTTCTGCTCTCCTGCATACTCCTGGAGTATGTAAATGACTTTTTTCTTGATAGATCTTTTCTCTCTTTGGAAATAAGGGTTACAAAGCCAGAGCTGACATGAATGTCAAGTGAAGGGAAGTTGTCTTTGAGGAGTTAAACCTAAACCACAAGTTTTTCCAGTTTCTGTTAGGCTTAACAGCATGAAGAACTGCCAAAGTAATTGCTGCAGGGAGAATAGTTCTGGGGAATGGCATTTGCTGTTATTGTTTTTAAGATTGCTTCCTGGGTAGCAAACTGAAGATATGCAGGAATCTAGTGCCAACTTTTCTTCAAATTATGCAAAGAGTTTTCTTCTGCAAGGACAAGCTTCTATGTGCAGGTTTTATCTCGATTCTCCTTTTTCTCCTGTAGCTTCTAAGGCAGGATTTTTCTGTGAGTCTGTCACGCTCTGAAGCCACCAATTCAATAACTATTATTTTGATATCATAGTTCATCATTAAAAATTACCCTTCCAAGCTCATCATTTGAGGTCTTTCTATTCCCCCTTATGCTGCCTCTTCAACCCTCTGGGCTGACTGGTAATGGTCCAGCCAGGACAGAGCTTGACCTCTGCTTTCCTGACATGAATATCCCAAGTGATATCTGCACACCAGCCATTGCACTGGCTGATTAGTGAAAGCTGCTTCGTGTCATCCTCAAAGCACATACATGACAGTGCAGCATGTGTATTCACAGAGGGTGTCAGTTAAACAGTATGATATAATGGCCTGAAAAAGGCTTTTAATCAATTTGGTTGCTTTTGCTGCTCTATAGTAACTGACAGGAGAGTAGTCCAGCTTTAACAGTACTGTGCAACCCCTTCTCAGTTTTGGGATGTCCTTGGTGATACCAGCTCTTTATTTGAAGTGATTTGCTATATTTATTGTGCTGTATGCACATAGTGCCCTGACTGCCATTCCTCATGTTCCCAGGGTATGGGACTGCTGCTAAGGCTCAGGCTGTCCAGTTCCATACTTGGCTTCCTGTGTTTGTTCACTGTCTGGTCCTTACCTCCTGCAATTCCCATTATGCTTTTCCACTGATTTGTGCAGTAAGAGCTGTGAAGCATGTGTCCATGTCTATGCTGTCAGAAAGCTTTTCATTAGTAGACATATAGTACTATTTAATTGATTAAATTAAGAAAGTAAAACATCAAAGGATCAACAAGTGGACTTCAGATAATAAACCTGCCATGATCTCTGTTGAGCAAATTGAGTTTCTGCCTTTAAAAGTCTGTTCCTAATGAAAAAAACACCCAAAGAGGTTTTGTTTCTGAAACAATTTGAATTTCTATGTGTTTATACAACACTTGTTATTATGGCTATCCTAGAAGTATATTCTCAGTGGGGTTATAATGGCATAGCTCTCAAATATGATGGTATCCGTGACCATCAACACACGGAGAAGCTGCAAACTGCTTTCACCTTGATTTCTGATGAAAACTTCACATGGCTGCATCTTTATAGCAATTTGCATAGTTTAAATAAGGATTTTCCATCGAGTTACAGAAACACAGAATGCTGCTGCAGTCTCTGGGAGAGGAGTTCTCTGTGTCTTGTTATATAAGACGGTAAAGATCTCGCTGATTAACTGGTACAAATGTAAACACATCCCTATTATAGTGGCACAGGAATTCAAATAATGCACTTCAGATCTGCAGTGCCAAATACATTTTCACATGGCTCATGAATTCTAAAAAGGGGAACAAGTCTGCTGCATTTGCTCATCTCCATTATGGCGTGAATTACACGCAGCAGCTGTAAGCCTGACATGTTTGTTGCTCTCATAATGCAGTAATGAGTCAGAGTTAATCCAGGCTTTCCTTTTTCCTCCAAGAGCATCAGGGAAAAAGCTTGTGCACATTGTCATTGAGCTGAAATAAAATGTTTTGCTGCTGTGGTTTTTGTTTCTTTACTGATGTTCTGTATGTTCTCTGCTTCATGTAGAGGGAGTGGGCTGCGCAGTACCTCTCTTTGAACTCGTGTTATGAATTTCAGTGTACTTTTGATTTGTTTGTTCACCAGCTCACAGCCACACCTTCCTCTGTCATCTCAGGGAATGTTTAGGAGACATTCACCTTGGGTTAAAAAGCCCCCAAGGCTTCCCTCTGTTTCAACTGCAAGGTAAGCTGGAGAATGTTACCTGAGCATTACCATGGCACAGGAAAGCCGTGTCTGGCACATGGGAGATGCTGCAATGTGCTCACTCCCTTTGCTCAAAGGGATATCACATCCAAGGAGCTGAAAAGACATGGAGTAGTCAAACCCAGGACAAACTGGGGAGAAGTAGAAATGTTATGTGTGAGGTTAGTATCTGCATGCTCTGAAGAGCACTTGATTTGGCCAGACCAAATGAGATCATATAGAAATACTGCTGTGTCTTCCTGTTTGCTTGTTTTGGTTTGGTTTCTTCTTTTTTTGTCCAGTTATCTTGTGCATGTTTGGGTCAGGGGAGCAAATTGGCTTTGTATACATTGGTGGTAGATGTGAATAAAAGCTGTTATGCCCAGGAGTTTTCTTAGGCTCTGGAAAGCCACACTGCTTGTTTAGTGAGCTTTGTGGGTCATCTTTTTCACCTAAGTCTGCAGGTCATCTCAGAGACCCTTCCTCCTCCTCTTCCTCAGCCTGGCTCATGTTCAGCCACTGTCAACCATCACTCCAGGCAGCTTTCCAGCTCCTCTGCCCTTGCCTGTAGCATTGCATGGGGTGATTCTCATCACCTGATTTTCTGATACTCAAATACTCTGGTTCTCAGCAGTTTCTCATGAGGTACCGCTCAGACTGGCAATGTTTTGTCACATTTCCTTTAGACATGTTTCTGATAAACAGGCAGCCAAGGGGAAAACAGAATAAGTTCTAGTTACAAATTCCATTTACAATCTATCACAAAGTCCAACAGTGGGATTTAAACTCTTTATTACTGATTAATTACAGTGCACAGCACATGGATGACTGGTGATGGTTCTAATTTCCTGTATGTGCATGAGAGAAGGGAGGATAAGATAAGAATTCTTTCTATTATCATACATGAAGGTAGCAATAGGCTATATGATCCCTGAACCTGTGAAATCAGTGCCATTTCCCTCTAACTGACTTCAAATCAACAGCAGAATTTGCAGTGGTACTTGAGTTCTGTTGTAGGTCAGAACAGAGGAGAATCTATAGAAAAAGCCCTAAGGTATAAAGACAGAAAAAACCTGAAACCCAACCACTTTATTCACACTCTTACCTCAAAATTCAGACTATTCCCAGTCTAGTATTGAAAGTTTATTGTTTGTTTCATAAATAATATTATCCTTAAGTAACAGGCTATTGTAAATTCGAGCTGAGAGAGGCTGGAGGATAGAAGAAAGCTGATTTCCTCCAAATATATCTCCCAGGTAACAACAGCACTTTATTTGGGCTGTAAACTTTTGATTAAATGAATATATTTGGTTAGATATCTGTACAATGCCTTGCACATTGGGACATACATTTCCTTTGTGACTTGCAGGAAAATAATATGAAACTTAGATGAGAAGATATTTGGAATATTGATTTCATTTTTTTTTTATTCATTCCAATTCCTTTCAGATCCTTTATGGGCTTTTTCACACACAGTCCCATTTGTCCAAGTGCAGCTATTGCATTGTTAACTGTTCTAGCAGGCAATGGCAAAAGCATTGCCAATATTGTTAAATGTACTTCAATAAAAAACAGGACTGTGAATAACAAGACAAAATGAATCTTTAGGTAACTGCAAAAATAGTCATAAAAAGA
The DNA here is from genome assembly GCF_028858725.1 of Colius striatus. Lineage (NCBI taxonomy): Eukaryota > Metazoa > Chordata > Aves > Coliiformes > Coliidae > Colius > Colius striatus. The sequence continues at coordinate 36,073,109 of NC_084766.1, forward strand.
TGGAAGATTGGTGCTTTGTCATTACCTGGCCTGCTTATGAAGTTGCAGTGTCCAAAGCCTGCTATATCCATCCTCTTCAGGAAGAGAACCATGCTAGTTAGCTTCGATTCCTCTATTTTGGCTGGTAGATGAGGCTTCATTTCTTTGTGTGTGAATTCCTCAGGATACAGGCAGAAGAGTTTCCCTGGAAGAGATTGCAGGAAAATCACCTTTTTTTTCTAAATTTTGCATTGCCACATTGGTTCTGTTAATCATTTGAGCCAATGGATTTAAATTTTGAGCTAATAATTCTACCTGATGAAGACATGCCCAGAATTTGTTTATGCATCTCTGCTTGACTTTTGCTGATAGGCTGCGTTATAACAGAGTCTGCTCTGATTCTAGGATTGTACACCTTTAAATGAAAGAGATATTAAACATCAGAATAGTAAGTGAAGACTGCAAAAATATTAATGGTCTGCATTGAAGTTTTGTCTAGGTCATTGTACAGAAAGTGTAGCAGCAGATTCATTCCTTCTTTTATGCCATGTATTTCACCAGCTTGGAATTGGCAGACACCTTTTGCAATAACTCTGTAAGTGTATTCCAAGATAAATGGCTGAAGAAATGTACCTTGCTAAAGCACAAAATGTATAGCTATGGTGCCATCAAGAAAAGCATCAAAAAAAGGAGTACTTCTTCCAATGACAGAATAGCTGTACCTCATCAGGTAACACTTCGTTCTGTAACTGCAGGTTTTTGTCTTCATTCTGAAACCTGTCAGTTCAGTACAGGGGACAAGGACTCTATCAAAGATGCACAATGCCTCATTTTATTTTCTCCTTAATTGCACTTGATTTGGATTCAGCTGAAGAGCTGATTCACTCACTGTTCTGACCTCCAGGTGATGTCCATAAGCTTCCGTACTACACGGCGAGACGTAGGACAGCTGGGTAAGGCAACTTTCTACTCATGTCATCTGCATTGATTGTGTCTACTTTAAGCAGGGCTTTAATAAGAAAGGATTAAAAGTGCTTCAGTGCAGGAGACAATTTTAATTTCCTCCAGATAAATTTCTGATGTATCCCAACTGCAAGGCTTAGGTGGGATTTGGACCTGTGCAAAGCTTTGCATGTTCCCTCTTTGTTCAACTGACTTTCAGTCTCATAGATTGAACGTGAGTTTGAACTCCTGAGGAGCTAAACTACACTTCAGAGGACTAAACTTCAACTGTTAGGACAAAATAATTGAATTAAAGGGTAAAAGTTGCATAACCAACAGAGGTGATTTAATGGCTGTCAGAACTGTGTTGGAACCAATTTGGTCCCGTTGCTTCATATTTCTGATTCACGGATGTCTGGGAGCATTGAGTTTGACTTTGGGTTTCAGATTACCATGGAAGGGAAATTCATTTCCATCATCAAAGACAACTGAGGTTTCAGAAATAAGTTGAGTTTGTTTGAAAACTGCTTTTAGACTTTTGTTCATTTCACACAAGAGTATGACTTTATTTTACCCCTGACTAGAGGTGAGTTACTTTATAATCCCCACTTGGGAACTTTTAAAAATGACAGTGTTAGGCTCTAGTTTATTTGCAATGAAAATGAAAGGCAGTTCCTAAGCTTTTGCCTGAACTTACTTTAAGGCTAATCAGGATTTGGATCCCTGATCCAAAATTTTAGGAACACTTAACTTCAATTGTGCTGATTCCATTCTCGATTATCTAAAGAAACTATATTATATATTATATATATTATATTATCTATTATCTTATCTATTATCTATTATATATTATATACTATTCAGTTTTGTATAAGTGAAAGAGAGAAGTGTTTGCACACGCTCTAGTCCTTCAGGGGATGGGGTGGAAAACAAGACCTGGGGATGCAGAATGAACTGTAAATGGTCAAAGATTAATTCAATAGATTGCAGCATGTTGAGGCACTTGGACAGAAACATGTATCTGAAGGAGCACAGACAGCTTTAGAATGGGAGAATCATTTGGCTTGGAAAAGACCTTTAAGATCATCAAGTCCAAAGTGAACTCCTTTAAAAAGGAGCGGTTCCCTTTGTGAGCATCCCTTGGCATTAGATCCGCTGTGGCACTATGCTGATTGCTTAATTGTTAAACAAGGGATGGGGTTAACCTACTAGAGCAAGTCATCTGCCAATAGCTAGGCAAGAACTGATTGTGATTTGCTCTAGCCATAAGATACTGAAGACATAATTATGACTGATAGGCCAAAACTAAGGTGAGAGATAGTTTGCAAACTGTCGTTGATTTGGTGCCCAAATGAGTGTCAGTTTCAGCTGGAACTGTTCATCTGGCTTTAGGAAGTTGCAAATCTAGTTTTCTGACTGAATTGAGGACGTAACTGTGAGTTTTTAACTTGGTTTTCACATGAGATGTCCAGGAAAGTGATTCAGATGTTATTAACTTGAATGTTAAAAGTATTTTAGAATCTTATTTATTAAATAATAGAAAAATATTGAATCCTTTAGAAAATATTTGCATCAATTTATTAGCTGCACATTTCCCTTTCCCCCACCATGAAAAAGACCTTCTGCAGGGTTCATTTTTGGCATACCCACTCTGGTTAACCGTACTAACCTTTCTCCTTTCCACGCCGACGTCAATGACAAAAGTTATGGTTTTAATCCAAATCAAAGATTCCCCAAAGCTTGTGGTGAGCAGCACTTTTCTCCTGTATTTTGTGCAGCATTTCTGTTTGTCTTGATTTGGTTTGGGAATTGGGTCTCGTTTTGTGGGGTATAAAGGAACTGGGATGAGTTCTCCGAGGTCAGGGTTTAAATGAGGCTGTTCCTGTCTGATGATTTGGTGAGCTTTTTCAATTTCCTGTAATCAGGGAAAAAAAGGTTGATTTATGCTTCTTCCCCTCATGAGTATAAAACCCAAACATCAAGATTTGATTTTAAAGCAACTTGTTCATTCTAAAACGAATTTTAAGTAGATATAAAAGTATAACTTCATTTAAATCTTACCTGATTAATAACTAAATGGAAATAAAAGCAAACAGAACTATGTGTGAGAACTTACTGACTGCACCTGCTGACTGTAGACCAATGGCAAGCTGGGCTGTGCTTTGAAAGAAATGTCTTTTTCTCCTGTAATTCCCAGAATAGTCTTCTCTGGTGTTACTCGTATCCAGGGGTAGACAGATGTGCCAAAATATAGTACAGGAATAGCAAGGCTGAGGCATGATGGAACAGTCACTACACTGTATGTCTATGGGACAGGCAGGATGCAGCCACATCAGTGCTCCAGTGCCAAAGAGTCTGGTGCAAATTTATGTGTGTAGATACTCAAGTACCCAAAAAGGGCCCAAAATATCTTCTGCTGCAACCAAAGTTATTCCCATGAGCACCCTGAGTGGTAATGTCCTCTGAGAGACAGCTCTCTACGTGTGCCTGGGGCACCCTGTGCAGTGACCTATTACGTTCTTAGCCCAATTACCATACCTAAAAAGATCAAAGGGTGCAGAAACCTCCCTACTTTACCTTAATTACCACGTTTAAGACGATATAATTATTGTAAAGGTTTTTATTGCTTGTGGGCTTTTTTTTCCCTCTAGTGATTAATAAACTTTGTGAAGTATTGATGGAGTTAATAAATATGTCCCTAAGCTGTGTTAATGGCACATCACCTTTAAAGCAGCCCACATATTCAGAGGTTGAATGTAAATTGTGAGCCTGCAGAAAACTGATAGTTCCTTGCATTAGTTTGTGTCTATAGAAATACAGCATTATACATGTCATTCCTACAAGGAAAACCTGAATTGATAACAGTTGTTGGCAGTGTCTGGTGTCTTAGCTCCTGGTAACATGCTATTTATAGCTCATCTAAAACCACAGATGTAAATTGTTTCTTGATTCAATCCTGGAATACAGGGACTGGTTGATAACTTACTTGTTCACACGCCAGGAAGATCACGATGTCACCTTTCTCTCTTGTATGGTGTATCTCAAAGAGCAGCCTCAGTGCAGACAGAAAGTGGTCTTCCTGGACGCTGCAGGAGTACACAACCTCTGCCTGGTGCTTGTTTTCCACTCTTATCAAGGGGGTGCTGCCATAATGATTCTGCAGTTCGCTGGACATGTGAGGTGCAGTGAGTATTACCAGCCTCAGTTCTGGTCTTGATACCAAGACATCTTTAAGAAGGCCAAGCAAAGCATCAGTTGCAACAGTTCTTTCATGCACGTCATCCAAGACGATAACGCCGTAAGAGCTCAGGAGAGGCGTAGACATCATTTCCCTTTGTAGCACGTCGTCTGTGCAGTATCTGCAAGGTACAGACAGAATACAGGGCTGCTTGGCTTAGTCAGATTTGCTTGTAAGAAATTAATTCGGGGTCTTGGGGACAGCCTGGTGCTTTCTGTTCTAGCAAGGAAGATTTGTTAAGAGCACAGCACAGTGTAGACTACATGTTTAAATGCTTAAGCAGCTATAAGCTCGGTGACACTAAGCGGCGCTATGATTGGAAGGATGCTCTAGGCAAAAGAAGAGATGCTTCTGCCCTAAAATCATAACTTATGTTGCCTCTCACCTTCCAAACTATCTAAGCATACTGCACACCATAACCAATTCTTGAGCTAGGAGCTAGTACTTTTAGACAAGGAAAAGAAGGCGTAGGTGCACATTTGAGGCACTGCCAGAACCAAGATGAGAGATTCGTTTGTACCATAAGGCCCTCCTTGCTCTTACCTTATTATTCCTGCTACTGAAAGCTTTTTAAAAGGATGCTATTTTTTCTTGTGTTGTTCTTCAGGGCTTTGAATTCTTGGACTAGATCTCAACTTGAGAGAGGAAGGGATTTGTGTCCCTTTCACAGCAGGAGCAGCTGCAGGATGAGATTTACATAGTTCTCCGTGCAAGTCTCATGCAAAAGGAAGAACTTTTGAACATGATTTTCACAAGTGGTGAGTATCCTCTTCACTGGAACTCAGTGTCTGGCAAAAACCTTATCATCTAGCTTAATACTTTGTGCCTGCCATATTAAGGAATCAGAGAATAACCCTCCCATCTTTCAGACAGGCTCAGATTCTGAAACCCTGTGTTGCTGCTGTCAGATGCCTCTATTTAATACATCAAATACATCTCTCAGAAGTGCTCATAAATGCTTTTTTAACTCCTGTTACTGAATACAGCTTTTTATAGCACTGATTTTTGATTGCTTTTAAATTCCAGCCTTCTCATGTTCTCTTATGGTAATATACATTCCTGTACTGGAAAACACAAAGAAACAGGGGAATGATGTGGCAGTTACTGAGGTGCTTAATGAAGCTTTGCACAGATGGTAACTCTGTCCACTTGAATCTTTACTGCAGTTCAGCACAGAATCTCTCCTTGAGCCTTCACAGCTTATTGATTAATCACAAGATCTTCAGTATCTGCAATTTGAAATACTACATGCAACTTTAGAGAGAAGTGTTGAGGTGGGTTTTTTTGGTTTCCACATTGTGTGCAAAAACCTTTTGCAACTTTGCAGTGTTCCCAGGGGTTGTTAGGTTATCTGTCCTGCCCACCTTAGTGCAGAGGTGCAGTGATGAGCTAAGTTCAGTCAGCTGCAAAGCTTTTGCCCTTGCAAAAGAACTGTAAGCTCCATACTAGTTTGAAGGCATCAAAACCCCAAACAGCACAAACCTCAGGATGGTTTCTGTTGAGCAGCAGCTTTCAAATGGGACAGAGTAGCCCACTTCATGGCCAATGTTGACATCCATCTGGTCAGCTACACACAGTGCCAGCCACACCGCTGCCTGCCTGTGCGCCTGCGTGCAGACGACCCCGCCGTGTCGGTAACGGGCAGACAGGCAATGCTCAGCACACCACTGGGGAACCTGGGGGTAAAGAGGAAAACAAGGTGCATTCAGCATTTAACACTCTGGGCAGAGGCTGTCAGGCAAAAGAAGCAGGCAGAGTGGAGAAACTAAATGGAACTGAGCACCCGTTGCTTACCCTCTGCCTGACTGCTGACAGACGGGCTGCACCCAGCACAGGAATTAGCTGCTGTGATAAGTGTCGGGACACAGAAGCTCTTAAGTAGTCAAGAGTTGGAGTGATGTGGGCTCAATGGTTTACCTGGGAATTTCTCAACTGGATTCAGATTAGTTTGAATATCTTGCAGAAGGGACAGAATTGGCCCCTGGGGAGCAGCTAAGGCCGGCACTATCACTCTCAAGCGTCTGCTGATTGATCCAACAATGTTAGTGCAGTTGTTGGCAGGGGCTTCTCAGCTGGCTCGGAGGTAAACCTGTCAGTGCTGTATCATATTCAGTGCTTGACATGAGAAAAACATCCCAGGAAGGAAAGGATTTCATGCTGACAAGTGCCACAGTAAATATCTGTGGTTTCAGATTAATTGCTCTATAAACAAAGAAAACTGATAAATGAACTGCTCCAGAAACTTACGCAGTAGCTCTCTAACTTAGGCATTTGCAGTAGAAAATCAACACCAGAAAATATTAATGTGATTGTGATGAGAAAGTAAAATTACATTAATAAATAATATTAGGTTGAAAATCTTTTACTTAACATAAGTGAACAAGATGTACCAGCCACAGGAATTTTCAACGAGAAATATATTGTCTCTAGTTCAATGTGTGATCTCTAGCAGTGCCCAGCATCAAAGCCTCTGACAGGTGTGAGAGGTTCATGATCCTGCAGCTTGACCTTTCTCCTGATCCCAGGGAAAAACAATAGTGTTTTGGCTTCTTAGCACTTGCCTGAAAATTCGTTTCTGCTCTTTGTGGTAACAGACTTTGGTTGTTATATGTCGTTAGGATGGAATTTGATAGCCCTAGTGGATATTTCTGTGTTTAGAGTCAACTGAGATCTCAGCTTCAGTGATGTCTTTCAACATGAGTTTTGTGAAATAATTGTGTATTCTTGGAAAAAAACCATTTGCTTGTGGCTGAAGTGAGGGAAAGACCATTACATCTCCCTGAGAAACAGCCCTACTGATGTCAGTCCCTCATTTCCTGAGAACTTTCTTCACCTTCTCTGACTGCAAATCCACCGTATGTCTTTCCAGATATAGCGGTGATCAGAACCAAAACACACTTTCCAGGTAAGAATATGCATTGAATCCAACAGAGGCATTGCAGAGTTTACTGTTTCCACTGGGAGTTCAATGTGATGGTGGATAAAAAGAGGATAAAACAAACAAGTTTAGTCACTACTGAGGAGGAGGCAGTAAAATTCTCCAAATGAACAATGTGGTCACCAACTAAATGTAGAAGGAATTATTTATTGATAAAATAGTAAACCAACCTAAAAAAGAAGTCCTAAAGTATTTTCTACTTGGCCTTGGCCTTTCTGCAGACAGTAGAGATATAATTTCTGCAGGGAAGGGTTTTAGCTGGTGCATTCTGCAATACATTTGAAAGTGTGTATTTGATAGGTTCTCGAGTTGAGATGTGGAGATATACAAGCAAAGCAAGAATTTACAGTGCACACCCTGGTAAATACAGCAATATTTTATACAGAAGTTTTCTAAGGGGATGTGTGGATGTTTGGTTCTGGATTTTAAACTGTGGCAGTTAAGGCACGTGGCCTTCAGTGGTCAGAAGGGGCTTGATGTTTTCCAATTTAGTGTTTAGTGCAAAAGAGGCTGTGCTTTGAGATTGTTGTTGGTTGTTTATGACACTGTGTCAGACAATCACAGTCTGAGAAATGTTAGTCTTCAGTGCTCAGCTTACCCCGGAGCTCAAAACACATCATCACCCAAGTAAAAATGGCTTGTAATGGCCAAGCATAAAGTAAGTGTCAATCCTGTGTGAATATTTGAAGGGATGGTTATATATGTTCTTTTTAAACCTGTATTTGACTGCATTAATCTTTACTCACCTTCTATATTTCACTTTCCCTCTCTGGCCTTAATACCTCAGATGATGACAGATGGCTGCACACCTGCCTGTGCGCTGAGAACTGCTAAACTCAATACACCTCTGTGCAGGCACCACAGCTGAACTCTTCAGGGCTGGCTGTAGTTGTACTGCAATACCATCCAGCACTCAACAACAGCACACTGCTAATGCAAACCACATACCACTACCGCAGCAATCTGGGGGTTGATGTGGCTAATATAAGTAAAGGACAACAGCTGTGAGCAGTAAATTCATTGCAAAAAGGTTCTTTCATTTTAAAGACATGTAATATTAGTGAAATAGTAGCTCTGGGAATGGACAACAGGAAATATTCTAACAAATAACGAAACCCACCCCAACTTGGTGTGTTGTACTGACCTGGGAGCTCTTGCCAGTCTTGGCATCTCCTGACACAATCACTATTTGATTATGAAGCAAACTTTCCATAAAAGCACCTTTCTCTCTCCATACTGGAAGTTCTTCTCTTTCCTTCAGAAGTCTGTAATAACGAGAAGAGTAAGGCAAGCCATCAAAAGGATTCAGCTCCAAATCTTCTCCACACACTAGTATTTCCTCCTCATCACCGTCGCTGCAGTCCAGCAGTTCTGAAAAGCTGTGGGTCTCTGGAGAAAAGGTTAAAAACTCCATTTCCCTGACATGTATTGCTCTCAGCAGCACCACCTTAGCAATGGAAGGAGCCCTTTGTGTACCGAGCCATCAGGCAGGCCCCCGAAACCCGAGGAAATCCATCTCTGCTTGCTTCAGGATTAGTATTTCCCAGCTCTTCAGTTTCAAAGGTCAGTCTTTGGGTCCAGCTGACTTCTTTGTGGTCTGTTTGTCCCGCTTCAGGTGCTTTCATAACCCGACTCAGCCTCGAGAAAACACATTTAACAAATTGCCCAAACTCTTCAAAATAAGAGCGATTAACCCAAAAGATGTTAATCACAAGCTGAGCAGCTTTTGCAGCCGAGCAGCGTGCTAAAGCCACACCAGGAGCACCAGCCAGGGTGCTTGCTCTTGTCTGCTGCTGCTTGCCTGGGCTGGGGAATAGTTGGGAAAGAGCACACTGAGCCTGACCTTGAATAAGAGGCTACAGGGCATGATTGTGATTGCATAGATGGTCATGTGGCTGACTAATCCCAGCACAACGGGGCTCACCCCTGGGTGCAGCTGTGAGTGTGCAGTGAAGGGGAGGCAACTGCAGCCTGAAAGCCTCCCTCAGGAACAGCCCGTGGCTTCATTCTGTGGTATTAGCAGTGGTTTGCAAAGTCAGAGTAGTGAGGAGTCTCTGTATTAACTTGGAAATTCTGTGAGGCTTTAACAGCTTTTGCCCCAGTTAAAAGTCTAAAAGATCCTTGATGCATTAAAAAAAAGCAGAGGGGTGCCAATTCTAGTGCTTCAAGGGCACCAGAAGCGGCCTTGAAAGATGGGGGAAGAACAAATTGCTGACTGAAAGTAACTCCAACTCTTAGGACTCAAAAGTAACAAAATAGAGTCTCCTAATCCTGACTGATCTGTACTGTAACACCAATATTAAATAACGGCTTTTATTTTGGTTCCAGAGGCAAGTGTCCTGCTGAACAATGACACTGATAACGTCTTGATGAGCAGGCTGAGCACAGTGCTTGTGTGCTTTTTCTGTGTCAGGCTTTTTCTCCACTAAATAATGTCATAAAAATTACTGCCTCCCCTTACAAATCCTTCTTGTTTTGTAGCATTGGGCTGTGTTAGCTGCAATGCTATTAATGCATCCTCTGATGGCAGCAGCATAGAAAAACAACAAAGACAAGTAGGAGAAAATCTTTTGTTCAACAGTCTGAATATCTCAATCCAAATGGCACAAGTCTAATTGCACACTGCTCACCAAACAGGCTGATTATTGGCACTTAAAGCAGCTGGCAACAAAGACTGACAGACTTGCCCAGTCTCAGGGCCAAAGCCCAACGTGATCTTCTGGAGAAGCATCTCTGAAAGGCAAAAGGACCAGGGGACTTCTCTGCCCACTCTCTGGTGTTACAGTAGTGTGCTTTGGGCTAAGCACCAGTGGGGATGTACCTGTGATGATGACATATCACGGGATCTGTGAAGGTGCCAGGGCTTTTCATGCTCAGTGACACTGCATTAGGTCCCGTTCAGCTGAACTTGGAAACCACTTTTCCCGTGACCTTGGTGGATCCCTTGATATCCAGAGGTTTACTCGGGTTTGTGGTTCACATTTCCCTATTTACTGTTGCAAACTCTCTACCACTGGGATTTCTGCCTCTCCAAAATGTGGTTGAAATCACTTAACAAGGCGTAAGTGTCACGAGGGGACTGGAGCTGCAGTCCTACAGAGGGCTTTGTTTTGGTGAAACTCAGCTTCAAATGACACAAAGCAAACATGTGAATTGCATTTTACTTGTTTTCCCCATGCTCAGCAGCAGTGCACTCTCAGCTTTCCTTAACAGGCTCGTCTTTGAGGTGTGTTGGATGGACAGCAACGTTTTCTGGTTCAGCGAACAGATTTGACTGGTCATCCCACAGCATTGTTTTGGTTTGTTTTTCTGGTTTGTTACCTGTAATGGAAGAAAGCAAATTTAAATGTGACCAAATCCAGAAGATTTACTGTTTGAAAACCAAATATTAGAAAACTAATGTTCCTTTCATGATAGCAAATGTTGGAACAGAGAGTTGTTAACAGGCTTGGTTATTTCCCTGTGCTAAAACGGGCTGTGCGAAGGCTTTGTCCTGATCTTCAGCCAGGTATCTGATTGAGTACTTTGAGCCTTTTCCTGGAGCAGCAGCAGCCCCACAGCTCTCTGCAGACAGCTTTGTTGGCAACCCAGGAGGCTCATGAACAAAGCCAAGCACTGGGTGAGGAGTGTGATTGAGCATCGCCTTTGCAGATTAAGACATCCAAGCAGTAGCTCTCTGCTACTCAATGTGCCTCATTGCTGCAGCTCTGCTATTTTCTTCCAGAGTGCTGGTTGCTGGTCTTGCCTCCTTCAGTCCTTGATTTTGACCTCATGATGTCTGTCTATTCTGTCCTGGTCCCTGTCACTGCATTTGCTTTTGACCTTTCTGTTGGATGTCTCCCGCGGTGCCGTGCAGTTGTCCCTGGCTTTGGCTTTGCTGTTTAGCAAGATCTCTTCTTCCCTTTGTTGCACCCTTTTCTGATAAGGCTTCTTGATCATCTCTTCTGATTACTGTCATTACAGCAGGCCCTTAAGGATTTACAAGATATACTTTTTAACATAATACAGAAGGCTAGAATTAATTCTAATAAGTAACAGAAACACTTGCTGCAGATGAGTGCTTTTAGTAAATTAGGGTATAAGCTGCTTTCAAAGATGTCAACGAGGACTTTGCCAGTGATTTAAATTGCACATTGTTGTGCAAGTGCTTATGGTAATGTGCTGTGGGAAAGCAGCAAGTACCACATAACATAGTCTGTATCTTTAATAAAGCCTTTAATGTAGAGATAGTCTTTGCAGCTTTGTTAGTAAATCTTTCAGAGGAGGTGGGTTTTCTGTGTGCAGTTCATATGGAATTTGGATCTGTCATAGCAATGGTATTACAAAGTTCTCCTCTGTTCCATTTTTCTTCCCCTGTTTTGGCAGCAATAGTTTGCAATAGCAATGGGATTTCAAGGGTGTCACTTGTTTTTTCCCCAAGAGTGTTTAAGTAGAGGGTTTCAGACTAACTTTACTTGATAATGAAGCAAATGAAGACTATGAAATACAAATATGAAATGTATCATATTCTGAAAAACAAAATCATAGCTTGTTCTTGTTAGATGAAAACCAGCAGATGCTGCCAGGAACAGTTTCTCTTTCCACTCTTTCTTCCAGCGCAAAATCTTTTGATGCCAAATCCCTCCTGCACTCGTGTGTATGTCCAGTGGGACGAGGAACTGCATCTTTGCAGCTCAAAGTAGAGAGGCTGTTCCTAACCTTGAGCTGTCCTGAAGGCTTTGCTAGTTTTTCCCTTTTAACACTAAAAGAATGCTGCTGTTTGTGTGCCTGGTGCAGTGCCCGATTGCTCCCCTGCACTTCAGGCCAGGAGCTGACATCTGCTTGAACCCTTTGGGTTTCTTTAAACGAGACTAAGTGAGGGTTATGTGGAGCAGTGCAGTTCAGAAGGCAGATGGCCTCCAGAAGTAGATTTCTTTCTGGTTTACCTTCCCAGATAGCTTATATGATTCCCTGGGACTGGATTACCCTGCTGAGCCACCTCTATGGGTTCCTATGGCCTGAGGCTGGTGGCCTCAATTGTGAGAATCCCGGGCTCAGAACATATCCAGGACAAGGAGAAGCCCCAGGACCTGTGCCTCACCATCCCCAACTCCGTGGAGCCACCGTTGCCACGGGGCAGCCAGCCTGCCAAGGCAGCTGCTGCAAGGAGAGCTGAGCCACAGTGAGGTTGTGGCCCGTGTTAAATCCTCGTTAAAGAGCTGTCCTGTGATAAAAGTAGGAGAGGGGACAGGGACAAGGGTCTCCTTGTGTATAATAAAAGCTGAACCAGTAACCTGTATCCCTAAACCCACTGCATCTAACGGCAGGGGAGGCAGTGCCAAGCACCAGCAGAATCTGGAGGTGAGAACATCACCATGATTTATGGAGTTCTAAAGGTGACATTTTAATACTCTCCTCAGCACTGCTTTGGGGTGGGGTTTTTTGGCTGCTTTTCACACTACTGTGATTATGAAAGCAGTGCCTGGCCAACAGGCAGCACCCCCCTCCTCATTTGAAGACTGTTAGCTTCTGTGTTGGTGTACTGACAGCAGCATTTAACCTTGCTTATAACTGTATCACTATTTATTGAGCAAACTGTAAATCTCAGATAGAGAACTTTCATCATATGAGAGAGACAAGCAGCACAGATGAGCTACAGTTCTATTGTGGTTTAATTTCCAATGAAGGTTTTGTTGGCTGGTAAGATATTATTAGTTTTGCATTACTACTCTTGAAAATACTGGCAGCCAGTGATAGATTGGGTCAGAACAAAGGATTTCAAGTCAGCAGAGAAGAAATCCACTTGCCAAGTGCTGAGTGAGAGTGTTGTGGGTTTCCACCTGACATTGTGCATGTGTAAGCAGTGAATTTGCCTGCTTTTGAGGTTCTTCATTTTCACATTTGTCTTGTTTGCTAATTCTGGACTAAAATTGGAATCCACTGAAAAACCACAAGGTGATTGATTTACATGTTCAGTACTGTTGACAATAATACCAAAAATACAGTGGTTTAAAGTTCCAATCAGCTTTATTAAGGAAAGGAATTGTGGCCTAATAGCTAGTGACTTGAGAGGGTAGCTTCAGATCAGTAGAGTCCTACAAGCTTAAAACCAAGGAAATACTGTCTTTTCATGTGGAGTCTTTAATGGTCAGGATCTGTTTTACCATTCCAGCAGGCTCTGGGTACAAGGCAGACTTTATTCAGTTCAATCCTGGCAATAACAGTGCTTCAGTGTCATTTCTATCAGTGGGTTACAGCGAGTTCAGGACTTAATTTTGTTTGACATAAATTGACACAAAGTTTAGTCAAGTTTTAAAGGGAGAAAAAAAAAATCAAGTATATAGAATGAATATTTTATTAACCCTTCCATATCCCACCCATCCCAACCAGGTGCTGGTTCCCTTGGAGCTGCAGTTATGACACCTGCCGAGCAGGCCTGGAGCTGCTGGGATTTTGGTGAGTCTGATGAGCATGTTCATTTCTGTGATGGGTGGTGGGAAGAGGAGATGGTGGTGAAGAAAGAGGCTGGGAGGTTACTGCCAGGACCCTGTGTCCCCAGGTCAGCTCCAGGAAAGGACTGCAGGATGAACTGGCTTGGAACAGAGCACAAAGTGCCCTTAATGTTTATAACTTAAAAAAAGGAGAAAGGCAGCTCAAACCAAGTGTTTCTTGTATATTACCATATTCATCACCACCATTTGCTTAATAAAACCATTGGCTCTCTCATTATCTGTAGTGTAGCTGTGTTAGGACATTATCCACAAAATTGTCAGCCAGGCATCAGATCTGTTTGTTTACTCTTCATTTGAATGATGACATGAAAAGCAAACTAGTAGTTATCCGTGTCTTTTGCAAGTACTTTTCTTCCCAATCTGTTTTAGAGAATGTCTTTAAGTGTTATTTAAACACCTAAACATCTTAAGAAGACAGATGATACCAGGCCTAACTGTAATTTTAGTCTAACTTATTAGTGCTTTTTAATGTAATGAGACATCTTCATCTGTTTTCCATTCTCCTTGTGTTGTTTAGAAAAAGCAAGAGCAGCATTCTCTTTTCAACTCATTGCTATTATATTCATGAGTACTGCAGACTTAACGCTTTCCAGAGCTTGAACAGCAGGAGGAGGAGGAGGAAGAAACACAGATAATTCACAGGGAAGAGAATAAAGGATATTTTGAACTTGGGTTTGAAATGAGATGAAAAGTCAGCGAGACAGTGTTAGTACAGTTTGTTCCAGATGACAGGAACTACAGACAAGAAGTTTGGGTAGGGGCCAAAACGTCTGATGGGGCGGCGACAAAAACTGATGCTGCAGCAGTGCAGGGAATAGAGAAACATCAGGCTGTTTGTCAGAGAGTGCTTTTGCTTCAGAACCCGATGAGAAATATCCTCTCTCGGAACGAGTTGGGAACTCTGTGAAAATATTGGTGATGTGGTTGTATTTTTCTTTGAGTGAGAAACGTTTTCATGGCCTGGAATACTAATTTCTGGGCTTTGGGGAGGCAAAGTGGAGCAGATGGAAGGGATGTTGAGCCATGGAAGGGGAAGATGTGTGATGTAATGGAAAATGCCCAAGGTGAAGCGTTTACAGATAGTGGTAAATAGTGGTGGTGATACATTTATGGGCAGCTGACAAGGGATCAAGTGGAAGGCAAACATTTAGTCACCCAGCAGTCAGCAGGCTTTTGCAGCTGATGAAAAAGAGCCACAATTTCACCCAAAGAGTTTGGGAAGGAGTCATATGGGTTATTCCAATTACCTACCTCAAAATTAGAAGATGCTTCCAGCTATGGAAGAGGTTAGTGCAGAGACAAGCAGACCTGTCGTGTCAGCAGTGTCTGAGCAGTTCTTCGGTCAAATCGTGGCTTCAGTTTTCTTTACGACTTTTGGCAGCAGGTGTGAGCCTTTTAGAGCGGTTGTTGAGCTCTGAGGGATGATAGAATGAGAAGTCTCTTTACAATTAATTTTGTCTGTTCCAAGATATTCCAACTGCCTCTTTAGGCTTTGATTGATGTGGCCATTTTTTAACATTTGCCCAATGAAATATATGGCACCCACTCCCCCAAGTGTTTTTATGTCATGGGTGCCTGCCTTTCTCCACACTTGGGTTTATTCTGTTCTCTGTGAGTATGGATTTCTAATGCTGTAGATCATGCAGAGTGGGAAAAAAAGCAGGCATAAATTTAATCTAGTCTATTTCTTCCTATAAAAAGCAAGTATTTTGTGGCTGCTTTGTGGTAAGTACAAATTTTATTGATGTGTCTCACATTGAAAAAAACCCTTCATGTATTAGAACTTGTTTATCCTTTACTAACTTTTAAGTACTTTGTAACTTAATAACTCGTTTAATGAAGCATGAGATGTGAAAATGTGGCACATTACAGATGTCATCTGGGAAATGAATGCTGCACTCCTGCAAAGCACGATGCTGCAGTACTGCAAATGAAAACTGGGGCAAAAGGGTGAGAGCTTTGCCTTTGTGAAGGATTGGCTTTGCATGGAGGGGATTGTTTTCTAGTACTGTTTGAACTGAGCTGGAGTTGACGTGGCTGTTCTCCTCTGGTCACACAGTTACTGTCACTGGGAACTGGCAAGGATCAGTGTGCTCTGAAATAAGTTTGTTTTGTTTTGACATTAGGAGATGGTTTTCATGTGACGCTTCCCTGGCTCGCTGCCTCTCAGCTGCGTTTGGTCACTGTCACTGTTGAGTTTCATTACAGAGCTGTTGTAACGCTGTGATTGTTGACTTGAGACACAGACAATCCCATGTCATTTCCCTGGCCATCATTTCACGGTGATATTGCCTGAGGTGTTAAAAGATTCCAACCCCAACCAAGTCAGTAGGAGTTTTATTGCAGACATCAATGGATTCAGTCTTCATTCTTCGGCTTTTACCCTACGGTCACAGTCCAAGGCAAAATATTAGAGAAGTCCATGTGAATTGGCATGGCCACACTCTGCCAAATCAACTCCTTTGTGATGTTATATAAGCAGATAATATTTAGTGTGAATGTCTGCTTCATTACAGATGCAGAACTAAATGTTTGGCCTTTGGGTTTAATGGGAAGTTTGCCATTGATACAAATCAAGCCAAATTTTCTTCCAGAAAACGTTGTTAATGTATCTGTGAGATGTATGTGCTTAAAAGACTTATGGAAATGGATCTTATTTCCTCCAGGTGGAGTGATCCTTTATATGGGGTCAAACTTTGTTACAGTTTTCAGATGCAAGCAAAATAGTAAATGTTAGCTAATGAGTGATCTGTTGATCCTGAGTTTGTGTTTGCCTCTGCAGAAGGATGCAAATCCAGTTTTACATGTTGATCGTTACAAATACCTGCTTTATTGCTTTTCCTTCATTCTCAGTAACTGTGTTGCTCTTTTTGAGAATATCACCTTTTGTGTCACCTTCACTTCAAAAGCTTCCAGAAAGATAACTTGGACTTTTTCCTTTGCTAGTGCTAAAGCAAACTGCAGCGCCAGAGCCTTTCTGCAATATGCCACAAAGCGCTATATGGTCATGGTAATGAAATAGAATATAGCTTATGACAATAAATAGTCCCATTACAAACAAATTAGAGCTCCAAAAGCGAGGGGAAAATGCAGCATCTTTGCCTTTTTTAGGTGTGTACACATAGTAGTTTGTTTTATACATCAGGATACAAGTGGATGGACGGAATGATTTTGTTTCTTTTAAGGTACTGCACGTTTCCATGTGCTTAGATAACATTCCCTTTTCAGGTGGTGTTGCAAATGAGTACTGAGTCTTTCCTTTCCATTTGAATTAAATATGAGGTGGTAGTGGTAGTAAACTTCAGAGTCTGCTGGTTTGGTTATAAAGGCTGCCTGCTTTGGTCCTTTTGCTACGGCTGAATGTGTTTTCTAGTGACACAATAATGCCCTTCAAAAATTTACATAGGAAAATGTGTCACTAGGTGGCAGAATTAGACTGTATTAGTACTGACATTTCTAATGATGTGTCCACTTGGCTTCTTTCTGTTTCATAAACACCACTTTGACTATACTTGGCGTTTAAAAATACCTGAATGTTCAAATAAACTCCAGTAAACGCAGCTCTTCTGAAGGAGTGGGGTTGGTTTTGTTTAAACAGCAGATTTAGGATGCTGGGCCTCAGAATTGTTTTAAATATTTGATGAATATTTCACTTTGGATTTGTGATAAAACTAGCTTTTCTTCTGAAATCTTCACTCCCACGTTTTAGAAGTATTTTGGTGTTTAGATTTGCAGATGACCTGCAGAGGAAAGCACGTTGGTGTTACAAAGTTGTGTAATGTTCAGATATTGACCCGAGCAGATGAGGTATTTATATGTGGAAACACCTTGTCTCTAAATGCCATTGGGCACTGAGAACAGCTAATTCACAACCACAGTCAAGGCTACTTATAAATTAGTTTTTTCCCATATGGGGCAACTTTAAAACTCTTTAGCTGGGGAAAGAAGCGAAGCTGCAAAAGTTCTGCTCTAGTTGTAAAGCCCAGTGATTGTAGCATTTGTATCCTGGTCTTCATTTATGACTTAGCTTATATTGACAAAAGTCATTGTGTTCCAACACAGATTATATCTCGGTGCCTAGACTTGCCAGACGCATGGGTATGAGAGCAGTGGCGCAGAACGTGAGCACGTTTTGTTTTGAGGGACGATGCACGTGTTTTGAAAAGGTTGTAGAAACATCTCTGATCCCTTCCTACCTGCTGAAGTGTTTGCAAAGCGTTTGGAATGTTTGAAGTGACGTGTGAGACTGTCTTTCCTTTCTAGAGGGTATGCTAGACTGTGAGCTAAGAATGTCCGACAGATATCAATCAAAGGTCACTCGCCTTAAAGGAACTTCTAGTCCAGATGTCTCTGTGTTCCCTACTGGGAAGTAGCACAGGTTTTAAATTATGATCAAGTAACTAATTCAAGAAATGCTTAAAAAAAAGTGTTTTCTGAGCAGACATTGGGGAAATCTCATAATTGTACTTTAATACTCAGATTAATGGCCATGGACTGAAGTGATTGTGTCGATTATATTTCAGTTACAATGATCTCCAGAGTGCTCTCTAACAGAATTTTTTAAAATGAAGAATAAAACTTTACTCAATGCATTCCTTACTCTTCTATTTTGGAAAGTTATTTTTGAAAGCCTCTTTTCCTTAGCCAAGTGTTGGTCGTTGGAGGTGAGCAGGTGGAAAAGCAGCTGTGTACTTCCTATGTCATCTCCCTCATGCCTTCTGTGTTTAGGCAGAGTTTGGTTATGATGCCAGAAGGGTTTCTATCCATGAAACCATAGACATGCCTGTTCTTTCCTGTGGCTTCCATACACAGCTTTTTTTCTGAGCATAGAAGTTCTATGTGCCCTCGTGGCCAAGAAGCCAATGGCATCCTGGGATGAATCAAGAAGAGTGTGGGCAGCAGGTCGAGGGAGGTTCTTCTCCCTCTTTACTCTGTCCTGGTGAGGCCTCATCTGGTGTCCTGTGTCTAGTTCTGGGCTCCTCAGCTCAAGAGGGACAGGGAAGTGCTGGAGAGAGGCCAGTGCAGGGCCACCAAGATGATCAGGGGACTGGAACATCTTCCTTATGAGGAAAGGCTGCGAGATCTGGGGCTGTTCAGTCTGGAGAAGAGGAGACTGAGGGGAGATCCCATTAACACTTATAAATATCTAAAGGGTGGGTGTCAGGAGGCTGGGACATCCCTTTTTTCTATAGTAGATAGCAACAGGACAAGGGGTGATGGGATGAAGCTGGAACACAAAAAGTTCCACTTAAACACAAGAAAAAACTGTTTCAGTGTTTCAGTGAGGGAGCCCTGGCACAGGCTGCCCAGAGGGGGTGTGGAGGCTCCTTCCTTGGAGGGCTTCAAGACCCACCTGGACATGTTCCTGTGTGACCCCCAGGGGGGTTGGACTGGATGATGTCTAAAGGTCCCTTCCAACCCCTACCATTCTATGATTCTATGTGTTTTCAGGTGTTTGAGGCATCAGTTAGTGAATACCTTGCCTTCAACACATTGTACTTCTGAAGTTGTACAAAACTGCTGTTGGCGATGCCCAGTGGGATGAGACCAACTCCAGAGAGGGGGGTTTGTAAGCAGACAGAAGCTCTGTAAGTTGGCAGAGGTTCAACTGCAGTGAGGATAATATAAACACCGTAACAAGGAAAATAACAACTTTGTTTTATCCTAACAAACCTCCTCAGGCTTGAATGATGTCTACTTGGAATCAGGCAACTCATCTTCAGGCTTTTCAGAGGTTCTAATGTTGCATGGTTTTTTAGACACCACCTGATACGACTCCAGCAGTCAGTGTTTCCCCATCAGCCTTTTTCATTACATCTCCAAGTTGCCATTTCATATGTTTTTTTCCCCCAGTGAACGAGAGCTATCTCAAAACATGACCATACATTTTCATAGATGCTTTTGATAGTTTAACCTGATAGTGTTTAAGAATTGTTGCATGGAATATTTGAGAGTTAGGTGCAGTCAAATAAGCTTCAGCACATTCATCCATTTCCAAGCAGATCTTCCAAAGCTGAGAATTCTTCCTTTGTGCTTTTTAAACAAACCTTCAGCTTTTCAAATAATCAGAGCTTGCTTAAAATAATGTTTTTAGTTGGAAAGCAGGACTGTCCAAGTTCTCCAGATCGTTACAGACAGCATCTAACCTCTGGCATAACCTAAGCAATAGGATTTTCGTTTCAGTTTCTAGCTCGTGGCTGGACTGGGATAAGAGCAGGGAATCCACTACAGTAGTAGGTAAATTGTTCCAGAGATTAATTACGCCTGTTAAAAAGGTACAACTTGTTTCTGGTGTATACTTCATTAGTTTCAGTGTCCAGTCAATGTATCTTGCTCTGCTTTTCTCTACCACATGGAAGAGCTGAGATGCCATCATCAATTTTTGCTCCCTGTTTAGACACTTTCTGACTGCCTGTGTTTTACAGTTCATAGCTGCACAAAGCAGAAATCTCATTGAGCAGTTTTGGTGTGGGCTGGTTGCACTGTAGATTAGACCATGCTGGTTCACAGCAGTTCTCAGCTGGCTCTAACATCCAGAAAGTTTTAATGTTAACATGTTGGTTTCTGCTTATCTAACATATGTAGGTGTAACAGATATACGTGTTGTGTGTGTATCTCTGTAGACAGACACATGTGGACTAAACAGAGAAGTATGGTTTAAATCTGAAATGACTTGTTGCACCAACTGATTTTTATTACAGTTTATTTCTGCCTAACATTCCAAATATTTTAACCCTGACTTTTAAAACAGTGTCTGTGTATTATACACAGTGACACAGAACAGGTTCCTAATTTGTATTTGGCTGGAAAGGTGTTCAATAAATCAGAAAATAAGCTACTCCATTGGAAAGAAGTTTTCTCTCCCTCTTTGATAAAGTACAAGACAATTCTGCTTAAATGAAGCGTGCCATTTTAATCATTTGTACCCTAAGAAAAGAAGACAAACAGCTGCTGCTTGTTAATTGGTGAATGTCTTCACCAGTGGACTCATCATTTATTCATGGCTTTTGGTGCAGCCTCAAGTTCTGTAAATGAAGGTGTTCTCAGCGTGCCATATGAGTATCTGCACGTTTGCAACCCAGCAGCTCAGATGAAGAGTTTATTTCAAAAGACAAATACGTGACCTTCAACCTTCCAGCTTCACTGTTTTCATCTGAGAATTGCATTTCCTAGGAAAGGCCAGATCTCTTGTGTGAGACCAAGAGAAAAGCATATTTGATCTCCTTAGCTAAAAGATTTATTGCTTGTTAAAAATTACACCAAATTGTGAAGATTTCCCTGGTCTGAGAAAGGTTCTGGTGTAGAACCACAGATTCTGGGGGGCTGGAAAGGAGCCACAGAGGTCATGCAGCCCAGCCTTCTGCTCAGATCAGACCTAGCTACAGCAGGTTGCTCAAGGCCTTGTTCAGATGAACTGTGAAGCTTTCCAAGGATGGAGGTCCCCCAGGTTCTTTGTGCTCCAGTTCCAGTGTTTTACCAAGAACTGGTTTCCTTACATTGCCACAATTTCTCATCATCCAAGGTGAGTGTGTTACCACTCCTCTTCTGCTTTGCACCTAGAGGCAGAGTCTCTTTACCTTCTCTTCACCCTCTATTGGTAACTGAGGGCAGCATTACCTCTTTTTACCTCTTCCTCTTCTCTGTAGATCTTCCTGTAGCTGTGTTTATTTTCCACAGCTCTCTGTTACTTCAGTTACAGCTCCTCTGCATTTTGTCCTGCTCCATCTTGCTGACTGCTCACTTGCAGGTTTCCAGTGGAGCTGCAGAACTTTCCAGGGAAGTGTAACATAGTGAAATAAAACACTTCAACTTGACCAAAGTTTCAGTGGCTTTTTCTTCTTTCTTCCCTGTTCTTTCATACTGCTTCTCTCTTCTCTTTTTTCCTTTCTGTATCTCTTTCTTTTTGTCTCCTTGACAGTAATTTTTGCAGCTAAGCACTGTCTCTGTACTCAGGTGTTCTGTTCTTATCTTTTGTTTTGCCCTTCCATCTAGGTTTATTCCTCATATTTTGGTTTTGCAACTTGTTTCTTTGAGCCTTCATTGTCCTTCTTTCCTCTCTTCATGCGTGGAGTGGCTGTTAGGGGCCTCTCTACGTGGTTCTGAGAGTATTCCAGTGTTATGTATTTACCTGGAAAATACTTGCTCTGTGTTAGGTAATAAACACAAAGAATGGTAAAACTCCAAATTCCAAGCACAAGCTTTAATAAAAGGAAGTTCAATTGGCAAGCAAAAGGTTCTAAACATTTCATTGGATCCTATTTTGTTTCCTTTAGAAGGTGTTTTTGAGATAGACTCTGAAGCCCTTTTGCAGCCTCCAAAGAAGGCCATATCTGAAATACTTTGTCATATCAATGATATCAGATCTTGAATAATATATGACATGAAGTGTAGCTAACTGAAAATTGTGATGTGGGCTCTGCTGTTGGAGTAATCCACCTGGGAACTCCGAGGTATCAGAACATTGTCTTATGAAATGTGAAAGTTAATCACCTACCAGCAGTACCCTAATACTCTGAGTAAAATGAACTTGTCTAACTATTTCTTGGGCAAAATGGTTTCTGCTTTATTTCTATGGGAGAACCACTGAATGGAGAACAATTCCTTTGGCTGTTAGTGTAAATGATGTGGAGGCAGTTCTTTACATTCTTTAAGAAAGGTAAGAAAATGTTCTGGTCTAAAAGGACAGATTTAGAACTGCTAAATAGCATGATTATGTTGTTTAAATGTTTCAATAATGGTGTTATAAAATGTTCTGTAACTGCTATTTACATTAGAATTGCCATTATGATGTTAAAATGCTGTAAATGACATGCCATTGTACTTTCAAAATTCAATTATCAGTGTTATCTTCTTTTGTATGAGGCTGAGCTGTTATAGTTGCAAATTTCATCTAAAACTTACTCTGCAAGCATTCATACTGAAGCAAAAAGGGACAGAAGAACTGAAGTGGAAAACACTGGTATAGTGTGAATGTGTTTCCTGTATGGTTTTGATTTACAGTCTAGTTGAGATCACAGTTAAAAGATATCGTGTTCATTTTTGTCTTGGGTTGTCTGGTGCTTTCCAGATTTTGCTACAGGTGTTGAAGGTGAAAACAAATACTTGTGCAGACCCTGACTTGGGGTTCCCATTACTGCAGGTTCCCACCTGCCTAGTTTAAGCCACTTAGTTTAATATCCAGTGAATGTGGTCAGAGCTGGTTGAACTTGCACTGAAGTAGATTAGAGTTTGCTTGCAGACTCTCTGGAGGGGATGACGATTTCCAGACAGAGAATTGGTGTCAAGCAGCTGAGGGACAATAGTACACAGCTCTGTTGCTGTGTCTAGCACAATTGTGTGTCGATGCCTTCATGTCAGTCTTGTTCAGGGAACTGGGCTGCTTTGATACTCTGCTTTTGCTTCAGTTCTGAGCCCTGAGTGTTTTAGGTCATAAATGATGTCTTTTAGGTGGGATCTAAGGAGAGTAAAACTTTTGCTGCATGTATTCTTTGTGTATTACTGTATGCACTTGGCTTTAACTAACAGTGATTTTTTCCCTTCACTAATCCAGGTGGGTATGCTGAAACTTGCAAAGAAAGACATCAAACCAAATGAACATCTTTATCTTAAAACGACTATCCCAAGCATAAGTCTAGCAGCCTTCCACATAACACTGCCAGACAATCAGCAGGCATCCTTTGCTGTGGCAGACCTCATGTACATTTTGTGAGCGAGCTGCTTGCAGAAAACCTGTTTCTCCATATTCCAAAGCAAAGTCTGGCTGTACATCACCGTGCACGGCGCTGTGTGTCCTACCGATTGCCTTCCCTTGTACCCTGAAAGGAGTATTATGTTGTATTCACTGAAAAGCCAATATGCAGTCAAATGCCACTTTCTGTTTGTTGTAGTAGGTCAGTCTTTAAGTCCCTTTTACTGAAGGCTTAAAAAGCTGCAGTTAAGTAGCTCAGGCGGGTGAGTTCAGCATGCTGGTTGTGCAGAAGTGCTATTTAAAAGCATAATGCCAAAGGAAGAGGGAGGGAGCTGTGAATTAAACTACTCTGCATTAGCTTAATACTCTTCATTTACAGAATTCAAGGGTTTTTCTGTAGACTAGATGGCACCATCCAAATAATGTCATTTGAGGTCAAGGGTTCTGTGGGCTGGTAATTGTGTCTTTAATTTCTAGGCTGCTACCAAAGGCCACCTCCATCCCGTGTGTTAAAGGGCATCAACCAGAGTAGCCAGAAATTACAGAACCTCAGCATAAAGGCTTCTTTTGGGATTTGACACGTGGTTCTTAGTTAAGCTGTAAATCTATAAAACTCTTTCTGTGCTGATTGCTGCGTTGTTTGACAGCTAATCCACCTGATGGCTGGCAATCACCGACCTGATGGTGACAAAATTGTCGTTAGCCTCCAGCAAACACATGCTTCAAAACTGTATTCCTGGGATGCTTTTGTTAACTGCCTGTCCTGTATCTTCCTTGGGCTCTGGTCATCCCCAGAAGTCATTTCTCTGAACTGTAGCTTGACACTCCTTAGTAAATAACCCATGTACATGTTCTTGCAGATTTACTTACCTGGTGGGAAAGACACGTAACTTGTGTAGGTCTTTCCCTTCAAGCATCCATGGTTCTGTCAACCACCTTCTGCTGATTTTCCCATTGTTTTGGTAAACAGTGCTGGTTTTACTGGGCAGCTTTATGTCCTTTGGGCGTGGAAATGCATGTCCTAGATGGAAATGGCATGAATTGTATAGGAGGAAATAGCATTGCTTGATTTCTTTCATGACCTGCCCATCATTCTTGGACTGCTTAAAGTGTTTCCAGAACTGCTGTGCTCGTTCTCTCATATATATTTTCTTACACATATTGTCCCAAAGTTTTTGAAGCTTTCTTCTGCATTCATTGTAGTGGTGGATAATTTACTGTCTTTGCTTGAAAACAGAACAGCTTTGTGTCATGTTTTCATCTCTGCCAAAGTACATATTTACGAGCAAGGAGCCAGGGTTTGAAAACTTTCTCAGCTTACAGAGTATTTGAGGTTTTCAAGCTAAAATCACTATGCAACCCTACATTGGGTGGATACAGTGTATTGTATAAGAGGATAGTTGCTTTTGCCTGCTGAAATCATGTTTTTAGACTAATGTTCTGAACTGTGAGTTGCCTTTACCTATGCAGCCAGCTTGTTCAGGCAGGGTTTCAGTATAGCCCCACCTGCAGTTCTTTGTACAACTCCGTCTCACTGCAGTGTCAGAGGGACTGTGGGTCTATAGCTGACTGTTGGAGGAAGATGGACAGTGATCCTATTTGCATTCTGCTTTCAGCTTTATTTGCTTTATTTACATCTTTACTATCTATTCAGTAAATGTATTGATGGGGATGTAGGATTATATCAGTGACTGGGTAAGCCAGTGTAATACTGTATTTTGAATGACATTACACTTTGCTATATCTGAGACGACAAACCCTTTAATGTCAATTTAAGCATAGTGGAGCTGACACTGCATATTCATTTCCATGGCAGCTGGGCTGCTTGCTAGTGGGATTAGTGCATCCTAGTGCTTGGAAAAGCATGAATAAAAATGATTTCTCATTTAGAAATGAAAATAAAACCCCAAACCCAGAAAACTTTATCTATTGGTAACTGGAAGTTGATTTTGACATGATTGACTCAGAACTGTTATTTGGCCAAGCGCTGCATTGAAGACTCATTAGTTGAGAGAGTCCCACAGTTTTGTTAATTGTAACCTCTGAGAGATAAATGCAGATAATTAAGCACCAATCAGATTTGGGTCTGACTGCAGTAGACAGAAATGAAAAGAGAGAAGTGTCTCAGTAAAATAAACAAGATGTTCTCCATCAGCATGGTGATGGAATAGCTCTCCAGCTATCGGGGGGATTTCTCATTACATGCTAAATATATGAAAGGCACAAAGTAAAACGATTGCTTGTTATAGCAGGAGGCTGGACTTGAGGACTTGGGAGGTCTCTAAGTCCTGCATTCCGAGGTTTTAATACACAGGTCTATATAACTGCTATATATAAACGCCTGTTATCACACGAGAGGTGCTGTGGAACCTTACTGAGAGACAGGAGAAGTCTCATAGCAGAGGATGTCAGCTGAAAATCAACACCATCATCAGATATTTTAATCAGGTCATTTAAGAAAATGAGTAAAATAGTGATATTTGATGGTCTGTCTCTTTAGCTGTGGTGCTGCAATCTTACAGAGTCCTTTCACAGCTTGAGTTTGGGGGTTTTTATTGTATCTCTTTTCCTTTCCTGTTATGCTTAGAACTATTTTAAACTAAATGGTGGATCACTGAAGTTTCCCTGTCCTGCCAGGTACAGTCAATGATGTTGAGAGCACTTGAAGCACAGTATTCAATAAAAAGAAAGGATGAGATTGAAAATGCAAGACAAATACTTGTTAATCTAATGCTTTAAACTTCACCAGCACCTGTCTGTCTAATCCTACAGATGCTTAAAGTCTGGTGGTGACTTGACAACAGACACGAACTCAAGCAAGAGCGATTTCTGCCTGGATATGAGAAAAAGCTCTTCACCGTGAGGGCTGCCAAACGGTGGAACAGGTCGTCCAGAGAGGTTGTGCCCCATCTGCAGCCCTAGAAATTTTCAAGAGCGAGTTAGATAAATCCCTCAGCAACCTGATCTGACTTTGAAGCTGACACTGCTTTGAGCATGAGCTGGACTAGAGACCTCCTAAAGTCCCTGGCAGTTCTGATGATGCTGTGATCCTAGGTACTCGCTGAAGAAAAGGTGCAGAGTTTAAGATCTTTCCATTTGTGCCGAATATAATACTTAACTAGAGAGATGATGAATGTTAAATGGCAACTGGGAGCTGTCCCAGGCACACACCTGACTGGATTGAAACATGTGAAGAACTATCAGAGAAGCCTAAGTGCTGGCTTTATTTTAGTTGTTGCTACCACTGACCTCCAGCAATAGCTATGCAGTAAAAGGCTCTGCAGAATAAAAGCATCTTAAATACCTTTGCCTTTTAAGTATGAAAAAGGTGTTTAAGAACTTGCCCAAGAGAGAAAAAAAAAACCCTATTTTCAGAGCCTCACTTTGTCTCTTTTTGGAACAGGAGTATCAGTGCAAGTCCTTTAGGTTTCAGTAATTTCCAGCTGCTGTGTGCAAATACAAAGGTCACACCCTTGCACCAGAGTGGGGATTGAGAATTGGATAGGAAGAAGAATGACATTTGGTGTAAAATGGGGACGTTGGAATGACGTCTCCTCTCTGAACGGGCAGTTAAGGCAGCAGGAGAGTTGGGATTTGAATGTGGATTGCTCAGAGCTTGTTTCTGTGCTCTTGTCTGTGCACTTGCCCTCCTCTGAAGTGAGGCAACCCTTCAAGAGGTTTCAGAAAGCTCTTGGGAGGGCATCAAGATGTTAAAATGTCTTTCTGGTGTTACCCCTCATCATTACAAGGTTAGGTATTTTCCTTTCTCTCACATATTTGAGTTAGTTTACCCTCGGTATGTTTTTACTCTTATTTATCAGAAAGGTCCAGGGTAGGCAACACAAGTGTAACAGTGATGATGGTATCCTGGTTTTGCAGCAGGTTTATTTCATTTTCTACTGTATCTGTCATATTACAGCCTGATGGTGGCTGCTTTTGGAGGTGACCTGAGTATGGTGAAGTACCTGAGATCACAACGTGCTGCTTAGGGAGCTGGAGACCTGGGAGGCCCTACAGCTTTGCACTGGGCTGCGAGGTGGAGGACATGGTCTTGTCAATGATGATTGGCTGTAAGGTTGGTGTTTGATCTATACATCTTGTAGAGAAGCCAGCATTGTCCTAATGTGAAGAGGTTAGGGTTTTTTTATACACATCCTGCACTGATACTTTGGGCAATGGAGTGCTGCTGCTTAATGGAAACTTGTTTGCCAGAGAGGGTGATGACAATGGCATTGGTTCAGAAGAGTGAGGACTGTGACAATGACTGGAACATGGAGGAGTGGCTAAAACCTTACTAATGGGCTAGCAATAAATAAAATAACCCCAAAGTCTTTAGGACAGTGATGTTTGAATTGTAGTGGTTTTGTCATTAAATCTCTCCTCTTTAGCAATATTTAAGTGATGAGAAAATAATTTCTTCATAGGGGTGAGGGAATAAGGAAACTGGGAGTTGATACAGGGTATATTAGGGAACATTCTTTGCCTGTAATTTCAGTGTGATATTTTGTTCTACTTGCAAGTTCCCATGGAACAGGAGATGAGTCAGGATTGCCTGGTTTTGGTTTCACATCATAGAGAGACACAAATATGAGTTAGCAAACAAAATTGGACATATTTAGTAATGGCTCAGTAAATATTAGCAAATGGGTGGTGTAATTTAATCAACATGGTTGCAGTTGATAAGGTGTTGAAAAGCTCTGATTAAGACTGCTGGGAGGCTAAATGAAAAGCTGAAGATTCAGAGATAAGGATTGACGGGCATAATGTTATTCTAATTGAGAGGAGTGGAGAACCTAAAGCACTGAGAAATTAAATTGTTGACCTGTAAAACAAGCTTAGATTAAGAGAGAGAGAGAAAAAAACCCAAACAAACTGACAGAGGCTCCTGCAGGAGTGCAGACAGAGGAAGGAGCAGGAGAAGGCTGATTATGTGTTGGGGAAGCTTAAGTTTTGCCTAATGGTCTTAAAGAGAGTCAGGGTAATGATACGTGTTGTATTGCACAGGTGTCACTCCAAACTTGTATACTGTGAGGCACAACTTGGTCTGGTCTTTTTCTGATAGAACTGAGGGTGAGGCTGGGTTTTTCTCTTCCCTTACAAATCCCCTTTCTTCCCAGTGCTGTCTTGTTTGAGCGTTGTCAATTGTGATGAGATTCTCAGTCCCTCGGCTCACACCACTCTGCTCCCAACAACATATGGTTACTCAGTTCTGGTAGTTCTCTGGGCGAGGGAGAAATGCTGCTTGACTGTCTTTGGAAGAGGGTGGGAGGATGGAAACTGTGAGATGGAGGTTTGGTGCATGTAGCAATGACCCAGGAGCAGGATGGAGCAGAGCACCCTTGTTATTTATCGGGTGTTTCTGTCTCAGCCATCAGCAGGTTCGCAGGGTTTCTGTCTTAAGAGCTTTAATGCTGCTGGATATTTGTTATTTTACAGCCAAGATGCTTACACTTATACATTTTTTATTATCAAATGTGTTTGTAATGCTGCACAACCTGCTGTTCCTGCTTATGGTTTGAGGCTTTTAGATGAGAAGGAAGGAAAAGTTACTTACTGGGAGCAGCAGTTCTCTGGAAGCATTGCCCCTGGGCACATTCTGCTGTGGCTGAGCATGTCCTGAGAGGTGAAGTTTAGAAAGCTTTTTGTGTAGCAGTAGCTGCTGAGAGGCATCTGTCTTGACTTTTTTCATGCTGTTTCCAGAGTACAAAAGGCAGTAATGTTTTTTTGTTCCTCAAAAGAAAAGAGACTTTGAAGAGGAAGGGCAAGATGCAGGATAGTGTCTCTCCAAGAACTGTGTTGCACTGGGAAATAACCTTTCTTTAAGCTTTTGCCCATTTTCTTGTTGTACTGTGCTTGGCTTAGGGCTGCTGTTGGAGATGAATATTAATGGGGAAACTACCAAATTCAGCACATTGTCTGGTGCTGCCTTGCAACCATAATGTCTTTATTGCTGCATTCCTGCATCCTCAGCCCTTGGAATAGGCACATTCCATAACAAACACACTGAAGTTGTTTGGTACCTGGTGAGATGAACTCTCATCACCACTGATAAAACTGCTGAACCAATTTTGTACCTTGTAAGTAAAGCAGAGGTTCCTTAGAGAGACTTGTGGAAGACCTTCCTTTGTAACCACCTTTAGGTTTGGGATTGGCTTGAGTGGCTGAAAATAAATGGTCTGGTAAGAGAACTGTGCCCCAGCAAAATTTGTGCTGCTGTTCTCTAGAGTTGGAAGCTGACACTGGAAATTACTCAAGTAGTAAATCTGGAAATTGGCTTTATCCTGGTGTAGCAAATGAGCTGTACCCACAGCGTGCTTCTAGGCACCCAGGGCTCTCTTTACTTTCAGAAACACCAAATGTGCCTGTTGGAGCCAGACACAGGGCTGCTGTGGGAGTGACTTGAGCCTGCATGCCTTGGAAAACCAGATCATGCTCAAAGGACAGGCCTGGCTGAAATAAGAAGGGAAAAAGAAGCTCATTTATCTACAGGATTTAGATAAAGTTGGCTAGGGAAGCTGTAAGTCTGCCAAAAAGCCAACAGCACACAAAGGGGAACAATAAAAAGAAAGAATGAATGATAAAAAAGACCCCAACACGATACAAAGGGAATGTGTGAAGAAAGGGTATGCTGCATGTGGAAGGGCTAAGACTGTACAACTTTTCTTGAAGAGAACTGAACAGCAAAGTGGGAGTGTGATGTGCTTATTGCAGGGCTGCTGTGGAGCAGCTTTGTGCTCTGGGAGAGATGCTGAAGCTCTGAGCTCAGCTGCACTTTGCAGTATGTGCACTCCCTCGGGTGATGAGGAAGGAGACCCCTGGCTGAAAGCTTCCAAAGCTTTAAAACATACAAATCATATTAAAGCTGCAGCCCTGTAGTTTGTTATGTCTTATTGAATCCTTGAGACTATTGGAACTTCGTGTAATCTTTCTGCTCTGGTAAATCCAAAGGATTTTCTGTCTTCAGAGCTGTTCTTTTTCTATATTTGAGGTTTGTAATTTGAGGTAATAGGCTGAAAATAATTGGAAAGGAAGGAATAGCCCAGAGTTTACCCAAAATGTATTTCCCTAGGAAAGAATTGTAAGCACTGGCTGGATTTATTGTATGACTATATTTTTTCTCAGGTGCTCCTACTGCACTTCAAAATAATGCTAGTGATAAACAAGGAGGAGATGATTCAGTTTTGCATCTATTCCTGATCTATATTTTATATAAATATCAATATTATATTTATAGCATATGTATTTTCTATAAATATAAACCCAAATACAACTATAAATCTATAGAATGGTTTTAATATAAACACAGAAGTCTCGTGCAAACTCTTTGGGTGCTGCCTAAAAGATGTTTCAGCCTGTCTGCTGCAGTTGCTGAGTTTTATTTGCTGTCAGAATCAAATGACTGCTTTCTGTACCAATCTAAGGACTCTGTGCTGCATCTTTGTGTGAGCCATAAGCAGCAACATTAAAGTGCTTTGGTAAAACCTTAGCCCATACTTTAATGCCAGCCACCAGCGCCTTGGATTAGATTGGTACAGCATATAGATTAGATCCTTCAAAAAGGATTTAGGGTTGTTGTTTCAGTAGGTGAAACAGATTTGGGCTCCAAGAGGAATTACCCAGACCTGAAGCTGCAACAGCTGCCTGCTGCAATTGTTTTCTCAGGTGGTTTTTAGGATCTTATTTCTAATGTTGATAATTCTGTAAAGTATTGATTATCACTGTCCTCCTTCAGGTCTGTGTGGTATGAAGGCAGGTGGCAGGAAACATAATGGACTCTACAGGTGTTGGTGTCACATAATAACAGAGAACTTGTTCTGTTGCTGCTGGAAAGTGGAGGAGAAACTGCTGTTAAAAAATGAGATGGCAAAAGTCAACGTAGCTTTCTCTCAGTTGCTGTTCAAAGAAATCCAGTACTGTTTTTGCCCTTCAGTATTATCACAGACTCCTGTAAAGCTGGAAGTTTTCACAGACAGATATGAGTCATTTCTATATATTGAAATGGTTTCTTAAAATGCATCTCCTGCTCCATTTTTGAGGACTTTTGGTTGTTTGGAGCTTGGTTGATTTGTTAGAAGACAAGAGGAGATTACTCAGAAAAGCTGTCTTTTCCTGATCTTCCAGCCCTGAGATGAGTGACTTGGGCACCTTTGTGTTTTACCACCATGAAGATGGAAATATGAGAACTGAGCCTCAGTTCAATGCTGTAAGTTGCCTGTTTCACATCTAGTCTTCCATTTCCTGAGCCCTTGGCACACTGAATTGTGGAGCTGAGCCTTTTCTTCAGCGTGTCCTCCTGTTTCTGTGGGATTTACAGTCACACTTTTCTCATAACAAAACCAAAACCCTCTTGCATGGAAAGTTATATATTGAGCAAGAAATTCAAGTAAACAAACATACTGTTTGACATTCCCCTGAGGATGCTGAAAACTCCTTTTAAGCTGCTGGAATTAAATGCTGAATTATTTTTTCTCCTTCTCTACCACTTCCCTCTGTTCTTCAAGACCTTTTTAACCTTCATGACTGTCCCTTTTGTAAAGAAAACATAAGGATTTCTTACCCAACCTTGTTCAGATGTTCCAAGGAGGTGTTCCTTAACTTCAAGTCACGAGCACAATGTTTGTGCAGCCAATTTAACCTGACCTCTAGAAGTGAGGAATATGTTCAGTGTGTTAGGGACTGTAAGAGTCTTTCAGAGAAGTGTATTAGGCTGCAGCTAACCTGGTGTGTCTTTAAAAAAAATACATACCTTAGCTTTTAGCTTTCAGAATTAGAGAGTAGTTTGCACCGTTGATAGTAAAAGAATCTGATAGAAATGAGATGGGGTGTTTTCAGACCTGTGTGACAGTGAGACTGAGGTGAAAATGAGTTGCCACTGTTTCCTTCTACTCAGAAGAAAGATACTTTGCTACTCTTTAAAGGTGTAAAAACTTGGATTTTTGCATTTGACTCATCCTGGATTTAAATAATGCCTTGATTTACTCTTGTGTGTAGGGTATCATTGTGTGCAGCCTCTTCTGAAAGAGTCATTGAACAAAAGCATAAAGGAAAGGATATTTTTACATCAACATGTTTTTGGTAGGAGGCTGTTCTGATTGCACAGAAAGAGAGAAGTGGTGGTTAATTGCTAGAGACTGGTGAGAAACAGTTATGTTTTTTCTCAATGGGAGGATGATGTGGAAGGTAATAAGACACCTTAAACTTTGAGAACAGAGTGTAGAAATTATATGGTAGCTCATCTTAACCACAGCTGGCATTTGGTTTTACTTTACTGGGGAATATATTTGTATCTCCCTGTGATTATACTTTACCCTCTGCTCCTAATGTATAGATGGTTTTAGAAAAAGGACTGTATTTCTAAGATATTCTTAAATCTATTCCTTTTTGTAGGTAATTTAAGCCACAAAATAGTTGTGGAGTTCCTTCGAATGTGGGAAAGTATCTGCAAGGCAAACTGTGACCTCAGCATCTTTAAAAACCAACCAAAGAAGCCACATCAAATTATGGAGACCAGGGAGGTGCTGGTCTGAAATAACCTACATTGTCAGTTCTTTGCTTTCTCTATAGCCCTGCCTGCTGTCTAGCCACAGTGGGGAATAACTGGAAAGATGACATACCTTGATACTTCCTGAGATGAGATGGGAGTTTCTCTCAATGCTTTTATTTTTGCTTACAGAGACAAAACGGACAAAGATTGATGTAACTAACTTACATAAGGTAAGAGCTCCTTCTCCCTCTGTTTCAACTGGTGTTTGACATTTGGCTTCGTTACAGCATAGGTGAAACAACTGTATCCAGCAGTGCTACTGAGAAGGTACAGAAGAGATCAGCTGTAATGCTACCACAGAGCAGATATGAATGTTTTTTCCCCCACATCTTAGGATAACCAAAGTCTATCTATTTAAAATATGCATTTTGGTATGAAAATTAAGAAACCCAGAACAATATCATCTTAGAAGTTACATACAAAACAGTAGTAAATATGCAAAAATACAGGTGATAAGCAGAGCAATGAGGCAAAAGAAATAAGTATAATAGTTGATTCTTAAAATGTAATTCTCTGTACTGCTTGGCTTCCCCCCCACCCCCCTGCAGGTAATGTTTTGTCAGTCTAAACAGGACAGCTATGCAACATAGTGAGATGGTACTACCTTGCACAGAACAGTTGGATTTCATTACCAAACGGGAACCATGACACTGGGAGGCCTGATATCTGCACCAATATGTACTAACCAAACGTTGTTTGAGGAAAGTGAGGTTAAAAAAATACAGTTTTATGATATACAGTACTACTTCAGTAAGAGAACTTGTCCAAAGCGGAGATGTCCTCTTTCAGCACAGATTTCTTGACAATTTCAAACAGTAACTTGAAAGTGGAAGCTACAGTACAGCCACCAGCACTGAGTGATCCTTTGGTTAAATGTCACACATCTGTGTGCAGATAGCAGGCATTGCCCCATGTTCCAGAAGACACTTCTTTTTGTTTTTTGCCCTGACATGTTTCTCCCAAAGTTTGTTCCAAACAAGACTGAGTTGTTTATACACTCGATTCATCCATGAGCATCAGCACTTCTGAAAGAACAGATCAAAACTAAAAACTCTACATAGGACCAATAGAGAAGAATTATTCAAGTTCAGTGAAATAGTACAAAAAAAAAGGTTTCCCTTTTAGGAAAACTCAGCTATGGTAAAAATATCTACTACAGTGCACTGCACTGTAATAAATATTCAACATAAATTAATAATTTACAAGTACCTGAGCAAGTATACAGAGCACCATAGCACAGCACAGCACCAGAGGCAGTAGCTCAGAATTCTTAAAAATAATGCTGTTTTAAACATTAAAAAAATCTAAGTATTGTCATAAAAATGAACTCCAGCTGGAGTTTAAAGATAGTGCAAAGTTCTGTCTTCACTCTTTAAAATAAAGGTCTTGGATTTCCTAGTCATTTCACATCAGCAGTCTTGCTGGACCTGGATATCTGTGGTGGATGCTTAGGAGCAGGCCTGGGGGAAAGAAAGAAAATAGCTAATTGTTATTTGAACTGTTGTTAGTTCTTGCTGCCAGCATCATGCTTGAGGTGAATGGCAGAACCCCTTGGAGTTATCCAAGTTAACTTCAGACATGCAGCGTGGGAAGAGATCAGATGCTGCTACCTACACAAGTCTCATCAAGAAGCATAAATGGTACCAGCAAACTTGTCTGTCAGTTGATGTTTTAATTGCTGCCTGGCCAATGGGATAAGTTACCTCAGTGTTTCAGGTATTGTCATTTAAAATCTTCCTCTCTTTGGGTGCTCATCAGCTTTGCAGCTGTTCAAAAATGCTACGTGATGGTGTAGAACAGCAATGGGCTTCAAAGAGTTGGAGCAGTCAGCTTCAAATAATATTACTTTCAGCATCTCTTACTAGAATGGACAACTGGCAGCTTAAGCAAGTTCACATTTGCAGTCTTTTTGCTAGAAGTATTAGGAAACTCATTTTTCTGAGCAGTTATGTGCCTTACTAGTAGAATTCCTATGGCTTAAAATACTGCTCTTCCTTGGAGCTTGCTTTCCATTCATAGGAAACTGAAGAGTATTGGCTAAGAGACTATTATTGATATGCCTGCTAACACTGGGCAGAGTTATTTGACTTCCAGGTTATTTTTTTTCAACACCTGGTTGGTTTTTTTCAAGTGGACAATTTGCCTATTTGGGTATGAGTTTCAAAAGATATAAATTGATGTTCCCTTGTGAAACATGTGAACAGACAATTGCTTTTCTTGGTAGTTGATCCTAACCTCATTCAATCTTCAGCCCAGTTCTGTAGGTGGCCTGAGAAGGAACTTTTTTTCCTGTGAGTTCTTTGTTTCTCTTGAACTTGGTGTTTATTAAGTCCTTTCTTTTGCAAGGAATCGTTCTTGTCATACTTCTGTGGAAGTCAGTGCAATAGTGCTGCAGTGAGAATCAGCCCAAGACCGAATGCTTTTACATAAGCAAACAGCAAATGGTTGTTGTGTAGCTCTCAGCAAGAGCAGAGAACAGTCACTCACAGCACAGCAGATTTAGACATTTTAGACCTGTCATTGGATGAAGTAATATAACTCAAGCCATTTAGATCAGAACTAACCTTAGGGGAGTAACGTGTGGCAGAGGCTTTGTGTGTCCCGGCACTGCTGTGCCCGCACTGCTACAGCGCGCTTTGGTCAGCGGGTCTGCTGGGAGAGGCTTCTGAGGAGGGCTGGGCTTGTGGTTTTCCTGTTGTAAAGCATAAGGTCACATTAGTTGTCAGAACTGAGACAGCATCCTTAACATAGCAGCAGCTTGAGATTATAAATTCAGAGTAGTTGTGAGCAGATCTCTTAAATTAAGCCATAACTTCATGAACAGCCACTTGAATGTTAAAGCAAAGGTTTAATACTAAAGTCTAATGACTTTGGTTTTGATTCTTTACTCTAGAAATACTGAGTGCATCTGCTGTTAATGACTAATTGGTGATAAATGAAAACAGCATAGATTGAATGCAAAACATTGGAGGAATAGTTAGAGATGGAAATACTAGAAATGACTTGAAAACACAAACTCAGTTGACCACAGAAACAAACTGCTCAAGTCCAGTTTGAATTGGGAGCATCTGTGGAATTTTGTTTGGAGATGCTGCTGTGCTTTCATTCTGTGGAACTAAATGATTCATTAATAAAGAGCAGAAATCATCTGCTGTCAGACATGAGCTAATGTCTCTTCTGTGTGGTCCTGGAAACACTGCAAACATGGTAACACATCTATTTGTGGTCTTCATTATGAGGAACTGGGATAGATTAAGTGACTGGCTCAGGGCACACAAAAACTCTCTAATAAATCCAAAAGCTCACTTCACATCCTTCTGTTATTTGAACTGCATAGCCAAGCTTTTTCTAAGTTGCCATAACTATCATTACTGAAGTCGACCAAAAAGGAACAAGGAGAGTTTACAAGCATAATCTACTTAAAGATCCCCTGAACTGTGTAATCAAAACATGCAATCAGAGGTGAGAATCGCTCATGAATAAAGTACAACTCTTCATTGTTTGTTTTGAGCATCCCTTTGTCTTCTTAGTTTTCAGGGCAAGGGTTTCCCTTTCAGGAAAGGTATGCAGGCTGAATAGCAATAGGCATTTTGATAAGGAGGAAAATACAGGAGCTTAATATACCTCCAATCTACTCACTTCAAATTTACCACAAACCACCGTTTGAAAGAGTAGATAATATGCCCCTTGTTCACTCTTGGCACAACGTGTGCTAGTTCTGAATGAACTGGAAATAACAGCATGAAAGAAACTTCTTATTTTAACTTCTTGTTAGAGCCAAATCTCGTATTCAGTATAAAAATTAATCATGACTGGCATCCAAAATAGCTTCCACCACAAAGCTCAACGTATCTTGCTCTAAGTTTGTGGGTGAGCTCTGTCTTTAAGGGTAAAAATAATTGCAAGTATTGCTGAAATAATCAGCCCTGGAAGATGGGGAAATGCAAGGCATGATTGTAAATACTCTGTGCTCTCACAGGGCTATCCTGTTGACAGGGTTTAATTAAACACTAGCAATGGAAGTTCTTCCAAACGCTGTTATTTCCCATGATACGGGGCTAGAACCTTAAAACTATTGAGAGAAGAAATCTCGCTGTCAGGGTTTCTTAACCAAAGTCTCTCTGTGCACTAAATTTCTTACACAGTGAAACCTTAAGGTGTGTGTTTTGAAGAGAAAGGTGCCTGTTTGGAACAAGTCAGACCACAGCAGGAATCGATACTTTTAAATGACTGACTTATCTCCACAGGAAAAGATAAATGTAGGCTGCTCCTGCAATAGCTTTGTTAAAAGTCATAATTTTTATTACGTGGGAGAGTACATTCATCATCACCCCTCAGGTGTGACAGTGCTTAAAAGAAGGTGTAACAAACACAAAGCCATCAGCATTATAAAGACAGCAAACAACAAATGCATCCTGGACCATGTAAAGCCTTTTCCCCCTTGCCTGCCTTTGCAGAAGTGGCCTTTTCCCTCGAGTACCTTTACAGGATTCATCACATGAATTAGCCTGATCACAGGGGTATTCAGATGTTTGCTTGTTCAGTCCCTAATTGTTAGTGCATGATTTGTATTTACTCTTCAATTCACAGAATGCTTCTGCACCATCACTGGGAAGAGGAGCTGGTGCAGACTCAGCAGTCCAGAGAAACAAAGAGCTGAAGAGCTTAAGATGTGGTAAGGATGAATGAACAAAGAGAGAACTGTCCTTGTGCATTAGTCTGTGTTCATTAGCTGTGTCCTATGTCTAATGACCACCTGCAGCACCTGATAGTACGGAAAGCCTGGCTTTCTGAGAAGCTCAGAGTATCTTAAGTACCGATGGGAGCCGATCAGCTGCTTTTTCTCCTCTCTTTTTGCAGGGGAAGCTGTCTGAAATGGCTAATCTGTAAGTGATGATCCAGAACAGTTCTTCAGCTGTGGGGTGAGCATCAAGGTAATCTTTCATGCCTCAGCCAACCTAATTCTTTAGGCTGCCTTATTCCAGAAGAAACATCCAGGTAAGAAAGTAATGTTGAAACCACAACCATACTATAAATGTAACTCTGATGGATACACAAGCCTAATATGTGATCTATTTTTTTTTCCCCCCAGAGCTTGTAAAAATGTCATCCTTGAGTTAATATCCTTAAGGAAGAAGCGGCAAAGTGGCTGAACAGAAAGTCCAGTGTGACAAGCTGGTGAGAAAGAAAGAAAAAAGGCAAGATTCAGATAGAAATGGGGATGGAGAATGTGTAATGGCTGAGATGATTCCCAGAATCCCTGAAGGACCTCAAACTGATTACAGGATGGTCTTTTATACTCTTTATGTGTCACAGGATCCAAATTCATACGGCTTTTTAAGTTAAGATGTGGGGAAACTTGCTGTAGCCTTTGATGTCCTGGCAAGTCCATAGCACAGCTCATAGTACCACCATGGCTTTTTCTCCCTTGCTTCATCTCTCCTTTCTCCCAGCCCATTTTTCCTCCCTACAGAGCTTCAGCTGTTCAAAGAGTTTATGGATGGATTTACTTGGTCCAGTTTTCTATGACCAACTTCTTAGCATGTAATGATTCAGTCTCTGTCTGTATTTGGGAAAGTAACTTTTTCACTACCATCATAGTCTCTTTTTACAGCTCTGCTAGGAAGGAAAGCATAATTCTTATCCAGAGTAGCTACAAAGAGATCAGCTAAAGATGACCTGTAAAATATGAGATGTATTCTGGTAATACGATGATGACAATATCAGAGGCAGCACCTGAATGCTGCCAGTAACAAAACCAAGTGGAAGTGAGCGATGAGAACACATGGACTGAATCCAGGGTTAGTATAAACCTGCACTGTTTCCTTGGTTTTGCTGGTGCTGTGCTGATTTATATTGACTGTCAATCTGGCCTGTGAATAAAGTGCATTTGCCTTGTGAGTGTCTGAAAGAAGAAAAAGATGTTTATCACTGAAGATTGCTAAATATGCAACTTGGCAGCAGTTCATTTGCCAAATGGGTGGGGGTTTTATTGTTTGTTTTGGGTTTTTTTCCTCCTATTTTACTTAGATCTAAAAGGAAACCTTTAAGCAAAATCATAATCCATTCATTGCTGTCTCAACAGCCACTAGAGGGGAAAAGAGTTGTTTTAAAATCTGCTTAGTATGTTGTGCCTTAGTTATTCACTGCTCAAAGCCCAGAGGCAGCAGGAAAGTAGCTCATGCTTAAATGTGCCTCTTAGAAGCAGAAAGGTGCAGCTGCACAGCCATGGAAATGGTGAATGGTCTCAGATACTCTTCTATAGCACTGTACAGCAGTACTGAGCAGCTGGATGGAATGATGAATGTAGCAATGAGTTCTCAAAGGGCTTGTCCCTGATGACCTTCCAAGATGCACTTCCAAGAGAGTGCTGAAGCAATACACCAAGTAATATGTATATAAACTGAACCCAAACTATTCTCAAGTTAATTTACCTCTTCCAGGTTTTGAAAGAGTAAAACTGTAAACTTCAGAGGGAAAGATTTTCTTCCCAGACAGTGTTTTCTGTGTCTCTAGGATATAAAAAGTAGCTATTTCTGGCCATCTTAAATCGAGGTTACGGCCATGACTTTGAAAGAAGCCACCCTTGCTTATTCACTAGGATGCCCTGAGTTGATCCCGTTTGTCCTGTCCCCGCTTCACTCAGCAACTGCAAATTGGAACCAGTGATGTTTGGCTTGGTGGAGCAACCGTCGCCATTGATGTGAGCTGCTACACTGAAACGCTTTTTGGCAGTCTCAGATCTGTCAATCTTTGATAATGATAGTACAAGAGACCTGCTATTGTACTTTGCACTTTATGTGGGATTTGAAGGGGAGGGCACTTAGGAACAGCAAGTGGTGCACTGGGCTGCTTTGATGAGTGATGACAGGCTGGGACAGATACAGATGCACAGTCAGAATGAGAAATGGACACTTTTTCTTGGAAAGCCTTTTTTCTATCTGCATTCTGCTAGTGGGAGACAGTGTAAGCCTGTAAGTTGCTAGATAAGAGACAGGAGAAATGACCCTTTTTTTAATGGAGCCATTTGTTTAAGAAACAGAAAAGTACTTGCACTTATGATTTTAACTTTGACTATCGTGAGATCTGCAGAATGTTTAAGGAATGCAAGGAATAAACAACCACTGGGGGTGAAGACAAAAGCAACACAAACCACCACTACTTCAGATTTCCTATAAAACTGATTTCAGAAAGAATCAGTGTTTCCTATTTCCCTGAAAAAGAAAATGAATGACTAACAACAGGAAAAATGGAAG
Organism: Colius striatus; assembly: GCF_028858725.1. Classification (NCBI taxonomy): domain Eukaryota; kingdom Metazoa; phylum Chordata; class Aves; order Coliiformes; family Coliidae; genus Colius; species Colius striatus. The sequence goes on from NC_084766.1 coordinate 36,113,185, forward strand.
AATAAAAAGCTTAAATACTCTGAAGGTAATCTGTAAACTGGCCACACTTAGGAAAGTTGGTATAAGCTGAGTTATTCAATGTTCAGACTTAGAATGAAAAGATACACTTGTTTTGCTGTTAACATATGAGCACACTGCCATGGCAGCTCAGCTCTGTCTCATCTGCTCCTGTGTTATTTTTACAACCACTTTGCACAGTACTGTACTTCAGCAACTGTTTCTCGTAGCTATATCCTCCTATGAAGCACTGGGAGTAGCTCACAAGGTTGCTGCAGGAAGAAGGTGCTCTGACCTTGGACATCCTACCTAGGGTCAGATAGACACACCTATTTGAGTATAGATTTGCAGTGTGTGCATCCCAAGCAATGGGCTAATCATTTCAGATAGCTTGGTGATAATGCCACTCAATTTTAATCTTGTACTGTATCCAGACTGGCAGAACGTCTACAGAACAGATCTAGCTGGGTGCCTGATTCCTTTGCTTAGACATTGTCACTCTACAAAGGCAACTGAAAGAGAGAAGCCAGTGACAAGAAAAGGGACGAGTTCATATAAAGTGCACAGACAACTTCATCTGCCCTGAATATTGCCTTGAGATGCATCTTAGAAAAAAACCCAGGGTTACCAGCTCTATTTAATGGAAGGTACATCCACATGACACAGTGTGGAGAATTGCAAGTCTGCTTTTCACATCTGTCCTCTGGGAAAAACAAAGCCAAACAATTCACCTCCTGCTTGTGTTGTTTGCCTGCAATATGGAGCTTGTTTATCCTGTTGTGTCTTTTGAGTGGTGAAGAGAAGAGTTCAGCATCCTAAGTTTTGGAATCCCAGCCTCAATTGGCATAAAACAATATGTCTGCACTGCATTTCTGAACTTGGGCAAAGTATAAAGGAAGTGCTGTGGAAAAAGGCCGTGGTGAAAGATGAGAAAACACTCGATTCCTCTTCACCACGTGCAGACACTCACACAGCTAAATATGAAATGGAAGCTTAAAGAAAACCAATGGTTACCTGGGTGAACCTCAGCGCAGGGTTAGCTGGCAGTGGCCTCTCAGGCACGGCGTGGTGACTTGGCAGCTGGGGAAGGGGTGGCAGGACTCGTTGGGGTGTTTTCAAGTGTGGCAAATCCTGTGTCTTCACAGGGTTACTGATGTCGATGATCTGATACGGCAGCGGTCGCCTCGGACCGTTTCTCTATAAAAACAACCCCAACCAATAGTTACAGACTTCAAGAGCTGGCATAAGCATTGCTACTTTAAAAGCCTGGGTTATTCACTTGCTGTCTCTCTTCTACCCTGCTTTCATCTACCTTCAACACCTCTGCAACCAGATATGCAATTAATAGCTTCCAGAGTCCTCCTCAAGTACTAATCCTTCACCATCCGGATGAAGTGTTTTGGTGTAAACTTGGCTCTGTGCTGGAGACTTTTTCTTTTCTGCACTTGACATCTCCCCCTGCCTAAAACATGGAAGCTATAAACATGTTTTGTACTCTACATCTTTTGACATCTTACATGTCGTTGTTTCCATGTGATATTAAGATCATTGCAGTAGTTGTACTATAATAAATCTCTTAAAGGAGATACAAAACATATAGTGAGGGATGTGCCTCCCCCCCCTCACCCCTTGTTTATAAACTACATAAGCACTCACTTTTTGTGTGTTTGCACTTTGTGGCTTCACAATGAGGTTTTTACTGAGAGATGTGGTATGGACATGGTTAGGCTCAGACGAACTGGAAGCTCTTGCTGGACTCACAGACCTGCAATCCAAACGTACATTTATCGAAGGCAACATTCTGCTTTACAAGGTTTGGGTTTTTTTTAACAGTAGCCTCATCTCAGAGTGAGATATTGCAAGGACTTTCTGATTTTTATAGTAAACAAGGAAAGTGAAAATTGTCTGGTGCTCCTGCAAGAATGAAAATAAATATTGATTTTTTGGAAAGCAGTAGTCTGTTAAATTAGCTTCTGCAGTCTGTGGAAAGGAGGCTTTGTAACACCCTAGAGAGTATTCTAATGAACCTAGCATTTAAACAGTAATGACCTCAAATCTGAAAGTTTCAGCTCACTTGACTGAGTTTAGATAAAAGGCCACATGGTGTAATGAAACTGTTTGAAGCAAATGAAAAGAAGGACAATCCTACCTCCACTTAATTTTTTTATCACAACAGAAAAGAGATCTATACAGTCAATCCCAAATCTATATCATTTACTCACAATCAATACAGTCAAAGTAAAGCAGGAAAACCATTGCTGGTTAATGTTTGGTGAATACTTTTGTTAAGGCTGGCTCTTTCTCAGGTATTCACACTATTCTGTGATGAACTATTCTGTCTAAGGTGAGAGCTGCTATGTTTAATCACCCCTTTCTCCTAATGTCTGTTAGAGTATAATTAAAGGGAAATGATCATACCTTAGTTTCTCTATTGTAGTCTTTTTACTTGTAAACAACCATCTCATAAAAGTCTTCCTTTTCAGGTACATGATTGATCCAGCAAAGATAAGGCACAGGATGGTTATCAGCACTCCTATGGTTAAGCTCTTATTATCTGCAACAAAACATATTGAGTTAACTTCTGTGAAGAGCCATCTTTACTACCCTCAAGCAAGAGGAAACGGCCTCAAGCCACACTGGGGGCAGTTTAGATTAGAGATTAAGAAAAATTCCCTCTCCAAAAGGGCTGTGCCAGGCTGCCCACAGAGGTGGTGCAGCCCCCATCCCTGGAGGGATGCCAAAGCCGTGCAGCTGTGGGGCTGAGGGACGTGGATTTAGTGGTGGCTGTGGCAGTGCTGGGGGAATGGTTGGACTTGATGATCTTAAAGGTCTTTTCCAACCTAAGTGATTTTATGATTTGTTTGGGAAGATGCAAGCAGCAGCTCTGATCATTATGGGTGTGTGATATGATCATTGCCTGGGGGATAGGATGTTGTGATTCTTTAGGACTGTTGACCTAAAAAAAAATGCACACACCCGCAGTAGGAGAAACATCTTTACTCTTTGCTAACCTCTCATCACTGTCTCAGCCTCATCCTGAATGATTTCCAGCCAGCTGGCTCTCATCTGCTGCCCTGAGCTCACAGGGATGCTGGTGAACACACTCAGCAGCATCGCCTGAACAAACTACCTGCGGCGCTCGATGAGGCACCGAGTGCAATGCTTTTCACCTTGCAGCACTGGAGAATCCCTCACCATCTCTAAAAGATTAATAACATTAATAAACTAAGATTATGCAATTTAAATTAATTAACTTCTCTACCCAACAATTAAATATTTAAGGCTTCTTTGTAAGAAAATCGTGGTGTCAGACACACAGGTTTACTCTGAGTCAAATCAGTTGCTGCACACTAATGAGCCCACGTGCCTTGTTTGACTAAGATGAAAGTGTTTTATTGAGCTAATCCTTCTGTAATTTGATTTAGAGATGGGCAAACTGCTCAGATCATGATCCAAAGCACCCCATGAAGTGTTCATATTTATATCCAAGTGTCAGCTGTAGAAAATTAGGTCTTCTAGCAATGTTCTTATTTGTTTATTCCCTGTGTTATTGAATGTAGCACTGTCTTTAGGGGAAAAATGGTGAAACTATCACAATATATTAATCTCTATTAAACTATTGCTAAAACAATTTTCTGTTCAACTGAAGCCTGGCTTCCAAAACACCAAATGCAAGAATTATCAAAGATGCCCTGTAGTTGTCTTCTCCAGTTAGTGTTGTCTATGTAACACTTTATTAGAACATATTTTGTAGGTCCCCAGCTTTCAGGTGAGCTAAAAAAGGACTGTATAATGCTTTAAAGCAAATCTTAAAAGAATTAAAACACAAGTAATCACACTTGTTCCATGCCTGAGTAGGGTTTCTTTGCCATCTTACCAACTGGCAGGTATCTAACAAAAAAAGATCATTCAACAGGGAGTGATGTGAAGCTTTGTCATGGAAACGACCATGATGTCATAAATTCAGTGTTACAATTCACTGCAGGATTTGGTGTGCAGAGAAGAGGAGCCAGTTTGGTTTTGAATGGTATTATTCACCTGAAAACATGAAGATTGTTTTCCAGGAAGTCTTAGTTTGTATATGTGAGTAGACTACTGGTTCTGTCACATACTCAGACATAAACCAGAGACATCTCTATGGGACTCACTAAAGTTACAGCACTCTGGGGAAAAAGTGGCATGTGATGACTACCAAATCCTATAAAGTTCACAACATCTAGAAATAACGATTTCCTGAGGTTGGCCAAAGGTGAAGGAAGATACTATGGCCAATATTCTGCAGCCTGAACCAGAGGAAATTGGGACCCAAGTTATAGAAAATGTACATCTCCTCCTATAATATGTGAGGGCAACTTCTAGTAAATATGTGGAAGCTATCTGTAAAACACAGTTTTAATCTGATACAGTCAGAAATCTGCTGTTTTCCCCAATACAAAAGATCCTCCTGAGAAGAGCAATATAAAATCAGTTTCCTATTTTTGATTAGACAGTCATTTCACATTTATAATGATTGCAATATCCACTCTTCATTTGGCACATAACTCCAGGAGAAGGTTGTGTGTACAAGAAAGTATTTCTGTGCTGATGCACTCAGTGGAGAACACTGGAGCTTGGCATATCTCAAGGTGAATCCAAGAGTACTGCAACGTTCATCTACCATGGCAACAGGATTAGCACAAGTGTGCGAGTTAGCTTCTCATGCTCAGCTTAAATCAATACCATTTCCTACTTACTGCAGTCAGCTTACTTCACCATGTTTGTTAAAAAAGAGGAAAGACAAAGAAACGAATCTGCCAGGACCACTGGGCCCATGCAAGAAAACTGATGTGCTCAACCTGCCTCAGTTTTGTTTCGCTGCGTTCTCAAGTTGGTGCCAATTCGTTTGGGTTAAGCCATTTGATTTACTTATTTACCAACATTACAAGCTCATTGCTTACAGCACTTTCTGTTTCCACTCTTTATCACAGAAGCAACAAGTAAAGCCTGAATTACCACTAACCTGCTTGCCTAATTGGTCCACTGTCCACGCTGCCACCGAAGCCCGGCTTGTCACAGAACGGGGGGCTCCAGTCAGCCTCGCAGTGACAGTTCTTTTTATTGTTGCAGACCTGCAAAGCAAAACAAATGGCTTAACATGGGTAGGATTAGCCTATACCCTGAGAGCAGCACTGGCTGATAAAGCCTCCTAATCAGAGAGTGACACATCTGAAATGAATAAAACTTAGAGAAGGAGAGAGATGTACTGATATCTGCCTGTTGGCACAGCTAAAGTGGCATGGAAGGACTCTGAGTGCAGGACACCATGCACTAACAGGGATCCTAAAAAAACACTTTGCATTTGGCAGGTAATTGTTTGAGTTGCACCAGCTGACAACTTCAATAACCTACGTTAAGTCTCATCCTCTGCCTCCAGCATGAACATTATCTGCCTTCTAATTTCTGCTCCTTCTGCCTTCACAGGAACAAGAAGAGTCTCTCTACACTGTTAAGGCTGTAAAGCTTTGTCAGCCCACTTGAAGACTGCTATCCATCAGGGCTTGGACTAGGCTGCACATAGATTTTTCCACTGCTCAAATCCCCCAGCTCTAAGATGAACCAGTTTCTGGAAGAACGTGTGAACTGGAATCAGGACTGAAGAAACGCTCCCTTTGATATCACACCTGCACTCTCTAGAGGAGAGATACAATCCTCAGTGCTCTGATGGTTTTAATCTGAGTTAAGGATCAACTTGCAAGATCTGATTTATCAAATGCTCTGCCCAAAGAGGCTGTGGCTGCCCATCTCTGGAAGTGTTGAAGGGCAAGTTGGATGGGTCTGTGAGCAATCTGGTCTAGTGGAAGGTGTCCCTGCTCATGGCAGGGGGTTGCAACGAAGTCATCTTTAAGGTTCCTTCCAATCCAAACCATTCTGTGATTCTGTGAGTCCATGATTAACATCAGACTGCTCCTACTGCACAGAACAGAAGGAGCCAATAAATTCATGGCTTTTTCCTCAGGAGGTCCCACAGTCCCAAACACCCATCAAAAGAAGGCCTGCTTTTCATTTCCTTTTGCTACCACCCAAGCAGTGTCTATGGGACTAATACAGAGGCTAAGATACTGTATTGACAGAATACACGAACTGAACAGGCCAAAAATGTTGTTGCACAGTCACATGTAGATGCTCAAATTGATTTTTAAATAGTTTTTGGGCTTAGGGCTAGCTGTCAATATGGTCCTTAACTCTGTGCTAGCACTGATCATCACTGATCTACCACCACCGTGGAGAAACCACACAATAGAGCCATAAATGGGTTTCTCAATAACACATTAGTTAGTTCACAGGAGTTTGCAAATAAGTGTTTTTCTGCCAAGGTCAGCTGGCAGGCTTTCATAAAGACTGTGCTGTCTGTGTCTGCAGGGTATTAATATTGCTCACATAGCTTAGGCTGACTATGGTCATGTAAAAGGAGGAAGGGAGGGTTTACTTTTCAAAGATAGCAAGGTAATAAAAAATATCCTTCATTAAGCATTATTTTTTACACTAGAGCACTGCAGGACATCCCATCCATAATTCCATGAAGTCAGCTTTTGCTACTGAGGAGTCATCAGAGGTTCTCCATTGTACAGACACAAAGGTGCCAAGCTAAGCTGATGCTCGTTTCAGCACAACCAGGACATGCAGAACCAACACCACACAGTTTCTCAAACACAGGATGATAAAACAAAGTTAAAGCAAATTAAAACCCCTTCTCAGGAGAGGACAGGGGATTTTCTATGGCTCTTCCAAAGTGGTTGCCACAGCTTCTCACCAAAACAAACAGATCAGCAAGCAAATCAAGGTTAATGAGGCGTTGCATGACATAATTAACATTTACATAACATAAACTGGGTTTCAAACCACTGATATTATTAACTGATATCATTGTATTTTTCATCCTGCACCACTTTCATACCATAAAACTCCTCAATATGGTTTTACTTTATTTTGATGTTTTGGAAATGCTTTTCCATCTGACTCTCAGTTCAAATGCTTTTTTAAACTTCTCTGTATCCACACAGAAACTGTGTTTTTTGATATGTTAATGGGAACCCTTCGTGAAGGAAGGTTAGACTCCAGACTGCTTTGAAGATGCCACAAGTCCTTTTTATCACAAGCTGTTAATTAAGAACAAGATAATTACTACATGATAAATATTTCTTTGTTAACTGAAAGCAATTTAATTTCTTGCAGTTCATATTAAGGGACACTGAACATGGAAAAGCAGAACCAAAAAGTATTGCAGTGACTTTGATATATGTCAAACAATCAGAGATCCCAAAGCCATCACATAAAGTGATTTCTTGTCCAGTGTTTGTTGACTGTGAAGAAAAAAAGTGTTCCTATAATGCTTACTCCACGTCCATGGCACTTTGTGGCACATTTGTGGACACCAAAAACACTTGTGTTCTGGCACCGGCGATTCAGGCAAATCTGCAGGATAAGAGAAAAGAAGTTTTAATAGGGATGGAACTGCTGGTGCTCACATGGCTTCATGTCCCTCTCTGCATGTCTCCTCATCCATCAATGGCTCTGATGATTTCCCAACAAACACAATGCATTGACCACGTTAAGCTGACCAAAAGGGAAGGACATCACAATCAGACATCTTCTTCTTCTTAAGCCTTTGTGGAAGTTGAATCGTGCTCTCAATCAGCATCCCGGCCAAGACTGAATTTCAGACATAGCTCACAGCTGGTTGATATGCTGAGCTTGTGTAAATAAACACTCACACTTTCACTGAAGTGGAACTAGTGGCGAGCTGCTGGGGTTTGGGATTTTTTTTTTTTTGAAAGCCAATTTAAAACCCAGTAATTTGGATTTTTACAGGACTGGGAATGCACTGAGCAAGATTCTGCTGTGTACCTGATCTGGCTGCACTCATGTCTCCAGAGCAGCAGGTGAGTCCTCAAGGAAAAGTTCAAGTAGCCTCATGGTGTAAAACAGCAGAATTCTGTTTATATCATGAGGGCAATACTTTTTGATACTAGTACAGGACCTGGACCCAAGACAGCAGGAATATTCAACTGTTGTCTTTGATATATACTGTTCTTCAGCAAAAAACAAATCTTTCTAATTGTTTTCCAAAGCTAAACATATTTTTATGTGTGTGTGTCAGAAACCAACCATACTTAAAGTGTAATCATAGAATCATAGACTGGTAGGGGTTGGAAGGGACCTTTAGAGATCATCCAGTCCAACCCCCCTGCAGAAGCAGGGTCACCTAGATCAGGTCGCATAGGAATGTGTCCAGGCAGGTCTTGAAGACCTCCAAGGAAGGAGCCTCCACACCCCCTCTGGGCAGCCTGTGCCAGGGCTCCCTCACTGAAACAGTGAAATAGCTTTTTCTTATATGTAAGTGGAACTTTTTGTGCTCCAGCTTCATCCCATCACCCCTTGTCCTGTTGCTAGCTACTACAGAAAAAAAGGGACGTCCCAACCTCCTGACACCCACCCTTTAGATATTTGTAAATGTCAATAAGAAACAACGTGTGCAAAGTGATAAAATTCCTTTTTTTATCTTTCTCCAGTCATTATGAGTAAACATTCCCAATTTAGCTGAAACTGAGGTAATGCAAGGTTAGTAACAGTCAATAAAAACAATCAAATGACTGTTGAAGATGTCAGTAATAAGAAGTTATCCTCCTCAGAGCTGAAAACAGAGAACTAGTAAGAAGTGGAGTAACTGTTACTGTGCTATGTTGACCAAAATAATCATTAAAAAAAAAAAGACATAAAAAAACCTCACAGCACAATTTTGTTCATGTTTAACTGCAGTTGAGTTCAGTAGCACTAAAAGTCAGTCACAATAATTAGCATTAAGCAGGGAATAGTGTTGAAGGAGAAGACAGGGATGCTTAATCAGGGCACTTATCCCCTGGGGAGAAGGAAAAATGGGAAGGAAATTAGAGTGAATTGGCATCAACATGCATGCATGTAGAGAATATGGTCTGATTGCAGCAGTATTCACAATTCAAATATTCATAGTGCAGTGGCACACAGAATTTTGATCACATTAAAATGGCTGCATTTCAAATTGTGTATCTTCAGCTTAGAAAACTCAAGAATATTTAAATTCATATTCTTAATCCATAATACAAATGCACTAATGTCCTCCAAGTAAAACATACAATTTCAGAAGTATTAGCCTGTGTATTCTATAGTGTGTATGTGTATGATTAGATAGATTAGAAAGATTAAATACTCATTAGTAAAACATAAAGGGGTGCTTTCCCAGCATTGAATCTTCTTTGAAAAGACATTTTGTAACAGATTGGCTTAGAAATGTTGTAAGGGGGTTGTTTTGCTGTAACAGAGCTGCAGTTTCACTAGGGACGTACTTTAAACTTGTTCCCAACGCAGTGTGATAATCCAATATAATTCAAAACCATCCATAAACTCAGAGGCTTGCTTAAATTTACCACCAGTTATCAAAGCATTTTTTTCCCCCTTTTTTTGCAAGTAATCCACTGAGGGTATGGAAACTTTCTTCATTTCAACAGTTCTTGGGCTCCTTTCCACTCCCCCTGCCCTGTAAACTCGTGGCTGTCTCCCATCTCCCTCTGCTCCTTTTCTCACAAAAGAGAAACCCAAGAATGAGACAGCTATGTGAAACTTGGACTACAGTCATCAACACTGGATGATTCACAAGGTTTGCAAAACGTGATTGCAAGCATCAGTTTTGGTGGCTGGCCATCGATGGGTTTGTGTTTTTCTAATGGTGCTTCTCCTGCAAGGACAAAGGAGGGGAGCCACGGTGAGCACATCTCACACATTTTGAAACCTAAAGCTAATGATAATTTTGCAATGCCATAGACACTGGGAAAGTGAACACATGAAACCCCTCAGAAGTTCATTAACAAGCTTGTGATGCACTTTACTGTAGTTATTTTGCAGAAAAACCCCAGCCTACGTGAACAGAGACTTGGGGCTGTCCTGAAAAAACATCAGTTACAAACTTAAGCAACTTGCATTGCACCTGCAAATCTGTATTCCAGAACAGGGGCCAAAATAGAAGGGAGGAACACTGTGACTCAGAGTGAGCATGACAAACACTTGTTTTGTGGAGGAAAAATTAAATCCCAAAGGAAATAAAGAACCAGTCTAGCACAAAAGACTTAACAGCAGGAGGAAAGGGATGTTCTCCCTGCTTGGGAATGTTTCAGAACCTTACTTTGCCATCTCCACACTTGGTTCCTGACAGCACGAGACCAGGATCAGGCATATCATCACCCAAATACACATGGGTACCACGACACAGAATCTTGCCACCTTCCTGAAGGGGGATATTAGTTTCTATGGAAACAGCATTGGTACCAATTACAGGTCGATTGGCTCCTCCTTGACACTGGATTTTTCCACATTTAGCATCTCTGAAGGAAACAAAGCCAAAGATTAGTTAAATAATCCTAAATGTTGCAAGCCCTCTCTCACCACCCTTGCATCTCTTCTTGTAGGGAGACCTTACCTGGGTTCACATTTGGCAAAGGAGCTCTTGGAGTCTTTGCCACAGTTGCCGTAAGGATCACCTGCGGAATTGACTCTCTCAAAGCAGATCCCAGGAGCAGGTTTCGCACCTGAAACAAAACCTAATCAGAACTTTCATCTCATACAAGGTGTTTTTAATAATTTTCTTTGAGCTCCACTGATGCTTTAGGGGAAAGTGGGATGCATTTTGCATACTGATGAAGCACAATAAAACAGTTGTGCTGGATCAGCATACTAATGGAAGAGCCTGAACGTGGGGGTTTTCCACTGTTATTTGTCTCTCTCAGCAATGCTGAGCAACAGATACTGCAGAATTCATTCCCTTTCAGAATTTCTCTTGATGATATCCCTTCTTACACAAAAACTTTGAGCAAATGCCAAATCTAGTTCGGTGAAGAAAGGCAAAGGTCAGCTGGTAAGTTAAATCCCTTCTTTTTACAGGAGTCCGTGTGATTCTAGTGAGACCCCCAAGAGCTGAAGCCAAAGATAATACTTTCCAAGAAAGGCTTTTTTTAAGCCTTTCAGATCAACAAGAAACCAGGAAAAAAACTCCAATGGCAAACAAGAGTGCTGTGTGTCTGTAAAAACACAACCGTGTGCCATGGCAAAGAGAAGACACTGCTGTTAGGTCAAGCTAATGTACCAGGGAGAGGAAGGGAACCCCTCCTCACCTTAATCCTCAGTAAACCTACTCCTGATTAGAAACACTGACTTGAAAGAAAGGTTATTACTGCTGTGGTGATAGGAGTAGGGATCTGGGAAGACAGGCAGCATCTGGTTCTTATCTAGTGTAGTCTTTTATGATGGAGACATATCCTAATGGCAAAGGAACTTCCCTGTGGGAGTAGCATTGGAAATGTTTATGCAGACAGATTACTCATCCCTATGTTTTAGAGGTTAAAAGGCACTATTAGAACATCTATTCTAATGTTTTACACAGACAATCTCCTGTCCATTCTCCCCCAAACTATAACCAACTATTGAACATCTTCCACTGGAAGACACCTGTGTTCATCACAAACGTCTGAGAGGTGGAAAATCTAGGTCCCTGGTTTGGCTGTTGCAACATTGAATTAGTCCATACGTTAGAATTCAATTCATTTGTTCTGTTGCCAAGTGTGCATTCTATTTCCAGGCAATAATTGCTTCTTGCAAGATTTAGAGGGCCCCTGCCAGAGCCCTTTACTACCCCACATTTTCTTACCATGAAGATAACTAATAGCACAATCAACTACTCCAACACACAGACTTGCTAGGAGGAGACAAGGTGGTAAAGAGACGCTGTCTAAAACTCTTCACAGATATCTGCTAGATACATTTTGGGTACTTTTGTTACACCAGCCAAACTAAACCAAAAGGAACTGGCAGCAAATGAAGTGGCATCCTAAAGGCTGAGCATACACCATTTCTACAGGGTTCCCTTAAGAGAGACAGAATATCTGAGTCAATGTTACATTTTTTACCAGATATTGTGAGACATTTCCAAGCGTGTGTGTCTCTAACTGTGGCTAAAAGGCATCATTTGTTTAAACCATCCTGAACCTTCAAAGAAGAAAAAGAGGTCTGTTTTTTGTGGTTTTGTTTTTAAAGAGGGTTAAATTCCTAGAGAAGGAAATACAAATACGATTGTAAAACTTGTAGTTAGTGTGGATCTTTTCACTAATAACTCAGAGATTAAAGCCTCAATTAATTATCTGCATTTCACACTCGGAAGCTTGACTAATTCTACGTACTGCTGAACAACAATCCAATGCTATTAAGGACAAACCACTAAAACTCTGAGAGGCTTAAGATGGCACCCTCTACTCCTTCTAACACTTCTGCATACTGAAACTGGAAAACTCGGAAAGAAAGGCACAGAAGGAGCAGAGTATGAGCTGCTGGTTCCCTGGAGAGCAGGACAAGAGCTTGAAATTCTTTGGCAGATTACGATCAAGCTTGCTGAGTTCAGAATATTTCTCAAATCTGGAACTGTTAAAAGGGACTCACACAGGAGTCCTGCAATTCTTTTCATTACACCACAAGCAATAATCAAAAAACCAACAAAAGCATCCAGATGAGGCACTGTGCAAAAAGCAAAAGTAAGGTTTCCATGATGAGTGTGCAGATTCCTCCTCAGCTTTCCAGAGCAGGCACATTACCTATGCAGCCAGATACAAACATTAACATGTGCATTTACTACAGCAGCTTTAGAAGGGAAGGAAAAAAGCATGCTGTAAGCAAGAGACTGAGTAAAACTGCATTTCTCCCACAAAGACCAACCTTTCCAGAGGAATAAAGTCCCCACCCTCATCTATCACAATCCTTTGCAATTGCTATGAGTCTTGATTTTTGTGGCCAGGAGTGCCCCAACTACCTCAGCCAAAGTCATATCATTGCAATGACTAGAGGCTTCCTCAGAGATGTGGAGACAGCAGCAGCCCAGAGCACAGACACACCTTCCTCAGAGTGGTCTGTGGCTCCCAAAAGCTGACAAGAAGCAGAATGAGTGCTCACATCCTGTGCTTTGACTGTTAAGTCACGTAACAAAGACTTAATAAGAGCATAGTGTTAAAAAAGAAAAGCTTACTGAAATATTGAGAGAGTAATGTACTTATCTTTCTCTTTCACCTGGTGAAACTTTGGTTGGTTGGGGGTTTGTTTCTGAATGTAGAAGTGTGCTACACATGATGGAAAGCAGCCTGCAGGGACAACACATCTGCAGCATCCTTGCAGGGCTCAGCCAGTGAGCTTGAACTCCAACCAATAATACTTGACAAGAAAAAAAGATCTCATGGAGTACAAAAAATGCTCCCCTGCCAGGCTGGGAGCAGTCTGTGTATGAAAACACCTGGTACCCAGCGATCATCTGCAGCTTGGAAAGCAAAATCTAGGTTCAATTTCTGCCGTTGGTATCAAACTAAAACAAGTTGCTTGGAATTCAGATGGCTGTTCCCTCTCCTGACTGGTTTCTCACAATATTTGGACATTTTTTATAGATGAAAACATATCAGAGTGTAAGAAGCTGAACAGATGGAGCTACCAAGTTAAAAGGAGGTTTGCAGAGGATGCTTAAGGAAGAGAATTGTAATGTTATGTTTCTACAGGAAACCCATTTATCATGATAGCACCATATAAACTGAAGCAGAAAGTCCTGTCTTTCCCTATTTTGCTACCTCTACAGGCAAAGGCAAAATGATTTGTGAAAGCCTTCCAGCGGTTATTAAGTGCTTTGAGCTGGATAAGCAGAGTTTATTTCACTTTGCTATTGATAATTATAGCATTGTGACCCTGTAATTAAGGTCCTGTCAGACTTTCCATGCCAAGCCTTATTCAAGAGATTAAATCATCCGTTTGAAACTGCAGAAGGTCAGAGCTCACCACTGCAGTTGTCAGCCTGGAGACCTTTTTTTCCCTCTCCAAATGTGTGTGTTGATGAGCTCACTTCTTTCCCTATATGGTTACAAAAAAAAAAAAGAGAGGTGTTGTGTGCTTTGGGAAGTGGTGCAGAAATGCTGTGTCACTGCAGAGCAGTGCAGGGCCTGCTGCAATGGGAAAATACCCTCTCTGTCTTGGGAAAGGGAAGAGAGAAATTTCTGACCATGGTGCTGATTCCAAGAGCAGGGGAATACCCGTGAGCAGGATGACAGCTGAAAAAAGAGAGATTTCAGTTCAGTTCCCTACATTGTCTGGAGACTTAATTGCAAAAAACCCCCAAAATATACACTGCTTCTGGGTGTGGAGGGAAAACAACCAGACCTCTGAGTAACAGACTGGGGTTCTGTTGCACAGGCTGTGCTAACCAGCATCATCAACAACACTGTAAACAAATGCAAGCATATAAATCCTGCTGTCTGTCACACGATTTGCACCTGGACTTTAGACCTCCTTTTGTTTTACTGCACCGACGATGCAAAGCAAATGTTCCACGAGCTCCCCTTGGCCTCCCCCCTCTTCTCGATGATCACCGTTGTTGAGCTTGTGCAAGAGTGAGATGGGGTTGAGTTGTTATTTTTCACATCTAAGGAGCATGCTCTGGGAATACAGGCCCTTCACATCTCCAAAAGGAAGGGCCTAGCCATAAATCTGTGATCATCACAACAGTTTGATTTTACTGAGTTGGAATCTTTATGGTGCTTGGATAAAGAGGTATTCTTGGAAAAAACCCAAACCAGTCAGCAATGGTTTGGTGGGTCCAATAGATGGGAAACCCATCTATTTTGCCTATAGGATTGTACCTGGAAAAAACTACAAGGCTCTTACACCAGTGACAGGCCTATGTAACAAATATTTACATTAAAATTAAGGTTTCTCCTCCAATGGCCATGTCTATGCAAGACACTTAAGTATGTTCTAATTACTGAGCCAATGCCTGCCATTGGCTCCCCAAAAATCACTGGGGTTTTTTGGCCTCTCAGTGAAGTGTTGGAAAACACACTGACAAACATCTCCTTTCCTTCCCTAAAGAATCATTTTCTTGTCGATGTAGAAAAAGACACGAGTCTAAAGCTCTGAACCTTCTGTTCCTTGGTAATCAATAATTTCTCTCCTAAGTAGCTTTCTGTGTGTATCTAATTGCTCCTGGATGATGCTAATGGAGTCCCAGCCATTATACAAATGCATTACTATTGATGTATCTTTCAGTCACACCAGTGCCAAGAGGTCAGATGGGTGCATTCTGATATTTTTGGATATGAAACAAAGAAAAAAGGTCTCAAGCAATTCATGCACATTGCTCCTTAAGGATAACAATCCCATGAAGCAGGGTGAAAGGGAGTGCTGAGAATTTCTGGTAGTTCTGGGAGCAGGCTGGAATGAATTTGGTCTTTAAGAGGAATTTATGGCTATTTTCAGAGTCTGTCCCCAGGTGCTCCTCCCCTCCTTCACACCAGGATTTCCATGTTATTGCAGATTGAGAATGGCAAAATATATTCCTCTATTTGATTTGAACTTATCTGTTGAAAGCAACAAAATAAAAAACCCCAAGGAAATGCAAGTACTTCCTTCTATAAACAGGTTCCCAACGCTCAGCCTAACGTAAACAAGCTCTGACAGGGCTCATCACTTATCTCTAACTAGATCTAAAAATACTGAGATGGATGTTTATTGTTGGCCTACTGGACATCCATAGCCTGATAAATAAAGAAAAATGTGCCAAAGAAGACACTGATAAGGAATTCAATATACTGAATATTATTTTAGAGAAGTTATTGTATTTTGTTCTGCATTTCTCCCTCTTACTTGGGAGAAGAAAAAAAAAAAGAATGAATGTAGGTGAACTGTGACCTGTTTTTTCTTCATGGTATGGAAGCCTTTTTAAATAACAGCACAACTAATCCTTCACTCCACTGCAACACACACAGCTAAAAGCTGTTAAAAACAGTTGTAAGCAATTACAGCAGCCTGCTAACAGTTTCAAACACATCTTTTTGATACAAAGGCCACAGAGAACATCTTAAAATGCCCAGTCTCGCTGTTACAAGCAAGGCTAGAAAAAATGCATGGCCCACCTAGCCCTCTTCCCTTTCCACCCTGCCTCTGCCAGCTCCCACTCCAACCAGACACAAGTGTGACAAAGTGGTGGATATTCACATTCTTAGTCTTTAAATGCAGAGTATAGGGCTCTGTTTTTCCTTGAACCCCACTGCTGCACTGTTTGAAGGCTCATTTTACTGGCATTATTTCTGATTTATACTTCCAGAAATGTGATAAGAATGAAGTCTTTCAGTTCAGGTTTGGTAATGTTCCATCCACTCTTGCAAAATGTTTACTTTTGGGTATTCCCATGGCAAATAAGAGTGTTCCAGTTAAAGTTTGTTTGAGCTCTGTTCTTAACAAAGTCATCTTTATCGTAAGAAGAACCCCATAGCCTTGACCACTGGTGACTCCATGCACAGCAGTGCCCATGTTGGATAGTCCCAAGAAGGAAGAAAAAAGAGAATTAGGGGAGCCCAGGGCAGTTTGAGGACTTGCTGAGTTAGGAAACAGACCTGCCAAGGGAGCTGCAGCAATTCATCTCCCTGACCTTTAGCTGCATTTTTCTCAGCAACTGAAATTATTCACAGTCTGCCTGAGCAGCTTTCTATGGCATGGGAAACTGGTTCACGAGGAGATTTTGCTTTATACAAGAGAAAATGTCTCTGTATCCAGGGATTTAAAAATCCCAGTATGACTAAGACTGGAGGCTATAATTGTACACGTCTATATGAGCTTGTATTAATCTACAGTGCGAGTGGGATTTGGAGGAGTACATCAGACACATGCTTTGCTCCACATGGGGAGTTTCATCCTGCACTGGAACTCCTCTAACATGTTCCTATACCCACATGACCGAGCTAACCTGCTCTCTGTGTCAGTGGTGTTAGTTCTTGAGATGCTTGAATGCTCTTTAAAACAAAAGCCGTGACTGGTCCAAGTCCCTGTGAAGATCAGAGACAAATCCTTCAATAGACTTCTGGTGAGAGTTTTGACCAAGGGAAACATCTGTGTGTCATTACATCGATACATTAGTTGTGAAACAGACTCGAAGGCAGAGAGATATTGAATTAATAGAGGCTAAGGGAGCTGAAAAAAGTTAGTTTGGAGGAAATAATTAAATCTAGCTCTAAATAACACTTCTCTTCAGGAGAGGTAAGAGTGGTTTTCTCATTTGAGAGAGGGGGAAAAGTGAGATGTTGAGGGAGACATGACTTGTCCCCAGTGATGAAGGAGGCAGTAGGAAAATGCTGAGTTAGTGGAAGGGCCACAGAACATTACAGAAAAGTGAATGTCTTTCCTGGAATATCGTGTGTTTTGGATAACCCAAGAACTCACACTATTGGATTTTCTGCAAAAAGTAAATTCCCACAGGAGAATAAAATGTCTTTCTGCTTGAGTGTGTATTGTGCTGAGAGTACTGTCAGGAGGCAGGCTTACAGGGTAACACCAATTAACAGAACACACACAAGGACACAAGCATCTCACGTTAAATACTGAACTCCGGGGTGGGGTGTAGACAGACACATTTTGCAGACGAGCAGTTTAGAGCACAGAAGGAAGCTTACATGCCAGTCTGAGAATGGATGTGATACCAAGAGCATCCAGCACTTTGTAGGATGACATAAGGCCATACCAAGGCCAGCATTAATTCATTTGCCCAAGTTCACCTAGCCATTTGCAGCAGTGTTGGAGAATGAACGTAGTTACTGTTGCTCTACCTCCTGCTGCAAGAGACAAACGTGGCCGCAACTCACAGATAAAACGAATCACAGAATGATCCCCTCCTTATTCTACTCTCCACTTCAGAAAAGAGCAGATGCAGACTGGCACTATATAAAATCTCTCCACATCATGTGAGGGTTTTTTGTCTCATCAACAGATCTCACCTTGGCCCCAGAGCGTGATGCACTGCTGCTCGTGGGTCTGGCAGATGCCGTTGTAGCAATAGCCGTCCACCCTGTGGCACGCGTGCCCGTCGTGCAGGTACACGTTAGCTGGGCAGTGAGGGCTGGCTCCTGTGCAAAACTCTGGCAGATCACAGGAATTACTTGACTCTCTGCAAGAAATCCCCGCTGGTTTTAACTGCAAAACAAACAAAGCCCCTTCACTGCTGTAATTCCAATCAATGGGAGTTATGCAGTGGTAGAAGCCATGCAGCGCACGAATGGCTTTTTCCACTGGCTCTGCACCAAGTGACCACAGAGGACAGTATAAGGATTACACAGCTCTTTAAATACATTTATTTGACACAGGTTGTGAAGGGCTTGGCAGTAAGCAGGGCCAAACTGAAGCTGCAGCTGCAGACACGGCTCACGTGTCCCAGGTCAGAAGGCAAATGCAGCCTTTTGTTAAGTTTTCAAACACAACCCAAAGTTTTCAGCATGCCTCCAGCAATCATGCCTAAAAATAAGGCACAAAACCAGTTGGGCTGTATTGAAAAGGATTCTGAGCAGCACTGACCAAACATCAGACCAGAAACCTTTTCATGTTAACATGAAACACGAGGTAATCTCACGGCTCACAAAGCCACCAGCCCACTTGACTTTGCATTCAGCTTCCTGACAGCTTCCTGAGATGAGGGACACTTCCCTATGGATATATCCCTCTGTCATGGGCATCAAGATCCTCTTCAACTTATTTATACAACTAGTCCATGTAAATATTCCTGTCCTGATTTCCCTGGACAACCTACGTTTCTTTTTCAGAGCTGAAGGCAGCTGGCAGGTCATGGTGGAACAGGGCAATCTGAGCTTTCACGTATCAACAGCCACCACAAAAGATGGGTGTGCTCTGGGAGCAGCCCTGAGTTTTAACTGCATCACCACAACACCTTTGGTAAAAGGCAAAAAGACACACGTGGACTGATTTGCTAAAGGCCATTTGCTAGCTGTTTTAATAGCTTGCTGCTACTGAGCTTTTGGGCAGATGGTTGCCACAGACACTGTGGAAACTTGCTGAATGCTTTATTAGCCCATATGCAAAACATGGTCTGAGAATTCGAGAAGTTCAATGCCTGTGGCAAGCTGGCTTTTTATAGTGTGCTGGGAGTCTCCAGAAGTTGATGGTCTGCCACTGGAAACATACATGCTGTTGATAAAATTAATATTTTAAGAGTCTTCTCATAAAAGAGGGTCCAGCAGTTAATGACTGCTTGCCAGAGCACAGCATCTATATGGGCATGAAAGAAAAACCAAAGCATACAAAAGTTCATAAAAAAGAAGTAGTTTTGCCTGAGGAAATTAAGTGGCTACAAATAGCACAGACACCATTGCAACAGTCTGTCGATCTGCTCCCTCCATAATTGTTCCAATATGAGAGTTCTTTTAATTGCTTACACTAAATACGAGTGTCTTAATGCTTAATGCTACCACTTTGCTTGCTCTCCATCCCTGCCTCCTGCTCTGCACCGGGCAGGGCTGTGGAATTCTGCTCATCCCACACACGGGTAAGAAACGTTGCCGTGGCCTCACCTGGCAGTCTTCACAGCAAAGCCCGTGGGCACACACTGCTCCCGCTTTCAAAGTACAGGTAGTTGCGTTACAGCACCGGTTTGTACATTCCTAGATGGGATATAAATTTAGAGCAGACAACTTTCAGTCACAATGAGCTATAAATCAAGAGGCTGCCTATAGCTCTGCCAAGAAAAGCCAGGCATGGAAGAACGAATTATGCATGAAACCCTACAACTTGATCCAAACAGTCTTGTCTGCCCTTAGATTCAACAAGAGCATTAATTGCAGTAAAAACAGAGCAGTCATTGAGGAAGGCTGGTTTATTCTAGCTATGGATCTGATCCCAAGCATCACAGACAAGTCAAATATGCTGATACCAACCCCAATACTGTGCTAAGGTGGTTTATTTCCACAAAAATCAGTGGAATGATGCCTTCGCCTCCAGTGAGGATCCAGGACCTGTGGTGCTGACATTGAGCATCACGACTACAGCTCTGTATTTTGTGATAGATACTCACCAGTATTCTGCATGGCATGGAGGCTGGTGGCTGCCACAAAAGAAGATGATGACACCACGCCGTGTAATCTCTTATAGGTGTATGCCAGTAATAGATCTTTGAGAAACGGAGTGAGTATGAATTGCATTCTCATTAACTGACCCATCCCAATTTCACACTTGGCATGTTTGGGCTTCTACAAACTTTCTTCTCAGCAAAATGAGCTAGTAAGAAGTTTCAGAAATGAATGGATTTGTTTTTCCAAGATTATGCTCACAGGTTACATCAGCTGTGCTGGAATCTTTAGCAGCAGATAAAATTGCTCTTCAGCTGTGTGAAGTCAGTTTGACTTAACAAGGGATCACTAACAGTACAGGGAACCCAGGAAAAACACGTGGGTTAGAACGATGTTCACAGCCTCTTGTTACTTTATTGGCTTTTGTAAAGCTTTCCAAATGGAAGACAGAGCTACCAGTGCACTTACAAATGAAGAGGAAAGTGATTCTCAGCATTTCACTGTTTTCTTAGATACTATCTGCCTGAAGATACAAAGCTAACTGTGCTGCTCTGAAGCAGCGGAACAGCTTCCTGCACCTATTGCTTGATCATGTCAGAAGGCAGCAGGCTACTCAAGTATTTCTGTGCAGCTGCTGCATTTAAGAGCTGAGATTCTTCTGCACAGATGCATATTTTGTAAATTCACCTCAACATCAATCTGAGAGAATCAGAGTGGAGGGAAGCAATGTCAGTCCAACTTCTGGAACAGCCAGCTCCTGTACCCCATCATCCGTCCTACATCAGCCATCCATGGGAAGCAATCGGCATTCCCCAGGCAGGTTGGGGTAACGACACAGCTCTGTGAATGATGGTACTGCAGCCTTTGACATTTCCAATGCTTCACTCACTTATTCCTCATTGTAGCCAGTGAGCTTGGTAAATAGTTCTTGTGCATGGGTTATTAAATTGTCAGAAATGGTTTTAACAGGTAAGCAAAGGGTAAGAGCTCACAAGGCTTTTGGAGGCTGGAGGCTGCCACCCAAAACTACTGCTGTGCTGTGGTTTATTAGTTGTAAGTTTATTGGTTCTTACGGGTAACAACAGCAGTGATGGGAGTTGAGTCTCTTGATGTAGGTGTCCTGGGCTCATCCAAGCATCTCAGACAGACTACAGCAACACTAACATCACCTCCATGATGCCAGATACTCTAGACAGGACATCTTGTTTTCATCTCCCTCTTTTCTAAGAGCAGAGCCTCACTCCCTCTTTCCATTTCACTCAAGATGGTATCAGCTTCTGCTGTATTTTCCTTCATTTTCTTCTTTTCCAGTCAGAACCCCTCTAGAATGACCCTACTGCTCTTCTTCCAAGCTTTTCCATCCTACTTTCTCCTTCTTCCTGAGACCAGGGAGGGGTAGGAAACAATGCACAGGCAGCCTCAGACACAGCATGCTGCAGATTTATAGAGGCCTACTGGTGCTTTCTTTTTTCTTTTCCTATTCTTTCCCCCAGCAATTTCTAACAGACTGTTTTCCATTTAGACCACTGACCTGACATTTTCATGAGACTATTTATTGCTATATGAAGTCTTGTTCCTCTATGGCCAGTGTCAGCTCAGTACCCATCATCTTGTATGTGATGTTTGGAAGGTGCATCGCTCTGCACCGAATCCCATTTGTCATCTTAATGCCCAGTCCAGTTGTCTGAGAAGGTTCCTGTGCAATTCTTCACAGCCAGCCTTCATCTCTACCATCCTAACTAATACCATCAGGAAATTCAAGACTATTCCTCTTCCCGGGCTCTTTATGAATATACTGAATTGTATAGTCCCCAGGACACATCTCATGGCTATATCACAGCAGATCTCTTTCCATTGCATAAAATCCATGATTTACACCTGGCTGGATTCCCTGTCTTTTAGCAGAATTTTTGCCCAACCAATATTCTCTCATCCTACAGCTGCTTAGTCTCCTAAAGAGGCTCTGGTGAAAGGCTTTGGTCTAAAGCTCCTCTTAACTCCTAACTGGCTGCAACAACAGCATCATCCCTTCCCATCCACTTGTTAAGTCCTTCAGAGCACTGTGATAGGTTTGTAAGACAAGATTTCCTGGCACAAAAAGCTCTGATGACTCGTCCCTGACACATCACAGCTGCTCAGGCACTAGCTCTTAATTACATTTGGAAGTCATTTGTCAGACTTCTGGTTTACCAATTTGCAGTTTTCTGATCTCCCTTGCAGCCCATTATAAAATTAGCCCTATTTGTCACCTTTCAGTACTCAGGGACAGAGCTTTTAAAAAAACCCCTTCTGTCTTCCCACGTGTAATCTATGTTAACTCTCCTTCCACAGGCAGCACAGCACATAGGATAGTTTTGGTAGTATACTCCAAAATGAAGATGGAGCTTAAATGGTCTATTATCCTTGGTCAGGTGTTGGCCTGATGGTGGGCAAGCTGGCACCAGCTGTACTGAAGATGATGACCAGCAGGTGAGGCTGTGATGGAGGTGGTCAAACAGTCCCTATTGCATTAGAATTTCCAGAGTTGTCTGAAGGAAAGGTGGAAGGTGTGCTACAGACACAGCTCTGCACCCTCATGAATTCATTGCTACCCTACTACTAGGGCATGTCAGTGAGTGCAAATCTCAACTCAGGGCTAATATTTTCCTTAGAAGAGGGAGAAACGTCCCTATCAACCATCTACATCCACATCCTCAGGCTGATGTAGAGTTCTGATCACTGATAAAACACAGCTAGCATATGGTATCGTACAGCTTTCCATACCATAAGGTACTGCAACACTATTGACAAGCCTCAGCAGGTGCAATGAATGGGCAGTGAATTATTCATCTAACAGGTTTTCTGGTGCCACCTAGATTATAGCAGTAAATTCCATATGAATTTAACTGAGCCCAAGCTGCAGTTTTCCAATATGAATAAAAAGGAAAAACCTAGAAAGAAGAGACAGATCAAGTCAGTGCCTGCTGATGTTAAGTGGCTTTGACTTGAAAAGGTATTGCTAACATTCAGAAGTGAACACGAGAAAGATAACTGGGTTAGAAAGACATTTGCAAACTGCTTGCACTCTATTGACTCTAAACAAGAAGATAAGCCTGCTTCCTCCAACCTTGTTACCCTGAAGAATGAGTGAACTGTCAGGAAATCCTTATGGCTTGGATAAATCTAATACAGTGTATAGACAGGGTACAGCAATATCTCCCTGTTTTAACTGCCCTGATCCATTTTGTCTGCAGAACTGTATTTATCACAGGAAACAAATCCTTCATTGGCTGATGTATTTAATTCAGATAATCTGAGAGAAGTTCAATAAAGCCAATGAGCTTGGGATGCCAAAGGGATAAGGATGTCAGCTCGGATATTATTTGACCCCTAGGTTTTGCCTATCTGCTCCTGATCTGACACACAGACTAAACGAAACAGAACGACCTCTGGAGCAGTAGCAATCTTTCTGGGAGGCAGTAAAGGCTGTGTCTGTTAGCAAGGTAACTGGCTAGTGGCAAAGAGAAATCTCACAGTGAAGGAGGGAAAGGTCTTGTGCCTAAAACATCAAGATGGGTGCAGTGAAAAAACACCTAGCCCGTGTTAATATTTATATAACTATATTAATATATGAATGACTTTTCATATACAGAAACAAATCTTCAATTAACACACAGCAGCTTGTGAAATCTGAGCAATGTTAATAAATTTATGTTGAGTTTACTTTAATAGCCAGTAGTTTAAGGAATTGCTGTTGTTAGGAACATGACTGTTATTCATGGTTACTCTGTTGGGCAAAGCACGAGAGAGAGTTTGTTCTCTAACTGTGAACTGAGCACATTCTTAACTAAAGCCCTGCCTGAACTTTAGCAACTCAAAGGCAAGTCAAGCAGAAACCCCCTTTTCTGAGGACTCTGAGGTTTAAGCCGATAAGATAGAAGCAGAGAAGGGAAAGTTTTGCTTTACACCAAATAACATTAAACATGTCAACCCAATTCTTGACTGTTAGAAACCTGCAGACAGGAGGTGAGCAGTAATTCTCAGGTGCTATCTTACATCTGGCTCCCCACAGTCGCACTCCTCTCCATCTTCCACATAGCCATTCCCACACTTCTGGCCACCGAAGGACTCCTTGCCTTCAGGCAAGTTAAACAGACACATCCCCACTCCTTTTTCCAGGCTGTTTTCCAGGTCCTTTCTGCTGCAGCTACTGAATACCATAGGAAATGGATAGCTAGAAGAGAAATACAGGGAGACAAAAAGAAAGGTTATCAGCTGAAAGCATTGCTCTTCTGTCTTGCTGGTGACCTTTTAGAACATCTGTGCACAAACAAAAAGATTGTGTTAATTTTTTTAACCCTTTAGCATAGGGTTGAGATGTAAGAATTCACTGTAACATTGAACCAAACCCACTTGTAATAGTTTCTGACCCGAGTAAAGGGATTACTATCTTTTTCACTTCAATTTGTAGCTGCTGTTAAGGTTGGAAACGTTCCCATTTGGAATTACTACTCCTTCTTTTGTATACCTAGTTACAGAGTAAATCTCGGTGATGACTCTAAAGAAATGCTGGGCTTGCAAGGAGGATTCCTGCGTTTACAGGACTGCAAAACACCCCAATTCTCCTTGGCAAATTTAGCCTCAAATGGCAAACTCATTCATCTTGTTCTGCAGTAAGGCAAACCTCCTGCTCTTCTCAGAAAGAAAAAAAGAATAGAGAAAAACAGTGAGTTCCTTGATAAGAGCCTGCTTCTGCAGTTCATCAATGTCCAGCTTGGGAACTGCGTGATTAAAGCAAATACAGTTCTTATTTTAAACCAGGATGACTGTAAAGACACCACATGGCTTTGAGATGTGCCCATGGTTATGTTGAATCTGTATCATAACCAAGTCATAAAACAACATCTCCCCCAAGACTCGGTACCTTTGTCACTGCTGCTCTGTTGTCCAGCAGTAATTCAACATTATGACAGCACAGGGAGGCAACCTGTTAATGACTGGACTTTATTCACTAAATGCTTCCCATCACTCATGTGTTATTACAGCATAATCTTTACAGACAATCAAGATAATAGATGGAGGTTCTGCACTGCTGAACTTCAGACTTCGATTAACCTACTGTTGCTTCTAATACCCTGCAATGAAAAAGCTTGCTTTGTGAGTGATGATGCCTACAGGTATCAGAAGGGCATCATTTCTATACAAAAAACAAAAGAGAAATGTTTGTCGATTACAAACGTGATAGAGCTTCCCATGCTGACAGAAGGAGGTTAACTAAGATCTGCTGGAAAAGTTATGGGTACCTTACACAACAGAATTTATTTAGTGCCTGTTTAAAATTGCCCCTCTCACAGATTCTTGTGCAATAAAACAGACAGCTCGTTGGAAAAGAACATAA
Source organism: Colius striatus (assembly GCF_028858725.1). Classification (NCBI taxonomy): domain Eukaryota; kingdom Metazoa; phylum Chordata; class Aves; order Coliiformes; family Coliidae; genus Colius; species Colius striatus. The sequence continues at coordinate 36,138,487 of NC_084766.1, forward strand.
ACATGACTCTGAAGAACATTTTCATGTATCACTATAGGGCTTGTCAAGTTAAACTGAACAGCTGTGTGATTCACTGACACACGACTTCAGAAAGTTAATAGGCATCTCCACTTCAAAAGATGATTGCTGGAAAATAGCAATGTTTAGGCAAAATGACAGAGTTTAAGATAAAGAGAGGAATTTCAGAATGGCGTGAGGTAGGAGTCAGGCTGCTGGCTGCAGCTCTGGGCCCCAGGGGAAAACAGGGAAGGTACTTGGAGAGATGAAACAGAAAGTAAAGGCGCTTGGGAAGCCTCCTGCTGACCATTTTCTGTTGAGCAACTAGAATGTTCTCAACAGGACACCATAAACTCCTGTCCTGCTCAGCCTGATTGGAGAAAAATGCCACAGTGTTTTCTGTACGTGACTATGAACATGTAGATGGATGTACACTGCTGTCAGGGAGCAGATAAACATCAAGGAGCCCAGATACATCTGACTGATAAATCCTGCACAAAATAGATGACTGCTTGTTCAGACACGAGCCCCGTATCAAAGTGTGAATAAATGAGTACTGCATCATCCAGGCGAGATCCTTCACTTCAGTGACACACATTTACTTTGATATCTGCTGAGATGAGACCAGGAGATATGCATACCTTACACAGACTGATACCAACTCAGGAATACAAATAATGCATTTTTCCCTCTGCATGTATGTCTCAGCCACACAAGGATCATGAGAGTACCTCATCAGTCAAAGCTGTCAAAGGGCTGTTCCTTTGTATCCATGAATCCTCGGGGTCATTTGCATGAATGTGAGATGTGTCTGTCCATCACTGGGAGAACAGAACCTCTCCTCTGTACCAGAGGTGAAATAATGTCATTGTTAATGAATGAAGTTTCTGTTTCCCCCCAAAGGAACTTCAAGCTGTTTCCTATTTTGAACTAAGAAATCCATTCATCTTCTGGCTTTTCCTGCCCCTGACGTTGATTTCCTCGGCTGACATCAGTGTAGCACGTGGTACTTGATGAAACTTTCTGAAAATACATGTTCTTTACCAAGTAAGCCCAAAACAAAGCAACACAAACCCAGAGATGAACAAGAGAACAACTGAAGGGTAACCAGACCATGCAAGAAAAGATCCCACGTCAATTGATGCCAATTGGTATTTCATTAGAAAAACAATTGATCTCTAATACTGGGATATTCTGACACACAACTCTTTTTGCACCAAAAAAAAATTCCCCATGTAACAGCCACAGCATTTGATCTCTGAGATTTCAGGCTGTCTTTGTAATTTTAAAGCTGTTTTATCACAAGCATGAATTACCTGGCAGATGGGAAGGGAAGCTATGGCTATCAGATGTCAGTAGCATTAGGCTTGATGTTTAAGTGAATCTGGACGTTGTGAAAGAAACTTGTTCTCTGACCTAATGCAGAAAGCTTCCTTTCAGAAGGACCTTACCTGGAAAGACTACTTTTGTGTGGGAAAGGTAATGGGGTCTCCACAGTAAAGTCTTGACTTCTCTCTGGAATTTCAGCCACATGCTAAACAAGGATATTTGTGCCCTCTGTGCTCAGACACTTATCCTGATGGAGAATCCCTCAGCTACTAGCTAATATAGGCCATTGGGGAGCCTTCCAGAGGTAAAAAGTTCATTAGCAATCAGTATATTCCACTGTCCTCCACTCAAGACATTTCCTTTTACAGATCCTTGTTTTTTCTGCAGTTAGGAAGAGAAAGGAAGCTTTAGTCCAACCTAATTCCTACTCTAAGATGCTGGATAGCCCACACATTTTCTACACTGTATGAATCTGTTGATGGATCAACAATGGATCATTTTGTCAAACCATTATGGCTGTGGGTACAACTCTACAGAACCCAAAGAATGCCCAGCACTACATCAGTCTCTTCAGTGGGTTTACAGCAAGAAAACCAATTTCATAGTCTTTCTACCCCTCTTCAATCCACAGCATTCCCCAGTGTCTCCTTGGTGCTTAAAAGATGTGCTTAACCTCTAGCAATGAATATCCTAGTTCTCAGCAAAAATAGCTTTGACTGCTCCTGCAAATGAGAGCTTCACAGTAGTAAGAGGAAGGCTGGTAATTGATTCCTTCAGAAACAGTCTGGTCTTGTCCCATTCATTTATATTTCAAGCACTCAAGCCATTCAAATGCCAGTTTCCTTTATGCAGTTTTGCATTTAGTTTGTAGTACATGGGTCCTTTCATTAACTAAGTGAAGTGGCATCATCATTGTGTCAAGTCCCTTCTAAGAATAGAGTGTTCTTTGTACTAGCATCCCATTGCCCAGCATAGGCTTTTTTCCCACCATGAACTATAAAAGTTCATCTCTGCTATCTCCATTTCAGAGGCATTCCCCACTCCTAATGGGCTCAATAACAAGACAGTACAAGCACAGAGACAGAGAGTCACTGCCCTAGAAAATTACAGTCTTAAGAGATCAGCCAGCCAAAGCATTCAGGAGAGACAGAGTAGCTGCTGATTCCTGCAGCAGATCAGCACTGATACCACTGCTGAGGCTGGTGTGCCACATTCACCACTGCTGTGTTCCCCATGGCTCCATCTGGAAAACACCTGGAGGGTCACTGCCCTGGGCTGCAAATCTTTGCTCCAGTTCCAACCCTACCACTGCATTGCAGCAATACCTTAGGCAAAGCCATCTGAAGTGAAACTCCATTGGTTCCTCCCAACCACAGCTACCTACATCTTCAGGCATCAAAACACTGAGTACCTCAGTTCTACCTCTTCTGTCTTGCTCCACCATAAAACACAACGTATTTTGCTGCTTCTCAATATTCTGAAACCAATATTCTGAAAACAAACATTCTGACTATGGTGATTATCACTATGTCAGATTGTTCATTTTCTGATTCATGAACTGCAGGACATTTACAAAGGGATTGCCTTGTTGCCCCCAGAATGTTGGTGTATACACACACACATGCAGTACATGTATATATAAATTATATATCTATTTATAGGGTTCATTTATTCCAGTTCATAATGCAACCTGATTGTTCAGCATTATGGCAATGTTTATACAGAGCCTCTTACCAAAAGGCCCTGAAGTGTTTGATAATTATTCACTCAATTGAAATGCACAACAGCCCCAAAGAGCTCTATTAAGTACCACCAGGCCCTCCTCCCTCAGGTAATATGATAATTGGAGATTATATTAATTTTAAAAGGGCATTTTGATTTTCCAGAGCATACTTACTGAAACAACTGTTGACTAGCTAATTCCTGAAGGTGAAGAAAACTCTGACTGTGCTTTGTCCAGAATGCTTGAAAAACCCCAAACCTGAGACACCATAACTGGAAATAGCTAGAGCATCATCAGCCCTTTTTGGGAGCATGAAGGTACTCAAAGACAAGGAGGGTGCTGAGTCCCAGTTCTCCAATGCTCAAAGACAAGAAGAGTGCTGAGTCCCAGTTTTCCAATGCTCAAAGACAAGAAGAGTGCTGAGTCCCAGTTCCCCAATGCTCAAAGACAAGAAGAGTGCTGAGTCCCAGTTCTCCAATGCTCAAAGACAAGAAGAGTGCTGAGTCCCAGTTCCCCAATGCTCAAAGACAAGAAGAGTGCTGAGTCCCAGTTCTCCAATGCTCAAAGACAAGAAGGGTGCTGAGTCCCAGTTCTCCAAGTCAGAAATTTCACAAGTCAAGCACCTGAATTTCCCACGATTTCCATCACAACATCTTGTGAACGTCGTGGTCTCTTTGTGCCTATCTTCATCCTAGAACCCTTTGAGATTCACAAATGTTAATACTTACTCTCCTTAGTCTCCAAAATTCTTTGGCTGTGTAGTGTCTCACAACAGAAGAGGAGGAGAGCAACTCAGATCCTTTTATTGGAGGCAGAGGATGTGAGTTTGAGCTCTCTCTTGTTCAGACTCGATGGAATGACTTATGAACAAATGAGTAGGTTTTCTCTTTCATACCCTAGTCTTAAGTAGGAACCTAAAAAGATGTAGTTTTTAGCTTAAAAAATAGAGATATTTGTTAATTCAATATAAGCAATTCTTCTGTGAAAAAAATGTGAGCAGTAGAGGGAGTAACACACAAATAAATCGCTCAAAGGTAGAAGCTCAAGTGACATGAATGTGTCTAGACCCAGAGAGGTGTTGATTTCAAGGAACTGTGACAACTCTCCAGCCTCTTCTGACTCCTGATCTAACCATCATAATTCTTTTGTGCTAAAAAAGCATCCCCCTTGGCTTTAACCTTCCAGACACTATTACTGTTCTCCATCTCTTGAAAGCAACTTTTTTATGGTCTTCTAAGAGATATGAGCCTACTCGAATGAAATTGAATTTGCTATTAGATGACATTTTTTGACACCTTACCTATTCTGTACAGCGTGTATATTAATGAATTAGTAAGCATAAAGAACCCCACAGATTGGCTATGAAGCAGGAGATACAAACCCAGTTTTCTTTGATGTTGAAATAGGTGTTCAAATGCTACAGATCCCTTCGTGTATCAAGTTCTGTCATTACACATTATTTCTCATGCCTCGTGTTTTAATAGCTATTGTTTAAAAGCAGACAAGTGCCAAAACATGGAAGAGATTTTTAATCTATTATTTAAGCAATGTCTTCATTTGTAAGTACTTTTGATGGAGAAAGACATAAAGGCAGTCTTGAAGTAGATCCCACAAGCACAATGAAGAGAGACTTTAAAGTTATCTGCAGATTCCATCCCAACCAAAGCATTTGCAAATGGCAAGCACCCACAGCTGGGAGGATGGGTTAAAGTGGAGGACTCTTTGGGCTCCTTGCAAGCAGCATGTGATAGAGTTTTGCACAAGGCACCAGCCCTAGAGCTGGTGAGACACATCATTTGCAGCACTGTCGGAAGGATTCAGCTAAAAATGTAAAGTGATTTTTTTATGTGTATATCAAGTATTGAAATGGGAAGTTTACTTCAAAAGGCAACAGATGTCTGACAACTCATACTTATTTTTCTAGCCTATTTTTCACTCCCTTGCTCCTCTTTTATAGTTTTAATCCCTAGAGCATCAATAAAGTAGAGCACAGAATTGGGCCATGTAGTTCTCCATGACATCAAAGCTCTTGCTGTCTGAGTTCACTTTCAGGATTTAAGAACGAGCCTGGATTTCTCCTACAGCTTTTGTCATGTTCACCACATAGTAGTTTTCACATTTCCAATAAATACCTGTGAATATGTCACAGTAGTGGTTAATTTAATTGATGTGTGGTGGCAATGGCTTGCTGTGCTACAGGGAAATTTCCAGGGTTATCGAAAAGAAAGTCTTTCCAAGTAAACGTTCAAACTTCACACACAAATGCTCTAGGTTCATTTTGATTTGGCCATGGGGATCGTGCAGATTCCCAGAATGCATTCAAGTAATGTCACTTCAGGTGTCCCAGCTGAGACCTGGCCTCTCCCGTTAAGCTAAAGGTGAAAACTGAACTATCTGAAACCCTGAAAAAGGCAGATTTCTAATGCTGAATGTGGGGCAGAAAGCAGAGATGAAACAAAGGGCTGCATGCTTCAGAAAAGCACTTTCTGCAAGGAAACTTAATGGCTTTAAACAGGATGCACCATCATGGCTTGATACTTCTGCAGTCACAAAACTGCCAAATAAAACATTATTAGCAGTTACTTTTACTTTGACAAATATACAGCCAGAGTTTTTTCCTGTTGAGAGGCCCATTGTCCCTTTCCTTGCTGTATTTTGGGGGTGAAGCAATACTGAACCAATCAATCCTGACAGAGTTCTGACTGTATGCTGGAGGTATCTGCATTGCAAAGGCTCTGTGGGAATTGAACTCAGACAACTGCTCTTCCTGTTGGAACCAGACAGCCAAGGAAAGTAGCTAGAAGGGGTTGAATTTGCCTCTGGCTCATCTTTTGCTCTGTTTCCTTTCAGACCACTACCTCATTAATAAAAATTTGCTGGATTGCTGAGAGTTCAGGTTTCACAATCTACTGCTTAGAATTTGAGGCTAATCCAATGCTGACTATGGTAAAAGTGAAAAAGCAACAAATGGCAGAGGGAGGGATGAAAAGGCCAGGCCAGGTCTGGTCCCAGGCTAAAGCAAAGCAGGGCAGCAGGAGTACGGTGCCTGCCAGCAGTGAAGGAAACAGGAGGTAAGGACCACAATCAGAATGCCTTTTGTTTAGATTTGTCACACAAAACACATCATCCTCAGCATCTGACAAGCAAATAAAGACAAATGGTCCACCTCCTTGCTCAAAATACCTTGCTGAAGATCAGCTTCCTACCAGTTCCTGGTGAAATAAGAGGCATTGTTTGACCTGGCTTGAGGTGCAGGGCAGCGCTATGTCGTGATGATGCTTCATTTAGGTCTCAATGTGATTTTACAGGCAGCTTTTGTTTTAAGCAGTTACATTCTGATTTTATCCCTTGAAAAACCTTGGAATTGTGTTTTTTTTTAAATAAGTGAGGTGAGAAAAAAATCTCAAGTGACTTTGGGAAGTCATTTGTGAGAGAAGCACTTTGCAGAGAGCGTGTTTAGGTGAGGGAGAAGAACAAAATCGTTTTCAAAAGTCGAAGCAGACCAAGCAAAGGGGAATATCAAAATCAGATCATAACACAGAGAAATCAACCCATGATACTTATTTATGGGCATTTCCTCCTTTCACCAGTACAAGCTCCTGTCCTGACTGTGTGTATATTAAACACAATTCATGATATACTGCACCATAAAGAATGAAAGAAGCATATGCAGTCATCCTTCCAGATGATGCTGTGATCAGGGTGCCCAGCTTGATTTAAAGACCTGTCACACTGTACTTGGCAGGAGCAGACAGATTTGGGCAAGGAAGAGCCTGTACATCAATGACTGCAAGTTAAGAGGACTCTGAGAAAGTTTAAATCCCCCAAGGAGGAACTCAAGCCGGGGAGAAGAGACTTGAGAAGCAGCCCTCTGGACAAAGTGGGTGAAGAAGCTGCCCACCAGAAAGAGCAGTAGCAGAAGCACTAAGAGGATGGAGCTTATGGAAATGTCAGTCAGCAAGGCAAGAGTGATAGAGAAAAGCATCTGAGCCCTGCAAAAGGTGGAAATGATACATTCCTGGGGGAGAGGCTCATCCTGATTTCACTTAACATCTGTACTACCTGGTCTCTTAATAAATCAGGACTTCAAGCCAGGAGCATCTGACTTGCAAGCAGCCCAGCTCAATTACTTTTTTTTTCCCTTTGAGAAGATCCAAAGGAAAGATAAGTGAGGCCTAACAGGGCCAGAAATCAGGCTGCATTCCACCAGCATTTCCACCTTCCCTTCTCCTGCTGCAAGATAAGCACTGAGAAAAATGTAGTTAGTCCTGCATCACCTATATCACCTCAGACAAATGGAAATGGGATTCTTTAAAAGAAGAATCACAAATATGAGATGACAATGATTCGTTTTTCCCAGCTCCCCTTTTCTTTCTCACAGAGATTGAACAACAAAAAGAAACTAATCAGTAGCAACATTGCATGCAATCGTTATTTTAAGCCATGAGAACAGAATGGATCCAGCCATGATCTGAGACGTAGAGATCCTTAAGTGAGCAAATTAAAACCTTCACTCACAGGAATGAAAGGCTTCTGAAGAATCTCATGGAATCCCTGATGAAACACTGGCCTTATTGAAGTCCATAGGAGATTTCCTACCAGCTTTCAGGGAGCCTGGATTTCACATCTAGCGTTGGTCGGCTGCCAGGAGAACATCAGTGATGAAGATGAATTTTCATGGTATGTTAGAAGCAGTCAAAAAGGCTCCCTAGGACACCAAAGTTAATTCAGTGGCTGCACTAAAATAGGTGGTTTCTTATCTTCATCTCACTGCTGGGGCTGTGCCATTTAGATTTAAAAAGCTGAAATGGAGCCTACCTGCATTTCTGCCACCAGAATCCCACAGTCAGTGTATCCGGGACTTTGTAATAGGCTTTGACATTAGAAAAGAAAAAAGAATGACTTTGCAGGAATCAATTGTTGGGGTAAAATAGACATCTTCCCTCTCTGAATTTTAAACATTTTGCACATCTATCCCAGGCACAAAAGGCTCTGTGATTCCCATGACAACTGCGGCAAACGCTGCTATAGGCACCGCTTAATTACAGCGACTCAGCCTTCCAAGTCAGCATCAATTCCTTAAAGTGCTTCAGGGCATACAACACATGTTCAAAAAGGAGCCTTCATGTGACCTTAAGAATATGCCCTTTAAGGTATGTTTCTATTTATACTCTGGGAGTTTGGAATTCATTAACACCAATTAAAACCGGACATCGTGTGCTTGTTTCTCCGTGCCACAGATCTGCGCCACAGATTTATCTCTGCAGCTTGAAAAGGTTCTTTTGATGAAACAGAAAGCTAAGATAAAGAGAAATGTCCTGATATGATTTGTTCTCATGGGTCATGGCAACAGCAGTACTGCAAGAGAAAAATGTCCCTTACAGAGCTATATTTTCTATGGATATTACACTGACAAGACAAAACGCAGCTGAGCTCTCACACACCAGCATCCAAGGCAGCAAAACTGTACCCATTCTGGATACTTCACATTGTAGAAACCACGAGCTGTCCTTAAGTCTCTGCTATAAATAATCACACCAGAAGTAAAATGTGTTTTCATTTGAGAAGTAACCTCTCTCCTTGTCAGCTCCACTTACAGAAAACGCATGCAGTAAATCTGTGCGAGTTCTCCTCTAGCACATAGCAGAAAAGCCAAATATTTCCACTCCTAACAGCCCATCTACTGAAAGGCACTGAAAGACTGAACTAAACCAAAAAGCACTATCTCTTTTTTAAAGACCTGCCCCATAGCTCTGTGTGCTAATTAACAGTGACCCACTCCAGTAACGGACTGGGAAATGTGCGACGTGTTTCAACCAACGCTCCCAATTCTTCAACACGGCTCTTATTTACCACAACAATTAAATCTATCTGCAATGTATGGAAATTATTACCAAAAAGGAATGCCAAATGCACTGCAGACATGGGCCTTCTTGGAGTGAAGTGAAAGACTGGCATAAATCTATTCTGTAATGTCGTGGCTGTTTCCTACTAAAGGAAGGACCAGAATGCAATGTGCTAAATTACTAGGGCATAGGGATATGTTGCTTAAGTTCTTGGGGGTGTTTTTTAAAGCAGTTGCACTGCTGGCACAACAGACCCAGCTCTGTCACAAGCAATTTATTACATCAGTATATCAACTTTATTAAAAAAAGAAAAAGACAACAAAGAAGCCTGTCTTTGTGCAGAGCTCAGCTCAGACTGGTTTGGAAACATAAACAGCTTCAGAGTTTAATTAGAAACTGTTTACATCTTCAAGATAATTTCATTTTCTTCAAATTGTAACAGAGGTAATTCCAGATAGTTCTGCTGACTCCACAGTTCAATGTCTCTAAGCTGCCAGACCGAAAAATGCAAAGGGAGGTCTGTACAGCTGAAAACAAACTGAGGGGTCAGGAAATGCTGTGCTAACTAATAATGGTTTGATTATCTAATGTTCAACATCTCTGCAGCTACAAGACACTGTGAGATGTCTAGAAAGAAGAGAACAAGCCAGTAAATTAAGATACCCTTTCCCACGCCACATTTCTGTTTTCTGTCCCATGTCTAGCATGACCTTTTGCCTTTTTTAAGCTTTTTTCATTTAAAAAATATACTTGGATCTTGTGAAGTGTCGCAATAAGTAGTTTTCACTTCAAATTGATTTGGTACCAATGCTTAGATGCTGTTTTCATGGCATAGCTGACTGTCTCCTGAAGCTCACCTGCTGGAAACCTCTGGAAGGTGTATGCTTTCACATCCCAGTTCCATAGACACTACTTTACAGTCTGAACAACCACAATCAAGGTGACCTTATGTCCCACTTCCTCATTGGGTAAATATTCAAAAGTGTTAATTTTCTACCTGTAAAGTGCAGCTTGGCTGAAGGCACAAAGTATTCTCCTGGAATGCTTAGTACAGACTGACAGTGTGGTATGAAGGTAAAGCCTAAGGCTATAAAGCTGATGTTAAAATTTCCATTTATAAATCAATAGTCACTGCAAACAAAACAGCCTCCTCAGTGCAGTGAAGGTCACAACCCTTCCTCAGGCACAACTTGCATATGCAGTTTGCTAAAAACCCAAAGAAAGTGTTACACAAGAAGTGAATCTCCAAACTGTCAGCCCTGTGGAGTGCTGGAGGTGGGCATGGTGCTGCTGAATGAAGCACAGCCTTTAACCTGTAAGGTGGGACAGAAACTCTAACATAAGTGAGCTGAGCTGCTTGGATTTACATCTGGGGAATACCCATAGCAGGAACAACCTCTTTCTGTCCGTGCTCTCAGCCAACCCAGGGCTATGTGTCTGGGCTGGTATGTCCAGCACAGAACACAGCTTCAGAGACACCCAAAGGACTCTGGTTGTCACACACAACCAGGGAAGAGTTATCTAATCCCATGCTAGAGACATCTTCCCAAGATAAATTCAAAAAGTGTCCAGAACTTTTTGCCTTGTGGGCATCTCCTGTGTTTATTTCTAGAAGTCGAGTAACTGGATGCTCAAGCAGTAACTCAGCTGAGATGGCTAAAGCTGGCATGCATCCCTCAGGAGTTCAGAGCTCAGCTGCCCGCTGCTCATCAGCATCACCTCACCTCAGAGCCCTGTTTCCAATTCTGCTTTGTTTTCACAGGGTTCCTATGAGCACTGAAGTGCAGCAGAATGCACTTCCAAATGGATATTTACTACCCATTGTTTTCGAAGAGACGAGTTATTTTTCTTTTCCAAACTGTACAAATCACTCTCATCCTCCTCCACACACACAGCTTTCTTTTGTTTGTCTGTTCACTTGCTGTGCTTGACCTCTGGCCAGAATCCCTCTTTCTGCCTTGAAGGAGGGTGACAGCATGCCTTTGAAGGAACGCCAAGGCTGCTGTTAGGCTGACCAGCAGGGAGCAATCCTGCCCAACACTCCCTGGCCTCTCCCAGATCACTCTGCTTCTTTCCCAGAATCATGCAGTCTTGGACAAGGCAGAGGTTGAGCTGATCACAATTCCCAGAAGACGTTTTTTAAGCAATAAATGAAGTTTAAACACACAGAGAATGCTGGAGCTGGAAGAGACATCAGAAGATTGTCTAGACCATCCTCTTGCCCTAAGGCAAATCCAGCTGTACCTACAAGACACTGCTGACAGATATTTGTCCTACTGGTTCTTACCAGCTTCCAGTCACAGGCAGTAACAATTCTGCAGGCAGTCCAGTCCAGCACATAATATCAGAAAGCTTTGGTAAATCTACTCTCTCTTCAAATTAATCCTTCAGTTCTTGTCTGAATATGGACACAGAGAACTCATTCATTCTATTATTCACTTTCTAACAGTACTTTAAAATACAGAGAAGAAACCTGTAATCAGTTCCCCTGGTCATGGAGCCTGTCCTTTTTGCATCTACCAAAACATCAGCCTTCTCTGTTGACACAGGGCCTTTGTCATCTGCAGACGAACCATTCAACAGGGAGAAATCACTGACTTGATTTCTCACAGTGCCTCACATCTTTTCTTGGAAGACCTCTCTCTGCTCACTGAACAGTCCTAACCCCACTGACCTTGCAGATTTAATTTGCACACTTAGAACAAGGGGGGACGTGCAAAAGTTTGTACAAGACTAAAAGCCTTCTCTGCACAAGACAAAGCCTTTACACAGAGTCTAAGAATGTATTTCCTGCATTACTTTATTTCCTACACATCCTTTTTAGTCTTGGCCTTGGGATGCTGCTCGTTTCCTATTACAACTGACACTCAGCAAGATGGGAGAAGGTGGAATTCTGATGCAACACTTGCAATGCAGTCTGGTTTGTTCTTTTTACAATTAACCAGTTGCTGACAGCATTTTTGTCTCTCACACAAGTCACATGGAAAAACAAAGGCACAAGGGCACATGTCATGCTCTGATAAGTTTAATTGTTTCAGCTTCAGGGGGGATAACTGAGAAGATTTGTCAGGTTTTGGAAAGGTTTTGCTTTTTTTGCCCTTTAAATGTTCCTGAGACACAAATTGAAAGGGAACATTTTGTGCTGTAACTGTACCTTGCTGGTGCTTACCCTTGCACTTACCCAGTAGAGGGGTTCATGATGCAACCCCCTTTATCAGTAGATGCTTTGCAGTTACAGCCCCTCTCCAATGTATCATGGTTCATTCCAAAGTTGTGTCCCAGCTCATGAGCCAGTGTGACTGCTGCACCTAGTGGGTTTTCTGAGTGGTCCTTAAAAAAACCCAGAAGAACTAGTCAGTATATAAACACAGTTCAAAATCCACATCCCCCCTCTCAGGTCCATCTTTTGCAGTGTTTGATAAACTTACCAGGTGTAGTTACATTGTTGTTAAATGGATCCAATTTCATCCACATACACTAAGGGCAGGCTGGAACTTTTGGGACAGCCTGTCTATCTTGGCCACCCAGTTTGCCCAGTGCATTAGACATTTGAGATGATTGGGCAGCTTTGAATATCTGGGCCATCTGTTTATTTAGGGCTTAAAATTCCCCTGCTCAATAAATCCCTCCAATTCCTGAGATATGGTAGAAAACAGTCACCCAGATGTGAAGTGCTGGAAAGGGTAATTATTTTTGGGTGAGTATGAGTGAGGATGAAAGAAAAGTGAGAAGATTCTTCATGCCAGGAGGGAAATCAGCAAGAGACTCTACTCAGTCTATTTAACATTCTTCCAACTGTCTCTTTAAGATCAGAAAGTCCAAGGTTTCACAAGCCTTGTAAGAAGAAAAAAAGTGCCTTTGAAAACCTCCTTTTTAAAGTGAAAACACAAAATAAGTCAAAATCTTCAATGGCCTCTTACTGACGCCTATGAATATTCTACGTGGTGCGTCAAATCGAAATATTAACATTAATCTTCATTGAAATGCTGATTTTTGGGACAATTACTTCAGAGAAATTCACTGTATGATCTGATTACAGGCTGCTGATCAGAGTGATGTTTTGGTTTAACCGCAAATAAGAGACTTTTCCACATCGATCATTTTCCTCAAGGGGGCAAAAAAACCCCTACATTGTGCTCATATGAAAGCTTTCCCTAAAGGCACAAACATATCATATAAATGCACATGATCCACTATTTACCAGCCAGTAAGTGGAATTACTGTGTACAGCTGACTGCTCTAAAAGCATATATGAATATATTCCATTTAAATAACTCTTTTGCAGCATCTAAGCCAATCTTCAGTCTAAAAAGAAGTGAAAGGTAAAACTGTCTAAAACGTTAGCTATATATTAATGAAGCCCTTAATACATGAGTTGAGGTAGATTTAAGAGTTTCCCTTTCGTCTGTCTGTACTAATATTTTTAGTAAATAACGTTTCAAGCAGAGAACAAAATAAAGAAGAGACCACAGTAACTCTGAAAAGAAGAAAACACCGCTCCTGCCTTTGGAATAAGCTGAAAAGAGTGTTATCTTTTAACAAAGGATTTCTTCTCAGGTTTTCCTGACTTTTGAAACTGTAATATAACAAACTTGTGACCAACATAACAGCTAGTTTTTGTGCAGCTATGTTTTGAGATGTCTATTTGCTGATAGAAGCTGTAAAACCTGCTCTAGGGAAAGAAACAACAGGATAAACCCATGCAGCAAAAATTATATGTAGTAGCCACAAATATATAGACTCCTGCACAATGCCTACATATGGAGATGTCTCACCTAGATACTGGTCACATACAGCTTGATTTGCATTGAATTCATGGTAATTCATGAAATATTTACAGAATTCAATGTAATCAAACCTGATGTCATAAAAAGAGCACCTCTTCCCACTCAACTGGAAAACAATCCAGGATTACAAAACCAATGAACTACTTCAACATAATTGACCAGCGACATGTTGGAGTGATGCCTTGAAATTAGGGCTATGTGGTCAAGAGACAAAGTCCTCTAAACTTGGAGCTACCTAGACAGACAACAAACTGAGCTCAGCTGTTATTTGTCTATCTATCTATCTATCCATCTGTCCATCTATCCATCTGTCCATCTACCCATCTGTGTCTTCTAGTGCTGAGCAGATATTATATTTATGTGAACACCCCTAAAGCTGGCAATTAAAAAGAAAAACAAGACTTCACCCAGTCCACTCCAGACCTAGAGCAATAAATGATCTGTAATGTAATTTGGATCTTGACTAGGCAAACAATTATTGCAGCCCATGCGGTTCTCATTACTTGCTGAGAAACACTGGAATGCAATTTTATCAGTTTCCAGAGATGGTTTTTAAAACAAGGAATGTGATGTCTCAGCAAAAGAGGTTATTTGAAGACAGTATAAATGAAGATTATCAAAACAAACAGTGACATGTCCCATTTGATACTGAGACCATTTAAATATCACAAGGATTAAATAAATGAATAGCAAAGTGACACTGATTTATTCCATCAGGGCCTTTTAAAGTCAACTTGAGCAGTAAAAGTCATTACCAAACAGTTTCCCAACCACTGAATAAGCAGCCATCTACTATTAAGACATTATAAGCTGTTGCACAAAACACCCAGCTGCTTTCAGCCAAACTCTGCTTCGTTCCACTGAGACTCAGATCAAATTGTGCTAATAAAACACTGGCACCTACAGCTAGAACAGGCAAATGCCCCCATCCTTATACCTTCCACACACTTTCATTCAGTTGGAGGAACGAGTTTCCTAAAACACACTTTTACTTCATTTAAGCTGTTCACTGAAATGCAAGTGGCTCAGTTCCACCCTGCTCCTCTAGCCCAACTTCTCACTACAGTCAGCAGGAATTTGACATGAGAACACCACATGACATTACAGCAACACAGCAATATTTTACTTCTCAACCCATGAATTTAAGGGGCAGCCTTTTGAAACAGAATGGAGGCCAAATCATGTGTCGAAGACTTGTTTGGATGTCAGATTTTGTTTGGCCTTTCTATAACACAACAGATCTATCACAGTACAATAAATTACAATGCTGTGAAACACCGAGAGCTTCTCATGCTCAGGTAACTGCTCTTACCACTTAAAGTGAGTAGGAGACAGAATGTCAACCACCACTGAGAGAATCCAGCCCCACAGAAAGGGGCAGGCTCTGAGAGAGGCATGACAGAGGAATTCAGGTCATGTAGCAGAGCTGACTGTCAAAGCAGTCTGGAAAACCAGATCATAAAAGAATGACTCCAGTTTCTGTATTCAAATGTTACTTTTCATGTAACCTCTCCACTGTCTCTTCTTTCAGAACAGTTTGAGAGTGAGAGGTGTTTGGTATGGAGGGTTTGGTGTGGAGTGCCAGATGGATAAGGTGTTCACTGGGTCATAAGGATGGCCAAATGTTCAGCTGACTAGTGTTGAGATGGTTCAGTGCTATAGTCTCCCAAGTTACTAGTTATTCATTCTTTTATTTGCCTATATTCCAGATTTAGAGCTTCCTTCTGTAGGTACTGCTACATATAAAATCTCTTTGTTGTACACACCTGACTTAGCCTTTGTTAACTGGGAGGGGAGGTGAGGCAGCTGCCCATTTGGGTTTTGAGGGTGAGTGTTTGCTTGTTTGAGACTTGGCTCCTTTTTGAGGATTTGCTTACAGAACTGGAAAACATTTCCAGCTATGCTGTGCAAGCCTTGAGTTAATTTGCACCTCAAAAGTTACAATTCACTGAGATGGGAGTCTCTGGGAAACATCACACTCCCCTGCACAACTGAAGCTGCAGCCTGGCCACAATTCACACAGACACTGGGTTTCTCCTGGACAAATGAATCAGTCTCTCCTCTGCCAGAGCACTGAGAGCACTTTAAATAAACATTGATTCTTGTTTTCTTGTTACTGCAATGAAATATTTGTTGTTGTTTCTGTTGAAAATGACAGTTTCCAGAGCAGAGAGGGCTGACTTTGCAGTAAAACACACTGTAGCATATTTTAAAGCTTATGCTAAAAATTCAAAGGACAGAAAAGTCATCATTAAGGGCATCTCTGACTGCAGATAAAGCCAAAGCAGTGAATGCTGGCCTGGGGGAGAGATGGATGCAATGGAACTGTCTGCCTCATACATGCTTTTGCCAAGATTTGGAAGTGCACACTTTTCCTCCCTTTCCTTTTGTACCTATCCCCCAGGTACTCAGTGAAGAGCTGGAACAAACACCAATTAGAGACTTGGCTTCTAAAGCTACTGAGAGACTGAAGCCTTCATCTTTTCTACAATTTTGACATAAGTTTCTCCAAATTATGTGATTTGATTCTTTCCCACCCTTATACCCCAGCCTCACTGCTCACTTAAACCCTCTGACGTGTCTCCACATCATCTTCCACAAATGCACACATCACCCCAGCTTGGTATCTCATCCACCTCTCCAAGAGATCTCAAAAGAGCCCTGCACTGTGGACCAACCTCAGCTTGGACACTAGTTAAGAAGGAAGGAAATGCAGGAGCTTCAAGGGGCTGTGTCTCTGGGCTGACTCTGCTACATGAATTGTCTTGAAGCAAAAGCCTTAGTGTCCCAGGCACTGGGTTAGCCCCAAGCTTAGAAGACACAAACACTGTATGTTGTGTGTTCCTGAGCTCCCACTGTATTTATCCAAGGATCTGCAGCTTAGGTGTCCAGTAGAGCTGGAGAGAACCATCACATCATGTAAGGTGCTGGAAGCCTTGACAAAGCTGCAGGAAACAAAGTTTTTCAGCACATGCAGGCTGAACTCAAGAGACTATCTAGAAGTTTTTAAGGCTCCCAGGTTTTCTGCTCTGGGGTTGAGCTTTGAGGTCAGCAGCTGAGCCTGCTAGTGTTCTGCAGGCTCTGGGAGTCCACATTTAGTTTTATTGAAAGTGTTTCTATTGCAAAGCTTAGTTAATGTAAAACTCCTTCCCTCACTTCTGCACAAAAAAAAAGAGAAAGAAAATACTCCAGAACTGCTTCCAGAAATGGGCTAAGATGTTTACTTTCTCTTCACTATGTCTAGCATCTAACAGCAGCATTACCAGTAATGTATGCTTGAGAGAGGCTCAGGTAGAATAAACGCTGCCATTGTTTGTTCTCATTGTCTGGCAACGTCATAAAGCCACTGTGCAAGGGTGCAAAATAAGGACCTTACACAGAAAACTCTGTAAATGCAGAATAAAATACATATAATAAAAGATTCAGGATAGACTGCTGACTGTAACACTAGTAAACCCAAGTGCATAACAAATGCATCTGGTTCAAATCCTTCACAGCACCTCAGCACATCATTTAATGCTAAATAGGAGTAGAGGATTCCTGCAAAGAGCTCCTGCCATATTTTAATGCAATATATTCATTTTTTTCACTGTGGAAACTGTCATGTACAAGCAATGTGCATGTGGGTACATGCAACATTGAGACTGAAAACAGGGCTGATGTTCTGCACCAATTGGGCCAGTTCCAAGTCCCGTGCTTTTGCCACTTACCATGACGACCCCTCCAGACTGCTCTGCAGTGCACATGCTCATTATGGGTGCCATGCCAATGGTAGTTCCTTGGAAGTACACCCCGCTGCAGGAGGGTGGGAAAGGAGAAGAAGAATCACAGAATCACCATTCAGTGCCAAGATACCACGCTATTATTTCCAGTCTTGTATTTCTGCCAATCTCACACAAAGATCCCATTTCAAATGTGTCAGCTCCAGCCACTTGCAGGTTTAAAACAATGAAAGGCATTTATTAGTCATGCTGACTTGCTGAACTGACAATGGCAGCAGCCCTGCTACAAGAAAGATCTATTTGATCACCATCCTTTGTGCTTACTGCTGTAATAGGACCCTTCTTTTTTCTCCCCTGACTGAAGCTGGGAATAGAAATGCACAGATAAAAATGATATCTCTAGCTCAAAGAAGAGTTATTTTTATGCAGTGAGAAGTTTGGATGCTACTCGTTAAAATACACAGCCTAGAGTGTAATCATTCCAAACAAAGTGTTATTATAGACTGAGAGGAATCAAATACCTCATGAGGGACAGTTTGGAAGGGCTCACTTTATTCTTACATAGATAATGTAAGAATGCCTATGTAATGAGTAAAGAGCTCCTTTTAATTACTGAGAGGTCAGGTAGGTTTACCTGCACAATGTAAGGAATGGCTCATTGATCAAAACAGTATCTGGGTCAAGAAAGAGATGTTTCTTTTAACCTTTTTTTTTAAGTGTGCTTTTACTTTATTAATTGAATCCAGGAACCAGCAGCAGGGTAAAAGATGCCTGTGCAGTTTGTGACTTCAAAATTGTCACCAAGGCAAACGAATTGTCTGATTTAGACAGCATTTTAAAGAGTCCTGAGGTCTTTCTACTAACCAGCAGGCCCTACACAGTGTCCCCTCAGCCCTGTGTCTGGGATGAGGGCAGGACTGCCTTTTGCGGTATCAATTTGGACTGAGAACAGCTTAAACTGCTTGTGAATTCATACCCTGTGTACTTACCAGCTTGCTACACATCTACATGAGTGGTATTCAGGAAAGGCCTAGGAGTAACAGAGCTACTGCAGAGCCGTGGAAGGAAATTAATCTGAAGCATCCTCCGAAGGGCTTTGCCAAATGCTTTAAGGTTTGCTGTTTGCAGAGGGGAAGGACGTACCCTCAGGAACACAGATGTTCCTCCCAAGCATTTAGCAATTGGGGAAGAATTCAGTACAGCTATTCTCAAAGCACCAGAATCCTGCCTGGTATGAAATACAGTGCCAAGCCTACCTTATCAGCTGGGCATTGTCATGGGGTTTACGAGGTAGTAGTTTTAGCTTTCTCCAGTCCAGAAACTCATGCAGGCTGGTGAAAGGGTCTTGAGAAATAGAGCACTTATCCATGTCATTCCATACTTCCACTCCAACCAGGGCTACTCGAATGTTTAGTGGCCTATAGAACTAAGGAGAGAAGAAAAAATAGAAACATGTGTCTCAACCCCATTTAAGGCCACATTGGATTGGGATATTTCAACAGAAGCTTAATGTGTGTATGAACTTTCCTTGCAGAGGCTCTTTGCAAAGGCAAAAGTAAACACTTGACAGGATTGACTCAGACAAGTATTTCCATGACTTACAGAAAAAGTTCTGACCTGGCTAAGTACCCATAAAGCATACCAGAGATGTGCTACCTCTCTGTGTCACACACAAGCTTGGTGCCTTACTTCAATATGAAATGCCGCAACTCCTTTTACATGTCCTTGACTTCTGCACAGACTTGTTGCAATGGCAGATGTCTCCACGGCCACCTTCCATCACCAGCATCAATGCAATTCGAGAGGTAGAGCCAGTCATGCTGTGCTATGGTTTTGGTTCAAAATAGTAACTGAAAATTCAGCCAGAGTCATGAAATCTTGCTCACAGCAGATAAAAACTAGGGATTTGAGCACTGTGGGCTAATGGCACTATTATCTCACTGGTAAGTGGCAACATTGCTCCAAGAGCAGAGCTGGAGCAGCATTAGCAATGGAGCAGAGACAACAATTCTAACGTTAGACTAATGTGAAGGAAGAGTCAAGATTCAAGAATTGATCAAGTCCAGATTTGTCTGGCAGTTTGAGAAGAGCACATATGGGCTCTTTGCCTTGTTTATATGCACTACAGTCATTTGGATGAAGCTGGCATTTGCTGAGCATAAATTAAGCAGGAAACATAATATATTATAACATGCAAAATGAAATTTGAGCAGGTAACATATAAACACCTGTCCTCCAGCAATAAGTCAGCAAGACAATTATGGAAGAAGTAGAGGTGTCTTATTTTTAATCAAGAATGCTTCTCCCTGAGTCATTGCCCTTGAAGTACCACTTAATAACTTCTCAGCTAAATTAAGATTCCCTCAGTTATAATTTCACTACTGGACTCAACAACACAACAGAAATAAACTATATCTTGTTCAAAAAATATTGTAGAGGACTCTTAGTGTTTATTCTTTGTAGTCAAGGTATTATTCCAAATAAAAAAGCCAGTGTATGTCTCTTATTGCTTTCACTCATTGCTCTCACTCAACCACCCACCTCTGCTTCCTTAAGCACTGCAGCTTTTAATTCTGCCAACTTTCTTGTGCTACATGTCTTACTGACTGTGTCTTCATACGCCCTTTGCTGGCCTTACAGTTGGACCATCCCTTGCTGCTGCAATGGATTTTGTTCTCCAAAGTCCTCCTCAAAATAATCCTTTTTCCATGGGCTGTTCTCTGTGTGACTCTCGCTGCTCTCTTCCCAGGTGCATAAAATCCTAGGGCTAAAGTGTGTGTTTCCCTAGGAACAGTGCTGCCACAGAGACATGGAATGCATACCAAAGGTTGAAGTTTACTTTCTTTGTTTTACTGGTTGGAGAGAAGCATTGCTCTGAAATACTTCAAGTATTGGGAAAGCAGCTAGGTTAGCTCCTTGAAAAGATGGGTGGATAAGAACTTGTGGCAAAGGCTGAGAAAGGTGTTGATCTGAGCATGGTGGCTTTGTTAACTTGCTAGTAGAAGAAACACAGGTTTCACAGCAATGTCCTTCACAACACGCTGTGAGTTTGGAAAAAGGTGAAATAATGTTCATGTTCTTACCTTATCAACATAGTTTGCAATTTCTATCAGCCTCTGCTTGATTTTCTCCACATCCTTGCCTTGTCTCTGAAACTTGAAAAGTAAATGGTCACTGTACCAATGGCACAAATATCAGAGTTTGCCCCCAGGAGCCATCTCGCTCTGCCAGCGTGGTCAGTGGTGTCTGGGAATTACACAGTGCTACCAAAGGCCATCAACAGCCTCCTGTCAACTTCATGAGACCACACTCTGCCTCACAACAAGCACAGGCCATGGAATAGGCTTTTGCTTCTCACAAAAAGATTTAAAACCCCCCAAGTCTTACACAGGGAATGTATGTTTTGTGGAAAAGAAAAGGCTCTTCTGTCTTGGCTCTTGCAGCACAGCAATTCCCAACCAGCAGTGTTAATGGAGATAAAAACCAAAAGCAAGCAGCAAAATAATTCAAACCAAGATTTAGATCTTTGGTTGCTGTTCAACTCATTGGAACATTGCTGATAACTCACTTTGAAGCTCTCTTTGTAAACCATCAGGAAAGCAGTCGGACTTCATGTAATGTGATGGTGAGGCACAGCTTCAAAAGCAAGCGCAGGATCCTACCATGTCTTTCAAACAGTGATGGTCCCGCTGAGGGCAGAGTCAATGGCACTGAAGACTTAACTAGCTCAAGATCTCAAGCAGTGAATTGGTGTTTGCTTCCTCTTCAACTACTGGCAGATATCCCAGTTATTTGAGAGCCAATTTCCTTAGCAAGTATTGCAACAAACTTCACAACTGACAATCAGTGCTGTCCTGTCTTAATGGTGTCTTCTATTGCTCAGGCCCAATTAGGGAAGAAGCTTTACTTTGGAAAGCCATCATACTCCTGTCTGAAGTACATTCCTCACAATACCACAGTGGCTGAACTGAGCTACCTGGTTCCCACCCATGCTTCCCCTAACTTCTTAGTTTCGAGTTTCTTACCTCCCGATTATCTGCCACAATAACAAGCTCCACATACTTTGTTGTCTTCAGAGTCTCCCTCTTGTGCTGCCAAAAAAAAAGATTAAAATAGGGTTCTGTTCTTGCAATAAGTGAACCTTGGAATTAGCTCTGCCTCAGCCCAACAAAGTGCTTTCAAGAAGAGATGCACAACATCTCAGACTTCCAAAGGTTTCACTACATACACATTTTTATTGTATTCCCTCTCCTCATGGAAGTTTTCCTTTTATCTGCTACAACCAAAATAGTCTCTGTGGTACTTACAAAACCCCCACCCAGCATTTGATCACAGCAAGCAGGAAAATGGTACAAAGTCTCTCTCAACCTTTCAGCTTTCTGCAGTTGAAATGTTTGAGTTATCCATCCTCACAGGAGAACATAATATCTAGTAGAAAGACCTTTGCTATTTCCAAGACACAGTTAAAGAAATGATGAGATGGCTTTTAGCAAATATTTCACACAATACACAAACTGGCTACTAAGAAAAAATAAGAGATAAAGGGATATTGAGTGAAGCAGAGAAGAGATCAAGTGGTTAACTGGTAAATTATGTAGAAAGAAGAACCCAAGAACAAAAAATGGAGTGAACTGTCAGTGTCTGAGGAA
Organism: Colius striatus; assembly: GCF_028858725.1. NCBI lineage: Eukaryota > Metazoa > Chordata > Aves > Coliiformes > Coliidae > Colius > Colius striatus. Next base: position 36,160,540 of record NC_084766.1, read on the forward strand.
GCAAACAATTACTCTGAAAATGGAAGGCATACCTTTAATTTTGTATCTGTAAATTGATATAAAACAACTGGTCATTCTATTTGCAGTTCTAAATGCAGATCCAAAGGAGTTATAATGCTTAGCTGCAAAAAGATGGCTGAAGAATTTGTAGTAGTGCTGATCATAACACAGCTCCTCTGCTACCCTAAATTTAAGTGACCTATTAGTGCCTGTAAAAGTGCTGTGATTTACAGCAGCTGAGCAGCTATTCTATCATTCATCCCTTGTTTCTGGAATAAGAGCTAGGGAAAAGAGGGCTCAGCAGTATATCTGATCTTCATGCCAGAACTTAAGAAGCTTAAGCAGATGTATGACCTACTAATGACCACGATGTCTTGAACTAAACCAATGCTCTGTAACCTAAAACATGACTAAAGCTGTCCAAAGCAAGCTGTTCCAAGGCAAACTGCATTATCCCTTAAGCTAAGTCAGTGCTGGACTTCACCTTCCAGCCAAATTTCCCAAAGCTTTCTTCACACTACCAAAGCAATCCTCTTTGTTATCTACAGAGTAAGGTTTCTGCATGTTTTGCAAGCAGCGCTGTGTTTTAGAGGAGAGTGACAGATGCAACCTTTAGTAATTCTGACTTTCAAACTCATATTTACTCATTACACAGCCTTCAAACTACAATAACTACAAAACAATTGAGTCCCATTTGGATAGTATTTATGATCTGAGAGGGCAGTAAAACCTATTGCTAATGAACTAAACACCAGTGACACAAACACTTCCCAGGATTGCACTTATTAGGAGGACTGGCAAATGAGCTCAGCTAGATATTCTAACAACTTCTCCTGGCATTGATGTTCTCTGACACTTTCTTGTGCTTTACTGGAGGCAGCAGTCACCACCATAGGGTCAAGGTGCGTGCACAAGCTTGGCACACATGCCCATGCCTCATCTGCCATCAGCAGTGCCTGGTGACACCAAGGAGTCAGTAAGTCCCTGCTGCTGCATCAAATGCAAGACAAAGGGCCTGCCATGTCTCAGTAGACTTCAGTGGAAACCACAGTGCTCTGGCACTGTTTGCATTTTACCTCCCTGCAAAACATATGAGATGTTAGTGATGGAATTGATCTCTGAGACACTAAAGGCTTAAGGGAAGCCTGAAATGTATTATGCAGTCCTGATCAGAGCTGTACCCCCAAGTCTTCTTCCAAATGAACAGTAAAAGACATGACATGAAAATCCAGGTACAAAGAAATAAGAGCTCAGTCACATGGACCATTTTAAGCCATTTACTTTTTCCCAAGAGTAAAATGGACTGGAGAGAGCTAGCCTGAGAGAAATTGGCTAGCTGGGTATGACCATGTAAATCTCTGGTGACTGACTTGCATAACGAATCCATTGCTGTGATTTGCCCAAAGGCTGTGTGCATTCCTTGGATGCAATATTTATTTCTCAAATATACCTAATTATGACTTCTTTCAGCTTGCTTTGGGCAGCCAACTGCATCAATGCACAATCCATTGCCTGACTTAATCCTTCAGAATTAAAACAAAGAGGGAATAATACAGCCACGGAGATAAACATGATGGAAGACAATTTGTCTTTTTCTCCTGACTTTTGTCTTTTCCCCTGCTTCTTACCACCCCTGATCATATCACAAAACTGCTGTCCCATGCTGATGTAGCCCTTCCTCATTCTCCCTTGACTGGGAACTGGCATGCTTTGGATTTACAGTGCAAGGTTGCAGCCTATCTCTGTGATCCACTTGCCATGAACAGCTCTCCTGCCTGATCTGTGGTCCAGCAGCACCACCAAAATGACTTTTGTTTGTGTGACTACAGAGAGAAAGGAATACTGTAGGGGCTGTCTTAAACATCAGGCTTGTGTTCTGTGGGATGCTATCTCAATGGAGCTCAACTGGAAAGCACAATACCTGCTGTAATTTGAGGGTCCACTGAGTTATGAAATGACCCAGTATTTATAGAGTCTCAGCTCCAATGGGGCAAAACGGGTCTGCACACACTTGCTACAGTACCTGACTTGCTCTATTGAGTGCTCATGGGAAGGTGAGTCTACTGTCTGCCCCTTTATCTATCTGTATTTAAGTCTCACCCAAAGGTTAGTCTATGATATACTCATCTCACATTTCAGCTCTAGGTAGCTGAGTAAAGGGTCAAGGGGAAAAAAACCCAAACAAAAAGATCCTCCTCAACCTGTCAAGACACCAAAAATTTTCATCATGCCCTGGAACTTGATTTGTGCTCACTTTTGTCACTCAGTGTGGTTTGGAGCAGCCTTATGTCTCCACACTTTGCAGGTCATCTTTATTCAGTATGCCCTGACAGTCTGCTTAGCTGATGACAACATTGAAATGTGAAAACTCGCTCCACACCTTACATTTGCCAACTTTCCAAATTCATACATCAGAAGCGTATCCAGCATCCTCATTACACCTAATGTACCTATCCATATGATGGCACTGTTGACAGCTTTTCTAATTATATCCATTGAACCACAGCAAAAATGTTTTTCAGATAGTTAAGGTGGATTCTGACACGTAGCTGAAGCCATCAACAAAATGTGAGAACCACGAGGTCAACAGCAAAATTGCTTTGATTGTATCAGCTACTTGTATGCACCCTTTTTATTTCAGTTTCCTGGTGTTACATTGATTACTTCAGTGAAATTCAGTCGAAAGTCACAAAGACTTTGTGGAAACCTTAATGAAGTTGTGAAAAGTACTTTTCTGTGCTTTCAGCCTACACACGTTTTTAGCAACACAATTGGTTCATGAAAGGGTACATGCAAAGGCTAATGCATCAGATGGAATGCCTAACATTACTAAGATGTAAAATAACTTAATTCCACTACATCAATAATATCTAGGGATGCCATTTAAGTTGTTTCCCTTAACAATTAACCTGATGTAAAAGCTCAGTAGTACATGGAGGCATAAATCCCAATATGTGACCTTTAATGAATGCAGAGGGCAGGTTTGTATAATTTCTGAACACCTAGACCAGTCTTTTCTACAACCCTCATCCAATATCATAAAATCATAGAATCATAGAATGGTGGGGGTTGGAAGGGACCTTTAGAGATCATCCAGTCCAACCCCCCTGCAGAACTAGATCAGGTTGCAATATGCAGGTCGACATATGACAGAATTTCCTCTCCCTGCTTTTTAGCTCATTTAATTTTTTGCAGTTTCTATTAGTGAGTTGCATCTCACAGCAAATATGTTTCTTACCACATAAACCCCACTACAATAATCCATGGTAAGGATTTGTTTTGTCTGCATAAGATACTTTCCTACCAGAATGCAAAGGTTCAAAGTCTGATATTAGCAAAGCATCAGAGCTACCATGTTCTCATAGAATCATGGAATGGTTTCAGCTGGAAGAGACCTTTAAGCTCATGGAGTGCAGCCTTTGTCCCAGCCCTATCAACCACTAGACCATTTCCCTCAGTGCAACACCCACCCGTCTCTGAAACCCCTCCAGGGATGGTGACTCCAGCACCTCCCTGGGCAGCCTGACAGCCCTTGCAGCAAAGACATTCCTCCTCACATCCAACCTGAACCTCCCTGGTGCAACTTGAGGCTGTTTCCTCCTGTTCTATTGCTTATTACTAAGAGAATAGACCGACCCCTGCCTAGCTACAGCTTCATTTCAGGTAGTTGTAGAGAGGGTGAAGGTCTCCTGAGCCTTCTTTTCTCCAGGCTAAACAGTCCCTGGTCCATCAGCCATTCCTCATCTGAGATGTGCTCCAAATCCTTTCCTAGCTTGGGAGCCCAGCCTTTGGATCCTCTCCAGCACCTCAATGTCCTTCTTGTAGAGAGGAGCCCAACACTGAACACAGTATTGGAAGTGCAGCCTCACCAAAGCTGAGTTCAGGGGAATGATCAGCTTCCTGCTCCTGCTGACAACAGGACTAGGGAAGTTCTCTCCCATCTTGGGTAGGTAAGAACTTTTCCAGGCATTGCTCAGTGTTCTTATTGGATCTTGAAATACTGCTGAATCTATCTTACCATAATGTGAAGGCATAAACTTTTCTGTGCCGTCTCATTACCAAAAAGAAAGTGAAAAGCAAGTTAAACGTGCAGGATCAAGAAGTAACAAAGCCTCAGCACATCATGGAAATCACTGCTTAATCTGAAGCATGCACTTAGGCACATGACATTGAGAATATGGTTTAATGTTTACCTAAGTATGGACTCTATAACAAAGGCAGGAATATGGAAATGCTACCAGATATGGACTAAGCAAACATGAAATGTAAAAGCACATCATCCACCTACCCTGCCAGCTTGAGAATGATGTGATGTGTCACTGCCATCAGCTCTCATGGCAGAGATGTCCAGCCGATGGCCACAAGACCCTGGGGCTATTTTCAAGTTCTCTGCTCGGTAGATCTTGTGTTCACTCGTAGCACCTTCTAATGGCTCCAGAATGTAGCTTTTGTTTTCAAATACAATAATTCCCCTGTAACAGAAGAGAACAGACTAAGATGTGTGGTTTTCAAGAGCTAATGTATGTTTGTCTACACCAAAGTTACAACAGCTTTTAATAATGACAGAGTGTGAGAAAGAAAAATGCTGATTTACAAAGTCACGGTTGAGTGGAGAAGGAAACATCAAAGCTGTGTGTTTGTCATTGCAGCACACTACACTTTAAATGAAGCAATGGCTCAGAGAAAACTTCCTCCTCTGACGTGTTGTTCTGTAGAGCAAAATGATATTTCTGTTTTAGGTGCTTTCCATTCTCCCAGTGATGCATTGGCACTGCTGAGTGCAGGCACCATGTGTGTGCTTCTGAGGACCCCTGGCAAACAGCAATGAACAAAAGCATAGTGAAATGCTTTTGTAAGAAAAGGTACAGAGTTAAAAGTATTCATTGCAATCCACACCGTGCATTACACCTTTTAAACCAAGTGCTGATGCAAGCATCAGTTCTGCCAGATGAAAGAGGCATTGCAGTATCAAAAGGGATTATTAAATGCTGCACAGTGGGGCAGCAGAATGAAGCTGAGGCATATTAACCAGTGGATTCCTGGTTAACTCATTTTACCACCCAAAATGATAACTTTTACAGCTATGCCCTCTGCTCTCTGAGGATCCCAAAGACTGTCCAGCAGTTCCTCCTGCTGAGGAAGTTGCTGGCATGATCTAGGTGACCCTGCTTCTGCAGGGGGGTTGGACTGGATGATCTCTAAAGGTCCCTTCCAACCCTTGCCATTCTATGATTGTATGATAAGGCTGCTCTTTCAGCTCAGCACAGGAAATGCAGGCAGGGTGGTATGGGGCTGCAAGGGCTGCAATAGGATTTCTGTTACTCTATGGCATAAAGTAGGACAATTTCCAATAATACCACTGGAATTAGGAACCATAACTGCAACTGTAGGACCAGAGAGAAAGATGATTGCTCTATTGTGCATCAGGACTGGCATGGCATAAAGTGGAGCTGAGAAGCTGTGTTACCAGAGAAAGGCACCCTTTAAAATCCATTTCTCTTTTCTAAACTAGGGATAAGCTTACGGAGTGTTGTAAACATTTGTCAATTAGACACCAGACTGAACAGTGCACTGCATTACTGGCTTCTTCCCTGTCTTTAAATTGTGAAGGCATTAATCCCTAACTACTGGCAAAGGTTCAGCAGCAATAATAACAATCTGCTTACCTGGAATTCCATGGAACTTTTATTTGGCAAAGGAATTCTTCCCCAGTTCCTTCTCCAAACTGCTCTACACGGTCTATATCTGCTATTAAACAGCAGTCATTTCTCAGCCTAAAGCTGTCTGTATTTTATTAGTGTGTCTTTTTTGGTCTATAGAAACTTTCTGCTCTTTATATTTCTGTCTGTACTGCAAAAAAGGGAAGATATTACGACCTTTGTGAGACTGATATGGGTTTCCATATAATTCTTCTGCAGAAAGCTAATAAAAAAAAGGAAAGGAAGGAAAAAGGGGGAAGGACCCAGAAGCAGGTTATTGACACCACAAAGACTGATTTAAAAAGATAAAGTAAAATTTTTAGGAAAAAGCTGCCCTAGCTATTCTATTCTTAGCAAGATATGATGGAGAAACTCAAAGCCATCAGCCTCCTAACCAGTGAACTGCAATGTTTAGTCCAAGCTGACTTTTGCTACAAGACACCACTAGCATTAGTTGAGCCAAGCCAACAGTTGCCCATTTCACTAACTAGAACAGCTAGAAGCCAAAGAGAAAAAGGACTAGACTAGATGACCTTTAAAGGTCCCTTTGAACCCAAACTCATTCTATGACTCTATAAACCTATGATACTAAAGGCAGTGTGGCAGCATTTGCAGGAGCCTCCTTTACTGTTCTGAACCAAGAACCAGTGTCTGATAATTCCTTTGCAGCTTCCCCAGTACCCTTGGCAAATCAGGTAAGAGATATCATTTATCCATTGCACAGACATGCTGTGTATGACAGATCACAGTTGGAGAAGCAGGGCTGATGTACCACACCAACCCTTGCAGCTGCAGGCAGGGTACAATGTCGCATGCATGACGTGGGAGACCCCCGAGCAGGTCACCCCATCGTTTGAGCAACCTCACACCTTACAGTTCTCTATTTTCAGGTCTGCCTTATTCCTTGAAGAATTTAGGAAATTAGGACAACATATTCCCTTTACTCTGCTAATCAGCAACTCTGTAATCAGCACAATCAAATAAGGATTGCTGTCTTTCCCTTGTGTCATCTATCTTTTTGTTTTGGAGGCAGCTGGAAAACCAATAATGGAGGCAGAAGTCCATCAGTCACTGTTTGAAGTGGGACAGCCTGACCATCTCCCTTTGCCAACAACTCAAACCAAGATCAGACCATGAATGGTTTTACTTGTAAACTTTATCCTGCTTAGAACTTAAAAACCATAGACTTGTTAATTTTCTGTAATGATTTACACTAGAAAGGGAGAGACTCAGTGGAATCGTTTTCCTGAGGGAAGTGCTCACTTCTTTTTAAAGCCAGATTCTTTTCACGAGTTCATAGCCAAAACATGCCACATCAATGCCAGCTTTCCAATGTACCCCTTGTATCCCCACATACTGACTAAATTACCTAAATAACCATTTCTTTACCCCTCATTTCATTTAGTTGCAGAGGATATAGACAAATGGCCAGATACCAGAGTGATTCAGTTTCCTACTGAGCATGCCAGTGACAGGCTGGCCCATTCCGCTTTCCCCTGAGGCTCTCATCCCAAGTGATGGTGTGAGCCTTTAACAACACTTCCACCTTTGCATATGAAGCAGTCCCAAGGTAAAAAACCCTGCAGATTTGGCATAAAGGAAAAGATACTTGTCATTAATGCACACTTATCCTTTGAGTGCTGCCTGCAGGGCATCAGCACTTGGCTTGTGACCATCTGTAATACGATAATAAGTATCAAATATGAATTTTCTTGGCCAACTCTCTGGTTTTTGACTAATTTTCTTTCCCTACAATTGTTTTTTCCTGCCACTGATCAGTGCCAAGCACAGTACCTTAAAAATGTAACGAGCCAAAAGCTATGGTTTCTTTCTCTCTTTTTGGTATGGCAGAATTAGATGAACAATCCCTTCCAGTCATTCAGTACTACAAATTTGATGCTAATAAAATAAATCCATAACTCCCTTTTCCTTCCACTTTTGTCAGGAGTTTCATAAAAGTCTCTATAACTCCTACAGCATTTCTGTGTCTCCCACTTGGACATGGTTCTCCCACACTCCTGAGTCAGCCTGTGTTCCCTGAACAACAAGATGGTTCAACTTTTCCATTTTTCAGGAGGGATAAATGTCAAATAAGATAATGTTTACCAATGTGGCAGTTAGTATATTAAACTACAGATCCCCAACCAAAAATGATACAAGGAGGTCCCAAAGGATTTGAGCAATTCAAGAAGTGGCTATCCTTTAAGACCAACTTCTACTGAAATCTGTGTGACTTTTACCATTAACTCTGTCAGACAAAAGACTACCAGAATTTCCAAGATTATAAATATCTGGGAAAAACACATTAGATAGTAGACAATATTTTATCTCCAGTTATCTAATTCATGGCATCCGTGGTTGTCCCCCATTGTCAACCACATTGATGATGGGATGTCAGAAAGATCTGGCAAATGAGCCATGCAGAAAAGAGAAGAGACACTCCAAACTTTACCTAAAGCTGTGCTTTTCATCACTGGTAGCAGAGAAGGAGAGGAAAAAACTCTACACCATACAGCATGTCCAGACATCAGCTCACAGGCTCCAAGCCAACTGGAAGCAGCTTCAGTGTGGTCTTGAGCCTGAGCTATTATTTCACTCGACCTCTCAACAGGGTTTGAATCCTGCTCATGTCGGGTGGTCAGCACCAAATAACCCCCATGCACATTGCTGCTAATAACCCCCATGCACATTGCTGCTAATCAGCTCTAGATGAGAATGACACAGTGGTATTTGCCTGCTGTGTGCCACTATATGCCATATGGGGTATGTGCATCTGAGATAGCCTATGGTCTAGGAGAGCTCTATCTCAAAGAAGAAGAAATTAAACCACTACTGACATAATTTGTTATCAATTGCTGTTGAACTTGCCAGGAATCTCTCAATTAGAGAAACACAGTTTGATGGAATAATTCCACTGTTTAACTGTCAATACAGTAAGGTGTGATTTATGCTTTCTCTTTAAAAAAACCCTCCAAACTAAAACCTAATGCGAGGCCATTTATGGTTCATAAATCAACAGGCTTTAGGAAATCTCAAAATATAAATGGGATTTTTCTTTTCCAAGTTGTCAGCAGAAGCAAAGGCCCTGCCAATGTAAACCATCAATGCATACTTGTCTGAGAAATTGTGATGCTGAATTAAAACTTGGCTGGGACGGCATTATATGGAACTCATACATTATTCTGCTGCACTACACAGGGAAAGTGAAGTAAATCAATAAATCTGATACCCATAAATGCAATTAAACATTTGGTTTCAATGAAGCTCAACGTTAAACTCGGTTCTAAACAATAATAATAACAAGCCCTGTTAGCACTAGAAGAGGAATGTAGAGGTTTCCAGTTTGTAAGACATTAATTAGACTGTAGAGGAGTGTCATGCTTACACACCACATACATTCAGTGTGTCTGTGCCCGCAGACACAGCCAAAGACTGTGCAGTACTCACATGCCACCTGAACACCTACAGGACCTTCATTTCACAAACAGTGCTACAGCTTCAAAAGTAAAGGCTCTGATCCCACAGCTGTATCACTGATTCCAGTGAGAGTTTTAGGTGAATAAATAACAGAACTGGAGCCTTGTGGGCCTGGACTGTTGTTCTCATGGTGCATTGATGGAGGTAGAGCAGTTGCTTGCTGCAGTGTTCCTGCATGGCATCAGGAGGTGACTCATACAGCCATAGGGCATTCTTATCTATCCTTTCTTATACATTCTATGTTCTCAGGATTTTGTATAACAAATTATCCCAGGTAAATAAGCAGACAAACAAACAAAAGGAGACGAAAAATCCAAAGTGAATAAAAACGTCACTTTTAGTCTATTTTACTAAGTTGCAGATGAATACTGTTGGGATAAATGAACAAGATGATCCAGTGACCATATTTCTAATGGGCTTGGTGATCTGTAGGTATCTTCCAAATGGTCTGGCCATTATTTAAAGGAGGGGAAAACACAGAGAATGGGAGCTGGACTCCAGGGGCAGAAGTACTCCTGTTTCCATCACTGCCCCTGGGCTGGCTTTGACAGGCAATTCACCTCTTTCTGCATCAGTTCCCCACCTTTAAAATGGGTAAATTTTAGTAAGCATGCACAATAATTATCTATTGATGAAAAGCATCACACAAGACCCAAATACTGTTATCCTACTATACTACACATCAGGATTCCATTAAAATAACAAGTCTGACCCAAATCAACAAAGGGCAGCATCTCAAAGGAAGGTTAAAGCAGTAGCATTATTAGTTTTACATGTTACAATAGTGGCGGAGGTGTTCTCATACAGACAGGTCATTAGTCACAGAGGTTTTATTCCAGCCAGTGCCTTTCATTAACCTGAAAATACATTCTATAGCACAGCATTTAAAATGTAGTCATACCCAGAGACTACTGCAGCACACAATTAATCCTCTCTCAGCACAAGACAGATTTGTCCAGAGTGAATGCATATTGGTCTGCAACTTTGATGCTTGGAATTTAAGCAAGGAGTTACTTGAATCAGAAGTGATAATGCAATTTCATGTCCAGCATTTGGGTTGCAAGAAACAGTAATTGTGTTATCAAAGAAAGTGTCACATGTGAGCTCAACTGGGAGGGTGACAAGGCAGAGCAAGGAAAGCAGAGAAAAATGAGGAAGAAAAGAGACTTTGGCATCAGTGACAATTTAGTGAGCATATTTTATAGCACTGTGCAGCAAATGCTGTAACAGTAAAAGAAGGTTTGATTCAGCCTTGCACATTGCATGAAGTCTCACAGGATGCTTTTCAAACTCACAAAAGGTATAAAAATATGGTTAGTTTTGGGGTATTTTGGAGGGTTTGGGGGGTGGGGAGGTGGTGCTAATTATTGTTTACATTATCTGCTGTCAGACACAGACTTGATGGAGAAGAGGCAGGTTCAAACAGAGCTAGGGACAGATTATCTGTCACACTTGTCTCAGCAGTAGCAGTGATGCTCAGGGGATTCCTGTGCACCCCGGGACAGGATGCACTCAATTGTCAAAGAGTGCAGATAGTGTTCCTCTCAGATCACAGAGATGCTCATGATTCAGGAACTGCTCCCTGCTTGAACACAGAGACTACAGGAGCTATGAAATCCCAGGAGCTGGATGTGTTCTAACATTAAGCTCAAAAATCTCCAGTAGTTTCACGGTCAGGTAACTTACAAACCATGTGAGATGTTTAGATGAACTAAAAGCTCTTCAGAATGTACAGAGAAAGAAGGCACACATCCAGAACAGTGCTTTGCTCAGCTGGGATTTTCTCTTAACCTCTTTTTTGGATGAATTCTCCCCTTCTGTGGGGAAATAATGCTTGAGGAGTCATCAGGAATTTATTCTTTCTTCCCACTTCCATTCCTTCTCTAACTAATCGATGTCTGGAGTGTCATATTTAAAGCCCCTTTCAGCTGACTGTGTCTGGGATGCAGTGAGTTCAGCCAGAGCACCTGACAAATGGCTGGCTCTAGCACTGGGAGCCACGTGGAGCATAACTGTGCAACTGCATTAAAAATGACTGGCTTACCCCCATCACTACCATTGGGTAGCCATTGGGTAGCTCTGAGTGATTCTTAAGCTTTTCAAGGGCATGTTGGTGTTTCAGAAAGAAAAGGTTTCCTGTGAAATTTGGATCCTTACACTACAGAGGCATTTCTGAGGCCTCTCAAGCTCTCCCTCACCACAGAGACCACTGCAGGTGCCATTCTAGCTGCAGGTCCCTGTGCCAGCGCCCTCTGTCAGCCCCTGGACCATGAAGGTTGTGCTCTTCCCTCGGGCTGCACTTTTTGGTATGTGCTAGGTTCTGCACTAGAATGCAGCAAGAAGGGAAAAAAACCCATCCAGTCTCCACTGATTTATCACAGAAGATGTGTGTGGTGGCTACAGGCCAAAATGATTTCCTAAAAGACTTGAAGAGCCTGTGAGCTCCATGAACAGAAGGGTATTTCCTGAGGACAGGAAGGAAACAACTTGACTTTGTCATACCTCCACCCTCCCACAAGCTCTAATTGGCTTTTTTACCCAGATGGAAGCAGGGGAAATCCTGATTGCCCATTGTTCCCATCTCATCCGTTCAGCATTTACTGTCTCCTCTCTGCCATTCAGCTCTTCCTCCTCCTCCTGAGGAGCCAGCAGGATACAGATTATGGCATGATTATAATCTCCTCTAACCTGCATTTTAGGCAGCTATCAGTGTCAATCCAACTATTTATACCATTATAATCCTGTGTGAAGTGAGGCACTCGAATGTTATGTCTAAGGGGATGTAACATAGCTGGAATACATGAGTGTGTGTGTATAAGACAGCCAAGTCTACTTCTCACTTGTCTTTACATCTCATCCCCTTTATCTGCCTTAAAAAGGCAAACCAGTCAAACCTGTCTTTGCTTGCAGATTTCATACTTGATTCTTCCTATAGCTCATCATAATCATGTCATATTTGCAAGATAATAACACATGTCAAATGCTCAACCATGGGGCTGCACTGTAAGAGCTGGATGGTTGCAGTAAGTCAGAACAAGGTTGCTCCAGCTCTGCACTTTGTCTCTGGCCCTTGCCAAAAGCATATACTTAGGGGTAAGATATAAGAATGTACCAAGCACGTTTCAGTCAGTATCCCCAGCTCTGATAGCATGATTGTCAGGGATAGGTTTGAGCTTGGAAGCCCTGGAGAGGCTCCCCCAGCTCTCCTCCCCAAATTGTCTCATCTTTTTTGAACGCTGACGCTTTTCACATTGACACCCACCTGTGAAAGTGAGCTCTGCAGCTTCATTATGTGCTGAATAAAAAAGTACTTTCCTTTGCTCTGAAGTTTCATTTGATGTCTCCTAATTTTGGGGTTATGAAAAATACTCAGTAATTGTCCCATGACTTTCAACCTCGTTTCATCATGCCCCTTTTCTCCGTCATCTCCTTTCAAAAGTGACAAATCCTAGTCTATTTTCTCTCTTTGGATAAAAGCTGTTCCATACCTTTGATCATAACTTTTACCCTTCTCTGGAAACGATTCTTCCTTTTCTGAGACAGAGATGGGGAGGGGAAATCAAGAACTGCGTGCAGAATTCAAGATATGAGTGCACTATGGATTTATAAAGTGGTAATGAGGTTTTTGTTCTATCCTCTATTTCTGTCTCAGGAACTCCTATGATCCTTTGTTTGCTTCTTTGACTACTGCTGAGCACTTGGGTTTCAGAGCATCCTTAAATGTGAAACCTCTTTATGACTAATTTCATGTCTTTTAACGAACTCTCTGAATCTGGAGGAGAAGACACAGCCCCTACCTATCCACACCTGGAACAACGCCCAAGGTGCCTGTCTAGTAGGAGTGGGAGGATATTAGTGCTCTGAGATTTCAGTCAGCTAACAGCTTGCTTTAGTCCTTTCATTAGATGTTTTTCAGGCACTTAAACTTCAGTCCCATGCAACAGCTGTGTGAGGTAGGTAAGAATCATTAAATGAATTTCACAGATGGAGAAACTGAGACAGAGGAGAGGTTTGTCCAATTCACTAAGAAACTGTCACAAAGCCAGAAACAGACCCTGAGAATATGATCAATCTTTTCTTCCACCAGCTGCTGGAAGTCAAATGGCTGCTCCAGGGGCTGTCATCCCCTGGAGCTCCATGGCCACACAATGTCTTATGTCTCTGTGCCTGCAGCTTGCAGTCTTTATCATGCCATGGAACAATACAACTGTCTTTCAGCAGGCGAGTACATCACCCTATCCTATCCTATCCTATCCTATCCTATCCTATCCTATCCTATCCTATCCTATCCTATCCTATCTTTCAAGCTGTACTAGTAGTAAAATTGCCAGCAAAGGAAGCCATGAAGTAGTTTTGAACCATTCTATTTCTCCTCATATTATTTACACAGATTCACAGACTGGTAGGGGTTGGAAGGGACATTTAGAGACCATCTAGTCCAACCCCTGTGCTAAAGCAGATCCATCTAGATCAGGTCACACAGGAATGCATCCAGGCAGCATGAATGACCTCCAAAGAAGGAAGCACTCTTATCACAAGCTGTTCTTGCTCATGGTCACTCAATCTCAACAGCAAACACAGCAGCTAAATGAGTGTGGATACTGAGGAACATCCTCAGTTATTCTCCTACTAGGAAAGACCTGTGCATTGGCAGGGGTACTTAGGAAACTTTGCACTGAAAAAGACTTGGTACACTTTTCCTATGAGAAAGGAGCTTAATACTGTCAGCTTGCACTTTGAGCATTTATGTGCAATAGTGCCAGATGAGAGAAAAAAGGCACTGCCAGCTGGTGTTGCCCTGATATACCTGACTATCTAAAACTGGCCAATGACTCTGTGAGCTCAACAATTGTATAAAGAGCACAATAGAGAAGAAAGAAAATGCTTTTAATACAGAGAAGAGTAATTTCTCTCGAGAATCAGTAGCTCTGGAACAAGACATCCATGACCCTGTCTCACAGAAGGTAAATTGTCCCTGTGGACCTTGCAGCAATGCAATCCTTGTAACTAAAACACTGAGAGGATTGCATGACAGTTTTACAGACTGCAAGGATGCCTGGTGAATGCAGACTGCCATCATCCGTACAAGGGGTTAATTATGAGTACACTGGTGGAAGATGACAGATACATACTGAAGCACCCAGAAAATCCCTCTTTGGGTGGGAATCAGCTGCAGGAATCCCATCCACTACAGCAAAAGGGTTCCTCTGACAGAGAGACTGTTTGTTCTCTTTGCTGCCATCTCTCCCAGATGTCTGATAATGCCACTACAGCACAAAATGTAAAATCGAGGGAAAAAGACTCCAGCTACTCATGCTGTTTGTAGATAAATTAAATAAACCCAGAAAAGGTTGAGACAGGTGGAAATCTGACAGGGAAACTGGGTTTTCCAGGGAGAGCACTAGAGCCAAGTTACAGTTAATTACTGTGATTTGGAACAGCTCTGTGAGTAAATCCCAGTTTCTGATTGTCCAAGGAAGGAAGATACTTGTTTCCTGAACAGTGCCCACTGTGTATTGAAAATGTTTTCAGCCTGTTCCCTTCTCACATTCAGAAGGGGTTTGGTTTTCAGCAACGTGAATCTGCTACTCTTCGGCTAACAAGCAGCTAAAATCCCAATACTGAGCATCATACCTGTCATGAACCCAATGCATTGAACTCCTTAGCTGTATTTATAAAGCAATATCTCCTAATGATGAGGCTGCTGGGTGATGCATGAGATCGCATCTACAAAGTAGTCCTGCCATCACTGGTGAATCAGCCTTGGAAACAAGGAGGACTGGAAGGTCACTGGGCACTACCAGCCCAAAAATATGCCAAGCACTGAACTGCTGCAAAAGGGCATAGAGAAGGATGGGCAGTCAGAGAGAAGGGATGTCATGGAAACCCCCCCAGACTGTACTATCTACTTATTTTTTCCTCTTCAGAGCAATTACAGGGTAAATGTTTTCACAGGGCTTGTACCAACATTTGAAAACCAAGATATTGATACCCTCATTAAAAGACAAAACAAAAGCTCAATGGCTACTGAATGATTGCTTAAGGAGCTGAAGCATTACAGAATATTGGCTCACCTGAGTCCAGAGCAGGCACTGAGACTGACTGAGGAGTCGGGGTACCCTCGTACATTGCCGTGGTAATAGCAGTGACCCTGATTGCAAGAAAGAGAAAACATTTCAAGAGTCATAAACACTCTCTGCTCTCTACTTTCCCCATCATTTTCCACCCCCTTTATTTCAAAGTGCTTATCAATATCAGGCTATAGCATTCAGAAACACACTGACAGCATCTTTCCTGCTCCATTATTCACTGTACTTAATGGTCCATAGGACTCATAAATGAAAGTCTTGGGTGGTTTTTTAAACGCCCAAAACTTGAGGAGGGTTTTGTTCCATTTTGAGTTGGCTTTTTCTTTATTTTCCAAAGAGGGTCAGTGTTGTTTGAAAAGCCTGACCAACCACCTTTTGCTGGGTGATTTTGTTTAAAGCCGCAGTACGGAATATTTGATGGATGAAGAAATCAGATGACACATTTTACTACTCTCTATAGAGACACATATTTTTATTTCAGTTCATCCACATCTATGTGTGTGTCTGTAGGAAGCAGCTGTGTATAAAGAGAAGTATAAAAAAGCCAATCCCAACCCTTTTAAAAAAAAAACATGATGGAGCAAATGAAGGGGAAGGGAAACAGGTTGGAAAGGAAACTTTTTATTGAGTTACCCAACCGAGTGGCTGCATGTTATTAGGAAGAACTAAGAACAAGAGGGGCTTCTATTTTGAGAGGCAACAGTCCAATTTCATTTTGTGGCTAGGTTATTGTATTTCCTTAATAATCCACCGCTTGCAAAAGGCACCCAACGACAGAGACACTTTCTCAGAGCATCCACATATCTGTCTGGAATCAAGGTTGATTTTATTGTTGACTAAAGGTTATATCACATTCCCAATTATGTGACTGGTCAGAAAGCAAAGATTGTGTCACATTCAACATTTCTTTTCTCATGACTCCTTTGAATGCCACCTGGAAACTGAAAACAACTTTGTAAAAGGTTCCTATCTTATTAGTGCAAAGAAAAGTTCTCACTCATGCTTCAACCTGACAGTCGCCTCACTCTGCCTTTTTATTACTTGGTTCATTCACATCAATCCAGCTGCATTAATTAACCTTTTCAGTTTAGGGACATGGAGAAAACTTCACTTTAGACTTCTAAAGCCCACCTTGATTTCGTTAAAGAGAGCAATAGCCATGAAAACACTGGGCAAGATGGAGTTAGTCAGATATGAATTTCCTGTAAATAAGGTTATAGCATCAAAAATAGGTGTTTAAAGCATTTGTATTTCCAACATGAGCAACTGAACACAGAACAGCAACATTGACTTTCTAAATGCAAATCTCAACAGCTTTTGTCAGTGAAAGAAGTGACAGAAACAGGGTAACAGTGCTTTACTCTTCATTATCAGTAGTCACAAAGTCAGTACCACATTAGCAAGGACACAATAGAAGGGAGGAAGTCATAGACTGAATTTTTGGGGGGTGATTGCTTCAGTCACCAATTGCCATCAAAGTTTTCAGTGTGAGCGTACAATGTTATCGGTTGCATGCATCCAGTTGATTAGAAGATAAAACACACTCCTCACCTTAGCACTGACTCTCATACAGTGACCCTGAAGTGGTGTAAAACCAAAAATCAAGAGAGGCAATTTTTGGGGTTCAGCATCCCCAGTGCTAAGCACAGTCCTCAGTGAAATGAGATGGGAGCAGCTGATACCTTGTCCTACACAGGCTGCTGCTGCAGTCCAACTGTTGTTATCAAAGAGCTAATGATGGCAAAGGTCCTGATTCCCTTCTCTCTGCACACACAACTTGTCATTTTATTAACTTTGAGCCCCTTATTGTGGCCCATTTCCCAGCTTCTCTGAGATCCACATGCCATGCAACACCAAAGTTCAACACTGCAAACGTAGACTTATCAGACCATGGCCTGCAATTGGACTGCTGGAAAATTGATTTCTAGCTCAGTAATTCCACTGAACTGCAAGATTATTTTTTTTCCTCCTACCACATCTCTTTAGTCTGGCAAACTGGTACAGAAAATGGATCACTCCCTCAAACCAAACAATTACCATGGCTGATTTCTCATACTTCCTCAAACTGCACTCTACTCTTACCTGAGATCATTTAATAAGTAGCAGCTTTTGACAGCTCCAAATTTTTCAGATGCCATAAACCAGACAAATCACTTAGCTACTGATTTGTGTGCTAGAGAACTCCCTGGATGACACTCCACAAACTTAGCTTGGTTTGACCTCCAAGCACAATTTGACTAAAATCAACTTTTCAATGGGAAATGTGATTTGGTTTCAACCACAGCCTGTAGTGGTGTCCTCAGTGAAGAAGAGATATAAAATCACAGAGACTTATCTTTTGAAACCATATTGCAGCATTTAATGGAAAAAGAGTTCACCAATCCCAGGGTGATGGGGGTTGGAAGGGACCTGCAGAGATCATCCAGCCCAACCCCCTGCTAAAGCAGGTTCCTCTCGATCAGGGGGCACAGGAACGTGTCCAAGTGAGTTTGGAAACCTCTTGAGAAGGAGACTTAACACCCTCCAATCTCTCAAAAACAGCCTCTTAAAAAAACCTCTTTCAGTCACCAAAATGCACTGTCAGTACTAATCAGGATTTACTGCCATCATGGAAACAATTTTTTTAGCAAGAGAAAGCCTGGTCATCATTAGCTCTACACATATCCACGTTAACCTAAGCTAATCTGTCAGACTTGTGTGCTTCATTTCTTTCCTTTCACTTCTTTTAAGGATCTCTACAGCTTTCCCATTTCTAAAACAAATTACTATTTTCTCCTAAGCTGATTCTGAAGGAGATATGAGCATCCAGCAAAAAAAAATACAGCTAAAGCCTTCAAAATGATTGCTTTACTTGGGAGGTCTGGAGCTATAATGAAGATGCTTTTTCAGAAGGAAGATGTTATGCACAGAAATGATGCCTTTCACTGGTAGCAGCAAAGCCCATTACGGATGAGAACACAAAGCACGAGCCTCCTCTGACAGTGTCAGTAAATAAATAATGTAACATAACAAACACTTTATAGGACTTTAGGCACACAAATGATAAACTTTGTAATTAAAATCACTTGCTGCAGTGTTTCTAATTAAAGCATTCGTGCTGTCAGAGGACAAAAACACGACTGTCTCAAAGCAGGCTTTATGTATAAAAAGCACATTTTAACTACTGGTTTTAACAACTGTCATACTAGCTGTGTTTTTATTTATACATACATGCCCATAAATATACACATATACACATATTTATATAAAATATATCCTTAACAGTCTTA
Source organism: Colius striatus (assembly GCF_028858725.1). NCBI lineage: Eukaryota > Metazoa > Chordata > Aves > Coliiformes > Coliidae > Colius > Colius striatus. Next base: position 36,179,074 of record NC_084766.1, read on the forward strand.
TGCTCTGGTTTAATAAATAAACCCCAACAACCAATGTGTTCTCCTAAACACCAGCCATGGCTTCCCCAATGCAGAGAGACACCCGAGCCTTCTGCACTATGAAAATCAGACAATTTAGGGCTTTCATCCTGGCTGAACCAGGACTTTCCTCCACAACTGATCAACAATGGCTGCATTTGCTATGAAATGCTACGTTTCCAAGAAGCTGCGTAAATCTTACAGACTTCAAAAGTCACCTGGTTAAAACCCCACAGCTTGCCTTTAAAGTCCCTCTCTAAAAATTCATGTGTAGGATCACAGCAGTCAAAAAGCTACTGAAGGCAACAATAAGAAAAGATCACACATGGAGCTGTTTCATCCCGTGGCTCAGATCCTAGCAGAGAGCACCGTGGGTTTCAAGGATGAAGCATCATCTACCCACGACACACCAACCTTACCGTGTAATTGCGAGCCAGAACCACGTCAGTGCCATCTTTCAGATAATGAGTTTCTGTGAAGCTGCTGGCTAACAGGCCCCTAAAAGAAAAAAAGAAAGACAGAGCACACAATATTAAGGCCACATCACCTTGTCTTTGGTTCCGTTTGAGAGGGTGATCAAAGCATTAATGACACAATGACGACTGGGGCTGTGTGCGAAATCAGGCCAAACAGAACTGCAAATACTGAAGCTGCAGTACATAAACACTTCCTTCCTTAATTGGGAAAAGACTACAAGTTTCCAGACTGTTTTCTCTTCCAAATGAGGACTGCATGCCAGTACATTCCATTTGAATCTTCCATGTCATTTTCAACACGTTTTACATGAGCTCTGAAATCTAGTTAAGTAATGGTGGCTTGTGGAACATGTTTTCCCTGTATTCTTTTACTATAGAATGTGTTGTATTCATCAGCAAGTGACTACCCACAGGTAAGTTTAGCTCCTGGTAAATGGAAAAGAACTTCTTCCATTGACACCTGAGGCAAAACACTACAAGAACATTACAGAAGACCTGGATTTATTCTGATAAAAGGATATTCACGAATGGAAATGAAACTACTTGAAATGATGTATCAGGAGGTGGTGAAAGACCACGTCTGTGATGAGACATTCTGTTCTCATTCTCTTCATACACCTCCCCTCCTGCCTTTGGCAGTGATAGAAAAATTTTTGACTTGCAATTGCCATTTTGCAGAAGTCTCCAGAGGGGGACACGTACGTGACAGCTGTGGAAACTTTTCTTTCTGTCCCAACTCACGTCACAGAGAAAGCAGCACCAGCCTAGGCTGTATTTAAAGTCCTGCTATTGACCTGTTTTCCAATTCCTTATCTAAAGAGCATTTCTAGCAAAGCCAGAAGGAGGAATACATATGCAGGTTTAAGCCATGTTCCTCAGCACAAGTGTGCTTGAGTGTTCACAAACATTTGAGCCCAATGCAGAAGTACAATATTGAAGAAAGCAAAGATAAATGCCACTGTCACCTTCAGAAAACTGAAGAGATTGGACTACTGATCATCTTTGGCATAGTGTTTCACAATGTTCTGTCTGTTTCACTTGAAAGACTCATTTTTCCCTTGGGTTGCTCATTTGAACAAACCAGGCCCTTTCTTTTATTTAAAGCTAGTTAATGCTGCACTCTTGCATATACACTGGTATGGACCAGCACACAGCCTCAGTACACATTTCTTGCCCTTTTACATAAACATTTAAACTATGTACAAACATTTCATTTTCATTCCTGATTTGTTTGCATCACATTAATACCCAATGTCTCAGGCATGATCAGGACCTGGTTGTGCCAGGAACAAACACTCGTTAGAGAGAAAATCCATCTTTAAAATCCTCTCTCTTAAAAGCAAAGGGGGAAAAAATCAAACAAGACAATAAAAAGGGAAGGGGAAAGGCAATGTAAAGAGTTGAAGATAGCAAAGCCCCAAGGCAATGGGCATTCAAGCACAGATTCTCACTTTGCATTTTCCAGGTGGTGGGAAACACTAGTATATTAATAGACATTGAATGTTAAAATGCTGCAGCATTTGGTGGGTTATTTAGGATCTGCTCTGAATCTCAGCTAACCACCACAGCTAGAGCAGGATTTGGCTGCCCAACCAAGTGTTGATTTTGATACTCTGTGCATTTCCCCAACCAGCTCCACAGAGACATCTCAGAGGGCACTTGACATCAATGTTTATCTCCCCTCTTGTGCCTGCAGCCTCTAGAAGGCCTGTCAGAAAGAAAGTGGGCTGCATCCACGTCTCCTACTTCTCATTATCATAAAGAGCAGCTGTGTTCCTAGTTATCATTTATTTAATAACACTGTTAAGTTCTGCACTTAGCTGGCATTAATTACATTTGTAAAGGCAAAAGGTAAGAGCCTATAATTGTTGAGGCCAAAAGAGTTCTGCTGTATACTTTGTGGAAATGGGGTTTCACATGGGATACCAGGGTGATTTTTTAAGGGGACAAAACACAGGCGAGGGATAAGGTGACAGATGCAGCATTAGGGCAAAGGGATTGAGAGATATCCTTTGTGCTCTACTATTTCCAAAGTGTTTGACAGCAGTGATGATAAAGGTGACCTTTCTGCTTTTGTTCATTCCACCCTCAGGCACAGGCTTACAAAATATTTCATAGATTGAGAGATTTTAATACCAGGAGGGAGTGCTGTGACCAGCAACCCGACCTGCCCCGTTACATCCGTCATCAGACCTGGATTAATATCCTACTACAACCATCGTGATGGAAACAGATCCATCTTCTTACTGTACAGAGCCCTTGTCTTGATCTCCCATGATGAGGAAGATGTCACAAGCCTGGTAAGTTTTTAAGAGTTAATTAAACTCAATGTAAAAACTCTGCGCTCTGTATCTAGTTTGACTGTGTCAACATTCTCTATTTGAGTCTTTCATGGACAATTCTACTTGATAAAATCAGGAGGCACAGAAAATTCCTGGTGTGGTTGTCATCAGTCTCCCTATCAGGATGAACTTTTGCTATCTAGCCTGATCAAAATACCAGCTGAACATAACACTTCCCCGTGTGAGTAGTAAAAGACTGATAAGAGCCTCACTATTGGCCTAACCTAACAAGTTAGAAAGTACACCACAATGCAGAAGCCAAAGGAGGACTCAAGGAATAGAAATTTCATATACCACTGAAAGATCCCTTTTAAGAAAATGAGGAAGCTTTTCAGGAGTCCTTCAGTTTGGTAACTAAGACATCACTGCTGAGACATCTGTTTCCCTGCCATGTATGGCGCTAGGGCTGGTTTGAGGGCAAGCCAGAGGAAAGGTGTGGAGGCTGGGGACCTCTACAAGACATTCAGCCAGGGAGTCCAACAATTTCTGCCAGAGAAAGAAGCTGTTTTCCCCACTTTCAAAATGTCTCTTAAAGGCTGTATAGCTGTATGAGCACAAAGCATTAGTATCCAGGGACAGCAAGCCACGTGGAGGCATTTCTTGAAATGTTATGAAAGGTGCAAGAAGCACTCCAATCCCACAGCTCAGTGTGCACCACTTCACTTCCCAGTGATGGCAGTCACGTTTAACATATCACACAATGGATTCAACATATGTATCTATTAGGTAATTTAATTACCCTTGCCCCCCTCCAAGATATGCAATGCTATAGATTGATTTACATCTCTGGTTTTGACCCACAGTAAAGGAGATTAATAGAGGAAAGTAAATTAATTTAGATGGCAAGCTACTTAACCTAATTGGATCAATGTACTTCTGAAAGAGCAGGGATCAAAATAACATTAATATGTCATAGTGTAATCCATCACCATGTCTGGAGTTTTAAATGTTGTCAGCTACAACTCTCAGTAGCACCAGACTATTACCAATTTTTTTGCCCTGCATGAAGAGGCAGAAACAAATGCTACTGAGAACTGCATCAGCTGCTGGGTGCAATTAAGAAACATCAGCTGAAGCAACACCATAACTTTCTCATCTACTCTCCAAGGATGCAACAGTGCAATTCTTGAGTCAAATTACTTGTGTACTTAACCCCTTTGTTTGTTGCCACTGTGGATTTTTTTTCACGTTTCCCAGAGCTAAATCAACAAGCAGAAGCTGTGATGGCCCAGAAGGACAGGTTTTACCCATCTCATCCTTTGGAAACCAGGCTTCCTCATCCTCTGTGAACCAGCAGAAAGCTTACCTGTCAGATCTGCTGAAACTTTTTCAGGTGTCAAGCAGCTTCCACTAACCTAAGCCTCAGAGAATATGCTGGACATTATTTAAACATCTATCCTCACCTCTCTGGCCCCCCACGGTGTGAATTCCTAGGCAGGTTGTTTGGGGAATGGAGAAATGTCCTGTTTCAAACACATCCATTTTTTTTTACTGAATCCATTTAACAACAGGAATGGTAATTTAACACACTGCCTCTCACTTGCAAATGAGAAAATCAGTCTCTGCTCTCCAGGCAGCAAGATATTATTTCAAAAGGTTATAATGACATTTCATCACCCAGGGAGAGTCAGAATGACAGAGCCATAGAAGTTAAAGGCAGAAAAAAATCCAGTGGATCATAGAGCTGGCCTCCCTGGAAGCCAGGCTTGCTGTAGATCAAATTCAGTTCTATCTCATCGAGTTTCAAGTGTCAGAAACAATGCTGATCCCACCCCTTTCAAAGGGAGATGATTTTGCATCCCAACAGATGTTACTGTCATGATGCATTTCCTGATGTTCAGCCTTTTCTAGGTTTTCCCAGTTGCCCTTCTTTCCCTAGCTGAAACAATTGCTTTTCCTTCTTGGTACATATATCATTCAGATGGGTGCAGATTACCATAAAATTCTCCCTAAACCATCTACGTGTCAAGTATAGAATATCTGGCCATAAAACATGACAACAACTGTGCACTTTTCATGTTAGTGGTACTCAGGAAAAATCTAGGCATCAGCACAGCAGGAGCAGGGACCCATATGTCCCTTGGAGATGGAGAAGAAACAGGTGGACAAAAACCTAAGCAGCAAAGCTCTAACAGCACAAAGGTTTGGTTTTCAATCTGTCTCTTAGGATGAAGCTTCTTTGGTTGCCCTCCCTGTTTCAGGTCATCCCCCTGTACACAAGGGGAAAGACACCAACATTGTTATCCATCAAAATGCATCTACAAGACTCTCAAAGCTGCCCTGGGAGAATGAAGTGACTAACAACCACCCAGCAACTGAGGTTCAACTGCACTGCTTTAAAGCCAAACAACGTGATGCCTGGCTGGTCTGGTACAACTTTCTTCAACATCCTGGGTGGTGTGTGGCTCCCTGTTACACGTCTCAGAAGGACTATGCCTTGTTCCTGCGTGACATGGAACATAAAGCTTGACCTTTGCTTCACCAGGGCCAGCAGAAGAGACACAAGTTTTTATAATAATAAATCCCTGATTCTGCTAGCTCTCTGATCAGCAGTGCTGGTGAGTGAGCAGACACCTGGGCTGCTTCTCTTGGGCAGGGAACTCTGTGGCACACAGCTCAAACCAGGGATGTGATGTGCCCTGTCTACTGCCATCAGGCATTAACCAGGACTTTGAGTTGGGCTAAAGTGTAGCAGAAACTGGACACCTAGCTAAAATCCTAGAAATAGAAACACCAGAAGTAGTTTCTAAAAGCAGCACTGGGTTTTCTTTTGAATCTCATGGAGGTTTAAAGCAGCCTTAACATCTGAGCTAGAGCTAAGCTGACTATTTGATTCTGAGGTCTGACCAGGCTAGGAACAAACCTTGGGTACTGTGCATACACACTGCAAGATTCACAGCACTGAGAAGCACAATCTGACTTTTGTTTCTGCAACTCCTTAACCTGTGAAAAGGTTGGGAATTACAGCCCCCAGTCTTCATCTTAAATCTTGTTTCAAATATGCTCACACGTGGGCATCTCTGTTTTGGGATCCAACACCACAGCAACGCACTCTCTGCTTAGAAGGTTGGATCCAGGGTTGTTTTTAATGCTATAGAGAAGGGGCTGTGAACCTATTGAGCTTTGGGAGAGGAACATACACTTTTCACTCTCTTCAGTTTGCTCTTCTGCTTAACTTGGGTTTTGATTAACAGCTCAGTATAGTCAGACCACTTTAACAACTGGTGTTTTAGAAAGAACATTCCTATGACTTCTTCAATGGTGACAGCTGCTGTGGGAGCACCGATCATCATAAGCCAGTGGTAGTGCAAGGCTGACTCAGACCTCACTGCAGTGCCTCCCTTCTCCTCAGATATGCTGCCTGCAGCTCAGACAGACATCTGACCTTTACTTATACTTGTTACCCTTTTGCCTCCTTCTGAATGATAAAAGTGCCTGTTTCCTCCCCCAGCCAAGTGCTGCCTCACTCTGCTACACAAATTCTTATTAAAAGCCCTCTGGCTATGCATTTTAAGCCTTGCCTGCAAATGGGAAAGGTGAGCAGAGTGAAACAGGCTGGAATATAGGCAGTTATAAAAAATGTCATCTAAACCTCTCCCTTACTGACACCAGCGTACTCCATAAACTCTTAAGCATCTCAGGTCATTTTGACCTTTAGACTGGAATTGCTTGTTATTTCTTCAGTTGTGTAGGTATATCTAGAGGAATAACTGAGACTGTTAAGCCTGTTGCTGCTGCAGTGGTGGTCTCAGTGCAAATGCCTCCTGATACTCACACAGGCTAGAATAACAGAGGCATTTTTCAGTTCCTCTTTCTCATTACAACATAACAAATGAGTGAAGCATGGGTAATGAGTTTCCCATGCACAGGCACCTAACATCATCCTATTTGCAAACCCACCACATATTCTTTAAACACGCCACATTCTTTCCCCTTGTTTAATTATCTTAAGTGATTTGAAATGCTTTTGGCCATTTTCCCGTTGCATGTCTCCACTTCATAATATCCTTTCTGCCACACTCCAGTGTGCTGCCATAGAGGGACTGCAATGTCATAATTGAAGAACCTGAGAGATTGAAACTCGCAGAGCTTAATTAGCACCACAATTCTGAGGAAAAGAGGGGAGCAAAATAGAACTATAATAGCTAGGAAACCAGCCAAGCATCCCAAGTTTCAATATCAACTCCACAGTTGTAGCCTCTGGCCTATTTCACTTGGTCTGGAGATAGACAATTTGAGGAGATCATATGCTAAGTTGAAAAATATATCTCTCTACTTCTACTGTGTTAGAATCTCACTCCCATCCCCTTGCATGAGTGGAACAGTGTCTGACCCAACGACAGCACGTTTACATAAACACACGCTACAACATCCAAAGCAACAGCTCTGAGAGGTCCCTGGATGGGGCGTTGGAACACAGGTACCCTCATCAATAGCTGCTCTCTGGTGTGCTGAAGTGAGGGAGACAAGAGGGACAAGCACAGCAGCTAAAGTCTAAGAGCATTCAGTCTTCAGAAATAGTCACTCCATGAGGCTGCAGTGCATAAAAACTTAAAGAACCATCTGAGCAAACAAATCCGAACAGCTATGGGAGAAAAACCACCTTCCTAGCTGGCAATCAATGAGTGATTGAGAGTTTTCTTGTTTGCTGACTGCTTGGAAAATAAACCAGAAACCTCACCTCCCTAGGTTTCAACAGAAAAAGATTGAAATGAAGCACATCAGTGGCCTCCCATGCTGTTCCAGGCTCTCAATGCACACCCTGCTTCCACCACTCCTTGTCATGTTTATGGCAAACGTTTACTTGCCAGAACTCTAACAGTATCTTATCATTCTAATTCTAAAATGTTAATGAAGAGACTACTGCTAAGTGGCATTGCAGTGAAGCATGTTCTTCCTTGGAAGAAGATAAACATGTTTTCCAACAAAGCAGATGGGTAAAAACAAGTTCTCTCTCTGAAATGACTTGAGCTTGGCCAAAAGCCTGAGGGTAGTCATAGTGGGACAGCATGAGGTACCCTGCACCTCAGACAGTCACTAAGGCAAGAAGCAACCCGCACGGCATGTGTGTGGGAAGGAGAGGAATATCAGCAAGGGTTACTCTATCTTCACCTGGGAGCTTGCAGACATAGCAAAAGCTCCCTGGCAGAAGAGGGAATGGCATCATTTACTTCTGTGAGCTTTGACTAAAACGGCTCATCTCACACACACTGAAAGCCAAAGTCAGAGCCGTTTTCCCAGCATCCTGCCCATGTTAACCTCAAAGCTGTTCTCACTCTGTTTGTCACCAGCCAGCTCCAATATCCCAGAGCAGCACTGGGCAGTTTTCAGCATCTCTCTCACAGAACTGTCCTAGGAGAGCTCCTTGTGAGGAATATTTGCTATTACCTCCCTGAGCTTCCCTGTGTGGCAGAATAGCAGAAATCATGCTGTCGGTTCAGCTGGGCAGTATGCCATGAAAAGCAAACACCTTCAAGTAAAGGCTCCAGAATAACACCAGCTATCAATTGTTAGCTATGCAGAGATGACAGCACTTATTGGCTAAGTGATTTTTAACGGAAAAACACGATTCTGTACATTTAAGCAAACTCTGTAGACTGACTCTTTTAGAGATACTGTGTTTAGAGCTACTCTGTGAGCTGTAATAAGTAGGTTTAACTTAGAGTAATGGAAATGGCCATGAAAACCCGAAACAACAAGCCAAAAGTAGTGCAGTAAGATGGAAACAACCACTGAACTACCACAGCTCTGAAGTATCTGTGACAAAGATCAAAAGCAATGTGCCCTGCTCTGCTGGAGGCTGAACACAACGTAGTATTCTGAACTGGCTTTGGTGAGACTAAAGGCTAACATGGCTCTGAAACCTCTGGCTTGCCTTCCAGGGATCTGCTCCTCAATGACAATGCTGTGGTTTCTTGTGAAACACATACTTCCCATTATTCTGCTTCCACTGAAACTCACACAAGATAATCTAGAGCCTTTTAAAAGATATTTGGAGCTTGCATGCAGAGCACAGCATTGGAGTTGTGGATGTAGGCAGCATGGACAGCACTGTAAAATCATGGCTCAAAGGATCCACTGGCAAACACTGAGATGTCTCAGGAGCTAAGAAATAGGTCTATCACAAGTGGCAGACATACTGTTTGAATGCATTCTTTTCTACCATGGCAGTACTGCCTTTCATAAACCAAACTCTTTATAGTCCTTGTAACACTTCTAGGATGGCCTATTTTCATTAAATAGTAAGTTAGGAGATACTGGGCTGGAAAGCTGTCAAAGTCTATTTGAAATGTTTCATTCAATTAAATGTGTCATTTGTAGCTGAGTAAAATGATGCTGCTGAAGGATGTCACTGGGCAAAGTGTCTAACTGTTCTTTCAGCTGAACGTTTTCAGACTAGTACAGCATATTCTGTTCAAAACATCCACGAAAACGAGTCCTAGCATGGAAAATGTATAACCAGGAATTTAAGCAATTACAGTGCAAAAGAAACATTTATTGAGATCTAATTAACAGAATGCAAATAGTGTTGTGGGGTTGCAACAGGTTGTATGCCAGCATCTGCAATACATTTAAAACATTGATGAATGAGCCTGGGTTTATTCTTAGGCTCTAACCAACAACCACCTCCTCTCTGTATCTTACCCTTGCTTTTGAGTGTGTGCCTGTAGGTTTGCATTTGCCTTTTTAATGTAAATGAAGTTGCTCTGCCATACATAAAACTGTATTTTTGGTTTACTAAACCCACATTCTTTCCCTTGCCACGAGAGCAAGTCATTTGCTCTAAGTAGCCTGGACTCATATTTCACTTGCAGAACAGGACTGACTTTTGCAGACACGCCTTCACTTTGCCCACCCTGTCTCTCACTGAAGAGGGCAGAGATGTGTAGGCTTGTTTTTGTGCAAAACCTGTGTTGAAGTCTCAAGCCTAACAACATGGTATGCACGCTCATTTAAAAATGAGTAGGTGTTAAAGCCCTAAGACTGGCTGCAGGTCGTGGGAGCAAAGCTCCACCTAGTCCTATATTCTGTCTTCAACAGTAGCCAATACTAGGGAAAGAACTTGTGAAGATGATGGGCATGTTACATTTGCCCAAAATACTGCTTCCACATATGTGGAGTGGAGACTCTGAGATTAAATGAGAGCTCACAAGGGTGTTCTCACTCTCCCCTCATCCCGTCTCTTTCCAATTAAAGCAGTGACTTCCATGCAGATCAATTAACTTGGTAACGCTACAAGGCTGCAGCTGCAGATTTCAGGCAATGTGTTAAAGCAAATGGCAGCAATTACAGCGTGGTGTGCTCAGAAGTCTGCTTCCACAGAAGCTGATGGATAAAGCTTTGATTTTGGTGCCTTGCACAACGTTACTGGGACAGAAGAACAGTCAGTAAGATACCCACTGTCTCAGTAGTACCCTGTATACTTTTGTTTGGAGGCTGAATTGGAATGCTAGTGAAGGGGTTATTCTTATCAGAGCAAGCAACGCTGCATGACATCACAGACTCCTCTTAGCACTACTCTTAAACAATTATACAAGCTTTAGCTAGGTGGGCTGGCTCACTGCAGGCCATGAGCACGACAGAGCTGCAGCAGAAGCAAGGGCAAGCAGTGAGACTGAGACATGAGGATCATGCCTTCTTGCCACAGTAAGGGTGTTCTACTGGCCCAGGGATGCAAACTTGTCTCTCACACACACTGGGGGCATCTCACTGCACTGAAGTCACTGAACACATGGTGGTAAAGAGTTTGAGTGAGAGAAGGATCAGACATCTTCTAGTAGCTAAGACACAAAATTACAATCTTCTTTTCAGTTCAAGGAAGTAATTAGTTTATAATAACATTTAACATTGAGTTGCTGACAGAGATATGACACTTATCTTACACAAGTAATTTTAATTATTCCTAGTAACCAAGACCTCAACAATCTTGTGTAGTCTAAGCTAACAATGCCTTCTGCAGATATTTTTGGTTCTACTACCATTGGAAAAATTGATGCCTAAAGCATCAGCATTTATCAAGCTCATTACAGATTTCATCTGAATGACTACAGATAATTAAAAGTATGCTTCATTTTTATTGTAATGTTTTCCCCTCTAACACTGCAAAGTAATTCTGTTGTTGCTCAGGGTTTTAGGAATTAATGTAGACTCATCTGCCAGAAAATAGAGTTCCACAGGATTATACACAAACTAGATACAGTTTGTATATGAGTCACACTTGCAGAAATAATATGTGCATACACACAAACGCTTTGGAGCTCTCTGTGCAATTGCACATACATAAAATGGCCTTAAAAATGAATGGTTATTTCAGATAAGCAGCTTCAGACACTTGGGTAACCATCCTCTGAAAAACAATCTTCTCTAAGGCACTTGGTCAAGTTGAACACCCAAAATCCCTTTAGAAAATGTTTGTTAGCCGTATGAAATATATGCACCCGATGCCCCATTGTCTTCCACCACACAGAGTTATGCACACCTAAATACAGCACATGGATGCTACTGCTGCAGAATATAAGTGATAGATTCAGAGTTGTTTAGTGATGTAAAACCCATTAAGGGACTTCTGAGGTAACTCATCTTCCCCTGCATTGGAAACTGAGTCATTCACAAAGAAAAAGCTGGCTTGCTGTATACATGTAGGGCTTGTATTTCCACACAGCACTGAATTAGCATCAGTTTAAGTACATTTTTCCTACTATAAATGGATCAGGCTGTGTCTGTCATACCTAGGTGGACCTCTGACAAATGTTCATAATGCTAACATGAAACATTTGTATGTTGGGGCTTTTTTTACTGTTCATGAGCTTGCGATAATCAGTACAGCACTGAGTCTGACTCACACACATTGCACCTAGAAAGCTGCCTCATCCTTAGCAGCACTTCAGTTAAATAACATCATGTGTGATAAATTTCCCTTGGCTCATCTTTATCATCAAATGCTTCATGTTTTTACATGATTTCACAGGTTCCTTTGAAACTAAAATTGCCCATAAAAAGCAATGGCATTAAAAGCAATTACAGATACATGCCTTTTAATGCCTCCTTTCTAAACCACATTCAGGTAAATCAGAGAGAGACTATTTAATGACACAGGCACAGAAGGAACTCTAATGATTTAGTACTAACATCCATGTGAAGCAGTGCTAGCAAGGAGTTGTTGAGACAGTTTTAGACTGAAGTAAGAAACAGGAAAAAAGTATATAATGAGTAGAATCCAACATAAATATTGGGAAATAGATCTATATTTTATAAAGGCCATTTTATCCAAGACAGTTTAGCTTTCCTCCCACTCACAGAATGAATTCACAGCGAATAAACCCTTGACTCATGAGAATATTTCACATGCAGATTTGGATTTTATGTAAATTAGTTAAATGTGATTGAGAAAGTTTGGGCAGTGAGACAGAAATGTTGCCCTGGCCATGTGCATCTGTCATAGAGACGGCACTTGTCACCCAGGAACTCATTCAGAAGGGTTTTGCCAACAGGCTTAAGACAAGACTGTGGCATGGAAAAGATGAGACTGTATTTTCCCACCCCTTCCATTTGTCTCCTTCTGACAACAGGAGGAGAAGGCAGTGCCCTGCACTGTGGCTGTGCTAGCACTGCAAAACCCCCTTCCCAGAACAGCACGCTGCAAACCAGAGAGACCTAAGCCCAGAGACTTCTACTAATGCCAGCCAGGAAGATCTCACAACCTTCACAACTGTAATATCAAAGGAAAGGTTCAGTACATGAAAGGATAGTGATTTTGTGCTTTATCTCCTGGTTATTTCCTAACTACTAAGAATTATCTTTGTTTTATTTGAGTTACTCTTCAGCCAGAACAAGTTTCTCAGCTGGGATACTATCAGATAGGGCAAGAGATTGTTTTTAACAACAGAGAACTACAATGAGAAATCCCCTAGAGTAAGTCCCTCCAAAAGTCTTCTCCAAAGGAGAACTCGAGACACTACAAGAGGCTCAAGGGGATCAATGTCTAATTGCAAACTCAGAAAAGTTCTGTTTGCTTTCTTGCACATGGCTGAACTGTTACTCCTTAAGCTTATTTATGCCCTTCAAAACACATGACATTTTACTGTTGATTGTCCTACATAAAAGCAAAGGGTATGTTTCTCATTGAAGCCAGTCCCTGCCATTAGGTCAATACTAGCAGGGACATCAGGAGGCTGTTTCACTCAAAGAGAGATGTTACACTGTGCTGTAGGAATTAGCTGCAACGTTTCCATAGCAAAAACCAGGAGATAAAACTTTATCAGTGCCGTGCCAGCTGCCCAAACAACACAGCACATACTGAAGCTGCACAAAGACTTTCTACCACTGGTGTTGTCTGTCTGCTACCCAAAGCAGGACAAGTCTACAAGAGCGTTGTTGATAAAGGTTAAAGAGGAAGCACACGTTACAGAAGAGATGCCAGGTTGTCAGGGAGAGCTAGATAATACAGAACAAAAAAAGCTCTAAGCCAGCTCAGTTAGGTGAGGGAACAGAAGACACAATTAGAGCTACTAACAAAATAGCAAGGAATTCAACAGTATGGGAAATATGTAATGGGATACTGAGCCCTTCCCCTCCAGACTTCTGGTTTTAATTAGATCCTTGTCCAAAGTAATGGAAAGGTTTTTAGAGACTGATGGCCCATGTATAGGTTGCAAAGAATGAGCTGGTCTGAGATTAGACAGTGATATCATGGTACAATACACTCAATCTAGCCACATTCCCCTTTCCCCCTTCCATTCTGCCAACTGTCTGTTTTCTTATCAGTCTGAGCAAGAGGGAGATACTGTATAAATTTCCAGCTTTTCTCTTGATATTAGGAGACAAGAAGCAGAGCACAGCTGAGGTAGATGAAGCAGGCAGGGCACAGAAAGATGCAGTAAAACTGGCTTATACACTCTGTGTGTAAAGATCGTCAATCCCAGGGTTGTTAGTCCAGCCTCTCAGACAGCTAACTAATGCAACAGAAGGAAGAAAAGAAAGATGGAAATAAACACCCAGGAAAATCATATCATAGCAATGTAGAATTTTTTCGTAATATTTGGAGGTGTTTTCCAAGCCTCAGCATCGCTTTGGGACATTCTCCTGCTTTTAATGCTTGTTTTCCCCACTTTCTGGCTACTTTTTGTGGGAAGTGGGCTTTTTTCTCTTAAAAGGAATGCCTTAACTGCAATCACAGTTTGGCCTGATTTTCCACATAGGAGTCAGATCCTTCATTTCACTAGTTAACCACATGTACCCTGCCATGACTTTTAGGTAGGGAAGAATTTTTTGTGATAACTGCTGTTATTGTAGCCCTAACATTTATAGATATCATCAATGAAATACTTGTATAGCACTAACATTTTTAGATATAATTAATGTAATACCTCTACTTGATTCTGCCCTTTAAGGCCAAACTGCTTGGTCCTGGATTTCCCCTTGGTCTGCTCCTATTTGTCACATTCCAGAGAGGACAGATACTCCAGCTGTACTTCAGAAACTGCAATAGCTTGCAATTCTCATGACCTTCTGAGACACGCTGTTTCCCCATACCATAACATGCCAAGAGAGATGAGCTTTGGTCTGCAGCCCAAGATACTGTTATTTTTCAGCATCGAGAGCTATGAGTAAGTTTTCCTGAGAAGTTGTTTCTCAGTGTAGCAGTTCATTTCTTCACCTTGATCTGATAGAAATCTTTAAGGAGTGCTGAATGATGAATGGACACGCTTGGTTTAATGAACATATTTTGGATATACCTAGAAAATGCACAGGAAGTAATATCTCATGAATATTAGTGCAAATCAGCAGAACCCTATTATTTCCCACTGAGCTGTGGTGATCCATATCAACTGAAAGAGATATGACAATAAAAAGCAGAATGAAAAAGAGACTCGGTCCTTCGATGAGAATCAGGCAGCAAACAAAAGAAGCTGAGCTTTGAACTCAAGGTAAGACAGTAATTATAGCTTCTGAAAGAAGGAGGAGAAAAAATACCCCACAACACTGGAATTCCAGAAATGTGCTCTCCTAAGAGGAAACTTTTCTTATCCTTTCTGATGGATGAGAGTCTCAAAGTACAGTGTCACCGAAACAGGAAAGAAACTGCAGCTACAGAGACTCGAATCTGCCAAGAAACAGAATGCGCTGCCAAAAAGGCATTTTAAACTTTAACAAGACCTGACCAGAGACTGTTTGGCTTGTCTCAGTTTCCTGATGGTTAAAAGCTGGAAAGGTAGAAGAAACTCAGCAAAAATACCTGGAAAGTCTAGGTTGCAGAAAAATAGGCAGGAGTGTGTCTGGAAGGGGGAGGACACAGAAACAACACTTCAGTGAGGTTCCATTGTTGCATAGTTTGCTGATATCTACAGAGTTTTAAAGACATTGTTTCCTCAAAAGCTTTTCTAAACATGTCAGTTTGGCTTGTGACTCTACACAAAGCTTCCTCCACTTTCCAAAGTGCTCCTCTATGTCACACCAAGCTCAGTTTTGGTTACATTTATTCATCTATTTCTTTGCTTTGATGGTCTAGAAGCAAGAGAGTCTTGTATCTTCTTGAGATGCAAACGGTTCCAGAGGAAGGCAATGGCCAACCCCCCCATGAAAGGATCAGCAACTAAATGTTGATGTTTAGAATGTTTGTTTGTATTTGAAGAATGCCCGTTGCCAGTTACAGTTGGCTGCTGTCAGAGAGCATTACCTCTAACAGGATCTCTAGAAACACACAACGAACATGATCCTGAAGTTTGTAATACTCCAGATGAGCAGAAAGCTTGAGGACAGTGATACCATGCTGCCAACAGCTGTCACAAGTAGTATGGTTTCATCTTGTCCTTGGCCTAACAACTGTCTTTTCCTTTTCTATTTCATGCTTCAGCATATCTTCAGCTGTCATAACAGATATGTCAAGCAATATTACCCTCCCAACAATATCAGTTCAAATTACTTCCCAGAATATCCCCCTTCTGGCCTCTCAAAGGCATGAGTCTATTTTCTCAACTGCACTCAGTGCAACAGTAGAACTAATTCACTCCCTATCAGTGTATTTCTTCCATAAAGTACCAAACTCTAAATGTCAAAGATTAATCCAAAAGGCAAATTCATGTAAAACTGCTAAATCACAGCACTTATGTGCTGAGTTGCTAGGGAAAACTTCCCAGCTGAAGGAAGAAAACCCTTTGCTTATGGCATCAATGTCAAGGTAACAGAAAGATGTGCTCTGCAGTCCAGACCAACCAATTACCCACAGGCCCACCAGTAAAACGAGGAACGTGCAATGCTCTTTTTAAGCTTTGTTACTTCCTGATAATTATCTGCTCCTGGAATGTGCACCAGATGTGACAGAACATAACAGTTTCCAGAGAAATCCTCAAGAAAAACAATACCTTTCCAGTGGTACAGAGTTAAACACATCTACAGAAAACCATCCAAGATGGGGGAGGAAAGGAAACTGCCATTCTGAGAGCTGCAGATTCAGAAGCAGCTGCCACATGTGACAAGCTCACTGCAGGTCAGCCTCCAGTCACTGATGCAGCTCTTGGTGGACTGTTCACACCTTTTCTTTTTTCCCTATGCAAACATCAGTATTTAGGAATCCTTTCATGGAGACACAGCTCCCACTGCAGCAGAGCCTAGAACCCCTTGAGTACTTAGAGTAAGGTTGTGGGTAGCAGTGAAGAAGGGGTGACAAATCCTCTTTCTCACTGTATGTCTCTGCCTGGTGTGGCATAGCATGAACATTTTTTTTCCACAGAGGAATTATTTCCTCATTATCATGTACTAGCTGCCTGGCACAGCTGATTTCACACTTGGTTGGTGTAGATGAGGATACAGGTCATACAGATAAAAACCTGTTTGCTAAGAGTCAAAACCCAAGCTGTCTTCATTAGAGTCAGTATTTCCCTCAAATCGTTACAGTAAATATGGTTTATCTGTAGGCAGAAGAAGAAAGGAATAAGCCAGAGACAGTATTCAAAGACAAGACATCCAGAAACACATCAGATAATACATAGGAGAGCTAAATTGTGTCTGTACAGAGGTAGACATGCATCAAGTATCCCAGTGGTGAACTGCTGCCAAGAAAATGAAGCCTCGTCAATTTAAACTGCACTGAAGAGTATTTTCAAGTTTTCTCTTTTGCTTTTACTTGCCTGCCAGTTGTATGTGTGGGGGTACGATTTCATTTCCCTGTTTTGAAAAATATCTCCTCCTCTTCCCAATGGGTAAAGCCTACCAAAGCTAAATAGGAAACTGCAGAATTATGGCTAGCATCCAGCTGAGATTTCAGCACCCATTTAAGTGAAAACACATGCATCTTTCCATCTTTCTTCAGAGAAGACTTTAAGCACATGGCTGAAGCTTTTTAAGTGGATTTGGGTGGGGGTTTTTTTTTTGCAATTGTTTGAGAAAAGTAAATGTTAAGTAACCAAGTTCTTCAAAAGAGAAGCAACACTCAAGTGTGCAGTTCTTAATTGTGACTCATGCAGCATGTAAGTCTAGGCTGGCTCAAGGCATTTCCAGCCAAGATCTCTCTGCATCTAGAAAGACAACGTACAACAGACAGGAAGGAAAGAATTGTCCTTCACCTCCTTTGGGCACAGTAACTATTGGAAACATCCAGGCAGAAGTATAACTTTTAACTGTGACCCATTTAACAAACAGAGAAATCATCTATAAGACACAAAGAGCACCAACAGAGCACTAGTATATACTTATAAAAGATGAGAACACAATTTGGTCTGCAGCTGCTCTTACATCCAGGAATAGAAGGGAAAACGCTGGCTCCTCTGAGCATGAAAGCAAATCAAACATCAAGCCAAGAGTGCAAGTGCCACTCTATCCTCTCATGAAGGAAGACAGAGGAGTTTACAAAGTCATTCAACAGGTAGAGACAAGGGAAAAAAGAGATTTCATTAAAAAAGAATAAAAGAAAATCATAACATGGCATCTCTATTCTTTCTACTTCACTCTCTCTCCAACTATCCTTAGGCATCTGGTGTAAGCAGCTAAGAAATCAGTGTTCTTTGACCACTTGGCTCCTGCCTCTCAGGAACCAGGTGGGTCCTGAGCTGCTGAATGCCAGACTGACAGGTCATCAGCAGTTTGGTTTCAATGGTCCTTATGCTGCTGCAACACTTCTGCAGCACATGAGGTGAAGACAGTCATAGTCATCCGTAAGTATCAAAGGTTCTCTGCTTCACATCTGATTCATTCCCATACCAGTCTGAAAAACACTACAAAAATCGTCCTTAAAATAGAGATAGCTACAGAAAAGAGTGACTTTGAAACCATCATAGTATTTACACTTCCAATATCTGCAACTCCTGTACTCCAGGCAGAATGAAATCTCATAAAATTCCCTGGAGAAATTTCAATGTATGTAGGGAAACTGGAAGAAATGACAATTACATCTCTGAAAAACCAGAAAGCTGCAGCAGCCTCAGAGATAAAGCCCAATTTACAATCTTCTTGGTTTATTTATAGCAATTTAAAAGCGTCTGGAGATTGCACCTGGAAACTGTCAGGTTGCTTCTACAGCTCCTCATGATTCTATCTTCTCCAGACCACCACCAGCTGCTACCTAAGCCAGCAGTCTGCAGTAGAGTGATCCCCATAACGTTCAGGCTCTCCAGCATCTTAAGCCAAGCAGCGCAGAATAGCAATAGAAATGCAGTACAGCACAAAGGAGGATCATTATCCTATAGAAGTGATCCAAATGGTACTCTGAGGTGTCAGTGGTTCCACAGTTTCCAGAATATAAGTACCTTTTCCATGTGGCCTCCAAAATGTTCATAGACAGTTCAAGCCAACCACTGTGACTTACTAAATAGAAGAGTGCAGGTAGTTCATTCTTTCTTATCACTTTGCAGTCTAATGTTAATATCTCAGGCTTCACTAATGCTGTGACCCAGTCTTAGACTTCTGTGTGGCTTTGTAAAGTGCTGAGTCACTCACTATAAATGGACTGAAAGTATCAGCTGATAACAGGATTTTCAATGTAAGCATGAGAAAGAAAAAGAATGAGAGTGGCAAGAAAAGCATTAGTCTGACGGGGACAGACTGGGGAGGGTGCTCATCCTGCTAAAGGCTTCTCTAAAGGTATTGATCCATCATTATAAAACGAAACAAGTCAAAGGGTTAAAGCATAAAGAGGTACTGGCAGAGTTTCATTTATGGAATTGCACTATGATTGTATCTCACAGTGTGAAGGTGAGTGAGTTTTGCTGTTTTACGGGAAGACTGTTAAGGAAATTGAAGAGTGTGTCTTTTGGCATAGCTATCAGTCCCTGCTGAGGCTTGCTTACAGTGGGAAAAGCTAGGATAGACTTAACTCTTCCATTCCTTACAAGAATAGCCATCCTTGAAACACACACTGAAGCTTCCTTAATATGATGAAGGTAAAAAAACCCAAGGTCTAATACTCAAAGGTCAACTAAAAGAGAAGCATCTGAAGTAATACTTCAGAGTAGTCAGTAATGAGGGAGACAAAAGAGAAAAATGAGCAGCAAGAACCCCTTGGGTCTACTCCTAACTCCCTTATACTGCAGAACCTTCAGGAACTCTCTTCATTTGTCCAACTGCTTAGTTTCCTCATCTGTGAAATGTCGTTATGCTCTCATGCTCCAGTGTTTGTCTCAGGCAGACAAGACAGTGGTAGCTGTAGATCTTCACCATTTATATCACACAGCCCTACGGACTCTGGTGCTAGAAGAAATATACAGTTCTAGGACTGGACAGTATGAAGTGTTTCATACCTATTTTCACTAGACTTCTAATGCAAGATCTGAAAGAGAAATAAAATTCCTAATTAAATTGGAAGCATGATCCAGACACGTAACTTCAGGAGAGGAATAATGAAACTAATACTAAAGATCTCCCAGTGTTAGGGGACAAACATGGAAGTGAGGAGCTTCCATGCAGAGATGAGGAAATCTGTGCAGCACAAAGAGTGGCACAAGGCAATGGATTGGTGCAGAGACCACGGGTAAAATGGTGGAGCTCTAGTCATAGGAGGGAAGGGACACTTGTACTTCTACATGTATTTTGTCTACAGCCATAAACATATTAGAGCTGACTACTCATCATCCCATATATGTCTCATCATGGAAGCTTCTAGCCAAGTTGTTAGGCTGATTACTATTAATTAGCTGCACAATACTCATTATCACAGCATCATCAAAAAACACTTTATGACTATTATATGTTCAGCCCTTAAGAAATCTGGAAGAGAATTGTATTATCAGGTGAGAGAGAAGAACCAGAAGAGAAATGGGAAAGGAAAAACTACTCCTAAATAACAACCCACCTTAATGCATGGAATTACAAAGTATTTCAGTAATGAACTAAAAAATACCTTTACTACTGTCTGCATAAAAATACACAACTTTCTATTGTTAACTCATTTTAGAACTGCATCAATGCCTCTGTCTTTACCTTTCCAATAAAACTACTGTAACCTTGTCAGGCATGTGTCTTCAAATAACATTTGCTGCTGTCAGGCATTCATGCTTTAGCAGTTTTAGACTAACAAGTATGATATTCTATTAAAGTAGTATTTTTTCCCTTTTAAGAAAAGTTATTTAGCCAGTAAGAAACAATGAGGAATAATGTGAGCACAGATGAAGAGCTCACAGCAAATGGCCTCTGTTTTGTTCCCAGTCACAGTAAGTTTCCAAGCACTCCTCTAAAAAGGTTATTATTACATTCACACTCATCCATCACTTTCATCCCGTTTCAGCTAAAGGCACAGCTCAGACACACGTGATGAGTGATGGGTAAATCACAATTACAACCTCTTTCAAGTGTAGAAAATATTCTTATATGAAGTATTTTGTTTTACAACCAGATCTCTCTCAAACTCATTTATTTTTTTCAAAGAAATAATCCCCAAACTCTGATTTTAACATCAATTAGCTGAACCTCGAGAAGAACTCAGCATTACCAGCTAAAATGCATTAAGGTTATAATTCACCTTCCCTATCTCATGTATTTTAATACATGTTTAAAGCCATACTCTGTTCTTGAGGAGGACAAGGCTTTCAAGTGATTTGTAAGGTGCAGACACGTACAATACAAAGGCAACACAAAGCAGCCAAACCTGGATTCTGACATTTTTCACAGCGATTTCTCCAGCTCTACATTTTGCAGTGATTCTATAGAAAGTGACTTTACCTGTTCTTCCACTTTCAGACTCTGTGATCTTATTGTCTTGGCTGCATCTCACTGAAGAGACCTCTTCAGCTTCCCATTGTACTCTCTCCAACTTCAGCATTTCACTCTCCTCAGCTGTATTCCAGCCTTTCTTCCACTCACATATTCACAATTGTGTCTCCCTGAATGGCACCCACTTGCTTCACACGTTAGGAAACAGAGATTTCGAAAGGGAATACGTCATGGAGGTTCTGTCACCTTGACTAAAAGACTCAGTTTTATCAATGTTGAGTAAAACTCAAACCCCTAAGCTGAGCCAGTGAAACGATATTCAGCAGGCTAAAAGTTATGAGTAAATAACAGTGATAATAATACAGTTGTATTTCAAATCCAAACATGAAAACAAGTTAATAAGACTAAGCCAATAAGCAGGAGAAATTTAAATGGGGCTTTACTAAATCCAGGATGTTGAATGTCCCAGCCTTCATTAATTTAAAAACATGCCTTTGCATATCATTTCTTAAAGCAGGATCACAGAGCCTTCCACGGGCCTCACTTTTATACTGAGGCATATTTCATATCCCTAGTGACCCTTCCTTTCTCTTCCCCATTATCAAATGGCTGCAGAAGACCTCAAGCCAAGAAGGACTTCCAGCTCATCTACTCTGCTTTATGGAGCAATATAATAACATTGTACCTGCAGGGTTTCTGCTATGAGCTGCTCTCCCTATCAAGAATGGGAGAGTTTAACCTGGATTCAGGAAGAAAGCCACTGAACTCTCATTTGAAATAGGCTGAGACCTATCAAAACAATCATAAGCAAAAGGAAGTTTTGTAAACAAATCTTTGTCAGCGCTGTTGGAGGAAAATAAGTCCTGTCAAGGAAACCAGATGTCACTCACTGCTATGATTACACGCTGGTTTTTATAGAGGTGATTACATGGTTTAAACTGTTGTAAAGCATTTGATCTAGTATTGTACAGTGTACTGACTAAGGATCGATGGACAAGACATGCTAAATGAAACAAGGATTAGCAAAGCAGGAAAATCCAAAGCATAAGTGTCAGTGAAGAATGCTCTTACTCAGGTCCTGGTGGGATTCCACAGGCTTGTGGAGCAGGCACTGTGATATTCTGTGTTACCTGTGATTCTGCAGCGCTATCCATAGCTTTGAAGGAAACACAAAAATGCAGCTTGCTCAAACTTGGAAGGAATTTCATATGATGAGAAAGAAAGGACTACTCTGTTAATTGGGCCACTTCAAGGAAGATGTCTGTAGTGGGGGAAATTGATCCATTAGCAACAGCTCCACATCAATGCTGGGTTTGATTTTCTTAAACAGGTATGAATGCAGCATGTAGCACAGAGCAGAAAGAAGAGGGAAGCTTTATCTCAGACAGCAGTAACTATAGAGGAATATAGAGCTGTACATAACAACATCAACCATCCAAGTCTCTGGATGTGAGAAAAAGTGGCCAAATAAAAGAATGGTGCAAAACTGAGAGACTCAAACGTGCCACCAAAAATTGAGACAAAATCGGCCAGTAGTTAAAATTGTAATCACAAGATGTTTAAGAATGCAGCAAAGTAGAGAAAGTGAGGCAGCTTGCTAGCTCTGAGGGCTTCCTAAAGGGGGAAAGGAAAAAGAGGAAAAACACTGAAGGAAGATTCTTGGGATCTAGGCTGGGACTCTCTGGAAGGTCTGAATTATCTCACCAGGCAAGTCCGGGAGCTCTGCGGCAGCCGAGGGAGGTCTGCACTGTGCTGCCAAAGAAAAAGTGTGCCTCAGGTAGCTAACTCTGCCAACCACTCCAGCACAGGCAAAACTGAACAGCATCCAGTGCTCTGGAATAAATAAAAGATCAGAGCAGGGAATGCAACGGTTGGACCTCGTGTTCTGTGTAAATATCCAACACGGAGGAAATGTCATTAGTGTAACTCCTGCAACCGAAAACAAAGCGGTTAGATGCAGGAGTTTTTCAAGGAGAAAAAGGCTGCTGGGAGTGCATTTCCCAGGGCAACACAGCATGAATTAGGAATTGTGGATATAGGATGCTCTGGCCCTTTTTGCTGTACCCACGGAGGGTACAGACAGCAGCATATTAAGTGGCTTGGAGGATACTGTAGCTCTTCCGATGCTGCTAAGAACTGATGTTTTAAAATAAAGCTTTTAATAGTGAGATCTCAACTTCAAAGCTACAAATTTCTCATGCAGAGAACACAAGGATGAGGAGCACTGCTGGCAATAAATCTGGTGCCTGCTCCTACTTGGAGGTATTCTCCCTCTTTGAATGTAAGGGGATCCTGCTCAACCACTGTTGTGCACGTTGCCTGTGACTACTGCCCACCCGTTAGGGTACTGTTACCCAAATCAAACCATACATCAGGGAAAGCTGATTTTTGAAACAATGCAGATATATTTCTTTAAATTGTGTTGTGGTCTGAAAATGTAATTAGTCAGATCATGTATTCATTTCTGGGCTTTTGCTCAGAATTAACATGAATCCACCACAAACACCATTTGTTCTTTCTTTGGGTAAATAAATTGGACATTAGTGTTCAAATGGACACATAGCAGATAGTAGTGCTCAGAGCTCCTGCTGCCTGCCTGGGAATGCAAGGTATTCTAGTAGAATGAGATATTGCAGAGCATGAGATTTGATACTTCTTTAATAAAATAGCATTTCTCTGACAAATGTTTCAAGGTTAAGTACTTACAGCAGCTACAGTTTATGCCAACAAAATCCACCCTGATTCTCTGAACAGATCACATCTATTTTCTCTCTCACATGTAATCTAAAAACACCAAAACCATCAGATTTCTCTCTTCTCTCCCCTGTCCCCTCTCCCCAGTCTTTTTACTGAGAGCACTGGTGCTGCTTTCAGGAAAAGGTCCATGAAAGCACTACTGTTGCTAAGAGTTCATCTGTGATTGTCAGGTGTGCTTCCTTTGACATTGTATTTCTTATCTGGCTTTTTGAGTATTTTAGAACCACTGAGACACGTTTTAAAACCACTGAGACAAATTCACCAAGGAGCAAGTCAGAGGAAAAACAGTGACAGAACAAATCTGTATGTGGGATACAAAATAAGTAAGGTGCAACCACTGGCCCTTACTAGATACAATCCAAAGCAATAGTTTAGTTTACTTTCTTGGTGTGCCACCTCCCTCTTCCAGTGCCCTTCCCTTCTGGAGGTCTCCCCTTTACCAGCAGCATGGACCAGGATCTCCTGTACCATTGTAAATTCTGTCACAACTGAACGTGTTCTTTAAAATACACCTACTTTTCCTACACTAGCTCATTGAAAACAGAATTTATTACCTTACTCTTTACTTCATCAGCCAGTAATCACATTCTTAATGTGATAATATTAGTGCCAAATAGATTTCACAGGAAGAAATATGAAAACACTTTCCATATGCTCCACTCCTCCTGGTTCTTGATTCTGACTGGCTGACAGGGCACAGAAAACACCCAGGTATCTGAAGGCAATGTGCAGAGCTCGTTTCAAAAGTTCTCAGTGGTGGTACAAGCAACAAAACCCCCTGAGAAATAATCTCAGTTGTTTTCTGGCTATCCCTAAATGTAAAGCTCAAATGTGGTATCTGTGCTATTCAAGGCTTCTGGAGGTATATACATTAACCATCTCTTTGCAAGACAGCTCTGCCTTCAAATCAGATGATCACTTTGGAAATGAACAGATCTCTAGAGGCAGAGGTGAAAAAAATTAAAGGAAAATGTCAAACACTGGTCAAAGGCACATTTGCTTATTGTTGGAAGTTGCCACATGAAATATGAGGTCAATAAACACATTTCATTCCTGTTAGACAACAGAATCAGTAAAATCTGTCAGCAGGTTGTCTGAGCGAAGTGTCAGGATGCAAAATGGGAACAACTAGGTATGTAGCTACAGGAATTTAATAGAAGACCCTAAATTTAACATTGCTTCCCCTTTACTGGCAGGAAAAACATGAGGGTGGGCAGATGCAGACACTGTTTTCAGTGGCTCTTTCAGTGAGACATTTGCCATCTGGAAAAAGCCAAGCTCTCTCTTTGAATGTTAAATGAGTTGTTTCTGTTAGAGAGTAGATATTAAAACTTAAACTGCCCGGGTAGAGGCTTCTTTCTCTTCCCTTAAACAACCATTCAGTTGTTAATAAACTATTCAATTATAAGTAATGCTGCACATATGAGAAAATCTAATGCCACTGTAACGTTTATAAGCTAAAAGCAAAGCTTCATAGGCTGACAATGAATTGCCACTTTTATCTCAAGGTGTGTATGCTAACCCTTCCCAATGTTCACTTCCAATCCTGTAAACTATTTTTTTCCCCCATTTCATGTATATTTATGAATATACTATTACTGCCAAATTCCTAGCTTAGCTATCCTTGCAGAGCTTAATACATATTCAAAAGTCACAGCTGTGACTAGGAGGAGATGAGTATTTTTGTGGAAAGCAATTTTTCTCACATATCAAAACGTATTTCCTTAATTCATTGTCACATGCTTGTTAAACCATATTTTAGATCCTTTTCCTAATGCACACTTACACAGAATATGTGTTGCAGTTTAGAAGACTCCTACAATCGCAGTCCAGACTTATTTAACGAAAGACTTCCTTCAATTATGAGATACTGTGGGTAAAACACTGGCAATAGCATTTGGTGCTTAACAGGAACACTTGGAAAACTAACAAGACTCTAAAATTTTATGAACATGCAGAGAGCTGATGACTCTCCTGTAATATCTGTGACAGTTATTATGGCTTCTCTCAGAAATTACTAATTAAGTAGCTCAGTAATGAGGCTAAAGGATGAGAACTGAAATAGATGCAATTCATGATAAAAATCCCTCTGACTACTGCAGATTATATTTGTGCTTTATAAATTTTGATAAGAGCCATAGAATCACAGAATGGTGGGGGTTGGAAGGGACCTTTAGAGATCATCCAGTCCAACCCCCCTGCAGAAGCAGGGTCACCTAGATCAGGTCACACAGGGACATGTCCAGGCGGGTCTTGAAGACCTCCAAGGAAGGAGCCTCCACAACCCCTCTAGGCAGCATCTTCTGAAAGCTGGTAAATTTACTGTTTATCATTCAGCCTTCCCTGAACAAATGACTTTCACCATCTTGATTTCACTGGGGCTGATGGGATAGCTGCAAATATCTGATGTGTGTGATGCTACCCATAGGTAGAGTGAAAGGGCATTTATCCTCTTGGCTACGATTCCACATCATGGGCAAGTTTTGTGGGAGGGAATAAAGGGTAGGTTTGTGTTATACATAGACACTTAATGTGCTCTGAAAGTGCAGCTGAAAGTTTGAATTTCAGTTCAATAAAATCTAAGTTTGGTCCTATAAAAGAATGAAAACTTTCAAGTTGTCTTTCCTATCACTGGTGAACTTTTGCTGAAGCAAAGGCTACAAGACAAATCAATGAGACTAGTGAAGCCAGCACAAGTGGCTCATCTGGCTAATTAGAGCCTAAGCTATTTTCTTTCTAGGCAACAGAAACTCCCATTTATTCCAGTGGTTGTCCCGACTGGTGCAAAGTATGATATTGCAGTGTTACCAATGCCATGCTTGAAATCAAAGCCTGGACAAAGCAAGATTAGTTATGTATTATTTAGGTTCTATGAATAACCAGGGAAGAGCTGGTAGACAGATTAACTAGGTAGAACCTTCACTGTCTGTACCAGACAAGCATTTAGCTAGTTCATCTAAAATCCACATTTCCTTTCCTAGTCTGGACAAACTCAAAGAACAGTAATTGTTAGTTATAACAAGATATGCAAAGAATAAAACATCTGGCATTAAGATACAGTCTGTTCTGGAAAACAATATAGATGTAATGTTTTTGCATACTTTGCACATTTATAATGGAATGGCACTATCTCTAGAGCATGGCTTTTCCCCATATCGTTTTCATCTGGTGAGTGAGCCAGAGTTTGTTAACCATCTGCATATGTGCAGTATCGATTTTAGAAGTAATTATTTTTATAGCATTCCAAATTGCTGTTGCATAAACCAGCAGAGATTGTTCAGTTCCACAGCCGGAGGTTACAGAAGGCATGAAATACCATTTTGCATTTGTTTTAGCTTAGCTGTTGTGCAACTAGAGGATCGTGCACACGTGTACACGTACGTCTATATGTTGTCTCAAAGAAATGCAAACGTTTGGATTGAAGATTTAAGGTCCCTTGCTGGTGACAATATATGAAGAGAGGTGTTTTGATGTTGTCTTTTCATGCCTTTAGGGATACACACAGGATGATGCCTATCATGACCAAAGTCTACAGACTCAGTTTAATTCAGCCAGAAATCGTTCAGCTGGGGTTTTAACGGGGGAGGGACTTCATTTGGATACATGACTCTCCTCCCTCTTTCTGCTTTTTCCTACTGAAATTCTGATTTACAAAGGGGAAAGAATATCTACAACAGCAGCTGTGCTGTTGTCTTTACTTATGGTTTGGGAGAGAAGGATCCAGTCTAAAGCCTTCTGCTCTATCATTTGTGATTTAAGTGCTTGGAAATACCCAAAGTTTTTGAAATATTTATCAATATAAACAAAACAGGGCTGAATTGAAGTGGAGTAAAAGTGACTTGGATTCAAACCACAACATCCAGTAGGCAGATTCATGGAGACAATGAAATTAAAGCTGTACTTAAGACTTCATAACAAAAACCTCAACTGACAACTAAGTCTAACTTGCATTTAAAGACAGAGTCATTTCTCTCCAGGATAGTCATCATAGTGAAAAACACCACTCAGCGCAGTCCCAGGCTGAGTGAGCTGCCCCTTCACTGGGAGAAGCTACTTCAAAAACATCTTAAATTATTCCAAAGGTCAGAATCAGACTGGATACCTCAAAACCACTGAAAAAAAAAGATTACCAAAGGCTCTTCTTTTTGCTTTTATTTGGTTTTCTTTCAGCGAAGAGCATCGCTGGCGGATAAATCCACATAAGAGCTCATAAGAAATGAAGAGGCTTCTGATAAGTGAGTCTTGCAAAATACTACACTTTTCTGGCCTCAGGCAAACAATTTTTTTCTGGTGGATAAACAACAATATCATCCTACTAACATGTGTAAATTCTATTCCTTCATGCACAAATTCCATCATTATTTCTCAGGCTTTGATAAGTAGCATGAATTCTATATTATGCCAGGTCCTCCCCTGTAATGAATACATTTGCTCTTAAAAGTCTTCAGCCCTAATAACTAAATAGGAAGTAAACAAGAAAAACAGAAGCAGGGATTGTTTCAACATGCTGATTGTAAATAAAGTTAAAAAAAAGAGAAAAGGCAAAACCCCTAAAGTGTATTCCAAGTTTGATAATGACTGCCAAATGAAACCATTCGAAATGTAGCACCTTGAGGCACCTGAAAATTTGATCTACAGCGGTAACAACTGGAGCAGTGATTCCTAATCAGGAATCACGAGCCTCATCATGTCTGTTACATTTTTTATTCATAGCTTTAAGATTTTCTCTTACCAATTTTAACACAGTTGGGTGTGTTTTTTTGTGAAATAAAATGACAAAACTGTACTGTGGCTCAATTAATTTACAGCAAATACAGAAATGGATAGTTTTGAGCTGCCACTGCAATGGAATTCCTTTTCCATAACACAATATATTCATCATTGCCAAGAAAGTTTTAAGATTACAGATCCATTTCAGTTTTAGGGGCATTCAAATGTCCCCACTTCCATACCTCACCCAAACACCTTGAGAGCAACCCGAAATTTGATCAGCACAGTGGGATTCAAAAGAATAAAGGTTTTGTTTACGTGATTCAGACTGCAGAGATTAGGAAATTGAGTTATGAGTTAAATAATATAAGGTGTGTTAAGCATTCAGATATGCACAGGCTAAACTTCTCTGAGCTTTTCAGGTCAAATCTGCTGATGTCATCAGCCAATTTGGTTGTGGAAGAGTGCACATGGTTTTTTTCTATAGTACATCTGCTTTATTCAACGTGATTCTTGTATGCATGGGTGTGAAGTACCACTGAAACCAACAACATTCACATACTCAGGGGTTGCAGAAGCTGCAGACTTGGACCAGAATATGGAACTGAGGACTGGAAGAGAACAAAATAATGGCTTTTCTGCTGCTCCACCGAAATTGCTTATGTTAGTCTACCAGTACTGGCTATTCCCCTTTGAAAATAACATCCAAGGAACTTGGGCTAAGTGTGAAATCATTTTCCCCTTGGTGCTAAACAAACTAAAAGTCAATAAAAGTCCTAAAGTCAATATCTCTGAGCTTTATTTTTTTACCACAGAAGATTCATTCTATGACTCATATTAAAAAGTAGGCCAATTCTAGCCACCAAAGAGAACTTCCATGCTGTGTGACATACTTTAAAAATCCAATTATTGAATTCTTTAAGAAGTGTTTAAGTGAAGGGAACCCTATTATTCCCACCATCTAGGAACCCAAAGGGGTTTTGAGTATTCACATCTTCTCTTCAATGACCTAATTATTACAAAACAACAATTTCTTCTGCTCTGTAAACCAACTATTTACCTTCAAATCCTCATGACAGTACAGGAACAACATGCAAACAACTGCACACTACAGCTTTAAAAAGCTTAGTTAAGAAATGGCTGTATTACACTGTTCTAACCAAAAGATCTCTTTACTGAAATAGCTCTTTTTGTGCAAAAGACTTTGTGCTTTCTGCTATGTAAACTGAGGTCTCTTTGAACTTTTCCCCTTCTGAAAAAGTAGCAGAGAAAAAACAAGAGCCAGGCAAGACTAGTTAAAAAGCTGGTGATTCCCACCTGGCAACTACTTTGAGTGCCACTCCAAAAGTCCTGCCATGACAGGGTAAGCTAGTGTCACTGCTAATAATATTGTATTAAATCAGGACCTAGTTCCATTACAGCTGCCCTCCATATGATTAGTTCACTTCACTGGAGAGAAAGGATCTCCCTCTTCTCATGTTTGAGGCAGAACTTGTGTGCAATGTGATTATTCAGCAGTGCGAGGTGACCGATAATTCAACTTTTGCTCAAGCAACCCCATAAATCTCTGCTCACGTCATCCACATCAACAAAACACGACTCAAAAAACCACTGCATTTTGTTATGCTTTCTTGATTTCACTCTCTTGCCTTCCCATTCGTTGTGGGATTTCTTTCTCTCTCTGCATAGTGGTATGTGCATGAGAAAAAGGGAAAGGGAAGGCAGGGGAGTCTTGCATTGTTACCCACCCTTCAAACAATGAAAGAAGGTTCAGAAAAAAATTGTCAACTCTGACCTGTCATCTCAGTGGTTTAACCCCCTCCACACAGAAGAACAAGATTCAGTTTTGAAGTCATTATATTTTTACAGAAATACACTTCTGTTTGCATTTTGGGGATGCCCTTGGGGCACAGGAGCGTGGAAAACCTACACACAAATATAACGACACTTACTATAAAATCAGTCAGGTTGACAACACTGCCTCATTGCAAACTAAACCAAAACTAAATCAGAAGTACACCAGGCAAGACACACTTGTACCCCACCAACAAACATCAGACTGGAAGTGCCAGAGCCCACCAAACCTTGATTTGCGCCGGCCTTTTTGGTTTCACCCCAGCACAAGTGTTCTGCCCCAAGAACAGTGGAAATGCCAAGGTTCCCCCTCCTCTCTTGCAACCCAGTCTCTTTCTGTCAGGGCTCAGTCTTTGGAATCATTCCATTGCAAAGGGCAGTATGCTGAGCACCCTCAGCCACAGCTCCCTAACCCAAACCACTGGGTTTCCATTGGAATCTAGTTGCAAAATCAAGGTCTTTGGGTACTGCATAGCACAAAGCTCCTTGTTCCTGCAAGAGCACCCATCAAAGCACACAGAACGATTACAACTCACAGCTACTTATGTATGTGGAAACTGCATTCTTTCTCTGGTGTATTTTATTCTACAAGCCAAAAACTATTCCATGAATGTCCAAGAGTAGGAAGATTACAGCAAATTAAGAGCACTTCATATGTGAACGAAAGCATGAGCTGAAGGGAGGGTGGTGAGAGTGGAATGTAGATATTTTTCACTTAGCCTTTATTAACTTCGCACTTTTGATTAATTCATCTTAACTTTCTGAGCTTCCCTGGGCAGGGAAGTCTCCGGAGAGCTCACAAGAGCCTGTCATCCCCGCTGCTGTAGCAGCTCCTGCCACTGGAGGGCACACTGCTGCTGCTTTCGCAGCCTCCCACAGGCTCATCACAATTTTTGGACAGATATTCTTTATTCCCCTTCGGAAAAAAACCCCCTGTCAATTATCTCTGTAAATTATCTGAGTATACACTTCTTCCTTCTATAGATCTCTGACTACAAAATGGTGCAAGGAAAAGAAAACCAACAGATCCCCAAATAAAAAAGCTGAAAAATCCCCAGAGTTTTTACCTTCCTTTGCATCATTCCAGACAGTGTAGCTATTCATTAAATCCTACCCTTTAAAACTCTGTTTTTCTTTTGGTCTCGGCTTTATATCCTGGAGTTCATTTAGAGCAAAATCCCTGGCTCTGGTTCTGTCCTTAGTATTAGGAAATTTGGGCTTCCATCCATTTAGGCTGTTATGCTTATTCAGCATTTCCTCTAGATACTTGAGGAAAAACCTGACCCAGGTAAGGCTCCTTCCAAAGGATATGCACTGAAAGCCACAGAAAATCCTCCTCATTATGGCTGTGCTCCCCTGGCAGAGCTCTTTCCCTGTCGAGTGCCCAGGCTGTGTGAAACACTGAGCTATGCTGCAAATTCCAAACAAATGAAGAGAAAAATGAAGAAGAAAAAAAACAGGCTTCCTAAATGTTTAAAGCTCACATGATAGAAACTGCAAAGCAGGGAATTCTCTGGGACTGCCTGTTTTGGGTATCTGCAGCACCCGTCATATTCCTGCCGGGTTCCTCCACATGATGCCTTTGCTGCACCAGACCTGAAGAGGAAGGCCACAGAGACAAATGCACAAGCAGATTCTTTCAAAGTGGGCCTTCTCTGTGGTTCCTCCTCCCTTCCACAGCCTAAGAGATGTAAAGTTGAGCCAGTCAGGGCCAGGAAATATGTCTCACGATGCTGACAGGCTCCTCAGTCTTTTTGAAATCACATTGTGACCCACAGCGTGGAAGGGTTGGACAAAACTACTGGAGAAGCTTTTTGGAAAGCAATTTCATTAGCACACAATATTGGCCTGACTCTGCCTGAAAAGTCAATGGTAAAACTCAAAGTGATTTTAATGAGAGAAGAAGTAGGTCAGTACTGGAAAATCTCATGCACAGCCTTTATACTCTGTCACTGATTCCTTGTGATCCCCAGAGAAAGAGGAATAATTCTGAATCTCCACCAGCAAAACAGGGAAGTCAGTTTTACTGCCCTAGCTGGGGTTTTTGTACAGTCTGTAGTAAAATCCTTTACAGCACAAAGAGTCTAACTGTGACACTGGCATAGAAAAGGCAAGCACATCTTTGCTGTTGTTCCAGCCTTTCTGACTCTCTCACCGTAACAAGTTTCCTTCAAAAAAACAAAACCTGCACAACACTGATGGTGTTTGATATTAAGATATTTTAGAGTGCAGTGTAATGAGTCTCCTAGATGTAAAAGCTGCTAGAGGGCACATCCGAGTGTCAACAATTCAGTGTCAGGCCCTAAAAGGATCAGCTCTTAATTCCCTGACCAAATCAGGTTATAACACAGCTCATACTGCTCAGAGAGTTCCATAGCTTCAGTTACAGCCTGAGTTTGCCTTTGCCTAGAATGTGTGTTATTCAGTCCCACATACCTCCCAGCCCAGAACCTGAATGCTTCATTTATTAATGTGATATTATTTCCTCTGTAGGCAAATGAAAGGATTCACAGCTTCTGATTGGGACTGATTGCTAAACAGCTGGGTCTCCTTCCAAGCCCTCTTCACGCTACGCCTTTTCTCATGCCTCAGAGTTCAGCTACGGCTCTGTTACACAAACTTTTCAGCTCAAGGAACAAATTAAAACACTGGAATTCAAACCACTTAAGATTGGCAACCACAACACAATTGCTGAATCTCCCTAAGCCATAACAAAACCGTTATGGAGATCAGAGCCCTGTTTCCAAAGCCTTCGTGGAAGTTTTCCATTCTGGCCCAGCTTGTCACATCGCTGATAGGCAGCCACACGCCGATCCCCACGTCCTTGTGCTAGTGCTGTGCACTGCAGTCCCCACTCTACTTACAGACCTAGAGCACTAGGACTTAATGAGAAACCAGCACAGAGAAGGACCAGTACTCCCTGCAAGGCTCTGATTTATTACACACAGTGTGCATAAGGTTGTATTCCCTGGTCTGTTCCCACATGGCTCTGCACTAAGGCTGATAATCAGTCCACTTGGTCAACCCCAGAAGAAGCCTCTAGAGAAAGAAGTAGACAAAAACTGAAGGTCTGTCCTTGGAGATCACATAGTCCCCTGCCAGAACTGCATTTCCAAAGTATCAGCTTCCTACCAGTGAAGAACAGCACAACAGAACATCTGAAACTGGATAAACGTGGCTAATTACCAAGGGAACGATAATTGTGACAGTGAAATACGATCATCTACTAGGTCAAATATTTTCTTCAAAGAAACATGCTTGAAAGCTATATTGAAAGCTTGACTTAGACAGATTGCAGGGAGCTGATCCAAGACTATGTTCAAAGATATTTTTCCCCTGAAGAAATCACTTGCTGCACTACACAAGGCTTGCACGGACACAAGCACAAAGATGATTTTATGGTTTTTCCCCTGTTAACATCATTAGCACTGATCCATACTGGAATAACAATCAAGCCTTGCATGCATGTTTTATTGCAATACAAGTTGAAGTCCTAAATGATATCCTGAAAAGTGAAGTTGAAGACAAGTTGCAAAAAAACAAGATGTTAATATAGACAGCATTTTTAAAGCATTGTCTATAGAAAAAGTAGTATTTTCTATTTGTCAGGTGTTAAAAATGGATTGTGGCTTTGCTTTCAAGGAGCCTAACATTTACATGTTTAGGTAGCATTCAAATTCAATAGTCCACCAAGGTTCAGCCAATATCCTGGGTCCCTGGTCTTTACGTTTTCACCCCCCAATGACTACATGATGTTGTTGCTTGATAAAATCACATGACATAACAGTTTGCAAAAGATCGCAGGAATACAGGACTAGGAGGCATCACCTGGATTGCTTTGCAAGGGTGTATGTGACAAGGGTGTATGTAACATCAAATCCATTCATCTCTGGTAGAAAAATTCCCAGAAACTCATAACAAAAAAGCCTTCAAAAGAAGCCCAAAAGCCACAAAGCTGCTGTGCCACAGGAGAACAACAGGAGAAATCAAAAGGGATTGCAACTGCCTCAGGTCCCTCCATCAGCAACAGAAAACACCCAGACAGCTATATTACCAGCAGACATTTGTACTTGCTCATCTGCCTCCATACCACAGAGGAAATCTCCTGTTCCTGTCAAAGTAAACTGACATGCTTAAAATGAACTGTGTTACATTCAACCACTACTCCTGCAGATGACCATCTAGACAGAATATTAATGAGAAATTAGGTACAGTTGCATCCAGATATGTTAAAGTTGCATATCATTATCCATGTCCATCCAGATGTCCTGGAAACCATTCAGCTCAGTTACACTCTGTAGCTATAGAGATGGCAGTCACATCATGTAAACATCCTATGAGTCACTGTGTTTTCAGCTGCTATAGGAGTGAACCTTGATGCACCTCTTACTGACCACACCGTGATGCAAAGGGCTTCAGATGTGACCAGGCTACTGGCCACAGACACTTGAAAAAAACCTCCTACTGTGAGGCCTCAGTCAGGAAGACACAACTTATCATGGCTACAGACCATGGATGAGATTACAGGCATCTTTGCAAATCATTATTACAAATTTGTTAATGAAAGATCAGCATTAGGTCAATTAATCATTAATCTAATGATGAATGCTGAGTCATTATATCTGCTCTAACATGTTTTTCTACTACCTGTTGTACAAGATCACCAGCTACTGTAAATCAATGTAGCTCTGATAAATTGGTGTAGGGCCATTGATTTTATGCCAATGACAGATCAGTCTACTGGTTTCTTTGCTCTTATTTGTCAGCTTTGCCTAACTTAATGCTACTTCCTTTGCATGCCCTTGCCATGCTGGCTAAAACTCCAATACAGTGTCAATCTGGCAAGCTGGTACATATAATAAAACACAGAAGAAGTAAGAAGATGAAATCTCTTTCAAAAAG
Organism: Colius striatus; assembly: GCF_028858725.1. Taxonomy (NCBI): domain Eukaryota; kingdom Metazoa; phylum Chordata; class Aves; order Coliiformes; family Coliidae; genus Colius; species Colius striatus. The sequence goes on from NC_084766.1 coordinate 36,214,271, forward strand.
GTGCTGGCAGCTGTAAGATGTCAGCTGCATTTGTAATAATAAAGCAGTCTTCTGGGGAGCACAAAACCCACTATTTTCAATAATTAATAGAAAACTCAAGCTAAGTCAGTAATGCTAGCCAAGGGTGATAACATGAGTATATTTTATGAGTAGAACATCATCCATTTATTTTTTTCTGGCATGCAATATCACTGCTTACATTTTTCCATGGTATCTGAACGTGTGTTAATGGTCCTACGAGTTGCTCCACCCTCAAAGCACAAGAGCTTCTCTGTACATCCTTAAATGTCTATCTGTTCTTTTGGCATATTGAGATTTCACATTGGGTAAAGGTTTTTTTTTCTTGCACTGAGTTCTCACCTCAGAGTGACCATTTGGAGGAAACTTTCAAACACATCAAGCAGCAAAGAGCCCTGAAAGAGTGTTCCACTCTTCCTTGCACTCAGCATGCTAAAATGCTGCTGAACCACTGATTATTGGAGACTGCTCCAGGAACAAAAAAGAAGTGTCTTGTAAAAGATAAAGAAAACTGAGATTTCACATTAATATCAACAGACTTTGATCTAGCAGAGTGTCTACCAAATGTTAATCCAATATCACATTCTAAATCTTTGCCTCTAAAATGATGTCGGTTGTCAGAACTTCATACATACATTTATAAGAGACCATCTTTAGTTTCATGTAAATGACAGTCCTAAATGGCCCTAGTAAAATAGTCATTGTCTTCTACTATCATAAATTTCAAACTTCTTTCAGTTTTTCATGAACTTTGAAGATGAATGACGTTCTAAGTGCTCTCATAACACATTGCTATGGATTGTCCTTGCACTGTGTGGCCATACATTAAGTTCCAACATAAAAAAAAGCTGTTACCAAGCAAAAGTTTGAAAGTAAAATTCCCTATAAAGTCAGGAAATGGAATGTTTTAAGGTACTTTAACTGTCCTTTTTATTTCCTGGGCAAAAATGTGTGCTGTGTGGGGTTCAAATTCATTTTTGTTCTGGAGGTCCACACACTGCCCTTTGGTTAATTTAACTTGAGGGTTTCATCCAGCTATCTCACTTCTGTAATACTAATGACTCTGTTTATTTCTCCTTCCCGACTGAATGGCTAAAGCAAAGTGTTTCCTCAAAGTTAAAAATAGGTTCTAGAGACTTTTTTTCCAGAAATCATAGAATCACAGAATGGGAGAGGTTGGAAGGGACTTTTAGAGATCATCTAGTCCAACTCCCCTGCAGAAGTAGGTTCACCTAGATCAGGAGGCTGAATGATTTCCCAGCTCATCTTCTGTATCCATGCTGCAACCCTACCTATTTCCTAACCATGTAGTGATAAGAAATGTGACTGAGGTAGTTCACTCTGTGGCCAGGCTGTGGAGTGAACTTGTTGTGACCCAAGCTTGGCTAGAATTTGAAAGACTCCTAATTAATAGATGAACCTTAATGAATCTATTCCACTCGTCTCTCAGGATGAAAAGATCCCGACCTGTCAGGTCACCAAGGGCAAGGTACCGGTTCTGAAAATGTATCCAGAAGTGTAACGTGCTGCAACAGTTGGCTCACAGATATAAATAGCTGAAACCAGTTAACAGTATAGAGGGTCATTTACTATGGCCATGGGGATCAATTCTACATCCAGGGCACCTGCAGGGCTTCTACGGGCTTTAGGGACAGGGGTCAAACAAGACAAGGGTATCACTGGTCTTGTATCAATACTGTGGCTTTCAGGGATAAGAGAGTCAGAAATGAGTGTTTTCAGTGTTTCAGTTCATTCAGGTCCACTGAAAAATCACAGTCTTTCCATTAAAAAGTTACAGAAGTTGGCCCTGGAAGCCACCACTATACAATTAGTGTCTTTAATATAAAATAGAATGATTGCAGGTATGGTTCAGGGTCCACATGGATACGTTGAGTGAACTCCCCTGTGGCGTGACAATAACAACAAAAGGAATTTGGAGATCCCCCATGAGGGAAGGGGGAACCAGCAGAACTGCTCTGAAAAACTCACAACTCCTTTTCAAAAGGAGGAATCAAACCAGTGTCGGAAACAAACAGCACAGGATACCTTTCACATGCAACAGGATAGAAACAGAACAAATCAAATTCGCTACTGAGAACATGAAAATTGTAAACAAACCATGACTAAGGAAACACAGGAAACAAGAACCAGGGTAGAGCACGCTGCTCTTTCCTATTTATCCATGGAGAGATTAAAAAAGGAAACATTTCCTAACCACCACTCCATGCCTTTACTTCAGAATAAGGGTTTTATGGTCCATCTGCACTTAGGGCACCACTGCTCAAAATATCCTTTTGGGTGTAAACACCAGAATCTGTCTTTAAAATCTTCCTTTTACATTTATTATAGATGGATCACATGAAGTAGCTGTGTCCTAGCAACAACATAACTCTTGCTAAAGTCAGGCAATTGGAAAATCAGTCAAATTCAGACATAATTAAGATTAAATGTCATAACTGACAAGGTATGAAAAATATTAGGCCTTTCCAATTTAATTTTTTCATTCTCATCTCCATATCTTTTGCAATGATTCATGCAATGACATTGGTAATACACAGAAGTAAATTAGAATTGACTTCTGCTAAAACATCTGACTAGTGCATTAGCTCTTCTCTAAGCCTGTCTGAGCAAAGATCCCACTCTCCTCTGAGCCAAAAGCACACGGCTGATACAATTGTACCCAAGCTCCAAATTGGGCTATTTTGTACTTAAACTTAAGTTTAGGTACGTTCTAAATCTCTTTCTAAGCCTGAAGGCTCCTAATTTTTCCTCGACTGTACCTCAACTCGACACGATTGCCAAGGCTTTGTTCATTCACTGGTGGATTCAAAGGCTTCTCTCTGTGCTGCCTTTGAGAAAATCCTGTGCTTCTGAATCCCAAGTTTCCACTCACCCCAAATGTAAGGCTTTGCTTTCCTATAGAAAGGAGGGTTGCTTCCTCTTCTATCTAAGCTTCAACTATCAAAATCAGTCAATCAGTTCTAGTATCAATAAAATCATTTCTTCAAACTCCCAGAGAAAATTTACAGTGACACTTTACTACAGAATCAGCATATTTTCAGTTCTCTTATTGGGTTTCCTTTTACTTCTCTGATATGACATATTTTCCAGTAGTTTTCTCTTTAACACACATTTTGTAAAGCAAGGAATCTGTCTTGTGACCAGTTTCTTCTCTCCCATCGCTACTTGTTGTCTTCCTCTCTATCTCTTCTCTCCTTTGAAAACAACTTTCTATTTAGGCAACTGAAAATATCGCTACAGAGAACACACAGGAAAAGCTCATAGCTGACACTGTTACATCTTATGAATTAAGATGACCTGCAATGAGTGATGTGTTCCTTTGACCTAACCTACTCTTCCTGTACAATCTCTAGTCAGGAATTCTCATGTCATGTTGGTTTCCTTATACTTTATTGCTGACATAATTTCCGAAGGGGAAAGACAGTTTCCCAACATCCTCTTCCAATAGCAGCTGGGCACTCTACCTTGTACCAGGTGTGCAACTTCCAGGGTTAAAGTAATTTGTATATTTTCATCCTTTCAATAGCTACACTGTCAATCACAGACTTCACATTCTTCCTTTGCTTGGACTGGGGTGTTATCTTAATTTTTCCTTATCTCTCAATTGCAATAATCCCTTCCTAATGAATTCTGTTCTCAGAATCCCTCCAGGAGTGAAAACCAAAACAAGTCTCAGCAGTCCAGCTGGGTGTATACGTGATCTCATGATTTCTAGGGCTTACCACAGTGACTGTTTTCATTAACGGCATTTTCTGTGTAACCTTGCTGCACAAGAAAGGTTTTCCATGTAAGATTCCTGTGCATGTAGCTTATCTGAGCCTCTTTACCATTGCATACACAAAATATACAACTGCCTCTCCAGCACTCCTTAGCCTGCTGTGAACAGCTAGAAGTGGCATCCAGAATGAAGTACCATATGGCATATATGCTGTGTTATGTAAACCAGGTGGCAGCCACAGCTTCTTCTCCTGCCTTCTTGGGAGCCATCACACTGCATGATTTCATGCTTGTGTGAAAGTTAAGTGAGTTAATTCTGTGATTTTGTGACATTGGCAAACCCATCCATACCCAGAGTGACCTAATCCCCTCAGATTCCTTACCCTCATAGTATCAGCACTTCCAGACTGTTCATCTCAATTTCTCTAGTGCTCAGTTCTTTTTTTTCCTTGCCTTTTACCACGTCAATAGTCTCAAGAGGTTTTTCCCACTGACTTCTTTACATTTCAGTGTTAAACCTTTACCAAAGGGGTCTCAATTTCTCCCCCTTTCCCCTAAATCATCAATGATGGCTAAAGTTCTACTCCTTCCACCAAAGACCTGCCCATGATGCTTCTGTCTACATTTGGTTCCTCCCTCAGACTCTTTTGTCTTTACCACATTGCTTCTCCACCTTTGCTCACTGAACTGTTAAATAAAGAACAGGATGGTCTCATTTAATGAGTTTCTGTTCTGTCTGATATTCCCATCAAGTTAACTTGTGTCAGATATATTTCTGCTAACAATGCAGAGCTCTAGAAGAGTTAACTGGATTCTGACCCAGCCTATGCCTAAAGTGAATTCCTGCTTTATATCCAAACAGAGATCCATAGTTTACTCCCTACATGCTTTACACTCTCAAAAGTGAAAATATCCAAACACTTCACCACTCAAAAGCTAAACTTTAGATTGTTTCTTTCAGCACCAGGACAATTTTCCCCTGTGCCACCACACTGTGGATCCAACATTTCACATTGCCATCGACTACCAGACAAAAGCCTCAGTCCCAGTGGTGGGGCTTTCATTTTGGTGTTGCTATGAAGTTGTAATCACAGCTAAAGAGACTGTCTCTATTCCATCTTACACTTTTGCTTAAAAGCTGATACTCCAGCCCATGTGTAACCTACACACGAGTTCTTTCTCTCTTTCCTCCTCCGATGTTTCTGTAACGCTCAAGTGCTACAACGTGTTTTACAATCCCACAGTAGTGTTAGAGTACTGCTCAAGGCAACTGTCACAAGCAGTAGCAGTCTTTGAGGTGATCACTTTAGATAAAGTAAGGAGGAGGAAATTGCATCTGGCTGTTGTTTAAGATTCATTCCATTTTAAGGTAAAGAGAAGCTCAGGTCATAGACTGTAACCACCAAAACACCTCAGTTTCTCAAAAAATATACAGCAATGCCAAATTTGGGGATCTTCTGGTATCTGTAGTTCTTGTAGTTCAGTTACTACCTGCTCTGAGTTTTCAGACTTGCATGGGCTTCAGAAAACATGGCAAAATCCATAGAGTTGAGATAGATCTCAAGATCTGAGTCTATTGCAAACATGTGCTGCAGGTTGAATAGTGTACCTGTGCAGAAAATACCTTTCCTTTAACAAGAGGACTGTAGAAAAGCCAACAAAAGAGGGATTTTCTCCTTTTGGTTCTTCTGCCAAAAATGAGAATGTATATTCCTGCTAAATTCTAAATAGGTAAAGTCTCACCTTGCTCTAACTCTGAGACACTGACAGAGCATTCGAAGCTTACCTGAGAGGACTATTCAAAGACAACGGCTATTACGGTTTCAGCTGACTATGTAAATGAAAGTAACCATGAAAAAAATAACTTAATAAAACTGCTCCACCTCAAATTGTCCTGTCAATAGCTGATTCAATGTTAGGAAAGTCTACAAAATTCACCCCTGTACAGAAAGCCTGTGCAAGAATCCAGCTACGACAAAAGTCCTGGAGATGGTTTTGGTCTCTGCTCTTGAAAGGATTTTCACCCTGCTTGAACTTGGTAAAAAATGTGTACAAAGAAGCAAAGAAGAACATTTGAGATGAGAAAAGCAACCATGTTATGATTAAATATTTATGGTAATGCCACTGCTTCTTGTGGAAGTATATGAGGAAAGCAGCTGGCTCTTAAGCCGAGGAACACGAGGCAGAGCATCTACCTCTCTGCAGACTTCTAATATTGTAAGGACAGTTTTGAGGAGAAAGCTAATATCACTGTAATACTTACTTTTTGCAGCAAAATATATATGCTTTTGCAGAACAGGATTCACTTCTGAAGCTGTACCAACAAGTAAATTATTCATAACAGAAGAGATAAAAGACAGAACATCTCACAGAGTAAAATATTTAGACCCCCGCCTAGCTCCGAGAGTGTGATCACATTCATAGTAACTGGGCATACTGGGAATCAAAATGAACCTAAATTAAGTGGTACAAACTATGCATATAAAATACATAAAGTTGATGAGAGAGCTTCTCCTGTACCTACATTTCATCTTTCATGTTGAACTAGTTCAAATAGAATTAAGCAAAGATGCAATTAATCAGTGCTCTTACACTGTGCTACTTATCAATATGTGAGCGTAAAACTTCAGCAAAATTGGACACTTAAAGGGCTGCTAAATGTATCAATATTCAATTAAATAATGTTAATAAAGCCATTAAAAGGGAATTAACAAGGGTTTACATAGGAAGTCTCTCTGTCTGACATTAGGTGGCTCTTTAAACATTTTCTAAAGAAATACTGTAAAAAGCTATTAAAATATTTATGCAATGCTTGCATTGGTTTTATTTAACAGGCACAGCAGCAATAATACCAGCAGTTTAAAATGCCTGGCTTCTCAGCACCACATGATTATCCACCAGTTAGGAGAGAGAAGTAAATTCCCATTTCTAGATTTTTAATGCTTTTCATTATAACACAAAAAATCTTCAAATCCTTCATCAAAGCTCATAGCTTCACCACAATTGGATGCTTCCTTCTATTTGCTGGGAACCTAAGAGTATGCTGCAGCAGGAACCTGGGCTGGAGCTTGCCACCAAGGCTTTTGCCTGCTGCTCAGCAGTTCAGCTAGCCCCAGAGGAAACTTGGGTCTCACCCCAAACCTTTGTGCATTGTGAACTCACGCCTCTCAGGCAAACCCTTCACGGAGAGTTTAGAAAGCAACTAAGGTTATTTAACTCAAAGAGATTGTGCTGGTGCAGCAGTTCTGGGGTTTGTGGCTCCTCCTCTATTACTGAGTAACAAAAAGCCTCCTAGGACTTGTTAAATTAGCCAAAGTAATGAAGTCCAATTCTGTGTTATTTGCACAGGGACTGGAAAAGATTTCACGTTTCCATGTACATAAACAAAACCTGGCTCAGCACACCAGGGACTTAAGAGGTTTATAAAATATAGAAGACATTCACATTAATCTGTTAAACCATTCTCTACTCTGCCCTTTCCTACTAAGTGAATTCATTACTTATTGAAAACATATATTTGGTGCTGGCCCTTCTGCTCCCCGTGACTCACTGCTGGACCCCAACGCCTTGAGGCTCACTGGTGGGGTAGTGATGCTGCCCCTGAGGCACGTCCAGCGGGGAGGGGAAGGACAAGGGCACTGGTAGAAAAGTGAAGATGCAAGTACATCTCTTCTTATCATTGGGAGGGTTTTGGTCCATAACAGTGTCAGTCTTGCTGTAGGAAGAAGGACAGAAAGTCTTTGGAATGACATCATCGATCTGAATGAAATTATTAGTAGGTGTGGAAATGAAACAAAAAAGAAATCAGTCCCTCTGATGTTGCCTAGACAAAGGTGAGCACTTTCCTTCCAGGAACCGCTAAGGGAAAATGATTGTTTCTTGCAGAACAGCTCAGGCAAACTTTGTCAAGATATAAACTCATCTTTACATTCAGGCACCTTGACTCCTCTCGAGGAGCAGTCACTTGCAATTTTGATGGCTACTCCTCTAAATTTGTATAAAAGTCTTTATTTTTAAATGAAAATAACAGCACTTACCATTGAAAGAAATCAAACAAGTGCTACTAAATCAAAATATTGTAAGGACCGGGTTTGATTCATCTTTTTTTTGTAAATGATCATTGTACCAAATCACGATGCCTCTGAGGTCAGAGAAAGTCAAATGCATCCTGCTCATGAGCATTATCCCCACAACAGATTGGAAAGACATTAACTTGCCACAATTCACATCTACCTTGACCTGATGAAGACTTTTAAAGGCAACACAACTGCTCTGTGAATAAAAATTGAACTACTACAACTGAAACACAAGTAAAAGTGAGAAGAGTGGCTGCTGGCTTTTGACTGCTTTCTTTTCAGAAGACATTGATAGCTACCCACTTCTTTAACAAAACCACATTCCCTCTCTCCTCCCCAAATATTTTTGTTACAGAAACACTGATATTGCAACCATTGGTGGTTTTCATGCTACTTCAACACTGTCACTCAGCTAATAGCATGACATTGTCTACATTGCATTTGAGGGGGGTTCTGCTGTTTGTGTAAGGATAAGAGATATATTCTGTATTTCATTGCTTGTATAGTATTCAAAATCCTGGCTGTTTCATAAATTACATTTTCATTTGTCCAAATGAAACTGCATAAGATATCCAATGGGTCTGTGAAACGTGTTAAACTACTGTAGCTTCCACCCATCCAATCCAATCCCCAACTAGATTGGTGTCAAATCTAATCAAATTATGATACACCTGAGAGACAGTTCATAATGGGAGATTTACCCATTTTCATGCCAAATGCAGTGGGTCTGAACACACTTATTTTCATTTTGAATCCTCTGCCAAGTTATCATGCAGTCACCTTTCAGCCCATGACTGTGAGGGTGTCTTTTTTAAAGCCCATACCCAGCCAGGGGACACATCTAATACAGGAAATTGTGTTGCACCGGACTTGACACGTACTGCAAAGAAACAAATGTGTACATTGAATTTATGAGTCACCTCAATACATTTATTAAGCATTAAGTTGTGCTTTTACAACTGGTCTTCATCAAAGATATTTCATCTGTTAGCCAAAGCGTCATCTTTTCTAATGACTCATAATGAAGACTCATTCCATTTAGCTTGATTTTACTGGCTCATCAGCCTCTTGTTCTCAAGGGGCTAAGCTGTTCTTTTCAGCATGTTCAGCCCACATATAAGTGGCCATTAACTATACTTTCTCATTATGTAAGAATCAGCTAATCAAGACTGACCAAGAAATAACCGATGTTGTGATTAAAGATCGAGAGACATCTGCTTGGAATTACCCAGGCCGCTGTTTCAAAACTGATAAGGCGTTTACTGCCTTAGGATTAAATTATAACAAGAATAAGTGATTCTGGGGGGCAGTGGGGAGAATGTGGGGTTTGCTTTACCTGTCACTTGGAAGGGGAAGAGATGGAGAACTCAAGTGTAAGCAAAGGCTGATGTGAAGGAGAAAAGGCAGCACCTGTGTGTAAAGCGCATCGACACAAGTCATGGAGGGAAGCAGATGAAAATCCTGGGCTATGTTTGAGGAGCTCTATGTAATGTAAAGAAAACTGTTATTCCCATGCTTCTCAGAGATGTAGCAAAGGCTAAGTTGCAAAAATACCTCTACTTCCATTTCCTAACACCCATTCAGGTTTGAGGGGTTTTGTCCTTTTTCTAATACCCAGAATAACTACAGCAGTCTTATCCATGAAATTCTTTCCTGATGGAAATGGGGAGCCATTCCCTGGAAGCCACATACATACATTTCTGACTGAGTTTGACCAGGATGCTTCCTTTACTTTATTTCTGAATGTCACATGCAACTTTCCTGAAGCAGTGTTCACTTATTTTGATCAGAAGACAGGAGATACATACTTCCTTTTACTATTTCTTTTGACAGAGAAACTGTAGAAAGATCCTACTTTATTTTACATAAGCACTAGCAAAACACAGATACCAGACTGCTAGTCAGATAAAATATGTAACATGACGGCGGCTGCACTGATACTGAACCGTAACTGGAGCTGTAACTGAACATCACTCTTTTTCCTTAGGAGACAAAAAAAGAGCATCAGATAGGAAGAGGACAGTGTGCTTTTCCTGGACTACACACACTGTGAAAGTGCAACTATGTGGGTCAGATGAAGGAAAAGGCAAGCTCTGCTCTCATCCTGAGAGGATTGGGGAAGCATAAATTGCCGAGAGCAGTCCCATTTAGGGGGAGTATTGCAGTGTACTCAAATTACCTTATTCACACAAAAAGCATACTTCTACACACAGCCAGGTACTCGACTGTTTTTTCCTAGCTGCTTCAAACGAGCAAGTAGCAGGTAGCAAGATAAAAGCACAGAAATAAGTTGGACCAATTCCTTGAAGGAATCTGTCTGGATTACTGAGGCCAGACATCAAAGAGGGGGGAAAAAAAGTGCCCTATTGCCAAGCTTATGTTTCCATATATGTATTTCCTCCACACTCACACTCTTCATATAGAATCTGCTTTTCAAATCCTCTCTCTTGGCTGGTATGACGATACTTAGCGCTCATGTGCTGCTTTTCATCTTCAAAATGTGAACAAGTTAATCCTCAAGACTCCACTCAAAGGAAATAACTAGGGTGAGCCCTACTTCCCAGGCAGGCAGGCAGTGCTGGGGAGGTGAGTTGACTTGGCCCGGGGCTAGCAGAGCTGGACGTGGCACAAGCACCTCCTGGCCGCACGCTCTCGCCCCACCACGCTTTGCAAGAGGGTATTCATTGCTGCAGCAGTGCTTTCTGCCATCCTCTGAGAAACTGCTCTGTCACTTGGACAGGAACTGACATTTTCTGGAAAGAGTCTCGAGTTTAACGTCCAGGAAAGTATCTGCTTCTCCTCTGAATCCAGTCCGATACAGAAGATTCTTGTCCTTAAGTACCTTGTGTCTGGGTTTTCTCTCTCTCCTTTAATTTCTTTTTCTTTTCTACTTCTTATTCTATTTCTTTTTCTTTTTAAATTTCAAAAGAGGAAAACCTTCCATAAGTAGATGCAGAGAAACAGCTGTTGCAGCAAGCAGCTCTGCAGACATGCCTGCTGCCTGAGTCATATAGGCCTCTCTCAAAAAATGTAAAAGAAACCGTTACATCAGTGATGCTGAATGAGACCGTGCCCAAAGAAACATCCAGGGGCCATACTCTTCTCCTGTCGACTTAGGGCAGTTATTTCTTCATCCTGCTGGCCCTCCTCTTTCCTCATATTTTGTGAGACAGAAGGGCTAGAATATATTTAGAGAGTGGCTGTGCACACTGGCCTCCTTACCTGCACCCCTGGCAGGGCACAAAAGTTTGAGATGCTGAAGGCTGCCCTACTTTGCTTTGGAAATTCATACACACCTAGAAATCCCTCTCAAAGGAGTTTTGGAAAAGAGCAAAAAGGAGCAAAGAAAAAAAAGAAAGAAGAGGGGGAAAAAAAGGAAAAAAGAGAGAGTCAGATTAGATCTAAATTGATGTGGAAGTTCCTGCACTCAATTCCTGAATGAGATCTTTAAAGCAACTAAGGTATGAGCTCTTCCCGAGAGCAGGATGACGAATTTCTCTTTAGTGCCTTAAAAAAAAAATCCCTACACTCATTTTTTTCATAAATGTCTGTTCTTTTAAGGCTATGGAGATGTAAAACCACATCCCAGGACCTCAAAACACAAATCACTTGGGGCAGAGCACGGGGGAAAATAAAAAATGTCTTGCACTTTCTGTGTATCCAAACCCCATGACCACAGCACAGCAAAACTGCCAAAGCTTATGATTTTACCATGACTGTGACGTTATTATCAAAGGTTTGTTTATCTGGTTTTAGTTTTGGTTTTGGGGTTGGTTTTTTTTTGTTGTTAAGACTGAGCATAAAAGCTCGAGGATGTGAATCTTAAGTATCACAACAAAAGAGAAGGTTGAAAAGAATCTCAAATACTTGCATCTTGCCTTTGTTTTTAGCTCTCCTGATTGATTTTGCCACTTTGTACTGACGTGGATATGTATTGCCAGGATATAGGTTACCCTCCTCCTGCTGTTATCTCCCTTCTGTTACATCTACCACCCAGCTAGAATCCTAGGAGCGCAGGCTCAGGGAAGGGACAACTACCTGAATGGATCAGGATACAAGCAGGTGTCAACAGCAGCTGCAGACTGACATATGGATAGCCCACCATATCAAAATATATGTGTTTTAAGGAAACAGTAGGGTGTACCTCTTCCTTGCAGATGTGTAGTTTGTGTTCTGGGGATGCAAGTGCTGTGCTCAGTCCCGTGCCTGGAGGGGATGTGGATCAGGTTCCCAGACAGGGATAATGAGCAGAACTGAATTGTTCCTTTTCAATGCTTAATTTCCACATGCAATGTAAAATAATGGAGAATTCATCAGAGGAACTGTACTTCAGTGTACCCTGTATTTACCAGCCCTCTAAAAATAAATACATTAAACAGTGAGCACTGTAAGCAAATTAAATAGCTGGCATCCTTCCCTGTAGAATTTGATGAATGCACCAGTGTCCTCTCTACAGAGCCTTCAGGAGAAGCCGAGTTCCTAGGAACTGAGAGTGTGCCAGCAAAATGCCACTAGATGCAAAAAGAAGACAAATTCTAGAGGCACTGGATGTACTGTCACATATCTGCTCTTATTCAAAGACTCTGGGCCCCTGGGACTGAGCATCGAAGTGAAAATATCTAATAGAAAATTCATTCAAAGCAGGGTCAACCTGTCCTCCCTGTGTTTCTGAAGCCAGAAAGTACTATGCACAAATGTTTCTGAAAAGCAGGAGGATTCTCTTGGTTTTGGCCTGGTACCTTACAGGTGTTGTGTAAAGGAGACCAAACATCTCGGGGGAAGATGGAGCACGAGATGACCTAAGGCACGATTCAGCGCTTCCCCTTCGCTGCTATCGAAACACTGCTCGCTCCTGTTAGAAACCAATTTAAAACCCCAACAAACAAAAGAGATCTGAAACCTGCCCAAGCATCAGCCAGCAGAAACACATGAGCAGCACCCAGGGGGGCTGTGAGCAAAGCCTGGGTCCAGCTGGATGCACCCAGCCTTCGTCTGCCAACCCGCAAAGTGACTCGGCGTTGGTTGCGAGGTCATCGCTCCTCAAGCTTGTAATGCTGCTGCGCCACGTGGGCTGGCGTAGGTCTATCACTGCGAGGTCATGAGGCTTCCAGAAAGTTGTTTTTATCTCTCATCTCTCCACTAATTATTTCTTTTACAGCCCTAGATGATTCCATTTTGCCTGCGTGTTCATCATCACCGTGATGGAGCTGACTCCAGCCCGCCCGCGGGAGGGAGGGAGGGAATGCACATTCCTGTTGCCTTCTGATAGCCAGCTCTCCTCCCTGACCTCTCCTGAGCAATGTCCAAAAGAAATGCTGAAAACCTCACATCCTGCAGTAAAAAGGGAGATTGAAGCACAGTTCTAAAAATACAATATTCTACTGCTGCTACATATATAGAGAGCAAAATCTAAACCAGGCACTTACTAAATGTATTGCACCAGCAAGTGTGTTTGCCTCTCCATTATTGTTATATATCTAATTGGATGGTACAGCTCTGGGGTTGCTCTGACAGATAGACACTGAACAAGCAAAACCTTGTGTTAACTTGGTTCAAAGTTGTCAACCGATGCAGCTCTGGAAACTACTCAGGAAAACATCTGCACAGAGAAAACAACACCTTTCCTACCCATCAGACTCTAATTTTTTGTGCATCTATGTGAATAAGGTTCTGTGGTACCTACAGAAATGTTAAAGTTCCCCATATTTCAGTTTTCCCACATGAGAAAGGATCATTCCCCCAGTCCCTCACACATAACAAGGCTGCAGGGCAAAGACAGAGTAGCTCTGGCTCTCCTGACCCCACACACTACCTCAGACCTGGGATGTGGGCTGTGAAAAGGACACTCCATTGTTCTCTCCAAGAGGACTTGGCACAATCCTTTTGCCCCACTGTTCTACAGGGAGCAGGGGTTTGGCCATGTTAGAGATTATGACATTTCGCCTCAAGAACGTCTCCAGAACAGAAATTCCAGTCTTTTTATCCTCTCCACTTCCAGCACAGTGTGTCAATGTATAACTATCTTCTCTCCAAAATGACACAGCCAAAGGTAGCCCCAGCCACAGAAACTCAGCTACCCTTGCAAATGCCAACCTATGGTAACACCCATCCAATGACAGAACACATCTCGGTATCTCAGTGCCCATGCTAAATATGCCATGCTTGTATCACAAAGCCATAGCAAATACCTGTACCCTTAGAGCCACAGACTGATGTCACCATTACTGCAGCTGCAATAGCTCAGTCTCCACGTTTCAGTGTGGTGTGGCCCGTTTGACTTGCCGTTACAGAAGGGAAAAACTGTTACTTCCATTAAAGCGAAACTTTTACTTCAATTAAAGTGAAACCCCAACTGTCAGCTCATGCTGAAATGCTGCAGTACAGCTGCCAGCTCCAGCATTTGCAGATAAAACAGTCAGGGGTCACAGGTTTTTGGCTAAGCTACAGCACAGAATTATAACCGCAAGTATATTCTGAGAGGTCCCGTTTCTCTCTCTGGTATTTGTTTGTTTAGATTTGTTTCCTTTATCTCTATTTCAAGCCATTGATTCTACATAAGCATGTTAATTCATTACCAGATTTTTTCAGCTATTTTCTTTGGCACTGGAAATGAGTTGTTTGCCTGCTAAATTAATCCAGCCACAATGTCACTTGCACACCAATCAACACTCCTATTCAGAAAGGTCAGGCAGAAAAGAAGATAGAATCACTTCTTTTCTTTTACCCAGAAAAGAATACTATAGGTTTCTGAACTCCAAAGCCTCAGAGGAGCAGGTCACATTAGCTCTATGCATGAAGATGCCTATTTGCCTGCATTTTCAGAACAAGGGAATACTGCTGGAACCTCCTCTGCCCTGGAGCTAAGCTTTCAAAGTGACTCCCAGTACTGGACCATTGCATCCCAATACATCCCTGGTACCGTGCCTCCGTGTGCAAGGGGGACACTCAGAGATGCTTTGAACTTCTGGACATCTCTGGGATCCTGGGGGTTTTAAAGGGTAAAATGGAAACTTACACAGTGCCCTGGGGTGGGTTTTGCCTCCTGATAAAATAGGAGAATTTTTACTGAGGGAATAAAAGGCAGCAATCTAACCTCATATATTCCCTTCTTTAACTTTGCTTTGTTAAAGGCTGTGGTGTTATAAACCCGAGGAAAAGGTGCATAAAGTTACAGGGAAATAAATAGTGAACTCTGCTTCTCTAAAACACTTGAGCTTTTTTCTTAACACTTCCACGTCCCCTGGCCACTGCCCGTGGTCTGTCAGCCACAACTGCACTGACTGCACCCCCAACAATGAAGTCAGTAAAGTCCCACCAGAAGGAAACTGCCCAGGACACATCTGAGACGCTGCTGGTGCTGACACCCTCAGGACAAAGACATTCTACCTCCAGACTTGCCCTTACATGCTCCTGACTTACCTCAGCTTTTTATCTTTACCTGCCACTGACTCAGGTATATGGAAGTGTCAGTATTGGAAAAAGCTCCCTAACATCTGTTCAAAGTTGTATTTCTTTGACATTCATAATGATGACCTTTGTCAGCAAATCATTTAGGCATGAAATTAATTTTGAGAATCAGTAATTCCACTGAATTTACCTGGATTACTCACATATTTCAAGCTAAAAGAGTACTGGAGTACTCTGTAGCATACAGTCCTATTCCTGACAGTGTAAAATGTTTCCAGTTGCAGAAAAACAGCCAGTAGTCACATACCGTTCCACTCTCCAACTCAGATTTCATCTTACAGGGCTTTTGTTTCATTTACACAATAGCAAGCCTACTTTCCTCTAAGGCCCATATGTTGCAACCAGCTTTAAAGGAACTTCTATGTGCATACATTACCGTTCCTTGCACGACAGAAGCACGTCGGTATTACTGATGTAATGCACACCAGTACAGTCAGCTGCTCTGAAGAGTGGTTTATTTTGCTGATTCTGGAAATCTCTCCATATGACAAGTGTTTCTAAAACATTGAAGGTACTACAGAGCTTAAGGTCCTCAAGAGTGCAATCATATTTTGTAACTGAATGACAGTAAGGAAGGCACTTGCAGCGTGAGCTCGCTCGCAGGACTCCTACGATTGACAAATCTAATTCACAGCAAATCAGTTTGGTTTTGCAACTACAAACGTGCAATGCCTGGAAAATGATCACTGAAGTATTTCATTAATATGTACAAAAGTAATCTTAACAACTGGAAACCATAGAGAAGATTTTAAACCATAAGCTAGGTACCAGTCACTCTTCCAGAACTAACTTATACCATCTTGCCCAGTACGTACGGACACATCTTGCTGAGTTTAAATATCAGAAAACACCAAACTGACATTAAATATTTCCATAGATAACATATGGTTTAACACATCAGTCCCCACTTGGAGTTGCCTAATGCATCTGAATCATGTTTTGAAATATAACTCAAGGTTTGGAAAATCTCTAAGGTTTTCAATAAATGGAGTTTAATGTCAAGACTACTCAAAGCAGCTGTTTCTACTAACCATGGAAAATCACATCCAGTTTTTTTTTTGCATGACCCAATGCAGAAATTATGTAACTTAGGGGTCTCATCCACCTCCACCCCCACCACTCTCCAAGGAGTAATATGCTTCACATGAAACTACAGTAAAATAACAGCACACATATCAGACCTTCATGTGTTGTCACTTATTACTCAAGAAAAGATGTTTGTGTTTAGTGCTCTACACTTCTGCTCAAAGTATGCTGATTTAATGGCTGCTCCAATGCTCAGCATCAACACTTTCAAGATACCTGAGCTGCATTCTTTGTGCCAACATCAGGAAGATGGAGTAGGCTGGAAGAGACAGGGTCTGTATGCATATCTGCTGGTCCTCTCTGCAGCCTTGGAGACTCTTGGGCAGGAGCTGCAGCCTGGAAATGTAGCTCCCCTCTCCAGATGTGCAATGACTTTCTCACTTCTCTGGAGTCTGTTGTCTACCCCAGGTCCAACCTGGCTCACTGACACCAGCTGTTACTGCCCACTCTCTGCAGAAATGCACTCTCACATTTTTCCACTGGACATTGTTTGTCACCCAAAGGACCCCTCTGAAGCAGCAGCACATTCATACTGCTTGCTCCATGCTCCAAACACCTCTCCATGCCGCTGCCAACATGACCAACACCATCATTAAAGGTGGAAGAAATGCAACCACCGATTTCCACAAACAAGCACAGGGGCTTTCAGACTGTTCTTGCCCTGGGGAGCACAAGCCAGTCATGGAGACTGATGGACTGTGTCATTTACAGAAACAGGTAACAAATAGACCTACATGCACAGGCCGTGTAGCTGCACAGGCTTGCCACACTCAGACCACTATTTCTTCTGCAAATCAAACTCAGTAGCACTGCAGAAAAGGGAGAAAATATTCTGCAAAATCAAGACCAATCCCTGTCATGGTTTGGGATCTATGAACTGCCCTGTATGCTACAAGTGCCAAACACAGGCCATGTTAATCTGCATAAGAACTCCTGCTGAGATTAAGAAGCTCGTGATGTTAACACCATCTACAGCTGCCCTAGAGTGCAAATCTTTTGGTGGACACCCTGCCACAGAGATAGGTAAACTAAAAACTAACCATTGACAAATACTACATTTCTTAAGGAACAGATCTCAACGTCTCCAAACCTGGACAGACAGACAGATGCTCATGGAGGTAATTTACTGTTAATTTACTGTACTTTCATGTCCTACTTGTAAAAGACGTGGAGGTTGCATCTTACAGTTTCTTAAATCTGACTTGATTACAGGTACAAGAGAGTTTGGTATGTTCAGCAAGGCTTGTATTAGCAGTTTTATGTTCTTTTAATCGCTGACATGGCACGTAAATAGCTTCCTCAATTGCTGCATACTTCCCATTCCTGAAGGAAGGCACACCCTTTGACAAAGATTAAGAGACTATAAAGTTAAATCCCTGTTTACTATAGGAATTAAATCCTCCTCTACTTACGGAAACAGAGCAACATATGCACAGGGGATCTACACACCCTTCAAGGAGAGTAAAAGAACAACTAAGGAGCACTAAAAATAATGTAAAGACAGCTTAAAGATTTGGGCCTGATGCTGAATCCTAAAGTGAACAGGATGTCATCACAGCTGGGTAATGTTAAGGTTCATGCAAATGACTGGAAATAAAAAGCACTTTGCGTTGTTTTACTGCAGAGGACTAAAGAGATACCCCGTGGTTTTCCACTGAAGTTGTCCATCACCAGCCCGAGGCAGCATGTTCCTGGCCTCCCTTGGACATTTGCTTTCACATGCACGTTCCTTCCTCTCAGCATATAAAGCTGCACTGCTTACGTCCATGGTCTCTCTATTACAGTAAAACAAATACCTCTGCAGCTTTTCTTTCACAGCAGGGAAACCTGCAGAACACAGAGATCCTTGCTAACATTTATAAAAAGTCTTCCCTAGGCTGAAGGATCTTTAGTTTTCCTTTGACAGGCAGCATGTCACTGTCCTAATCTGGATTCCCACAACGTATTCTTGAGATGCTCTCAGAGGAAAAGCAGTTGAACAGTTGAGAATGTAGACTAACACTCTGGTGACTTTGGGTCCATTTGTCACGTACTTCCAGAGAAGTGACTTCATTTCTGTATGGTTCTGTACACTTTTGTAAAAACTGGTGGATTTCTGCCTGTGGGACCATCTCTACAGCAGCTCCTGGTACCCCTCTCTATGCCTATGGGCCTGAGCAGGAACTGTCAAGAGCACATGGAAGAAGATGCAATATTTACAGACCACAAACAAGGGCTCAAGCTCAGCTTTGATCACAGGCCTTGTGAACAGCACAAACATATTCCTTGCCAGCAAACCCAGAGAGTTCCTGTTTAAAAGTCCAGCAGGGGTTAAGCCCAAATGCTTGACTTGTCTCCCCTATGTCCACTGCACAGAGGCAGCCGTGGCTGCAGGGAGCATTAGGAGGGATGAGTCCTCCAAAAAACGTTTCAAAGGCTGTAGTACTTTCCACATCACTGTAAATAAAAAGGCTTACCACAGGAAAGGAAGCTCAGATCAAATACAAATATTGTTGTACAGGAAAGCACTGAGAAGCAAGATGGCCATTTCCATCCCATATAAATGCAGACAACCAAATGTTCAAATACACACGCTCCCAACTGTAAAAACCCCTCTCTTGTTAGGTGCCTGTTCCACAAGGGACAAGCAGCAAACTTAGCATCAGGTTTCTTTTAAATCATCAATTTTAAAATGATAACCCTTCTTTCAGAACCTCCAATAGGAAGTGAACACGTAGCAGGGGTACTCACTCATTCCTCTCCAGGCTGATGACTAGATGTTTCCTTTCAGCTTGTATTGCAAACTGCAGCAGCGCTGGGTGGTTCTGAAAAAGGAAAACAGAGTTGGCTGAGTCCAGGCCCAGAGCACAGCATCCTGCACCCACTCTGCCAAAAGCTTGGCCACCAGTCTGTCCTCGCAGGATCAGGCTCTGCTTGGGAGGAGCAAGCAGCTACAAAGAGCAGTGTTTCGTGTTGTCACAGCTCCTTCGCCACAGCATAGTGCAAATAAACATCAAGGAGCAGCATGGCACTGCACAGTTTCACACCCAGGTCTTCTAGACACCGTGGTATGCCCTTAAGCAAGTGCATCACTTGCAACTTTGCACATGAGAGTGCCTCTTGCTGGGGAAGATAAGCACAGTGATGCAGTACACGTCGGGCACGTCGTCAGCTCCAGGAGACAACTGATAGAGTTTTGGTTTTTCTTTTTCCTCTCCATTAAACACTAACACCAAGGATCAGTCTTGTTGTACTATCTTTTTAAAGTGAGATACAGGTCATCAGGTTTGGGCTTTGCATGACCATTTTTGGTTTAAAATATCCATGTTCAAAGCTAGTCTTAAGAGCAGACCTGCAGTGCTGTGACCGTGGCCTGCAGGATGGCTCTTACAGAAAGGCTTTTTCCCTTAAGGCTGAGTATGCTAAACATTCTCATGTAGAACTGCACATATGATCTAAGACCATCATGGAAACTAAACATAAAGTACACTCATCCTGAACTAGTTATTTTCCCTCTGAAGAGCTAAACATCTTAATATGTATTTTAAACTTTTTTAAAGGAACAATTAAGTTTCAGCTAAAAAAAAAGAAAGAGATAATTGGTGTTGGAGCAATTAGAAATATTGGCAACAGCATTATCAAGTATCTGTGAGAACAACAGATGAAGTATTTGTACATGTACAAGCAATTAAGAGAATTTTCTAAACAAGACATCAGCAGCAGAGCACCCGGAAATCCCAGTTGCACTCCAGCATGGAGCAGGGATCGGGACATCTGGATTGCATTTTCAGCACCATCACGACTGTGAGCAATCTTCAGATTGCCCTGCCCCTGACTATAAAAGTAGCTCTTTTTCATCTCAAGCATCCAAAGGTAAATCCATTATTTTTGTTTGGCAGCTGTGAAGGAGCATCAGGAAGGTCTGGTGATGCGTTTGCCCTCGGCAACAGGAGGGAGCAGAGGCTCAAACACTTGTTTGCAGAAAGGGGCAGCGCACCTATGCAGGCCCTTGAAACTGCACTTCAAATGAGAAAGCACAGTTTGCAGTATACTAGTTACCCTTAATCCAAAAGGCTGAACTCACATATATTTTAAGGCTGTTTACACTTAACTTACATTTCATTAAACAAACTTACTGGACTGTGAGTCGGTATTTCCTTGGTTTGAAATTCCGACAGTAGCTCAATCCATCAGTTGTTCCTCTGTACACCCAATGTGCTTTTCCCAAGATTTATGTCAGCCCGCTGCAGTACTGAAGCAGGGTGATGTTAGGGTTACAGCATTTAATTGATTTATTGGGAAATGTGGTTAAACTTGTGAATTGCTACAGCGGTGCCTTGACGGAGCGGCGGCTGCGTGACAGGCAGAGCACCCTGCCCATGACATGGAAAGGGCATGTCAAGTGGCTTGGACAATTGTAGATGCTTATTCAAAAGCGAAATTATAAGGAGGCTGTTGCAGAGTAAACAAAATTGTAATTTTGTTATAATAAAAAACCAGCTGACAGCTCCCTGGTGCTCTCAGACAGTATTGAGCACAGATTGTGACTGAGATACCGGTGCCTTCTTCCAAGCGCCCTGCCCTGC
This sequence comes from Colius striatus, assembly GCF_028858725.1. NCBI lineage: Eukaryota > Metazoa > Chordata > Aves > Coliiformes > Coliidae > Colius > Colius striatus. Next base: position 36,235,221 of record NC_084766.1, read on the forward strand.
TGCTCATGCAAATTCAAACGTGTTTTCCCTCTCCCCGTGCAAAACAGCAACAATATTGAAATTCTGCATCTATGTGAACTTTGCAGAAACTAGATCCCACCAGAATGCTAAATAAATGTTTCAGACTATCCTTGGCATTCAGCAAACACATGGGAGTCATTTGTTGGTATGAATATTTAGAGGCAGTGTTGATTACCACTTTAACATTAGTGCATTGGTTCCAAACCCTGTAGATATACATACTATAGCATTTTGAGGAGGAATATACAATTAATTACCATATAACACTGTAAATAATTAAGATATTACAGTAGCACAAATGGATTCTTTGCAGCTAAAGATCCTCTGTTAATATTTAAATGATATCTACATTTATTCATGAGCTCACGATGGCATTTATTTGTCAGTCAATTGCTGTTAGGAAGGTGTAAAGTTAAAAAGGCAACTGCTGAATAAAACAGACCTTACAAGACAAAATCATGTCTTGGAGAAGCCCTAAAGCTGAAACTTCTTATTATGGAGCACCATGTGCCAAGTTAGGAAAGAGGACTTGCTTTGCAGAAGAGCCAGGTTCAGATTCTTACTTTACCGTAGATTTGTCTTGTGAAGAAATGGCTCATTTCCTTGCCTACCATCTGGGGAGAGATTAAACCAGACTTCTTATTTGACTTGCACTCATAGGCTTACACACAGTAAAACTACACACTGCTCAGGTGGTATGGCGACACAAGCACTTCAAATCATACATTTCTAATGGGAAAGAAAAATACCTGTCATTCAGACAGGGCTCTTTAGGTGGGTTTTTTTCCACCCTTTTTTAAATGTATACACTGGTGAAACAAATTCAGATCTTTACTCTTTTTTTGCAACTATGGTGGAGTCACCCCTACAGTATTTACACGTCTTACTGCAAAACCTTAAAAGCTCGCTTTGAGTCTCGTGAAGCACCGTAGTACTCTCCCCTTACAATCAATATTTTCAAAGCTGTCTCGCAAGATGAAATGGGAATTACTATAAATACAGATATTAGATGGCTGATTTATGTTTTCTGTTTAGAGTAATTGAAAAAGCACACTGTGAGGGCACAAACTCTCCTGCCTGGAACGTTTCAAATAGAACCACTTGTTCTAAGCCTTTCTTAAGGACCACAGAAATAATTCCATGCTGATACCACGACTCATTCCTACACATTCCCTTTCAAATCATCAAATGTGAAGGGGAAGTGAACCTTATGAGAGTGGCATTATTTAAACCATAATAAATGATTGTATATGGTTCTACCTTCTTTTATCTACAGACCTATGTTTTCTAGTTCTTCCTACTCCTAACTACAGTTTGCTGTTTCTAGTTAGCAACGGTTTTTGTGGTGTAAGAGAAGGTTTCATCGAGGCACACAAACTGTTCCCTGCTATCCTAAGAGGCAGAACTGACTTCAGAGTGATTGAAGTAGTACTCTCAGTAAATTTCCCCTCTTATTTAGAGGATTTACTTTCAAAACCTACAACAAATTGTACCAGCAGAAAACAGAAACACAGTTTCCCCAATAATTTGCTCCTTGCTTGTTTGCTTGTGGCGGGATGTTGGTTTGAATTGGCATTAGTGGAACTTAATATTCTGAAGGAAATTAGTGAAACAGTAAGTTAAAGCTGAACAAGAATTCCCCCTGACAAAGCAGATGAAAAAAAATGAGGAAAGCACTACTTGAACAGCTGGAAGTTGGTGAGACAGTAGCTTAGTTCTGAGTCAGAAGTTTTCTTCTTTTCTTACAGCTGAACTAAAATCATCATGCACCAGTAAAACTAGCTTAGCTAGTACATTCTTTTTAAGTGCTAGTAATCACATTGATCTCCAGGTCTTCACACAGCAAGATAAAAGAAAGGATGGTTTGGGGATTAAGGGCTTCCCCTGTGATCCTGGAGGTAGTGAGTGTTGAGAGTCTCTACCCGAACCACAGACTTGTGTCTTGGCTGAAACTGCATTTCATCGTGGGAAACAGCAAATTCCTCCAGTTGAGCCAACCTGTTATATACCTCATCTTCTTCATTTACCTTTTCTACCTGTTTCCTCCAATATGCCTTTGCAAAATGCTCACAGCAATGTATTTTACCCTACTGTCTTTGTGTAGCATATAAACATTTGAAAGGTGAGTAAATAGGTACCTTCCTTCTGGTGAGGGCATCAAGGCAGTACAAGAACAGTGGCTCAGTGACATCTTTTTGACCACCAGTTGACACCAGAATATGTTCCTGAAACTTCAGCATGTATTATGAACAAAACTACACACACAGCTCATTCCTGCAGAAACCACCTGCTCACAACTGGCTGAAGACAACAAGGGCTGTTGCCTTCTAGTTACTTGGTTTCTCCCCACACTAACACACGTCATACCAGACTTGATGATGTTATAATCTAATTACACTACCAGGGGATAAATTTGGAGTAATTTTTAAGCCAGACTCAAGCTGTGCAAAAAGCACCAACATTCACTTTAAGGATACAATCCTACTTTCTTTCTCCTTTATGCTCCTGAAAACAGAAATTTCAACACCCACAAAAAAGTGAGAGTGGTAAGTTCATGTAAGTTCACCTCTGAAGCGTAGCTCTGGAAATGAAGGACTTCAAAGATACATCAGATGGTTACATTCCACACAAATCTAGGTGCTTTTTCTGGTATCTGAAGAGCTAACATCAGGAATTAGAAATTGCATAAGTGGGGAAAAGAGCACATTACTTCCAGTAGGGATAAATCTATGCTATTTTCTGCTAGCTATATGAAAGTATCTTTTCCCCCTGTATTTATCATACACTGATGTTCTGTGTTGGTGCCTTCAGAAGCTAAAAGGTAAGTTTATAGGTATCAGATCACTGGGCTAATATTACTCCTCTACTATCTGTAATAGACAAAGAGGGAAAAGCTGGGAAATCTGTAAGAAATGAAGGCACCTAGGGAATCCTACCATGATAACTGGAATTCAATCCAACAAATGCAAGCTGTCCAGAGAGTATACACATTTAAGACCATTGCAATCAGCAACAAATACTGTAAATTGCATGCATTGCTTTGGAAATCAATAAGCATTTCTTCCTTTCCTTCTGGCTTCTGTTTAGAAGCAAACACAAGAGGTTATGTCTCATGCAAACACCTCCAAAACCAAGTGATGTTTCACATGGACATGAAAAGTATAAACATTTAGTTCATACTGTTTTGCAGGTTCCTGAGGGCAGTGAATTCAGCTGTGCTTTCGTTACTGTCGGATGACAAGCATGTATCCCTGTGGCTGTATATAATGAGCAGCAACAAAGAGCAGCAGCTTTTTTTTCTTTAAATAGCATAGCAAAGACTCACAGCCCCTTAACAATTTGGCTGAGCCCCTCCAAGAATGCAGGAAGTCAAAGAACTTCCCAGTTTGTTCATTTTATAGTGATTCTTTGAAAAGAGAATGATGCCACTCCTCTCTTTCTTGCTGACTGTACAAATAGATGCAAGATTCTTCTGTCTTGAAGGAAAAACTTCTAATCTGAATTTATATCTTTATTTTTCCCCACCCTTTTTCTTTCCTCCTTGTATAGTAGTAGTCAGGCTTTTCCACTTTTTCCCTGTTTCCTACATTGCCCACCACAAGACACAGCAGGAATCATTGCATACAAGGTCCAAAAGCAAGGACAGGGCAATGGCAGCATCTCTCCTGCCCTTCCCCTGGTTTACTTACAGGAGCAGAAGACCCCATCATGAAGCTAGTGTGATATGCACAAGCCAGGAGCAACAGGACGACCTTGGGAATGGCCTGAATTCATCAGGCTTCTCTTCACAAGCTAAAAAAGATATTCAACTAAAATGTAAAAACAAATCTCTGAGTGCACTGTCTCTGTACCACTGGCAGTCCCAGCTCCAGGTTACTTGGCAACATCTGCTGAAGCTCCTACAAATCCCTGTAAGGGGCTGTTTAAATTAGCAGTTCCTTGATCACTGTTGGTGTCCCAAGATCCTTATCTACAGTTAAAAATTCAAGCAAATAACACTCAAGAAAGAGGAAACTGAGAAGTTAATTGTGCCAGACCAAAATCAATAAAACTACACAGTTCTAGCACACAGTTTCCTGGTTTCCATGCTGAAATACAAAGCTAATGACTACTCTGGGAAAGGGAAAGCATGCTCACAATTCAACTACATCCTTTTTGGGAGCTATTCCTGATTTAGAGTTCTTTTAAAATTAAAGAATAACTTAGCTAAAACACGTTCAAAATGCCAGAACATTATGAATCAAATATTTCAGGAGCAGATCCAAAAGAGCTAATTTGATGTTTTAAAGAAATCTGGTGATTTGGAATCAGCTGAGTTGTTATGTTATGAATTTTGAAGGGTTGTGGAGGCTCCTTCTTTGGAGGTCTTCAAGACCCACTTGGACATGCTCCTATGTGACCTGATCTAGGTGACCCTGCTTCTGCAGGGGGGTTGGACTGGATGATATCTAAAGGTCCTTTCCAACCCCTACCATTCTGTGATTCTATGATTTATTGGGTCTCAGTGAAATGCCAGGCACGAAAGCTGAATTCATCATACACAGCATATTTTCATTATCAGGCACTGACATTGCACTAAAACACATTTTTGTGCATTTGGGCAGCTAAACAGGGATTAGCAGAAAGATCAACAACTTCATACATTAAAGCAAAGAAAGGTAAAATGCGTTCTTTCATTCTAATTAAATGTAAGCAGTGCAAATAGGGCAGCCTTGGTTTTTAAAGCAGCCATCCAATTATCTGCTGAACTGTACTGGTTAAAAACAGGTCAAAAATCAATACTCTCTTTTCAGGACAAACTTTGAAACAAACATCTTTCAAGAATTCCTAAAAACAAAGTAGAGAGAATCAACATGAGAGAGCTATGAAAAAGGGGACTGGTGTTGCCAACACTCCGAAACAGCCGATGGGGAGCGAGCGTCCCGATGCTGTGTTTCGGGATGTGGTTTGGGAGGATGGATACCGTAACCCAGACCAGTCAGTGAGAGGTATTGAATCCCTTCCTGTATCTTTGCAGCAGGATGGATGCAAACCAACACAAACCAACATTCAGCCTGTATTCATTGCAGTTCTCTGCGTGCCTGGTGACCTGGAAGGAGCCTGCTCTGCATCTGGGAGCGGCTCATGCCTTAGATTCACGCATCGCAAAGGAAGGAAGGAAGGGAAATGCAGCAACATATGGTTTTGACTGAATGGAAATGACTGCACCAAACTGTGAACTCAATTGTGTGTTAAGAACAACTAATAAATATAATGAAAAAATACATATGCTTTTAGGCAGCCCTGGCTTACTGTGGTGTACCCCAAACAGACCCGTTCCAGGTGCTGCCTGCCATCTCTTTGAAGGACTATGTCCACAAAACTAAGGCCACAAATTTTTGTCATTCAGGTACTGACCCAACCTCATGGAGCACAAGACTTTCCACCCAGACCATCAATACAACTGGTATGTCCTCAGCTTGGAAGCAAGTCAAGAGCAGGAGTGCTTTTTAATCTGAGTTTGATGGAGGGGTGTGTTTGCTATCACAACCCACTCCCTAGATGGGAACTGGATGGAAAGACTGTGCCCTGCCTGTCCTCTGACATACTGGGACCTCACCAAAGAGGTGGGGCAGGAGATTGATTGCACCAGTGCAGGTTTTATCTTCCTGAAAGACCTTCAAATGCTAAGGTCTTTTTAATAGTTTAAAAAGACTTGTTGAAGGGTCTGGTTTAAAAACCAGTTAGAAAAATAAATCTACTCCTGCATTGTTTTTCCTTACTGTGCTGCCCCAAAAGGTTAAAACAGAAACACATGCAGTCCTGTAAGTCTCTGAGGGAGTGTCTGCATGGGGTGGTTAGACACCACACAGCCTTGGGGGTCCAAGAGGCACGTGGCAACTCATCCTTCCAGCACCTGCTGCTCTGTCAGGTCTGCTCATGGCAGCCTTTGACTGTCACCTCTGGATGTTGATGGGTCACTCTGTTAGAGGAATGTTTAACACCTGGAAAGTTCAGAATTTTTTGCCTGACTCAAAAACAGACTAAAACCTGGCACAGGAATGAAATAACCTGGAATTCACTCAAAGTAACCCCGTAGTTATGATACAGTATTTACACTGTGCGTATGAATCACAACTGTTCATTCTGCTATCAAACAGATGGAAGCAAAAGCACCTCATTGTTGGAATACATTATGTGCTGCTTAAACAATGCTTCGTGGAAGGCTGTGCAAAGAAAACAAACATGTCTGTTCTGTAGTAAAGTGTTACAAAACAAGAATTAATAGAGCTAGCAGCCAGGAAGCGATTGCAGTGGGTCTGGGTAGTCTTAGTTATTGAACTCGTTGCAGACAGTCCTTTGCAATCTGGGTAATTGTAATGTGAATGGACAGCTGTTGATGTTTGCCAATTTAAAATGCATCTGAACTTTTTTTGAGGACTATGCTATGTAAGTTTAGTAGATCCCTTTTGGATTTAAAACTATGTGTAGCTTTAAAAGTAGAATTCTTCCTCGTTGTAAGGACACTGGGGACTGTGAGCACCTTTTACTAGGAGTCTGAAACATCATATTCTTCAAATATACTAAAATAAACCAAGGTCAAGCATGGACTGTGTCAAAGACAACTAGCTCCCCACTGCCATTATTTTATGCACCTTATCCCCTTTGTCCTGCCATGCTTTCTGAGAGTGTTCCCATCCAAAAGCTCTACATCTTACCAGTCACACACCCACTGTGTTTTAAGAGAGCAGGATCTGCGCAGCAAACCTGACCCTCTTTCAAAACAGCTCTCCTTCCATGCACATAATTATTGCAGCATACACTTATGGGGAACTCACAATGTGCTGTGCACTGTGGGGAAGAAGAATTATGATGACAATTACTTCTAAGTTCCAAATGATAAGAAATGCCATGTCCTCCAGATGAGATCTGAAAATGCTCTCAACAGTGGGAGCTGTGTGGTGTGCTGTGTGGCACAAGCAGATGAGCTCTGTGTACAAGCCAAGGGGACTGTAAGCACAATGTACTTGTCTATGCCAGGGAAGCAGCAGGTCAAGGGAACTTAATTTGCTGTTTCACAGCCAACAGCAAATTAAGTCCATTCTGAACTGTGCCCACCATCTGAGCCACTCGCCCACTCCTTACGTCCCTTCAGTGTCACCTGCGTTCTCAGAGCCTCCTGCAACAGTCCCAGCATGAAAGTTTCCCCACATCCATACAGAAGGGTTACAAAGCCACTGAAGAGCAAAACCCAAAACCACAGGCAGCCCTCTCCCAATTTTTCCATGGTTCAGCTGACACGGAAATAAGTAATGAAAAATACAGTAGTAACTGTGTCCACTGAGGAGCAAACCGAGATGGCCACACATTTCACTGAACTGAAAGTCAACTCAGAATGCTTTAAGAGAGCCCATAAATTATTCTATCACTGAAAGAGGATTTCAGATGCTTTTTGTCTCCCGTCAACACAAATCTGGCTGGGCTCAGTAAGTTATATTAAATGCACATGTATCTCCTTCAAGCCACATTTCATGCTCTCCAAACATCTTTCTCTAAATTAGTTCCTTTCATATTCCTTGAAAAGCTCAGTTCTTAATTAGGAAAGACTTCTGATTTTCCATTTTCATTAATTCATTTGATTTCAAGGTTTTGAAGCCAGAGTAATTGCGACTAAATGAAGCTTATTGAAAGGCAGAAAGATACAATCCGTTTCAGACAAAGAGAAAGTTAAGAATTTATTTTAATGCAAGTAAAGGGTAGGTCTCGATGTCCTGGCTAAACCGAATCCTTGACAATGCAACAATCTCCGGGGAAACAGTGATATATGTTTTGCTTCTCTGAAAGAACTCGAAGGGTTGGCTACATTAATGCTTAAATCACTTAATTATTTGGCTTAATTCACATGCTGTTCTTTGCTTTCAGATCCCCCCTGCTCCCCTCCAATCACATTGCTCGACTGCACCAGGCTTGTGCCAAGACCTCTGAGCTCAGAATTCACTCTCTCTAAACATCTTTTCATATTATGTGGCTCAGATTAAATCTTCTTTGCTAATTTGTTATTGCAGTCACAGATGTGCTTCTGGATTCAAGTTCCCTTTCGCATCACAAATACTGGAATGCGAACCAGAAGTGAGAGCTGGTATCTCATTTCCACTCTTTCAAAGTGTAATTTGTCTCTGATGATCTTTGGAAGATGAAGAATGAGTTATGCAAAGACATTATTATTCTTTAAACCAATGGAAGAGGCAATTTCACTCCAGTCTAGAGCTACTCAAGATGACAAACTTTCCAAAGCTGTACTTCCAAGACACATGAATCACTTCTAGATCATGGAATGTGCCCTAAGAGAAAGGAGGATCTGAAGATTTCCTCATAAAGCAAATGATAACTGCAAACCTGTGGGCAGCATCTCACATTTTTCTACTTCATTAGAAAGAGACTTTACTTAAAGAGACCCAGTCTATGCATTTACATTCGCATAGAAAATAAATAACACCACGCAGTGTAGAAAGCTCAGAAAAGTTATCTAGGAAAGTACTCCTTAAAACAAAAACATATGTCTTCTTCTGAATGATATCCAGAGATTTAAAGTATTAATGACAGGTCTAGTTCTTGCCACAGAGACAAAACAAAGATGAAAATGCCATTACCACTCATACATAATCAAAAGTCTACAAACAAAAATGTATGTATTAATTGTAACATGCACTTTAAAAGATATTTGACTAGATTACAGAAGGCCAATATGCATCTCATTCCTCCTGTAGATAGTTTGCAGAAGTGTTTTCAATTGCTAACGGGGTTTATAGGAAATCTCCTTCATTTCTTATCTTTCAATAAGAAGCTGCTATAAAATGATATGTCTAGAACAAGCTCACTCATGGCATTGGATAAACTTGTGAGTCTCAAAGATAACCCCCGTGTCGAGGTTATATAAATTGATATTAAAGCTCAGCAAAGATCTGCTTTACACTAAATCATCTAGAAATAGCACACCCTTTCTCTGTTGAAGGGCATGAGGTACATAACTGAAGAGGAGGTAAAAACAGATAATCAGTTACTTCAGTTGGCTTCAGGGTTAGTGCTGAAATTTTCAGCCCCTTAGAGAAGCAGCAAAAATCAATATAGAACAGTATTTTGAGATAACAAAGAAAGAAACATCTCAAAGACATTTGCAACGTGTGATAGAAGTATGAAGGAAAGTCGCTGTCACCTTCAGCTGCTCTGCCACACGGTGTAAGCGAACAAAATATCCCCGTTTCTTCTCTGAACTCATTGCACAGAGTCAGAACTCGGGAAAATGAAAGTTCTGCAGAAGGCTTGTAGAATGTTTCAATTACCCAGCCTCAGCCTCATGGACCAAGGCTGCTGGCTGCTGGCGTGACGCATCCGGAGGGACTGTGGGAACACGGCTCTGACCGTGGCTTTGCGATGATGGGAGAAAGCTGCATTTGGTCGTGCAGCTGAGAGATGAGGAGCAAGTGGACTTACATGCTGCAAGCTCTGTTTTAACTGTTCTTTGTTTAACCAGAACTCTTTCCAAGATCTGCCTATGCACAACCCAGGCTACCAGAGCATCCCATCACAGAAGAAGACTATCTGTCTTTCTGTACAGATGTCATCTGGACAGATGTTGCCTTTGCATTAACATATCATTCAAGTGTGTTATTACAATGTTTCCCCCTCTTCTTGCCACTATTAGTTCCAGGAGTCCTGCTCTGTTTTGCCTTCCTTCCCCAATACAAGGAGCCAGTGAATTAGCACAGGTAAGAGAGGAAAGAGAAAGGCCGCCTGAGACAAGTCTATTTTATGCCGTTTTGTCTGAGCCAAGGCAGCAAAGCTCTGACAACACATCGATTTAAGTGTTGGGGACAGAGTCAAATTCTCCTTTTTATATTTCAGTTTCAGACTTCCCCCACTCCTCCCCCCCAAGGTTTAAACCTCTATGGAAATGTTAATCCAACAGTTTCCCCAGAGATAGGCTATGATACACAGAGTATTTAGGTACTTGCACCAGATAAATTGTGTGCCATATGCTATTGAATTGCCATCAGCTTTGCAGATTTATTGTCTTCTGAGGGAACATTCTCACTTTTAGACACAGAGGAGCCTTTTTCCCTTTAGACCTAGAACTACAAACCATCTATCCTTTGCAGCAAAAAAGATTAAAAAACAAAAAAAGGAAAGATAAAATGAGAACAGAAAACACATATTTTCCAGCTTGGCATTGGGAAGAACTGGTAATCACAAAAGAGATACATTACTGAGGAGCACTGAGTGAAAACAATCTGTTGAACACCTGAAAATTTCTAATAGGGCAACCACAGTATTATCTGCCCCAAACACACCACACTCTGCATCCCATCCACTTCCTTCACAGCTACCGACACAGAACTGCAGAAAACGTACTGAAAGGAAACAAAACCAGAGTCACAAACAGCTCTGGACTGAATCTGTTTTCATTCAGATGATTCTTCAAATAAAAATACCCCACTCCACCCCAAACCCATCACCATGGCTCTGTTCACTGCTAATTAAAAAGCAGACAGCTCTGCAACACTGCCCATGTGACCGACCAGGACTTTACAACCTCAGTGTCCCAGAATGTGCTTTGAATTACTTCATGCTTATTGTAAACACTTGAAATTGTCATCTCAGGATTTGGTCTATTTATGATGCACTGCAGTTAAATCCCCTCCTCCCTTCCCCCTTCCTGAAAGTCTTTTGAAGCTTTGACGCTTCTTTGACGAACAGATGACACAGATACAAATCTGCTGCTGCCACCCAACATTGTTTATGGTGTTTTGCTCCCAGAAAGCCACTGAAGCACCTCTGGTGAAGCCTGATTATTTCTGTGTAACAGGTTTCCCATAAAATCCAGAAAAACACACAAAAGAGACTTCTCTCAGCTTTCAAAAGGTTACTCTCCCCATGCAATTCATATACTTTGGAAAGAGGCAACAAGGAAAGTGCTACTACAGGATACAGTCAGCAGTTCACATGGACACTCTATATTATATCCATAACTTGTTGCAACAGAATGGTTTATACATCTCTTTCTTGAACCTCCAAAATTCCTCAGAGGATGCCCTCAGGCTGCCTACTATTGCTTTCTGAAACTCTCTCACATGTTCCTATCACTGCTGCAATGGAGCACCTATGAGGCAGAGTTGTGCCCCTATCTCCAGTTACAGATGAGCAACTGCCTCACAGAGAAGCTAATTGATTTGTCCATGATGACATGGGACCTCTGCAGCACAACACAAAATTCAACAAGTGTGTCCAGAGTCCTACTTCCTCCCCAAACCAAACCTCTTTGGGATATAAATAACCCAGTCTCCGTGGCACCCTGATCCATCTCTGTGATTTCAGTGTCCATCCTTGAATTAATCATAAAAATTAAAAGAACAAACAAAAGACTTAGCTTCTGACAGGGCATTTTCTCTTAGCCAGTTAAGACAGGATTATAGCTAATGTTTTAGAGGTCTATGTATTATAAGGTAATGTATTCTAATAATTGAAAAAGAAAGAAAAGCTGTGAGGCAGCAGTGTTCATCCTTGGCAAGAAACAGAAGTGTTGCCTAGGAAGATTTAGGTATTTAAAAACTCTGAATCCCCCAAATCTTATTATCTGAAATGCAAAGATGGCAAAATTTTGCAAAGTAGGTTTTTATAAAGGAGAAAGAATGGTCTCCACTTTACATCCAAACATAGAAAATGTGGCTTATGGGAGCTAAGAGGTTCCTACTCCATGTCGAGCTCCACTCATTAGCAGCTATTTCTCTGGCTTTTCTGAAAGTGGAGTGCACTCTCAGAGACTTCAAAGCTTTGCTTCCTCACTATATGCATGTAAATACATCCTTTTCTCATTATCGTTATTACTGAGCTCTTACTTGCTGCCTTGTAAGGCCATTCTTCTTGTCCCTGCTAGACAGGGAGCATATCTAACAGTGACACGGAAACTAATTACTCCCTCTTACTTTGCTGCAGCCATTTATATACTGGAAAATTTATCACATCTCTGCCCAGCCTCTTCCTCTCTAGACTGACAGTTCCAGGTCTTTGGTCCTCAACCTGAGCCACAATTTAAGACCTTCAGCCATTCCTGGCACTTGTCCCTGTGTTCTCCCCCAGTGACTATTCTCCTTCCTGGTAATGATTCAATGAGGATTCAGCATGAAACACATACAGTGTCCAGGGCTGAAGTCTCCCATGAGACTCAATGCCTCAGCAGTCTGATCCACAGCCTCTTACCTACATTCATGACTACTTTAACCACGAGATTATTAATGAACAAATTTGCATCCCACTGTTGCTCTTGAGCCATTCAACACTCCTCTTTTTTCCAGAAAGCAAGAGGCCCAACCTTTCATTGAGGTATGCACCTAAACTACTGGATTACCACTCCTTTACAGCCATTATAATAGAAATTAAAAGCCTTGATGCTGCCCTGTGTTGTGTATGTAAATGGAATTCAACAACACGAGTCTATGAAACTTTGCCTGTTAAAACATGACATATTGCACCAGACTTCTGGTTTTTGTACTCCTGAGTCATACAAGTCAGCAGAATGCAGAGAGAAAAGCTTCTGGAAGGGTTCATTAGCGTCTCTATAAACAGCAAGTATTTGACAGATATGGGTACCACTATGTTGTATCACAAAGTGTCAGCAAACACAGTATGTTTAGAGAAGGACTTTGATGAACAGGAGCAAGCCAGAATCTTCTGGAAGGTTTAAAAGTATATATAGCCTTTTTGGAAATTTTCCTCCAGGTTGATCAACATATAAATAGAGAAGGGCTCTGCAGGGGTTCCCCCTACTGTGCTGACTTCCTGAGATACTGGGGGAAGAACTGCTTTAGAGCTATATCACAAAGCTTAAATGCAAAGTCTTGCTCACCAGAAGACTGAATAGTTTCAGAGAGGAACTCAGATGGACAACTCAAAGAGGTGGACAAGAAAATAACATTTGGGGACTGAATATATTGGTTACACTTACATAAAGAATTGGGAAGAGCAAAGATGCCACGTGTATACACATCCCCTGAGGGATTCTTGAGCAACTGACTCTGCACTGCCTTAGCTGAGGGATGCTGCAGTATTCCCTCAGACAACAGTTATTTGCTTTTACATGGAGTCTGTTTTAAAAGAAACCTAAATTTCACTATATGTTTGATAAAGACAACTGTCCCCTCCCCCTGTATAACTGAGTCAATTTAGTTTGTCAATCAAAATTCTCAGATAAGAATGCCTTGCACATACAAACTTTACCTTAGGCTAAAGACATGGGACAAGGTATTTCCTTTCCATGTATCAAAGCTGTGACGGTCACATTGCATCAAGAGACAAGATACAGCTCCCTAACATTGAAGCAGCAAATTTGCACATTCTGAGAGATACAGAGGGATCATTTTTGGGGGACAGGTAAAGACAGCAATCAATTGCCAAATGACTTTATTTTGTACTAAATGAGTTTCTGAATATCTCACAGTAGACTGTCAGGTGCCAGGCAGCACAGCGAACGAATAGATCATGAAAGTACTTTCACTGTTGCTCTTGAGGAACTTCTGAAACAAGACAAGAAAATATACACACAGAAAAACACAGAAATGTAAAATGGCATGATGCTTGCTGAAAAAAAAAACCACCAAGCACACTGTGGTGTTTCCAAATGATTTGGCTTGATTGTGAGGGCTAATGTAAGTATTCACATTCAACTGAAGCACTACATCTTGGTGAGAAACAGCTTTGCGTTTTACCAGTGACGTATTGGTTTGTCTTTCATGGAGAATGACAAAGATTTGGTTGGAAAAACCAACTAAGATTGTCTTTGAAGGCTTCAAGCAAAGACTGGAGTCTTCATCTAAATCGCTTTGTAATGAAGTCTATGTGTAATTTCTTGGTAGTTCTGCACACAAATAAATGAATCCAATTTCCCTTTCTCACCTGCACAAAATGATTAGGATTGTAGGAAATATTGACCTGGATAATGCCCACACTTGCAGTGAATGAATACTGCTTTTCTTTCTGCAATAATATGGAGGGGTTTTTTTCCACTGCCTAGTGCTAAAATTAGAACATATCTACATATATGAAGTTCATGACATTGGCAAGTATGTTACAAGGACACACTGATAAGCTCTTTGCTTCTAAAGGTAATTCCTTCCTAATAATACCCCTGAGCAGAGCAAAAACCCTGACAGGAATTTCACACAATGGTATATATCCTCCCTCTCAACCACTTGCTTTCATGATTTGATTTCGATCGTGCTTAAACCTTATTTAGCCATTTTTTCCTCACATATCGTTGCAAAAAGTTTCTAAACGGTGCTTTAAGAGCTGAATCCTGAGATAAGGTTGGAAACAGAATATCTGCATGTACATACAGATATTGATGATATAGGTAGTAATATAAATTGCAATATACTTACTATATTGATACAGATGCAGATATACAACTACTGGGAAATTCAGTCATGCTGTGAGAAGGCCTCAGGAATCCCTTTTAAAGAAACAGCTCAAATGTAGCAGTCATTCTCTCCATCTCAAATGCACAGATTTGGAGAAATTGCTAGGTACTAATTCTGTGAAGGCTGAAATTAGAGTTGATTTCAATTCTACACATACAGATTTCTTTTTAAATCAGTTAATAGAAGATGTATGGAAGTGTGTTAAAACTAATAAGTTCCAATTTAAAACTAAATTGATGCTTGATGATTAAATTGCATATTTGAGAGCAGTAAAAATGAGCATATGAAAGAAAAACACGTAGTACACTAGAATATTAGTTCTCAAAATGTTCCTTAAAATCAAGTGGTCTCACGTCAATGTCATCTTCCCCCCAAAAAGATGCTTATGTTACACTTGGACTGATTTATATGGCTCATCAAACACTATAAAATCTCAAGTAATGTTCTTCATAGTTCTTACAAGGTGTTCTTAAACTGCCTCCAGGTTTGTAATAGTGAAAATCCCCGCACCCAGCATCACAAACACTCCTCCCCTTTAATTCTTTGAGAACTAAAAGCTTGAAATTATACGTTCCCTTGTTCTGACAACACGTGTGTGATTTATCCACACATGCAAGACATCCCTCATTCCCCCAGAACAGCAAACCCTGGCTCTCTGAAAGTTGTACAGAAGGAGTACATATACAACCAAAGCTTTTAATCTGAAAGGGTCATTATCAAAATCAAACCGATGTCACGTGGCTTGGATGAAACTTTATTCCCTGTTTTGTGGATAGAAAAGGACAGGACAATAAAAAGGGAGATGTTTTACTATACAAAGCAAACAATTTAGGTTTCCATCTTAAAAATATCACAGCCCCAAACTGTTTCTATGCATATCTGAAATTTGCCCTCTGCAGCTTGCAGTGTTCCCAGGCTCTTGATGCTCAGTCTCCATAGAGCAGTGGTTTCCTTTCCTCTCTCGCTCCTATGGGGATCCTGGGAAACAATCACTTTGGTCTGGAGGGCTCCCATGGATCACAGTTTAAACCAGTCCATTCTTATTCCCTTTTTTTCCTTTATAATCAACATACCATGGCAGTAAGCAATTCTGCTCTAAACTTGCAATGAAAAAAGGTCAAACCTTTGAAACATCTTTTTGTTGCAATTCTTTTACAACCAGAAAGTAACAAATAGCAACTCATTAAAGCACAAAATATAGCACTTTCTGTTTAATTATGGGCATTTAAATGTATTATAATTTCTCTCTGTAGTGTATACTTTTGGGGTTTGGTTTTGTTCTCTATATATGTCACTCAATCATAGTAATCTACATACCTCAGAGTATCTCAATAGCTACTTCACTAACAAACATGACATCTCTTGGCCCTAAAAGGTTAAAATTCACTTTGCCCTCTGCCTATAACAGAAATACCTTTGCAAGCTAATGACTGTAACAGGCTGGTCTGTTCCTGAATAAACATTCTAGGGATTTCCTGAGGTGTTATTTTGTTTTGTCTTGTCTTTCCCCCAGCCCCCTCCATCTTTTAATTGAGGGAAAAGAATTCGGAGGGCACAGCCAGCTTAGATGCTATTGCAGTCAAAAATCTGTATGTGTTGCTTTTCTGTACACTTTTTAAACTGAAAAAAAAATACACTTCCACAGCTTCTGGATATTCATTTTATAGGAAAAAAAAGAATCTTTAAAGCTTATCCAACTCATCTCCTCCTGCCAGCTTTCCTTGCCAATTCTTTCTTAGTAATGCCAGTAAATGGCAAAAAAAGTCTGGTTGAAACAATGTTTCTGTCTGTTGAAACCAAGAGAAAGGCAGTTTGTGTTGGAGATACTTGATTTAGGGATCCCACTTTCTCTTCAGCTGCTGAACACGCACCCTGACCATGTCAGCGTAGGCAGAAGGGAGTGTGTGATGTTAAAACAGGAAAATGCTAGAAGTTGCTCTGAGGACAAAATTACACAATTCCTCTGACTGGCTTTTCCCGCAACAGACTCATTTCCAGAAACTCGCCTTTCCTTTGAAAAAGGCAGATCCAGCATCTGCCAAGGGCAGGGATACTATGGCTGCTTAGATTAACACACCTATGGGCTTTTGTCTCATCATCCTTTTCCAGGAGTTGAAGCAGACCTCCTTCAGCAGCGCTTCTCTTGCAGTACAAGATGTACTTCATGTGAAAACACACAGGGAAAGAAGGTGGAATGGTTGAAACTAAAGTAAATAACGTCATCTGAGGGACACTGGTGTAGGATTTAATCCAGATTGCTACCCAAAGAAGCCCACCATCTGCAGCCCTCACACAAATGAAGTGTGCCTGAAAGTAGCGTCCACTGCTGTGCAAAAACTGGGCATCTCACCCAAGATTTGATCCTCCCCTAGACAGACAGCAGCTTTGGCTGCAAACGTTTGCTCCTGTGCCTGTTTAAGTGTCCTCAGGTAACAAATACAATACTCTTGGTTATGAATATTCTCTTCAGGCTTCACTTCAAACACACAACATAAAATGCTGCCACCTCAGAAGGCGGCAAATCATTCCAGACAGTGCTGACTCGCTGGGTAGGGTTTGGCAGGTTCACTCCAAGAGCTCCTCAAAGGATGTGGTCATTGGAGAGAGGAGCAAATGAGGAGATGAACCCTGCCAAGGAACCATCTCGTAGCTCCTGTTAGAGGGTGATAGCCAGAAGAGGAAGTGAGAACAAGTTCATTCAGTAGAGGCAAATTAAAGTCGATGCTAAGGCAGGAGATACAGTAAGGGCCAAGGAATGAGGGCAGGACCTAAGAGAGCTTCGTTTCCTGTGAGTGATTCAAACTGCAGAGGAAGCAACATATTAAGCTCCTGGGACTTGGGGCAAAGGATGAAAAGGCAGTGTCAAAGTCAGAGCTGGAAATCTAAATGGAGTTTAATATATTCTGTCTTGCTCAGGAACAAGAGGCAACAAGACTCCTCCTTGCATTCAAAGCCACGTGTGTCCAACTGTTCTATCAGTGAGCAAACACGTACTCCAGTGCAAAGTACCGCTAGCAGATGTACAGTTACACTGAGCAGAACTATCATAAGCACATCCTTGCAGTAGAGGGATGAGATCAAGTCCAGTAGAATGGCTGCAGACTCTGGCAGCTGCCCCACCACACGCACATGAATCACACAAATAGAAACGCATCGCACAAATTCTCACCACATGCATTTCGTCTCCAGTCTCACACAGCTTCACCACTCCACCATATCTCCCATGCTGTAAACTGCAATCATTTCATTACATTAGGCTTCTAAAACTCAATTATACTTTACAGCTGCGTCCTTGAGGACAGACAGTGCACAAAAGGGACACGCAGTTTCCTCAAGGCGAAAACTGAACGCAAACTTTCCTCTCAGATATCGAAGTGATACAGATAATTTTTCCCTCACCTACACAAGCTTTTTCAAAACAACTGGCAGATTTCTTTTAGCTGTCAATTTATTTCTAGAGAAACAGTAACACTTTGAAATCCTGTTGTCAAGATATCACTACTGCATTTTAAAAAGGCTTTTTATCAATCCTATTTTTTTTCCTCTTATCAAGCTTTAAACTGCATAAAACCTTTATGATCTCTCATTACGATTCTGAGAAATATTCCTATGGAGGAATGAATTCAGTTGAGGTTTGAGTCAATCATATTGAAATAGAATTACAATTCAATAACAAAGGCATCAGGCTTGTTACCGATAGGACTCAATGGATCAAGCAGCCAAATTTACCTCTTCATCCCTAAAATATACACAGAGTACAACTTAATTTACTATGGCTTTTTGAGATAAGGGTCTTCATTACAGCATCTCAGCAGCTCTTAAGTTTCCACCATCTTCCCCTACTCAGCCCTACCTCAAACAACTCCTTGCAGGAGCTGAACGCTCCATATACCGAGCGCGTGTGGTGGGAGAGAGCGTACTGTAGGAATTGTGCTGTGCTCAGTTTGACTTAAGGCAATCACAATGAGAATGAAGAACAAGGGAGATTCTCCTGTTGCCTGTAAAAACCTGATCACATGCTCATAGCTGGAAAGCAAAGTGTTATTTGAATCCAGCACTGAAATTCATACCTTACGCTCGCAAGATCTGTTGCAAGAGACATGAAATAGCCAAGTACAAGCTAAATTAATTCAATATGAAAATGCCTCAGTACAAGCACTTTACAAAACCCAGCATAATGTTGCATAATTGCAAGAACCTAGTTTTAGGTTAGAACACCAGGCTGAAGGGTTGCTAGCAGGGTCTGCATGGAGAACAAGCTCTCCTTTCCCATTTCATTACAGCAAGTATGACCTCTTTGTTTGGGTTTCGACTCAGCATCGCTTCAACCCCTTTGCCTCACAGAGGAACGTATCCACGGATTCCTCAAGCTCAAATCTGAGACGCTACCTCATAGCTGGTAGGTCACAGGCAGCAAATGCAATGAAGCACTTCTGGAGAGTCCCACTGCATACAATTGCTGGCAGAGGGAGGCCGAGTGGTACCAGGAGGCAGAGCTCGCCCAAGACTATTATGTCACTGGTGATCCTTACTGGCCAAGTATGACCAAATTCCTCCCAACAGCTCAGCGTGATACAAGCTTATGATAGGGACTTTCACCCTACTGAGGGCTCCGAGATGCTAAGGGAAGGGGCAGTGTGCCTGGTGGATGGTTAATAGGAAACTCTGCATTTTCTGTTTATTGAAACAGCAATCTCAGCAGTATCTGCGATTTACATTGTGCATAAGCTATGGCACAAAACTTTACAAACTTAACACACTGTATCACTTAGGCTAAAAATGAAATGGACCTTTTTCTGGGATGAATCCCAATTGCTTAACACTTCCCAGTATGCCCAAGTGTTTCAGGCAGGAAATGAATACTAGTATATCTAGTTGAAACTAGGGCACTGATTCAGTGCAGACAGAGAAAAGAATTTCCCCTACTCAAACACCAAGACAAAAGTTTTTTATTGGTGGTCACAGCTCCAGGAATTTCTCCAGCCTGTAGCTGCTAGGCAAAATCCAGCAATTCTCTCAAACCAAGATACAGCTCCTGACATTTCTAAAACACTTATTAAATGAAATGATCAGATTGCTCAGTTGGTTAAACACAAAGAGAACACATTTTCCTCCATGAAGACCTCCACTTGCACAAGGTAAAGTGAGAGGAATGGCTATGAGCTGCCTTTGTTCATCCAGGGAAGCAATCCAGCCCTACCAGCAGAGTCAAAGAAACTCAACTGAGTACCAGAGTAGGTGACACATCCCCTTTCCTAATAGCTTCCATGCAGAAATATGCTCCTTCTGAATTAAACAAACGCAGAGGAGCTATTAAATAATAAGAGCGTATTTAAACTAATTAGCCCTTCGCAGTGGCCCTAGAAGGCAGGGGCATAGGTATAATGAAAAGTAAAAGAAATAACAGATTGTTTACTAGGCTATTTAAAATAATGACTACCAGGTTACTAATTAAAGGCTCAAGGAGCAGATCTCCTGGAGAATTTTGTCAAGGATTAGTGCAGTTTCTCACACCGCTGAGGCTGGCTGTGCCAAACTACATTCCCAGCTGATGACATAGACCTAGCAGCATGCACAGCCTCTGCCTCTTATATTTGATACTCATGAATCATAAAAATATGGAGAGGACTATAAATTCAGTTTATGCCTCTCTCTCAAGATATGTAAAACAACTATGCAAAAGAGCTATGAAAGCTGTCCTCTCAGCCTTCAAAGACTTGTTTAAGCAGCACTGTGTGATTCTCTTTAATACAATTGTCTGGAAGTCTAAACTTTGGTAATTATTTCAAACGAAAAGGAACAGCGGAGGGGCTTTGTTGAAGGGAATATAAACAATTATCACTTGCACGAAGGCTATGCCACTTATGAAGCAAACTTGAGTGGGTTTGCTCTTGAAAAACACTGAGCAATAAATTAATTATCTGACAGAGCATGCCTCTCAGATGTACTCCATACATCAAACCCTATATTAGAGCCACATGAGAACAAGAGGAACAACAAAGAGGGGAAATGTGAACCAGCACAGAGATCTTGTTAAATTGGGGTCTTTCTAATGGGTGCACCAGTGACTTCATAATAGTACTGAAGCTGATGTGCACACCATAACTCAAGATGATAGACTGGACTGTGATAGACTCTGTATTTTGCCTCTTTGCAAGAGAAATGCAGTAGTGTAAGAGCATAAAATGGGTAAGGCTCATCCCTGTTTGGCAGCTTAGAATATGTTCTTGAATCTTCAGCACTACTCCTGTGACTTTTAAAAACATCTCAAGTTAGTTCTTGTTCCTTCCAATGGCTTTTTGCTTCATTGGCAAAAAAATCCCTGTTTCAGTAGGTGTTAAACCAGGGCCTTATAGTGAAAGCATGAAAAAAGTGCAAAAATGGTGAAAAGAATCAATGTAAGAACCAATCGACTTGATAAATCTGGAGAACCATAGAGATAACTAACAACTGTCAGAGCACATGATACTTGTACAGATAGTGGGGAGTTTCACATCGAGATTCAAGTAATCAGTGTCCAGAATTCCGTAATCAAGATCCTGCTGTCTGTTTATGAACACAATTCATAACACAATACTTCACCAATGAGGCAGGCAGCAGTGCGAAAGCTACCTCTGTGCAAGCTCAACGAGATGCAGCGCATGCTAAGCAGCAAAAAATGGTAATCTGCCCCTTTGCATGCAGAATCTTTTGAGCTGTGACAAGGGTACACTTATAAACCAAAAGAAATATGGTTTAAGTATATATTTATAGCCAGCCTTCATCTTTAGCTTTGTATTTCATTGCTAGAGTTTATATTCAAAGTATAACATAACGCCAAGAAAGGGAAAAAAAGAGTGTTGCCACAAGAAAAGAAACTCTTCTCATCTTTCTGCTCTCCTTTTTTCTTCAAGATTTCAATTTACAAACCTGATTTATACCAGTCCAGCCAAAGGAAGAGAACTGATTCACACTAGCTCAGAACTTGGCCTTGAAAGCTTAAATTTGGTGAAGGATTTTTAATGTTCTTTGAATCTATGCCCCAAGTCTTCCAAGGGGAAATGAATTTCTGATATACTAGGATTTGAAAGTCATCAGTGTTGGAATAATAACTGTTCTTCACCAGGGAACCCTCTGCAGATCTTCCTGTTCTCTCTGCCCATCATGGGCATCTTTCTTTGCTTGTCTCATCCCAAACTCCTGGTGTGTGGAAAGTCATACAGTATCTAACACTTACCAAGAAGTCTGTCTCTCTGGGAGTGCAGGAGAGGATGCTTTTCCAATATACTTTGTATATACTGAGGTCAGTAGCAATACTTTAACAGAGTCAGGTAAAATTCATTGTGATCCAAGTGGATTAAGGGTCTAATCCAATGACAGGTGTATTGTGTGCATCTGCTTTCTCAGAATTAGTTATTTTCAAGAAGTTACCCAGCAAAATTTGCCCTTTTTCTTCTATATATCACCCAAATTTAATGTAAAAATTCTCTGCATCATTTGGAAGCCACCTGGACTGCCACCTGTCAGGCTCAAAGCAATCCAAAGCATTTCAGGGCTTTCCAGCTTTTCATGTTACCGTTCAGAAACCACGCTCAGCTCCCTGCTGCCTGGCTATAGGTCCTTCAATACCTACCCAGGTTCAGCTACATTCAAATTTGTCTTTACAAATGCTGTATCAACAAAGCACCACCCAGTAAGGAGAACTGCATCTAACTTGCTCCTGTGCTTTTAGAAGCCTTAGGGGGTTAGATCTTTCAAAGTATTAGATCAGCCTCATGATTATACTAGACAAAAGCCCCACACCGGAGCGACAGATGCCAAAACCTGAGGACTCGGTGGCAGCTTGCATAATTGATCACATCATACATGCACTCAATGCTTCCAATTTCCCAGAAACTTAATGCATTTTAAGATCTGGACTAAACCTTGGGTACAAAGCCAACTTCATTAATGAGTGTGTCACTCTGGGAGGATGAATGTCAGCCCAAGGCAATGCAACACTGGGGTCCCCCCAGCATTACAGCTATTTCATGTCTGCCCTGGATGGTCTCTGACAGACAGTTAAGACCTTTTAAGCATAGAAATGGAGCCAAAAAAATCCCCCAATGCCCATGTGAAACGCTTCCTGCCTAGCACTTGTCTCTCCAAGAGACAACACATGCTTCAGGATCTGATCTAACACAACCAATATTACCTGACCTACAGCTTCTGTGATGCAGAGGTCTGGCACACATTAACCAGTGTGTGTCCCTAACAAGGTGTGAGGATAAAAGCTGAAGCCAAACAGATGGTCTTCTAAAAATCTTCCCTAAAGTGTTCTGTGTACTAAAACATCATTTACCCAACTCTCATCAAACTTGGCTTGATTTGCAAGTCTCAAGCCAAGTTTGAAGAAAAATATTCAGCTGGAAACATGCAAGGAAAAGAGTCTTTTCCCTGCACTTGCATAATCTAAAAGTGAAATAATTTTGTACAAACCTAAGAAAAATGTAAGGGAGATGGAATCCAGGCCTTTTGGGCTTCAACCAAGCGAAAGAGAATCGGCACAGAATGAAAAGCGATGAGCAAATGAAAAATAGAAGTGGAAGGAGAACTGGAGCTCTAATGCATAATGACCTATCAACACATCCTCTAACGCACACCAAACTTCAGCGCAGACGGAAATCACATCTGCACCAAATACGGGCAGCTATTGTTTGAAAGCACACAGCAACGTTGCACAACACTTCAGGGTCCTGATTTTGCTGTCACACGCCCACAAACACAGTTACTCATCAAGTAGCCTTGACTAGCAACAACTGGATACTGGAAATAGTAGCCACTAATCTCAGCAGCGTGTTCAGGATTAGCAGCTGGGTATTTATATCCCGCCAAGAAAAGAATTGAACTGGCCACCATTAAAAATATCCCAACTGAAAATGATCTAAATTTTCTGAATTCAACAGAAGATGCCAGGAGAAATGTTAACAAGCACTAACTAGATGAACAGCATCATACAGCTGCAAAAACAGACATGCATTTCCATAGCAACTTCTCTTAAGTACACGTATTTTGGTTTTTAAGTGAGCTTCGCTACGTAAAGTGCTTGCAAGAGCATGTGCATCTTTTTAAACAAGAGAGAAGCAACAGCATGCTTGAAATAATGCTACCCTCATGAAATCCTGGTCTTGGACTCTCATAGTTTTGGCTGGGGGTGGGGAGGGTGGAGTGAGAAACCGATCTGCCCAGTAAATGGTAGGTTCCCTCCAGAAGCAAAACACTACATTTATATTTTGGGAAATCCAGATTCTTTAAATGTAATTCAATGACATGTCTGATTTTAGAAGGGGATTTTTCCTACCATTAATTTGAGCTGTCGTTCTTAGGAAGTATCTAAATCATCAGATGTCCTTGAAAAAGTACACTCTAACTGTATGAAAGTAAACACAGGTTATAGCTTAAGGGTTTTTTTTTTTCCCTGCTCAATAAATGTCATTTTATTGCTGCTGGTGAGAAGATCTGTGTGTTTGTGAGATCAGACAGTGTGAGTGGTTTCAGCTTTTTCTGCTTCTGCTCTGCATAGCACAGTGCATAGATGGCCCTCCATGAGAAACTCATTAGCCTAATAATAATAATTCCTGACAGAGACTGAATGAGATATTCCAACAGATATGGGGTACGGAAAAGGACAGTTTTATCTACATGATGGGGAAAGAAAGAGTATGCTGCACTAAATGACTGGTGTGGTTTCTCAGGGACTAATTGTTAAGCAGGAGTATTTACAGTCAAAGGACTGGAGAATGGGGCTATTGTTGTGAGGCAATTATCTATACACAAATAACTTTAATAGTTTGGCGTCTTTATAACCGCTCCATTATTTATTTCACTATATATTCTATTGCAACACCGTTCCCCTCGTTACAAGTACACAGCTCTTCATCCTTTTTGTACTCCACATAAAATCCAACGCAGGAACACTTTAAAATGAGTTGAAGAACAATAGGTCCCATTTAACTATCAAATGCAACAGTATTTAACTTTTGTGCTTTCGATCAATATTTATGTGACAAGCTATTCATTGCTCCTCTCCTCTGCCAGTTTAATGCTGTTGTTCTTCCCACAGCCTCATCTGCACTTTTGTGTATTTCATTTAAAGCAGTTTCCATGGAAAAGAGTATTCAAAGGGAAAAAAAAAAGTGCTGATGCAGCACGTGGATCTTTCTACCAAACCACAAATCTTTTCTAATGCTCATCTTAAACTCAAAACAATTCTGGGAAACAAATTAATGATATAAATCATATTATCATTACTCACATAAAGATACTCTGTTGTAACTCTTTCAGAAAGCTACAGTGTGTAGCTAAAAGGACTCTATATGGAGAATGCCTGTTTCTAATTAAATGATCTAAAAATAGAGTTGCACAGACATCTAGGACCAAGCCATCTGTGTTATCTCTCTAAGATAAGCCATTATACCCCCACAATGATATCCCTTTCATCACTGCAGATATCCCAAACTAGGACTGGAAAAAGAAAAAAAAGAAGCAAAAGTTTAATCCAGACAAGATTTTTTGAAAGTCAGATGCCTTGTTTTGAAATCTCTCCTCACACCTACTTCTGTCAATCAGCAGCATGATTCAAAACTGTGTCCTGCAAACAGTAGTCAAGTAGGACTTCTCCATGAAACACTTCCCCAGTACAGTAAAGAAAGCTGTTTCTGATGGGCTGTCTGGGCTGTTGGCATTCTTGGTGTGGCAGGGTTTTTGCCTTGTTTTTTCATTTAATTATTTTTAAAAGTAGCTATTTTTTCCTCATTCTGGCACACAAAAGATTAATATCAAAAGTAAGCTGCAATGAAACTGGACCCAAGTTAAAAAGGTTGGGTAAGAGATGCTCGTGACATCCTTGGTGATAATAAACAACACAACCTGTCTTCATAACTTGAAGCAGGAGATCAAGAAAACAGAAAACAGACTTTTTCTCCTAAAAACAGCTACCCATATTATCTGCCAATGCCTGAGGGGGGGAAAAAAAAGAAGGAGGAAAGCTTACCAGGGCCTGTCAAGAGAGGGAAACAATCTCTGCTTAGTCAGAGCAGTGACAGATTACCCCCTTGTTAGGCAAAGAGAAAGCAGAGTGTGAAGAGAGACTGGCCCCATTCCCTGCCAGTACATGGGATGGCATTTGAGGGCCATCACCCCTGACAGGCTCCAGGTAATGCCTCAGGCTGCAGTCAAGGCAACATTATTTACACTTTTCTTTAAAGTCCCTGCTGTCAGACTGTATTCAATCAAATAAATGTGTTTGCTGTGTTTGCCACTCCCTCAGTTTTGGGGCTCCTCTGCTGTTGTATGATACAATCTCAAGCAATGTATGTTAACTTCATTACAAGAAAATATCTCACTTCAAGCTCCCATTTCTGCCACCAGAAATAAGAATGTCACTTTACAGTAAACAGGTATTAATGTCAGCCAAAGACATTACCAATTTCCTTCAATTAGGTGGGTAACAATCTTAGACAGCAGACTCTCTACAAAACTATAGAAAGCACTAGTATAACTGAAATGATGAAGTGCATTTACTTTCACTAGAGCCTTCCAATTGCTGTACACCTTGGACTAAAACAATAGGCAAAATGAAGACTAACCTCTGAATAAATGCCATTTACTGGTCTCCATTGTTCTCCATTCAAAAGGAAGGGAATTGTTATCTCATAATCTTTTGACTGGTCCTTTGGCTTCTGCTGTCTGGAGGACTCCAATTTGCTGTCCACATTCTCACCTGGGGACGAAGAAGCACTTTGTGTTAGTTGGGAACAGCATCTGACAACATGAACCTTGTTAGTTAAGGGAATGGCAACACATTTCAAAGGGGAATGATTCAGGAAAAGAAATAAACATTTAAACATTGTGGAGCCATGCTGTCAATGTCAAAACCTAGATGATTTTTTAAGAGAGCTGGGGTTCTGGGAGAAGAAAGTGTTGAGGTTGATGAGAGGATGTGCTTTGGCAGCAGCCAAAGACAAAGACTGCACAGTAGAGATACCAGGATGAAAAGCTAAGGAGCTGAGACAAAGCATGAAAAAGATAAAGTATGTTGGGGAGAGGAAAGTTGCTTGTTATATGGATGTTCTTGTATAGAAAAGGTTCTCACCTCACCCTTGGCACCACCTAAGCCCCAGTGACCCAGTCTGTGAGAGTCACCCTTGGAAAGGATGCTCCAAACCCTGCACATGATTGGGTTCACCCCTGTGGAAGCATAT
The DNA here is from genome assembly GCF_028858725.1 of Colius striatus. Taxonomy (NCBI): domain Eukaryota; kingdom Metazoa; phylum Chordata; class Aves; order Coliiformes; family Coliidae; genus Colius; species Colius striatus. Next base: position 36,261,913 of record NC_084766.1, read on the forward strand.
GAGATACCATCTCATCTGCCCAGGAGGACCTAACCAGAACCTCACAGTTCTTTAGTCTGATTATCAGGCACGTAGCTCCCTGCACAGAGCAGAAATTTATGAAGCATATCTCAGGGAAATGAGTAGTTTGGCTCTAGCCCTTGATATTTTTCCTTTCTTGGCTTGCTAGAGCAGTCTCAACTATACGAATTAAATGACTCAGGCCCTGCTATTATTTTGTAGGATTTGCATTCTGAATGTTTCATGAGATCTAAATTTCAGGGACCCTGGGAGCACACTTTTCCTCCCACAGATGCATCGTCTACATTGCCTCCACACAGTCTTGCACCACGGTGCTGCAGCTAGATACCAGGAGACATCAAACTCTTTCTGGTATTCCTACATGTACAAATTGCCTTTCTCATTAATTATGCAAAGTATTAACAGAAGAGAAAGGGGAAAGATCAGCATTTACCACAGATGTGTTATTCCCTCTTTATATGGTGTGCTCCAGAAAGTGCAACTGGTATAAAGAAAATCACAGGAAAAAGGAACAATACCTACAGCAAGGGCAGCCCAATTTTGCCACTGTTACTTTCATTCCATCACCACCAAGTGATGCTTGTGGTAAGGTTACCATGAGCATATTTAATCTTGCATGCATGCTTATTTATCTGCACACTGAAAATGTATCTTGTGCAGAAGTGTTGATAGTCTGGAGACAGACAAGACAGCTTTACAGGCAGCAGTTATATCTTTATTGAAAATGATAATTTATTTGGGGGAAACAAGACAGACAAGCTTCAGGGTTTGCAAACTCTTCTGAAGCCATAGCATTTGTAAAACACAAGATCAATTCCTGTCTAGTTGCTTTCCTTCAGCCAAGCATTTTGCTGCTTATCTGAATGGTTTTAGTTAAATTATTGGGTGTGATAAAAATCACAGCTTCCTGCAGAAGGCAGAGAAAGCACTGCAGCCCAGTCATGGGGCCACGTTCTGAACAGCACTTGGGCACATGCTTAAGGTTATGCACTTGCTTAACTCTCAGTTGTCCTCAGTGTGATATATGCACGTTACAGTTTCTTTTGTAAATCAAATAACAAAGGTTTTTTTCTGATTTAAGGTCATTATATTTATGTGGTAGGTCATTATATTTACATACTATGTTTATTTCTAAGAATACCAAATGAGGAAACCTGCATAACTGAGAGATAAACTCCTTTAGTCTTTAAACATAACGGTAGGGGGAAGACAAAAGAGGTAAATCCTTTAAATAGGATTCTGCCACTCCATTGCAGAGCTTCAAAGAACACATTCTAGAAGATAAGGGATCACAGCCAGTGAAGAGCAGCCCACACATATCCATCTGAGATGGGAAAGATGACAGCCACTGTGCCTGACTGAACAACAGGACACAGACGTAAGAGACATGGGTAGAGGAAGTCTCTTGAGCCAGGAGACAAAAACCCATGAAAAACTGTAAGAGAGTCAGGCCCCCCCAAAAAAAGGTAGGCACAGACACTGAAGTGTGCAGGAAACTTTGGAAAAATGAAACAAAGAGATGAGTAGCCCTGAGTCTGAGCAGTGGTGTGGGCTTCTGGCTGGGTACAAAGGTCAGATGGCTGTTGGCAATCTCAGAGAGCCCTTGCCTCAAAGTTGGAAATATCAAAGAACTTATTTCAGTGAGGGACACTTCATCCAGTCTCTTGCACAGTCACCAAACAAAACACATTTCCCATTTTCTTCTGTTGGTTTTGGGCCACCTATCTCCAAGTGTAAGCCCAGCCCTCCCAAAGACCATCCAAGGGGCATCAGGAGAGGAGTGCAATGGGACGGGACATCTGCACTAATGAAGGGTTTCCATCACCTCAGTCACATCCCGTGAGCTCCCAGTGCTGCACTTCCTCAAGTGTGCAGACGTGCTGCTGTTTCCTCTCTGCCACTCTTCATCTCCTTTGCCCATGTTCATGATGGTTGCTTTGAAGCTGGGACCATTAGAGTTACTTGCATTGCATTAATAACGAGGCCTCTTCTCTGTGGGGACTCTTGGTAACACAGCAATGTAAATAGTGTAATAATTGAAATCAGAGAATTTACATTCTGGTAACGTGTCATGAGAGGGGAAGAAAATCAGGCCATCTGTATTACCAGAGACTTTTATTAGACCCAGGTTTCCTATCTCTTGTGTCACATGCACCTACTTACTCACCTACTTATTTTCCATTTCAGTGAAATCCTGTCCAATTCTTCCTGACTCAAGCTCGTCTCCCACTTTTCCACATGAGAAACTTCACAGCTGTGTCTATCTGTTTTCTATTTTCAGTCTGCACTGAAGGTAAGGCTTTTGATCCACAAGCAGCCCACAAGCTGATGTAGTGCCCTTTATTCTTTCTTCTTACTAATATAAAAGATGCTTTGTACAAATAGTGAGATGAGTAGATGTTATCTGTCAGTGACTTTTGTGTGCCTTAAATATTTCTCATCTGCTACGTACTTCTACAACTTTTCTTCTTTGCACTGTATCATACGAGGGCTCGTTGGCAAAGAAGTTAAGAACAGTTTTCATCTTTTTGCTTTATATTTCAGTTCCTCTGAGCTCTGTGCAAAATAAACTCCAAGCATGCAACGTGACATCTTTCCTTAAAGGCTGCTGCCTCCTGAAGAAACCCAGACACACCTTAGATTTGCATTTACTTAAAATTAATAAGCTTTTCATCAGGCAGTCCAATTTACTTGTCCTTATGATAAACAAAAAGGTGAATGCTCTCAGTACTGAGTGGGTCAGGATAAAATGGGCTGAAGTGGAAGAGGAAAAAAAAACCCAGAACCTGTCTCCCCCCAGCTTCACGCTCTTGCTGTCCTGCTAGTGCTGGTTTTGCTCCCCACTGCCCTGGCACAGCACAGAGAAGGGCGTCAGACCTGGGATGGTTTATAAATACCATTCATCAGATTTACAACCAAAGCAATGCAGGATGCTGTGCTTCCTTCCCACTGTGGATATGCACTTTCTGGGAGTCTCATCTGCACGGCTTGTTCTATCCATGTTAACATGATTCCTTTGAGGTCCTAAGGCACCCAAGGGCTCCTACAGCCCCAGCATCCCACTAAAGCCCAGCCCAGGGCTGATGGCCTCAGCTTCAGCTACGCTATGGGATGCCCATCTCCAGCCCCAAATGCAGCTCTCTCCCTGGCACGCTGTCCCCAGACACCCTTCACATCACACATCAAAGTCACTGATGAGTTATGAAAATAACACCAGTGGGGAATAAAAAAAGACTAAAGTAAATTAAATCATATGATCTTGTGTTCCATTCCTTATTACAAGTAGACTCAGAAATGTAAGCCACAGCCTATATACTTTCTCCTCTGCAACAAACCACTAATGCATTGGGAAAATCTTACGATAGAAATGAATAATAGAACAGAGTTATCTTTCTGCAAACTGAAAACAGCTCATGGCACAGCTTTGGCAGAAAAAAGGGCATACTCTATCCATTTGCCTCCTCATTTTCTTCAGCTCCCTCAGCTTAGTTCACAGCTAGTGGGATCCATGATTGAAATGGGCCATTTCTGCCTAGGGAGGAAGGGCTAGATGCATGGCTGCATCCAGCACGCGTTGGACCGTTGGCATTCAGTTTTGTGGCATCCCCACAGGCTCTGCTTTCCCCTTTAGCCCAGGAGCTCTGTGCCACCAGCTGGATTAGCTGGGCAGAGATCCCAACAACGCTACTGCCGCCAGCAGGGATGCCCATCAGATGGAAAGACCTTTAACCTCCACCATCAGTTGCTTTTATGCCTAACTTGAGACAATTATTTTTCCACTTCCAGATAGAACTTTTTAATCTGAAATGACCAAGCTTACACACTGAGAGAGGAAGACAAAACATTTGTCCTTCAAGGTGGGTGGGAGCTTAGGAAATTTAAGAAACTGGGTAGGGAGCAGAGCCTACCTACCAAGCACATTGTTAACTAACCAGGTGATGGAAAGTTTCTGTCGGGGTTCAGTAAGAAAAGGTATTAGGATCAGTCTTAGAATTTCTATCAGCAACCTTTACTCAGTGTGCACAACTGAAATGCAATGCTCCAAGTTAGGAGATGATGTTTGCACAGAGGACAGGAATATCACAAAAGGATCCAATAACTTGCAGGCTGGAGCAAAGAGTTGAAACCAAGTAGCACAGAATGGCTAGTAAATGACTAGTAAATTCACTGCTCTAAGAGGTAATCTTCAAAGGTAAATGACATCAAAGACTCATGCATGCTATTTAGTATGACACTGATGTCACATGAAGCAAAGATGGTCAATGCATCAAAAGAAGTGTTTCCAGTGAATATCAGAGATTGACATTACTGCTGAGAGCGACAAAAGGATATCTGGAACACTGCAAGCACTTCTCCTCACCTGCATTCAGGAAAGATTGAGTCGGCCTGGAGCTAGTGGATTGAAAAGGCTGCCAGGGTGAGCAGGGAAGTGGAAATACTGAATTACAAGAAGGGAACTAGAAGAATTCCTTTGCATAATTTAGAAAAGCTGACAGGATCCATGATTGTCCTTTAGCTCTATAGACATCTTGCTATTTACCTTGCCAGTGCTGATACATTTACAGAAGGCTAGAGTATAAAGTGGATATACATATAGTTAGATAGGATTGCAATGTAGAACTTTGGAGTGAAGAGGATCAGTTGAGCATCAAGGAAAGAAAAATAATCAACTTGCTTTAAAATGAAATTGTTTCTCAAAGGACTCAGGCTATACCATGCCAAAAAAGAAAAAGTGTCAACTGCCCAACAATCTGGCCAAGGAGTGGGGGTGTGTGCTTCCAACCGAAGGGAACTGCACAGGATCAAATGAGCAAAGGCTTGCCTTGAAGTCAACTATCCACCTTCTTAAATTTTACACCAACTACCGGCTGAGAACAGACACCCTCTCAACAGAAAGGACAAAATCAGAAACTCCCCCACACTGATAAGGTACTTCCCATTATCCCACTGAGGGCACTTACACAGCTTTAAAAAAGACAGCACGGCACATGCCAGACTCTACCCTCATCTGGGCAAGATTTCACTGTGCATGACATAAAAATCTTATCTCTTGCAGTAAAGTTTTTACTAGTTTAAAATCATAAATTATTTTCCAACTAAGCTTTGCACATCCCAGCAACACAGGGATTCCCCCACAAAACCTAGTAAAACCAGTCCTTTCATGGCCTGCCTGGAAAACCGCAATTCAAAGAGAAAAGGAGGCAAGCAACCTAACCAAACACAAAGTTTTCTTGTTTTCTCACACCTTCCCCATCCTGAAACCCACGACCTCAGGCCTTTAAGCACAAAGTAACTTTTAGAAAGCAACTAACTCCGTGGATCGTTTTGGGCTTGGGTCTTGTCTTTTGCTTCACGTTGCAACATCAGTATTTGTATGAAGTTTTTAAAGCTTGCAAAGTTCACAGAGGTTCTTGGTGAGCCTGAGGACAGGCAGCAGCAAGATGACTCCACACATTTCTGAATTTAATTTGCTGTTCTTTGGGCCCCTAATGGAAAAGGATCCTCTCCTCCAGCTTGACAGGTCTGTCAGCTTTGAAGTGCTCTGTGTATGACTTTGCAGCACATCCACTTGATCTTTCACACTAAGCAGCTTCACGAGCACTGACTGCTTGGACGAGAAATAGGAGTTTGAGACACACTGATCTCCTTTAACTAAACAGCAATACATCCAGACTTTTTAATATTTTGGGTTGATAATTCTAAGAACTATCTTCTGTCATCACTTGCTCTTGCACGAGTTATTCTCTTCCTAAATCTAATTCTGCCGATGAAATAATCTGCGAGAGGAAACAGCCCTCTCACTCCTCCCCCGTGGAATCCCAGAAACTCCTTGGAAAAAGTCATGTGTTCAACATTTTAATACAGGCACGGGAATGAAAGCTTAAACCTCAAGGTAACTTGCTGTTCTTCCCCAACAAAGGCTCTGTGGTCGGTGTCACCGTGCAACCAGCTGAACAAACTAATGACACATTTTAAGGTGAAAAAATAGAGAGAGGGGAGAGAAAAAAAAGAAAATGTTCATTGTGGAACATACCCCCTAAGCAGTTGGATCATCTTAATCTTCAAGCTTCTGTAATACAACTGTTGGAAGGCTCTAAGGCTGCGCACAATAAAGTGCTTTATTCGGGGAGCCATATGACTCCATCAGTCATTCAAGCACATGTTTGGCACGGATTGAAAGTGAAAAGCATAGCTAAGTCAAATATTTCAAAACTGAACTTGTCTTCCTAACACACATGGTTTATATATTGGTGTAATATCTATATAACTTTTCAGTTCTCATATACAGTAATGTCATGGCTCAAGTACAAAATGATGTCTGGTGCACCAGGCAGCATCGCGCTTCTTGGGAGCTAACACACGCCAGAAAGCCATTTACGAGAGAATTAAAAGGGAACTATCACACTTGACAGCTCCTCAAGAATGCTGTAAAAATAGCTTTTGTTCACTCTAATTCCTGAATATCTATTTCTCAAGACACCATTGCTGTTTTTTGCTAGAGAGCTGCGCCGTATCAAATCCAGGACAGCCAGTTCCTTCCTCATCATGCGCCTGAGATCGATCTCCTCTGCTTGCGGATGAAATATTGCTCATCATACAGAGTTACTCCTGCTGATGCAAATGCGATTAAAGCAATCTTGGGAGAGCACAGTGTGATTAAAGCCCAAGTAATGCGAGAAGGATTTGGGCTCTCATTATACAAAATACATATTGAAACGCACTCAAGGAAAGAAGCCAGTATATCTCAATATCCTCCCTGTTCTCGAGAACAAAATGTGACAAGTGGAGTTTTGAGAACAACATTTGCCATTGACTGCAGGAGGGGGCAGGGAGACTGCAGAACGTCTCGAGTAGTGAAAACCAAGCTCTATTACGTGTACAGAATATGTACGTGTACTATATTTGGGAAACAGCTGCCCAGCCTCACTTGTGACGTTGTTATCTTTGACTGAAGAATTACTATTCAGAATCAGCTCCCTAGAAGAGAACATTTCAAAATCTGAGAGAGCTAAAGCAGCGAAGCATTGAACCAGAGGGCATTTGGGCACACCAGGTGACAGGGATATATCAAGAGGTTCCTCCCACAGAGAAGCTCAGCGCTTGGAGTTCGCAAAACAAGGCAAGTTGTAAATGCAAGACTCAGACCCAAAGTAGCTTTGAGAAGTCAGTGACATAATGGCTTTGGGGATGTTCTGTCCTCTTGCAGTTTTAAGTTTGCTTCTTTTCCATGTCCTGGTGCAGTCCATATACATTTGCTCAGTCATTTCTTCTCATGCAAGTATGCAGGATAGGAATAATACAGGTGAAAAATAGCGAGGGCTGCACAATGCTGTTCCCACAGGTATTTCCAGGATGGTCCATCTTAACTCAGAATCATCCCAGCATAGCACTACTGGAGCATACCTGCTTCTGACTAAACTGCTGCTTCTTCCCCTACGGATCCCACTCCAGAGAGTCTCATTTTGATTATAAACTCAGCCTCATACCCCTCAGCATCAGTGAGGCAGCATCTAATAACATTTGTTTGAGTATGGAAATAATAACCTACTGAAGATGAAAGAAAAAAAAAGAGAAAAGTAGGGAATATATTCACTTTTCAGCAATGAGTCCACATAATTATCCAAAAATCTAGATCCAAGACTGCTGTCCAGCTCCTCCCCTCCAAATCCTCAAGGAAGGCTGCAGTCCACTGAATGAAGTTCAGAATTGCTCCCCAAATACAATTTCCTCTCAGCCCTTTAAAAAGTACAGTACAATCCTTTTCTCTAATAACTTACTACCCTCCCTCAGCAAGCACAAGGAATTCTTGGCATAGCTGTATTGAGGGATGTTCCTTCCTGTACACAATCATCAGTGAAAAAATGATTGAGTGGCAGTTTGAGTTGTGCTCCTCACACACACACAAATCACTCATTCAGATGTTCTCTGGGAAAACCACACTGAAAACACAGCAAATCCAGCTGAAGTAAATTTCAGTATTAATTTAGGTGAATGTGCATGGGAAATGATTTGTAGCTCTTTCCCAAGCCTAGCAATGAGCTGCTGGGCTGGGGAGTTAATATCCATCATGTCTTTTTGTTTGTGTGGGGAATACCTGCTACTCGCATTAATTACACAACAGCAGGACAAGAAAAGCCAGCTGCACCTGTGCTAACATAAGCTGTCACTGAAGTCTCTCTTTCTACTTTTTGAAACATGAACTAACAGAAAATTTAGTTACTTAATGTTCTTGAAGCTACCTATCCTGCTCGGGTTTATGCTTGCAACCTTCCAACAAATGCCACCATAAGCACTGGATCAGTCCATAACTCCTGATTTTCACAGGCTTCTTCACAAGATAAGCTACAGGAGTAGTGAACATTTATAGTTTCCTCAGGGCAGGATACCTTCCTGGGTCAATAACATAGCTTTGCTCATCTAGCCTATGCATCCTCTGATCCTGTCAAGCACATCTTCAATGAGCAGCACAGAACATGAGCACCAGGTTGTTACAAGGGAGACAGATCTATAAAGGTGCAACTGTTTATCTCAACTGAGGATCAGATCCACAAACAAAGAACATAAATGACAGAAAATAAACAAATAAGCTCTTTCTTTCTAAAGTGTGAAGATTTCTTCTCCAATGACCTGCGTTTTGCACTCAACCACAAGCATTTAGCCACATCTCTCCAATGGAATGCATTTTCCTCACTTTACAAGGTAATAGATGAAAAAAAAAATAAGTGAAATAGTGTTTATTTCACTTGGAGTGCTTACCTCCTGCTTAAAAATCTGCATCAAAATACAAGATGAGTTTTTAACCTGGATACAGTTTTATGAGCTCCAACTCAAAAAGGACCATGGATCAGAAGTGGGATGCTGGACCCTTCCCTATAAGCTCCAGAGGCCACATTTTATTTTCAGCTCTAGCTCTGTGCTCTCTGTGCCAGAAAAGGAATGCAACATAGACTTGAACAATCTGGACTGAATAGTTCTCTTTCTCATGCCTTCTAATGGTTGAAGCTACAGAGGACCTTCAGCACTCTGCCATCACTGCATACAGACAGTGCATGGCCAGGCCCCTGTGCTCACCTTATTAAATACACCCTTATGCCAAAGTCCAGACTTCTTAATTTTTTAATGCTTTTATTCATGACTATAGCAAAACAAGATCTCATAAACACTTTGATTTGGTGAAGTTCATATTCTCTCAAAGGTAAGAAGACACATGAGGTTTATTTCTCTTCCTTGGTCAGCTGTTTTCAGAACTCATTACACACAAAACAGCAAACTTTCCCCACTGTCAGAAGGTTTTTCACTGAATGCATATGACATATACTGTAAGACTACACTCCCAGGGACTCACTCAACAAATACCTCACAATAAAGTAGTTAATTATTTTGTGCCAGATTCTGCATCCAGCTTTTTATGTCTTGCTGTGTATCATCCAGCAGAGCTAACGGGCCATGAAACATTTCACTTCTTGTCTCGTTAGACCATATATTTTGGACAAAAAAGAATGTGTTCATCTTATCAATGGTTTCATCATGTTGACTTTGTGAATGGACAATCCTCTCCCTTCAATCTAACCAAATATTTCTCATCCTATCTCCAAGTCATGGAATGAAGCAAACTCATTCATACAGTGCAGAAAACAAATAATGGAACAACACGAAGTGATTTAACAAAGGAACCATCTGATTAGATGATGCAGTTCATTAAATCACTTTCTGAAGCACCATAGTCAATATCCACTTGATGTCAACATTGTCTCAAACTCTTATGTGTCACTGAAAAGAGAAGGCTCAACATTCTGGAGGTCTCCTAAGAAACAACCTCTTTTCTCAGTTAGATTCTTTTATCAAAAAGATATAAAATGAATACAACTGAGACCCTTTGGTTAGGCAGAGACAGAAGAATTGTCCTTTTAGACTACACTGTCCTATCAGGAATCAACTACAACCCTCTAACAGACTTAGTCAGGCTGTGGATTTTTAATTAGGTTTGTCATAGATTTGCCCCAGAGACTCAACAGGGCCTAAAAGAAGCCTCTGCAGGTGTGATTTAGGCCTTTAGTATGGTAACATTTATGAGATTATGGGTTTTTGTCCTAGGGATAATCTGTAAACCTGTCTGAAATGCAAGTGCAATGTCCATGCAACAAAAAGAGCAACATCTCAGATGATGAGGAATAAAACAGAAGAACTTGCAGAGGGACAAAAGATATTGGTAAAAGGGATTAAATAAAAGATCCCTCCAATATGAACAGCATGAAGAGCCTGGCATCCTAAGCAGGACTGGCTGCTGTGTGAGATACAGAGCTGGGGAGAGCATGTCAGTATGGCAGTCTGGCCATATAAATGTAACAGTATTTCAGACCTAATTGCAAACACCTTACAGATGTCACAGAATCATGGAACTGTTTATGTTGGAAAAGACCTTTCAGCTTACTGAGTCCAACTGTTAACTCAGCCACGGCCACCATGAAACCACGTCCCTCAGCGCCACGGCGACATGGCTTTGGGATCCCTTTAGGGATGGGGACTCCACCACAGCACTGGGAAGCCTATGCCAAGGCTTGGCAATTCTTTTGGTGAGGAAATCTCAAGTCTAAACCCCCACTTGAGGCTGTTTCCACTTGTCCTATCATTTGCAACTTGGGAGCAGAGAGTGACCCCCATCTCACTCCAGCTTCCCGTCAGGGTGTTACGAAGGGTGTGAAGGCCTCCCCTCAGCCTCCTTTTCTCCAGACTAAACACCCCCAGTTCCCTCAGCTGCTCTCCATCACACTTGTGCTCCAGACCCTTCCCAACCTCTGGTGCCCATGTCTGGACATGCTCCAGTGTCCCTCTGGCAGTGAGGGGCCCAACACTGAACACAGCCCTCGAGGTGTGGCCTCCAGCACCCCGTACAGGGAGACAATCACTGCCCTGATCCTGCTGGCCACACTATTGCTGGTACAAGCCAGGATGCTTGTCACTTCTCAGTTTACACCAATTCTCATAGCAAAAGCCAAGAGCAAACCCACTCCATCAGCTCTCAAACGTGCAGTCTCCAAAAGCCAGGTTCTTGGACAGGAGGCTTGGCAGTGTCCCCAGCAGAAGCCGGGCTGTTAAAACGCTCTGGGCACACACGTGTGGGCTGCTCTGCCACCCTGTGCTGGCCACATCCTGCTGCCTGCCTGGCAAAGGCCACTTGCTGCTCACCATTCGCATGCCACGCTGCAGCCCTGCAACACAAACAGTGCTGCCCAAAAGGATGCACATGGACTTTAATAAAACAAAGCCCAGCTGGACTCCTTGGACAATTTGCACTGGCAGCATGAGATACATTAGAAACATAAAGCCTACTAGTGATAAATCTGTCAAGATTAGGATATGCAAGGTCTGAGCAAAGCTGGTGGAGGACCAAATAAACCTTTACATGGATTCAGCCTTATTAATACAGAATCACTAGCATCAGCAGCACCTGACAGTCTGAGTGGAAGTAACACTGTCCTGATCCACTGCAGTCACTCATGGGTTGTTGGAGAAATGCCAGCAGGGCAGCTTCTGTGCTGTGGGTGGGACGAAAAACCTCCAAAAAGTAGCCTGCTAATCATTAGCTCAAGGATGCCCTTTATGGATGGATAGATGGAGACCTTTCCAAAAAGGGAGAGAGGAGATGCCCAACAAAACACCAGAGAACAACCCAGCAGCTCCCCAGCCAGCAGGAGAGTTAATGATGCAAACATGATTAGAAGAGTGGACATAATATCCTCAGCTGGTGTATTTTGGCATGGATCTGTGAAGCCCCAAGGACAGTGACAGCTCATGCTAGGCTATCTGCAGGGGACCTGATAGGGATAATCATCAGAGAGGCAGGTGATTATGCAGAGACAGTAAATATCTGCCACAAACGCTGGGTCAGTTTGAAAGAAGACAGTACTTGAAAGTGAGCTCTAAAACACTGTGTTGGAGAGACTGGTTTTAAAGCGAGACACAAGGAAAGATTTCTTCTGCTGTAATTTATTTCCATTAGAGCCAATGCAGTTGCAAGTGGTAAGAAAAATAAAACCTGTCAGAAAGGTTACTTTGTCGCTAAAGAATTTTCATTTTTCCACTGTTCTTCCAGCTAACACCTAATACCCAACAGAGATTTCAGAGTTTCCACACGTACACTAAACTTGGAGTTCACCTTTATACACCACCACTTTCACTGTCTGCCTTGCAGACACAGGAAAGGCTTGACTCTGCAAAAAGGTTACACATTTTAAGGCCTTTGGCTGAATCTGTGAGATTAGATCTTATCCTACTAGATGTTATCCTCCACCAGCTTAGCAAGGCTGGTTTTGCTTTGTTGAGGCTGGTACTTCAGTCAGTTTTTGGTTTTGTCCATGAAGCCCTTTAGCCAACAACCAAGAGCTAACAATAATGAAAACTGAAAAAAAGCAACTGTAAACCCACAAAAACTGGAAACTCACACTAAAAGTGAGCAGCAGGGCTACTTCTAAGTTGTCTAGCTCATAACCTGATGATTTCTGTTTAATATTAGAGTTGTCACCAGGGCAGTTCCACATTATATATGTCTTTATCACATTTCAAAATGGGTTTTCAAGGCATCCTGTAACTTAAACTTGTGTCTTAGTCACTAAGCATGTGTTTATCTAAAAACCAGGATGTCCTAGCAGCACCTCAAATCATGACCACTGGGCCCAGAGCAGCCACAGCAGTAAAGCTGGGCTGAGGCAGAAGTTGCAAAGCCTCAAAAGGCCTTGTCAAGATGTGTACCAGCACATCGAAGAGGACTTTTCATACGTGGGCAGCTTTGCCAGGCCCAGAAGCACACAGCTGTAACTTTCAGCACCTCTATGACTGAGAAAGCAGCACATACTCTGGCAAAGCTAAAGCTGTTCTCCACTTCCACAGAAAAAAACAAGAAAGGGGATTAAAGGAGAACGTGTTTGTTGAGGACATTGGCTGTAGATGCAAAAGAGAAGTTATAGACATGTTGTGGAAAAGAGGGGTAGGAAAGGTGTGGCAAGGCAAACTCCAATTCTAGTTGAGCTATGAGGGGCAGCTAGCACCACTGCTGCTCAAACTTAGAGATGTAAAAGATGGACACCATAAAGATGAGCAGCTGACATAAACTGTACAAAAGCTTAATTCATCAGGGGGAGTATAACCTTTGAGATTCAGCTTGGCTCTTAGAGAATCCCAAGACACAGGTAAGAGGATTTCCACTCTCATCTTCCTGCTCTTTCACCTCTATGCTAGATCTAAGCCACCCACAGTTTGTCCTCTTACTGTATTGTAGAGGCAACTACTTTGAGGTGTGCTCATTTCTTCACTTCTGACCTATGTGAATGCCTAATGTGTCTTACCTCCAACTTCTTTAGATGTATAGTCACATTTACCCTCTGCCCCAGCACACTTGCACGGTGGCTTCCACACTCAGAGAAGGGCTATGTGCTGCCTCAACCCAAACCCACCCACCTCCAACCCACACAAAGGGAACAACTACAGGGGAATCAGGGACATATTTCTCCTCATCTACCTGAAGATTTCTGCAGACTTTATCCTCGACCTGCCGATTTGGTGTAAACAGAATCATTGATGAAGGGAAATTAACACCCCTCAGAAAGGCAAAGCAAAGCTTCAACTCCTGGCAAATCACTAAGATAAATCCCAGGTGTGTGATTAAACACAACTTGCCCTGTCTACCCCAGGACTTCAATCTGCTGGCTAACATGAGTATTAAGCATGTCTCTTTCTCTTAGCGAGTCAAGAGCCAAACTCCCAGTGAAAGTTGCTGTGCATAAATTTGTAGACAAGCAAACATTGACAAAGCTTAAAGTTACACTGGAAAAAAAGGACTCAAGACCAATTTGTAGTAACACACAGGGACACACGTGCTCTTCAACACTGTTACATGTATTTATACCAGAGAATCTGCCTGCCTTTCTCATATCAAATATGCAGTCAGCTGCTGCTTAATGAAGAGGACAGAGCCTGGGCCCTCCAGTGATTCCTGAATAAGCCCCAGACTTGCAGTACAAAGAGAAAAGTCACTTCTTTTACTAGTGTGTTCCCCATCTGTAATGTGGATAACACGGAGCCAGCACTGCAAAACATCTTTAATACTGAAGCCACCCATCCCTGACTCGTGCTCACTTTGAACGAGCATAGTGGCGAGTCGGCTCCTGCCCTGCAAGGACGCTTTTACAGCAGCATTTGGCTTTTTCAGGCAGTTCTTCCCAGCTGGAAACAGAGTCTGAACTCTGGCAACACTCCTACTATTCCAAAGTCTCCAGCCCCAGTCCGCGGGTGGCTGTTTCAGGGGACTCCGGGGGTACAACCGCTCACAGCACCTCCCCACGGCGGGAGCCCCCGGGACATCCCCGCACCCGCACCCCGAGGCAGGGCCGCCGGCGGGCTCGGGGCTGCGCAGCGGCGTTCGGACGCCCTCAGTCCGCCCCGAGGAGCGGGAGTTCCGCGGGCTCCGGCCGGGATGCCCTCCCCTCCCCTCCCCCGCCCGCAGCGCGGTTGCGGAGCCCGGCGGGGAGCGGGAGGCAAAGCCATGGCCGGGGCGGCCGGGGAAGCGGCTCCGCGCTGCCGGGCACCATCGGCGGGCTCCGGGCAGCTCTCTGGGGCTCGTCCCCCTTACAATGGAGAGTAGGGCGAGGAGGTATTTCCGACAGAAACGTAGCCGTGTATGGCGTTAGCTTACCTTGGGCTCCCGGGGATGCTAAGAGCAGGCAGCTGAGGCTGAGCAGCAGCATGGACGCCCGGGCTGGGGGGTGCGGGGGAGGGCAGCGCGGCTGCTCTGCATGGAGACGCTTTGACATCTTAGCCCAGACTGAGGGAGACAAACTTTCATCAGCTGGGGCTGGAGAGCAGCACCATCATATACAGTTACAGAGGAGCGAGCTGGGACTCAGGATGTGAGAGATTTCCTGCATGCGGTTAACTCCAAAACCCCTCCTGCTCCTGCATGAGCTGCTGATGAGTTGGGCTCTGCTTTCTTTAGGGGGGGAGTTGTTTTGGGTTGAGTTTTGGGTTGAGGTTTTTTTCCCTCTTTTTAACGAGGTTTAGATTTTCTCTTTTTTTTTTTTCCCTCCTCTTTTTGGCAAGGACGGTTCCGTTGACCGTTGCAATAAGGGAGCAGCCTGTCCCCGCTCCTCACCGCGGAACACCCGCGCCCCGCGCCGCCCCCACACCCCCTCCCCTCGCCCGCAGCCGCGCAGGCAGCGCCGAGCACCGCGCGGGTCCGGGGGGCTCTGCGGTTCCCCCTCCCCTCGACTGGCCACATCTGCCCGTTTCTGCACACGCAGCCCTGACTGCTTCCTCTGGAAAGTCATCTGTGTACGTCGGCGATTATGTCTCGGTTTCATAATTATTTCAGAGTTGTTTCTGGTGCCTCCAACTTCTTTTCTATTCTTTTTTGGAGACACACACACACACACAAAAACCCCAAAGCCCTGACACACCCACGGGGTTGCCAGATGCATTTTTTAAAATCCTCCTCATTCAAATGATTACTACTGACTGTCTGGGAGAGTAACCCAACACAGACCATCTATTCCTTAACCTACCACCAAACCACATGCAATGCCCACATGTTGAGCAGAATGCTGGAGAGCAGGAGAAAGAACGAACCTTATTCTCACAGACTTTTATGATGCAGTTTTATTTTGAATTTATTAAGATTCTCCCCAAATTTCCCCATTTGGATGTTGCTGCTTCGTTGTGTGGATTGACCCCCATGGCCCTTGGGGCATGAAACAGTTGGCAGAGCGGGGCTAATAGGTGTCTGTGCTCCAGCATGCAAAACAGCAGAGCAATCCCACTTAAACTTGATTTTGGAACCACAGATTTGGGTCTGTTCTGGAGCAGAGGTTAGTAGCCATTCACAGTGATCCAGGCTATGCTTTTCCTCAGCTCTGAGGATAAATGAGCCAGCAGAAACTATATGGGTACAAAATGCTGTGGTTCCCAAGCTGGAGCTCAGCACTGTGCTCATTTCAGGCCATCAACAGCATCTCTGGACTGCTCCAAGACACAGTCACATCCTCAGGATAACTGTAGTAATGTCAGGTCATCTCGGCACAAATCCACCTGGAAAAGAGCTGGAATGGTGAAGCACGTGCAGAAAGGCCTCTCAGTGCCTTTCTTCACAGTTGAAAAGTACATTTTCTCCCCTTACACTGCCACCCAAACCTAGACCCATGGGCTCACCTCCAGCTGCTCTGAATTTCCTAAGCCTATCTACACGTAGCCCTCAAGTCTCACCCCAGCAGCACACATTTTCTTCATCATGCCTCTTCCCAGGAAACCCCCATCCTTGTGAGCAGTCAGGGATTTAAACATCCACATGCTAACTTTTCCCCTACTCACCTATTATCGATCACATTTTAACAGCTCAGCAACCTTTCATCCTTTCAAATGTAAACTAACACACTCTACTGACCATCTTCTTAAGGAAATACCTTCTCCACACAGCATCTTGCTTAAAAAATGCTCAAAATTAAAACCCAGGACTCATTTGTGGAAGGCCACCACAAAAGCCACATAGTCATCTTTGGTCTTTGAAGGTATTTTCCCCCAATAAAAAAATCAGTCAAAGGGAATCAAAGCTTTCTAAATAGAGTTTTGGCAATCCCAGGTGGCTTTCAACTGGCAGTATTTTTGAGTAACAATATTTGCTAACAGAGAATGTGGAGCCAATTATATCTTGCTTTGTCCACCAGCATGAATTAAGTAGATATTATCAGTGTTCCTCCCCCAAAACTTAACCAGAAAGGAGCACTTGCATTTTACCACACTAATTTTATGGTCTTGAAGTCGATAAAGTGCTAGTTTGTAACTAACCAGTCCCAAATATTTTATTAATGACATCCATGTCAGAATGCTACTGAATTACAGTTACCACTGGCTCTGGAGAGCAACAGCACAATGTCACAACAGCTTCAAAACCCTTCTGGGGGAAAAAGAAAAGCAAACCCTCAAGGAGAAGGGAAATGATTCTGAAGTGCCTCTGCTTCGCTCTTCTGTGCATAAGAGAGGTCAACCCTTGACTTTCAATTTCTCATGTCAAACCACCTCCCACAATTAGTTTTACGAGGCTTGGTTTGTCTGCTTCAGAAGAACAAGCCTGAGTTTCCCTGCAGGAAATGAAAATTGCATCCAGGTTGTGTGGCTGCTTCAAAGGGGGCCACGAGCCTGATCCTCCAGGTTACTCCCCAGGCGATGGCTCTCCATCCATCCTTCCCAGCTTTGTTCTTTAGCACTGTCCAAGGAAGAGGAATGGGGGGTGGGGGGGTGTATATGTGTGTGTGTGGAGGTGTCTCACTGCTTCTAGGTTTTTATTTACCTTTGTGTTTTTTGCCACTGCTTCTTTATGCTTTTGCTTCCTCTCCTTCATTTCTGGCCTCCTATCCTCCTTGCTCTATGCATTTGGTTTTTCTTTAACCACGAATAGCTTTTCTTCCCAAAGCATGCACTCCACTCTTTGCTAGTTTAGGGCTATCCTGCAATTTAACAGCATAGGAGCAGCTAAATTGTCTTTTTGTTCTTCATTTTTATCCCTTTGGGAACAGGAAACCTGATGCACTGCTATTTCTTCTCTATTACTATAGACAGAGGGTGGCATATGCTGGTAGCTTGGTTTGAATTCAGCTTGAAGCCTCAGTCTCTGCAGGAAAAGCAAGCCAAGCCTTGCTACAAAGTGAAAAGCACAGATCCTGCTGCTGGGAGGAATCTCTGTACTCCGAGATGTGTGGATGAAATATCTCACCCTGCGGCTCTGGGTCACTGTGGCTCCAGGAGAGACTAAGGAATGAACTGACAAGCATCTCTGAAGATCCTATCAGGACCCCTCCCCAGGCATGTCTTTCAACTGCATCGCCTCCACTTCCCTGCAAAGTAGTTTGGAAACATTTAACAGGACATTGAGAACTGGTAACCCTTACAGGGTGCTCAGCAATGTGTGCCACAGTATGTTACCTCTTGTCATTTGCAAAGCTGGGCTACAGCTGGGCATCCTTTTCTCCCCAGCTCTCCTGCTTACCTCTGGCTTGTGTCACTGTTGCTTTAATACCTCAAGATTAGAGTAGCTCAACTTTCAGCCTGCATTTACATATGAAGATCATTATAAAGAGCACTGGTGATTTTTAAACAGTTACAATTTAACTGTATGACAATACAGGCAGTTGGCTTGAACTCTGGTTATCAAGTTACTAATTATTGCAGGACTTTTAGTTCATATGACACTGAAAAGGTCAGTTCAGAAGACAGCAATATGGGAAGACAGCAGTGTGGAATAACTTACCTGGCAGCAACATACGAGTTAGTGTAGACACCAGAAGGGAGGAGGATGCACTGAGGGAAACATCAGGCTCCATTAGTTTCCCCTTGGTTAAAAAAGGAGTTTGAGGAAGGAGTTAGTGACTGATGGAGACAATATGAAGGAAAAAATAAGAAAAAGGGCCTGGGAGGACATATATTAAGTTTAAAACCTCCAGACTATGATAGTGCATGCTTTCATGATGTTAGATGGAAGACACTGTAACAAACTATATGGCACTTACGAGATGGATTATGGTATGCCATGGAGTATAAGAAAAGGAAAAAGAGCAAAGGGAGGGCTAGAGCAGGAACTTCAGCCTGAGTTAAAGGAAGAGAAGATAAGCCACCTCAAGATAGACTAACAATTTCAAGATGAGAGGTTCTGGTGGGGAGAAAGCATCTCTGCAGCACTGCTCTCACATCTTCCCAGGTCAGCCTTGAGCTCCATTTGGATATCCAGGACCTCAGTGTAATCACAGCATCTACTATTACCCAGTAATCCAAGTCCTTTTATTCCCATATGTGCCAAAATGCATGAAGACTTGTCTGGGCTTAACTACAGGGATCTACAGTTTTGGGGCCTCCAGGCTGTAGTTTTTGCTTCTTAGAGTAAACAAAATAAAACAAAAAAGCTTTTTCCTTTGAAATCTGTGTGTCCCCTAGCCAGCTGCTGAGACTTTGTGTCTCCAGTCCTCCCTCACTTCATTAACTCTCTGCAAAATCAAGATCCTGCTGAATTGTGACTGCTGTGGCAGATTACAGTTCCCTATAATTAACAGGCACGGATAGAGCAGAATACAGCTTGACCTTTAGCAGCAGAGCTTTGCTATAGACCTCTGTCACAACGTTTGGACATAAAATAGCATGCTCCTGAGAATAGCATCCATCAGCTCTGCATGCTGAAATAAAATACTGGCTGTAAATATTGTTTACTGCACATACTTGAGAGAAGTTGCATTCTGTAGATATCCTGGTCTACAGGGGCAGGTTTCCATCTCTGTATCTTTAGCAAGCGTGCACTCCAGCACGCCTTGCCGAGCCGTGTGCTGACCTCAGCAGCACAGTGGGTCTGAAACAGGTTGTTAAGCCCATGAAATGCAATGAAAGGTCAGCATATGTAGCTTTCTGTTATCAATACATGTATTTGTACCTCCTCTCTACTCCCCTTGCAGCTCCCTGCTTTGGTTATGACCTTTTTCTCTTCCTGTCCTAAAGGTAACGTGGAATTCATCTGACATTTCTGCCCCGAAGCTTTGAGTCTGAGTGAGCTGGGAGCAGCAAGCAGGAGGCAAAGCAGCCAGTGCCTTGCTTGCAGCCAGAACTCACATCTCCACTCCACCAGCCGCATGTGCTGTTGGTCCCAGTCCATGGGCTCCTGGTGCCCTGGAAGCTTCCACAGGTCTCGGCTTAATTACAGGGATAGACTTCTCCTGACTCTGAGAACCAAGGATTTGCTCAGTTTCTCCCTTGTTGCACACATGAAGGACGTGCTTATAAAGCTGGGGGTTTGTTTCTGTTCCTTTCTGAGACTCTTTGAGGTGACATGGTCCTTTATACTTGTAGAGAACCTTTAACTGCTACAGGTTTATAACACTGAATTAGTTTTATCATGGAGCCTTGTTTTTTTGACAGAGAATAAAGCAAACCAACCCCAGCCTTGTTTGACTGATAAAGTGTTATAACATTATGTTCATATGTAAGGAGAATTGACACAGCCATCCTGAAGTTATTTATCCATTTAATAAATGAGATGCAGCATTTTCAGCCTGTCTCAGGGATACAATGTAATCTGAGGCAGCAAGCCTCTTCCACTAAGCTGTGTGTGGAGGACATTGCCTGCTAGCATCACTTCTAGCTCTAGAAGCATGGCAGGGCTGATGGTGAGTAGGACATGCTCATCGTGTTCCTTTCCCCCTGCCTTGTCTCCCCAGCCTGTTCTTACCCCTTCACTGCAACATCATTTAGGAAAACAGCTCCCTTTCCTCTAACAAAGCAGGGGAGTAAGCTCTGCTTTAATGCTGATTAAGCTTTATATACTACTTTATAGGGAAACTACCCAGAGACTGTTGCAGGCTGCTGTAACAGGGCCAAGGGTGAAAAAGCCAAGAGGAGCTCGTGCAAGAGCAAACAAAGAAACCCACCGCTCCAAGGATACAGGACCTTAACAACAACAACAGCAACCCCCTAAATTCTTCAGCAGTTAAAACACAAAAACCCAAACCTCACATGGTCCCTAGTTACATTCTTTCCTGCAGAATAAACTCTAGGTCATACAAACACAGAACTCTCCAGGAGCAAAGCCACCACGGGGAGCTGAGCCTCCCATGCCCTCACTCCACAGCTGAGCCTCCCTTGGGGCACCCTCCCTGCCAG
Source organism: Colius striatus (assembly GCF_028858725.1). Classification (NCBI taxonomy): domain Eukaryota; kingdom Metazoa; phylum Chordata; class Aves; order Coliiformes; family Coliidae; genus Colius; species Colius striatus. The sequence goes on from NC_084766.1 coordinate 36,282,613, forward strand.
TGGGCACCGTAGTGGACCCTGCACCCTGACTCAGCAGCCTCAGCATCCTGGGGGATGTAGGGCTCAGCTCCTGGCTTCATGCAATGCTGAATTAGCCATCAGTATTTTCTTCTTCCAGCTTTTCTCCAGGAAGAGCTAAACCCCATGATAGCTAAACTTTCTTCTGGTTTAGTAACATAGAATCACACAATCCCAGCATGCTGGGGGTTGGAAGGGCCCTGCAGAGCTGCTCCAGCCCAGCCCCCTGCTAGAGCAGGTTCCCCTGGCTCAGGGGGCACAGCAACGTGTCCAGATGGGGTTGGAAACCCCCCGAGAAGGAGCCTCCACACCCTCCCTGGGCAGCCTGGGCCAGGGCTCCCTCCCCTCAGCACCAAAGGAGATTGTCCTCTTGTTCTAGTGGAACTTGCTGCGTTCCAGCCTGTGCCTGTTACCCCTCATCCTGTACTTTTCAGACCATCTGCAGCAATCCTTCTTTTTCCATGGTGGAATTTCTTCCATTCCTTCTTCATCATTTTAAGCTTTCCCACTAATTTCAACGCTGGTTCTAAGAAATGACAGTGCTCCAGCAGGACTGTTGTACCAGACAGGACATTCTGAGAGCACAGCAGGAAGGTGTCCTGTGCTAAAATCCCTTTAAATAAGACAAACAACCCATTAAATACATCTTGGTTTTGTTGTTTTTTTTCACTTTAGACCAGACATTGAGTATAAGCACTTTGATCTGCTGCTGCTACAAATTCCACAGTCTCCCTGAAAACAAAAGAAAGAAAAACCCCACAAATTTTTAAGTGTCTCACAAGAGGACAGTATTCAACTCAGACTGAAAATTATGAAGTCATATATTTTTAACATTCCTGTCTAGCCCTCTGCAAACCACAAAACAGTGCAACATCCATCATCATAAAGGCTGGGGCAGTTAATTAGGAAGACAGCACATTTTGGGGTGTTTTTAAAGAAAAAATTAATGTTCCTAATGGGAAATTTGAGAGAAATCATTGCAAAGTACTGTGGTGTACATCACAGGAGAATTAAATCAATTAGGCCTTAATATCACACTGTTTATGAAAGGAAGAGTGAAACAGAGCTCCTTTTATTACACACATTATCTGATTGTTGGATTCCTCTGCAAAACTTTCATTTGCTGCAGGTCACAAACACAGCAAGTGAAACCTCTCAACACTAAACCAAACACAAGTCAAACATTGGCTTTGCAACATCAGCTAATAGCATTAGATAGAACAGCCAGCCCATAATTATATATCTTTCATGCAGTTTAACTTCTGCCATGACATAATTAAATTTAGACCAATGAGCCCTCCAAGTTGGATTGTTTTTACATAATAACAAGCACAAAAATGATATCTGTGCTCCCAGTAGCACCACAAGTTAAGTATATATTTGGCAACCCTTGACAGTAAGTGGGTATTCATTACTAATTCCTCAGGTATTCACTGGAACAACATTAGTCACAAAGAGCTAATGTGGATATAATATTTAAACGCTGCTTTCTTTCTCTGTGAATCGGCTGTTGAGGATACAGTGGTGATTCTCTTCCCCCCACGTCACTGTGAGGCTGTTGAAGACCACAGCACTGCCCTTGGATATCCAAAATGTGCTGTGTGATTGTTGAGGCAATGCTCCCTCAGGCAGCTGTGCCATGTATCCAGCCTGTTGCTTATCCATGGAGCAGAGCGTTGTCCTTTCCTCACCATTTCTCCCCCAAAATCGTGGCCTGTGTTCATAGAATGGTGGGGGTTGGAAGGGACCTTTAGAGATCATCCAGTCCAACCCCCCTGCAGAGGCAGGGTCACCTACACCAGGTTGCATAGAAACGTGTCCAGGTGGGTCTTGAAGCCCTCCAAGGAAGGAGCCTCCACAGCCCCTCTGGGCAGCCTGTGCCAGGGCTCCCTCACTGAAACACTGAAAGAGTTTTTTCTTATGTTTAAATTGAACTTTTTGTGTTCCAGCTTCATCCCATCACCCCTTGCCCTGTTGCTAGCTACTATGGAAAAAAGGGATGCTCCAACCTCCTAACACTCATCCTTTAGATATTTATACATGTTAATGAGATTCCCCCTCAGTCTCCTCTTCTCCAGACTAAACAGCCCCAGGTCCTGCAGCCTTTCCTCGTATGAAAGATGCTCCAGTCCCCTGATCATCTTGGTGTCCCTGCACTGGCCTCTCCCCAGCACTTCCCTGTGCCTCTTGAGCTGAGGAGCCCAGAACTGGACACAAGACTCCAGATGAGGCCTCACCAGGGCAGAGCAGAGGGTGAGAAGAACCTCCCTTGAGCTGCTGCCCACACTCTTCTTGATGCTCCCAGATTGCCATTGGCCTCTTGGCCACGAGGGCACATCGCTGGCTCATATTTAGCTTATTATCAATCAGGACTCCCAGGTCTCTGTCTGCAGAGCTGCTCTTCAGCAGTTTGACCCCAAGCCTGTGCTGGTGCAGCGTTCATCTCCAGCCTCCTTCTCCTCCTTCCTCCTCTTCATCTCTCCTACCTCCTTCTGCAGTGACACGATTTCAGAGGACCCTGTTACAAAGCCTGACATTTATCTGGATATGTTGGGGTTTTATTTCACTCCCTGGCCACAGTTGTATATTAAAGTTCATTACAATGATTGCTGAGAGATCTTTCTTTCAGACCCCATTACCGGGTAATCAGGTTAGTCCAAGTTCAGACTGGCCATCCTTTGGTCACAATCTGCATGACCCCAGAAGGAGACACAAAGTGCTCACTTCAGGGAACAAAAAGTTCTAGAAAAAGCACAGCAATAATAAACATGGAACTCTGCCCCACTCTTCAAGCACAACTTCAAGAGCTGCAAGAGCACATTAGATGGTGTGTTAAGAGATGGGCCAAGCATGAAGACACTCAGATGGTTTCAAAAGGCACTTTGCTGTTTTTTACTGGCAGTTTCTTACACCCATTGCAGACCTGTGGTAACTCCAGAACCACGGAGCAGTCTGCATGGAATAGGTGTTTGCATCAGGATCTTCCTACAATTACATATTAACTAAAATCTACTCACTGTGAGATACTGTAGAAAAGTATTCAAACCATGAAGTATAAAAATACATCACTGGGACAAACTTCTAAAAGAATGCCTCTAATTCTCTTCAATTAGGGGCTCTCTTACATCCTCCTGACTATGCAACACCGACCTCAGGCAGCTCATTGCACTTCTCCTATTTACTAATTCGGTATAACTGTGTGTACCATGAGCACATTTGTGCAGCTTCTTTTTTGTTGTCGTTGTTTAATCACTCTGCAGCTGGTTGGGAGATGATATACCTCATTATCTTATTCTGTGGGTCATCTGAAATGGATATGAAGTAATCCTGCCTCCTACAGCTCTGGTATGGAGCCAAGGAGAACTAGGAAAAGCAAGATGCCTGACTTAAAGGGGATTGCCTTTTGTTTTCCACACAGAAATGTATTTTCACGTGGCAGCCTTCTTTCAGGAGCTTTGCTGTAGCTAAATAGGTGCTGCAAGAGAGAAAATCATAACCTCCCAAAACACCTCCAGGAAGATCAGCTGAGAGACAAGTTTCACTTCCAGAGACTAACACACTAGTGGGCCATTATCTATAGGCAGGCTATCACCACTCAGTGAGTAACACAGGCTCCTCCCTCTGAATCAGGATGTGGGGCAAGGATCTCATTGGGATATCAGGAGATTCATACTTAAATCCAAATTTCATACAGACACTGAGCTTCTCTACCCACAGTATATTCAAAAGGTTTTCACTGTCTTCTTTTATCCTGATCCATTTCTATGCTCAGGTGTCCTTGAGTTTTAGTTTCTGCCACTGCTTTCTAATCACCTTTTATTCAGGAGGCTGCAGACTGGCAATAGTCTCAGCTGAGCTTGGGACTTCTCAGCCCCCCATTGCCTGGTGCTGACCTGTGGCCACAACAGGCATCCGGCGGCTGGAACCCAGCTCAGCAAGAAGCATACTGAGTAATAAACTACACAGGCTTAAGTCATAGTGCCTGATGAAATACGACCCTATGAGCCAACCCTGTGGACTGATTTACTCTGTCAGTGAACAAGTGGCCAGTCAACTCTCCTGGAAAGATAATTACCCATCCATCAAAGCACACAGGCATTTTTGTCTGTGAAGTCAAAGGGGCAAACATCCTTATGGACGAGGCAATCTGGAGTATTTTTAGCCATGTTAACTGTGATGGCTGCATCAGGGAATGGTTTCCTCTAGAGAGAGCTGCCAGAAACTTTATCCCTGCTTTTCTGTGCTGTTTTCCTTGTAAATCAGCACTCTCACAGAAAACATTGCACTAACATGACCAATCCCAGATACTCAACAACAAAACTCCTCGAAAGTCTTACCCACATAGTCTGTTCATCTATCTGACCAGCTGAGTAAACTTGAAGAAGTAGCTAATGACTTGCATACACATACACAGGAAAATATTTGAGTTTGAAAGAAATTCCCAGAATGCTGCAACCCTCAGTGCTTTACATTGCAATGGCTTTCAACCCTTAATGAGGTATTTCTGTCAGATGAGATTAATAACGCCAGCAAGCAAACAAACACCATGTCTTGCACACCTAACACTGCCTTCTCCATGTGGGCTCTGCTTTGAACAATGCAAAATGTCAACCCTACTGGGAGGCTGTTTTGGAAGGAGAATGCCAAGTCAACGTGCTGGCAAACCTGCAGAGGCTCTGTGCCTTAACACTGCAAAACCATCTCAACACCTCACTCCAACCCACATTCATTATTAAACACAGTTCTGCAGGCACGTACAAATCAGCAGTGTGAAAAGAGGTGACCCAGCAAGGGAGATGAGAAACAAATGGCAATGCCTGTTACCAGAGATGTTAATCCTTGTAGAACTGTACCAGCAGGAAAATGTGTCCCTCCTGAAGGCAACAGGGCAGGAGCTGACAGCTGAAAAACACAAACTCAAACAGCATTTTTCCTATGCAACCTCATCTAGGTTAGCCTGCTCTAGCAAGGGGTGGGACTAGATGACCTCTACAGATCCCTTCCAAACTCCACCATCCTGAGCATTCAACACCAAGGAAAATTCCAGTTACTTGACAAGTGTAGGTGATCTCCAATTTAGGCTGCAGAGTTTCCTGTGTTGAGTACTTCTGATGGCAAATGTACTCTTTACATTGAAACGAGTGCAAGTCCAAAGTAAAAGTATGCCAATTTTTTTCCCAGCCTCTAAACTTCATGCAGCTGATGCCTACTTGTACAAGGCTAAGCCTGTGAGCCTTATGTTCCTCTGAAGTAACATTTTCCTGTACAGTCTATTTTCTATTACAATGAATGGATTGTAGAGCTGAAATGAATGTCAGAACTGTTTGCTGGATACATTACCAGATACCTTCTTCTCTGAGGCCCAGAAAGAGAAATTAGGTTTGCAACAGAGATAATTTTTAGCTTTCTGAAGCAAAGGTTTCATGTCACATAAAACATTCCCAGACAGTGATTTGCATTATGCATTTTGCTCACTAGGTATACTCCCGAGCTTATTTATACAAAAGAATTTCCACCTCAAATTGCCACATATTTGTCCTGCATGCTTTGAAAACTGCATTTAGGGAAAATGAAAACATTAGGAAACAGCCCTTCTACAAACCCAAAAGGCACTGTGAATCGTGTGTCTGCTTCAAGCCTGTGAGATGGTGGAGGTGAAGAGGCAGCAGGCCACTGCAGGACCCTGTCTCCAAGGAAGCCCAGAAGAAACGAGAGGAAACCAGGTCAGACGAGAAGGGTCCTGCCCTGGTCGTCATGCTGATGGGGGTGCCGAGGCACAGATACATCAAACCAAACCTGTGCCATTCATCCCAGCTGCTCATGTGGTCCGTTTCTTCATGAGGACTTGGGTGCTGTGATTTCTAAGGAAGATCAGCACCTCTGTTTGATGTTCTTAGCCAGTGAGAAGCGTGTCGAACGTGCATGTGTTTTTACATGCATTTACAGATGCATAGAAGACTGTACAGGCATGCAGGAGGGATATATCATGGCAGCTAGATTTAGCCATCTCCCTTTAGTTCTTGGGCATTCTGCAGGGCAAATGGAAAATACCCTTTTGCTCCCAGTGAGGAAAATTGTGTCTCACTCTGGCAGAGAAGTGGGAAGGTTTTGGGCTTCTCTTCTCCTATGGCCCTAGGTGTCAGACCCTCAGCAGGGAATGTCCCTGGTCCTGGCAGTGAGTATCTTGCTGTGTGCTTCATGGATACCAAATGGCCAAATGTCTTCTCTCCATACCAAAATGTCCTGCTGTGGGTCTAGGGTAAGGATACAGACAAGCTTAAATGTATATGGTATTACTCTATGGATGTGTGCAGGAAATAATGTTCCTGAAGGGTGCAAACTCAATGAATCGAAGCTGCATTTCTCTGAAGTCAAGAAACTAGAGAGTGAGGAACCAAGGGGGAAAAATCGGTAGGTTCCTACTGAAGTCAAAGGGGATATTGGCACTGACTTCTGTAGGAAATGTCTCTACTTGCTGTTGTAAGCTATAACTGGATGAAAGCTTGAAAGATAATCCTTCACAGTCCTTCTAGGAGACTTTGTGTGTCGGGGGGGTGTTTATGGCTATAATTTATCACTCTGTGGTGGAGATCCAGAAGTCCACTGGAGAGAGAAAGGCCCTCCTGTTTGAGGCAGGCCACATGTTTTTCCTGGAGAGCAGCAAGAGGGATGAATGAACCCATGATGGAAGAGCACATTTACCATGCAGCTGAGCTGTAAAGCTTGGAGGATGCTCCCTTTGCAGTCCCTTTTACAAGTTCTACTCAGAACCATTTGTGGTCCAGCCCCGACCTTGGTTTCCAGCATAACAATACTTGCTTGGTAAAAATGACTTTTTTGGGGGAAGAACCCTAGCAGTTTGCCCCTCATAGCCAGCACTACTTCACCTTACATGTCCTCTCAAGATGTATTGAACTAATTGATGAGTTTTTAAAGACATCTATCCAGAATGCAACATATTTGTTCAATAAATCTCTATCTCCTCTGTGGGAAAAAATTAACATCGTTAATTCTACTCCACAGACTGGGAAGCTGAAACACAAAAGAGGCAAAGTTATCTAACAGAGACAGCCAGAGCACAAAATATAACCAGGCTCCTTGTGTCCAACACAGGTCACACAGCTGGAGGCTATCTCAGTGGCCAAAGCCCAGCTCACAAACATCCCTCTTCCAAAAAACCTGACCTTACATCTCAAGCCAGATTAGAAAAATAAAGCCTAAGTATCAAAGGCCAAATTCCAGCCTCATTCAAACACACTCAATTGAGTGTTGGTGCGACAGAGGTTAACACTTGCAATGACTTTTATGAGCAATATATTTTACCATAGGATTTGTGGCGTGCACAGGCACGGCTTCTCCAGCAGTTCCAGTTATTGTGTTATATTTAACAGTACCAAATAAAAACAGAGCAGTTGGATCAATATTATATTCATCTTTTATTCCATAAATAAACTTCATTGGTTTGTAAGCTGCTTGTTTTTACTTCCAAAACGTACAAATATAGATTTAAATATTTTTGGAGGAAACATGACAGATGGTTTCAGTTCTGATGCAAACATACTTCTTGGCACCACTTCTTAATATGCCATTTCTATAAATACTTAATGCTCACAGAAGTGGAGTAAAATATATATTACAATTAAAAAACCCCACAAAAAACAGTGTTATAATTGAATTTTTAAGTATTGCTCTTTAACAGGTAAGCTTGCTGCATAGATTCACTATATAAACAGGAATAGACTTCTTCAGAGAGCTAAAATATTGGTCTCTTTTGCTATGTTAGGTATTAATGGGAAACTGCTGCTGCTGTGATTATGTGGTAATGCTATTTCAGCTAGTTCCTAAACATCACAAATAACGATATTCATTTTTTCTTTACTTCAAGGATTTAACTCGCAGGAAATCAATTAATAGAATACTTCAGAGAAATAAGTTCTCCAGATCTTATAAACCCAGTTCTATTGCTTCAGAGATGTGGACTTTTTAAAAGATTAAGATAAATAATATCACCAGCACTCAGTATTTGCATTAAAAGCTCTTAAAATTATTTCCTCTGGGTAAACTGACCAAAAAGTGATCTTCTGAAGCAGCTGTGTTCCCTTTTAGACTGGTTTTGATTACTTGAAAGCTGCCTTGAAATTTCAATTGAAATATAAATGATCTTTATCTAAAGAGATGAAGCTAAGAAAAAATACCTCCAGGTAATTGAGATAACTGTGTATTTTATGGCTTATCTAGCAGTTAAAAGGCATTCAAGATCCAATTAGGATGATGGTCAAGAGAATCCTCTTGTCACTCTGTGTTCCTTTGAAGAAGACGGTCCAGCAATTGCTAGGAGAAAAAACAATGCAAACCAGCCTTAAGACACTGTTACAATACATGAGGTGGATAGAGCTGTGCACACCTTCAGCGATGCTGCAGGTGAGATGACATGAGCACTCCCAGGCTCCCCTGGCAGATGCTGCCTCTATGGACCCGTTCGTGGGTGAAGAAGGGTCACCCAGCTTCACTGAGCACCCAGAGTAGGTCCTTACCTTCTTGAAGATCTCGACACGCAGTCTGTTGCTCTGGATGATGATCCGTTTCTGTTTCTCCTTTTGTTTCTTTTTCACTTCAGGTAAATTGTCATAAATCCTGGAATGAATTTACAGAGTTAACTTCACATGGCCCCCCTAGGACTCACCAATCGCTTGTTTTTCCTATAGGAAACATTTGCCTTCAACGCCATACTTGTCATCAGTGGGCATGTCTAAGTACTTGGACGAGATTTAAGACACAGGAATTGTAAATCATTAACAATTTTTTTTCCTAGAAAATCTGATTTGATGAAAAACTCCTAATTTTGAACTGAAAAGTCCAGAAAGAGATGATTCTTTTCCCCCTCTCTACTCTGCCCTGGTGAGGCCTCATCTGGAGTCCTGTGTCCAGTTCTGGGCTCCTCAGCTCAAGAGGGACAGGGAACTGCTGGAGAGAGGCCAGTGCAGGGCCACCAAGATGATCAAGAACATCTTTCATAGGAGGAAAGGCTGTGGGACCTGGGGCTGTTTAGTCTGGAGAAGAGGAGACTGAGGGGGGATCTCATTAACATTTACAAATACCTAAAGGGTGGGTGTCAGGAGGTTGGGACATCCCTCTTTTCTATAGTAGCCAGCAACAGGACAAGGGGTGATGGGATGAAGCTGGAACACAAAAAGTTCCACTTAAACATAAGAAAAAACTCTTTCGGTGTTTCAGTGAGGGAGCCCTGGCACAGGCTGCCCAGAGGGGTTGTGGAGGCTCCTTCCTTGGAGGGCTTCAAGACCCGCCTGGACATGTTCCTATGCGACCTGATCTAGATGACCCTGCTTCTGCATGGGGGGTTGGACTGGATGATGTCTAAAGGTCCCTTCCAACCCCCACCATTCTATGATTCTACAGGATCAAGTTATCTCAGTGCAGCAGCAGAATTCCAGAGTAGCTTCTAACGAGCTCAGTGGAGTTGGTTTCAATTCATAGCAACGTAACTCAAACCAGAACCTGACTTGTTCATTTTCTTTATATTTACGTCACAAAATGAATACCAAGCAATTATTTTAAAGCATTTTTAGCAAAATACAAGAAAACCCTCATTATAGGACTGTAGACTGTTAACAACTTTTCACTGTCATTAGCAACTCTTTTTACCAGGGAGAACACAATCTGCCTGCTTTAAAAATAACATGAGCTGCCTTCCAAAAGGTGACTTCTAGTCTAATCTTTTTCCATTGAAATCAATGATAACATTCCCAGGGGGATGAAAAAAAAAACTCAGACCTTCCTGTTCTTTGCATGCATACAAAGCCTGTTCAGCTCTGGTTTTCCCTCCTCATATTGTGCAATGCTGAGGCCTTGAAGCAGCCTGTTTTGGCTGGAGATTGTGTTTTGGAGAAGAGAAATTGGACACATCTTGAGCGCTCTTAAAAACGGGATGAATTCTGCGTGATAGCAGTTTGCAGCTCTCCTTGCTGTAAATGGTGGCATGAAGTGCAGCACAGTTGAAGATCAGACACTGCATTCTGAATAGTTTACTCTGATTCCTGTACTGTGTGCCGTAATCAGGGGGAAAAAAGCCCCAAAGTGTCTGTTCTGCTTACATTTGTGAACGTCCAAGGTGAGGTACTTGTCAGGGGCTTAGTTTTCATGCTGTGGGTACCCCACACTGAAATATCTAGAAAAGAGGTGCTCCAAGGGCAGGGCTGCTCAAATCTATCAAACTGATGGAGTGGATGAAAACCACGAGCATTGCACAAAAGCATGGCAAGCAGCAGGTCAGAACAACCCTCCTGTGTGTGGAGGTGACGTGGAAATACATTGCCCTGAGGTGTGAGGCTGCAGGCAACTCTAAACCAAAGCCATTTGTACCTTTTTGATCTCATATGCATCTCCTTCTCTGGAATGACTCTTTCCTTCGGTTTGAAGAGGTTATCTAGCAGAGGGAAAATAAAGTGAATGTTGGAGGAATTTGCATGTACTGCAATTTTAAATGTCACATTCCATGCAGTTATCATTTCCTATTTCTGGCGAAATTTTGGGTGGCTCCACAAATCAATGGAAAAGCATTTAAAACCTTTACCTGGAGCTGGATTGGTTCCTGAAGCTGCCCTACAGAAAGGGAAAGATGGATAAGACCCATAGTAACCACCCTCATCACAGAGTTCATCTGTTTTAAACACGTATGACTTTTTTCCTAGTCACACGCAGCTGTGAACGCCCTTTATTCAGATTTCTGCTGCATGAGGTGATCTGTTTTCCACACTTGCTCCTGCAGGCAGTGGCACCTGCTCACACTGGCTGCATCCTCAGCTGATGTGTGTTGGGAATCTGGCCTGGTATGATCATTTCTGATTCAACCTACACCTGTTTTGCAGGGCTCTGAATAATGATGCTGAGAGTTGGGAGGAGGACAATTTCATTACTCTTTCCTGATCAAATATCAAGATAACTGTGATAATTCCAATCAGCATTTCCCTGCATACAGGAAAATAACTGCCAATCTCAGCAGTCAGTGAGGCTCAAGAAGAGGTACTTTTTACACCTTCCCTGCAAAAATGGCTTCTGCACAGGAAGGGATGGTGGGAAGTCAGTGAATATGTTATCAGAACTAACTCTGGATGGAGGCTGTGTCTAGCCACGTTTATCAGGGAGAGGAAGGAGGGGAGGACTGCTGTCTGCAAAGCTACACTATTTAGTTTTACACCAAGATGACAAAAAGTGAGGAAACAGAGCAGGATCATCCCCCCACCTCCCCATATAGCAGGACACATCCAGAGCAGGGAAAGGAACATCCCTGTGGTGAATGTGTGGACGTCCCTCTTTTCTATAGTAGCAAGCAACAGGACAAGGGGTGATGGGATGAAGCTGGAACACAAAAAGTTCCACTTAAATATAAGAAAAAACTCTTTCAGTGTTTCAGTGAGGGAGCCCTGGCACAGGCTGCCCAGAGGGGTTGTGGAGGCTCCCTCCTTGGAGGTCTTCAAGACCCACTTGGACACGTTCCTATGCAACCTGATCTAGGTGAACCTGCTTCTGCAGGGGGGTTGGACTGGATGATCTCTAAAGGTCCCTTCCAACCCCTACCATTCTGTGATTCTATGAATGAGCTGCTGCCCTGATGCACACAGGTGACATGGATAGTTGTGACTTTAACTTCTCAGTTGAGGTGTGCAAAAGAAACGGTTTTACATTGTGATGACCAGAGCATTGCCTACATCCAGCCACTTCTCCCCAGGCCACTGGACTAACTGTTGTGCCCTGTATAGTCACAGTAATCTGAAAAAGTATTTGCCAGTATCTTTGCAGAACATATGTATAAGATAAATACATGTGCAAAGCTTTAAGCCTTCCCATTTTCCAATACAGTTTGGAAGACATAATATATATCACAGCAGGCACCACGTCGGCCTCTTTCTGCCATCTCCCTGAAGAGACAAAACACAATAATCGTGGCAGAGAAGTAAATACAGAGAATAATTCATCCCAGAACAGATGGCCCCAAGCAGACTCCACGACCACTGGCCAAAAAAAGACCCCTTCCACACCAGGTTTGCTTCCCCACTGTTTAAGATACCAAACATTTCAGGGATGTTTATGGGAGATGTCTCAGCAGCCACACAGCCCCAAGCAGCTCACAGGGCTACACCTAGAGCCAAATTTGTACTCAGATTACCGTGTTCCTAAGGAAAATGCTATGTGAACTCTAAGATCCCTGTTCCATCTCAGTGTAAAAATAAAGAGCAGTTAGGCAGCAATTCTTGTATTGTACTGGTACAGTTTTCCAAACACAGCTTGAGAAACTGGGAGAGGCTGTGAAGCCTCCTCTGCCTGAAGACTAACTTCCCCACCCAGAGGTTGTCCACACTTAATCAATCAGTAACCTTCAGTACACACAAGCAACATGCACAATTTGCTAGGAAAACAGAATTTGCCTTTTATTTACTAGTGTTAGTATTTAAAAGTATTTAATTACCTGTTGATTAACTTAAAAGGAATAAACACTTGGATGCTATTGCTGTCCAAGTAACCCTGAAACCTAAGGGAGAAGATTGCCTGTGACCCAGATGGTCCTGGCAAGGGATTAAGGTCCATGGCCATTGGTTTTCTGGGACCAGGATGAATTCCAGTCCACATCAGAGCAGCCTCATCATAGTCCCTTGCTGCTTGAGGTTGCACACCCCATCCTGACAGCTGGGGATTGCAGGATGCATCCCTTCCTGCAAGGGACAGCTGAAATGGTACAAAGCTGTGGGTACCCTGCAGCACTTCATGCTACACAGCAAATTCAGGCACCTGTTTCGTCTGTGTGGTAACATGGCCCTCAGGACAAGATGCTTGGTGTGAAAACCAGTGCCTTGCATGCTCCTCTGTCCTTGGGCACAGAATTGCAGCTGAGGGCACTGGAAATAACCCCCTAGCAGAAACCTGCACCAAGCCCCCACACGTTGAGTCAAGGTTGATCTCTCCCACGATATGATCAGACAAGAAGCACCGAGCCTGAGTTTTACATCACTCCCTATGCACTGTGAGTGTCACCCACTCAAACTTATGGCTTTTTCTTTTATTCTAGGAATTCTAAGATGTAGGAATTTAGGAAAAAACTAATTGTTTCAGGGATCCCCCTTTTTTTCCCCCCTAGATAAAAGCTGTTAATGGCACATTAACATTTCCAGTCCTAGCCCAGCCACCAGAACACGTGAGGGATGAGAAGCCCAGCCTGGGATCTGCAGGCCTGTGACCTATCCTGTAAACAGCATGACAAGCTAATCTGTAATTTTATTAGGAGTGACTAAGACAGGCTGGCCTCTGTGTTCCTGTGCTGGGAAGCACCACAGAGGCTGAGAGCTGTGTGATTATGGGAGCACATGGCTGTTTTTCCAGACTAATCCTCTCCTGATGGCAGAGAAACAGTCTTGAAGGGCATCAGACCCATGACTACTTGTGATTCTGCCTGGAAATAGGTATGTGGCTGTACTGGTGGCTTTGAAGGGAAGGATTAAATAGAGACTCTGGGGAAAATCCTCCTCCTCAAAAGAAAATCTACCTGGGTTATTCAAATACCCTTTGTGAAGCAGCTTAGAGTCAGGAGATTAACTCTTAGGGGTAAATGTTCATGTAGTGTCTCTCAGCTTACTCTCAGGCCACTATGTATGAGAGAAAAATATCCCATGCAAGCATCAAGAGATAGGAGCAATCCTTGATGGATGGCAGGATCAGAATTCAAACATTAACTGAAAAACAAAGAAAAATTGGTCTGAATGAGGAAAAATAAGATGTGTTTGCACACTTCAATATTTGCCAACATTCAGTACTAAGGCACAAGTGCATTTCAAAGTGGAAAAGCAGCACACGTTCAGAGCTGTAATAACCTGCCAGATACATCAGGAAGACCTGAATTAACATGCTCTCCTACAAAGAAAAGATCAAAGCAGAGCACAAGGTGGACAATTCCCTGGGTTGATAAGTCTTCTAAATTGCATTTTATCCAAGTTTCTAATCAAATTTCATAGCCTTGTATAACTTCTGGAGAAAACTGTTCTGAGGTATAGAAAAGAAGGGATTTCAAAGCAGGCATTCAGCATTTCCAGTGATGCATCCCAGTATAGACAAGAAAAAGTAGAGACAGATAGGCATGAAACCCTTCATCAGTGTTTTATCCAAACCTTGTGAAACTCCAGATGATTTTTCGAGGTCCCTTCCAACTCTTAAGATTCTGTGATTCTGGGATTTACACTGACACTGTGTGCAACAGTGGTCTCACATCCCCATAGTGGGAGAAAGAGGCCACTTCAGCAAGTTATACATTAAGAAAATGGGTCATCACTGTGATATATTTTAATTAATGCTAAACTGCACATCAGCCAGGACAAGTAACTTCCCTGCTCAGGGAGTAAGGAAACGTTTAGACAGAGACCAGATAACGTGATTGTGTTGGCACTGTCCCCTGGCTTCCTATTTACAACTAAATCCCTGAAACACTTAGAAAAAGAGTGGCAAAAAGTATCAAAGGCTAAACTCTGCCTGTCAGAATATACATGCATTTTCCCTTAACATGAGCACAGAACCTCAAAGTTTGGTAGTGGTTCAAATGTGCCTTTGAGGACGTGTTGCCAGCCCCTGAGAAGCAAAGCACTGATAAGAGTGCTTCTCTAATCAAACTGCTTTTACACCAAACTGAAACAACGATTTACCAAAACTCATTTCCCCAGAGAACTCCTAAGATACATAAGATTTTTTTTCCTCAGCATTGCTATTTTAAATCATCACTCCCCTGAAAACCAAATCAGCTTTGAATCCAAGAGAAATGTCAAGGTGGCATTCAGCTTAACGTAGCACTGCACTGGGAATCCATCCAGAGAATATGAACTAGTGTCTACACCCAGGGGTGCTGCCCAAACTTTTACACATTGTGTGTCAATGACTTCATGCAATGAATTACTTCAGCTGCAGTCAACAGATGAGGTTTTGGTACTATTTATTTTTTAAATGCAATAAATGATGGGTTTAAAGGTTTGATGGTAAGACTGCCTGGACTTTCTGCTCGTCTCAGAGAAATGCTGAAGCTCACAAGTGGTCCTTCACTCAGGAAGGCTCACATGAACGTGCTTCATGGGCTTTCCAGCTGCTCAGGACTGTCCTACACCATAGCTTTTGAGACTTCTGATCCTCTTTTTCAGTCACAACAGAAAACCTCTCTGGGTTTCCCACTAAAACCTCACTAAAAAAAGCAGTAAAGTTTACAGGTCTATCAAAACATTTTGACACTGCACATGATGCAGGAGATTTCAGTCCCCTCTGTCCAACATCCATCCACCAGAAAAATACCTAATTAGCATCTTGCCTGACCTTCCTAAATCATTCTTGTTTGATTAGAGCATGTAGTCTTGAAAAGCATAACACTGACTTCAAAAAAACAGCACTTAATGAAGAAGATACGACAGATGGTGTTAAATTCATCAACAGATTAATTCAGTCTTTGGTAACCTTTGCACCAGCTTCTTAATCCCCACTTCTTTAGTTTCAGTTTCTAATCGTGGGTGAAATCAGGGCTTTTACTCCTGGATTAAAAAGTCCATCATCAAAAACTCAGTTTTCTATTTGGCTGCTGAAAACTCCAATGAAATTACTTCCCAGCAAAGGTTGAACTTCATGAGTCACCCATTATAAGGCACGTTGTTTCAATGCTATCATCTTCCACCCAGAAAACTCTTCATATTTGAAGATTTTCCAATTTATTGCCACCTTCCTTGCACAGAGGCTGAGTATCTACCCACTTTGCAAGGATGAAGGCACAGAGGGAATATGCTGTTCACCCCGTTCATTGCATCACCTCCTCCTTTGTCACCACAGTAAAGTGATGCTCCAAAGGGAACCGTGTCACCCACTGCCAGTGACCTGCACTGTACTGCTGTGTTTAGCTGACTCATAGGCACTGCTCTAATGAATGTGATGAATAACAATACCATTAAAATAGGTCATTCCCCTTCCTAATTCAATTACCTGACTGCAGCTTAGTCTTTATTCAGAGCTGGCAGCCTTAACCAAGAGGCCAGATGCCAAGAGGATCAGTAGTACTACTGCTAGCTGTGAATTTTGATGGGGAAAAGGCACCTGAGAAGTGGCACAACTCAAGTCACACATGAATAGAGGGGGGCTGGTGGCTACAAAAATCCCATCAGTCACCAATGAGATCCAAAGATGACGAGGATGCATATCAATGGCTGCAGGATTTGCTGGCTGCATGCTTACTGCATATTCTGTGATTGCCCTTTTTCTCTCTCTACAGTCCAAAACCCAACCTCCCTGGTTGTGGAGCTTCTCAGGAAACCAACTCCTTGAAAACACAGCCAAGCAACCAGTAATCCTCACCCTCCAGGCTCTCACAGTTACAGTAAAGCTTTTTGGAAAGGTTTAGAAGCACGACTGAGGAGATACAAACTTGTTCCCAAAATATTACTGGAGACAGAGGATTTGGATACAAACCCAGAGGAACACAGCAGGCACCATGGTAGGGGTTGAATGGGAATCTTTTACTTCTATTGCCATTTCCAACGAGCCACCCTCTCGAAGGAAAGGGAAATGGAAGGTATGGAAAAAGCCATATGTGCCTGAGAAATGTGTGTTAAACCTCTGAAAGTGCTTGTGCACACGAAGATCACAAGGCTGTTCATTATGCAGATTTAAAGGCCTATAAACAGCTGGTAGTCCTGTCACTGAAGTAATTACATTACGGGCTTTGGAGATTTAAATCCAGTTATTTGAACATTGTTTCTATTCAGTTCGTCACAGTGGGATCTCTAATTTGTTCGACATAGTCAACAGCAGAGTAGTCTATCTTGGACTAATTAGCACTGTTGGAATTTAGCAGTACACACCACACAGCACAAAGGCCAGCGTGAGAGCTGCAGGTTCTCCTGCCTTCCAAGTGCTCTTGTGTCTCTCCAAACCTTCAGCAGGATTAAACACGTTCCTTTTGCCCAGATTACTTTCGGCGTTTGCCCAAAGCCCCGCTCGTCGTTGCAGCTGAAAACAGCAAACAACGTGGGGGTTTTGAGGATGAGAAGGTAAATGGAAACTGCACAGATGTTGGAATTTGTGTGGGAATTAAGCTGAGTGGCAATTATTGCCTTCTGCAGGAAACTACAGTTGTAACAACACCGGGAAACCGAGCTAGCTAATAATCTCCTCTTATCGCTGAAGACACTTGAGTCTGATGGTAGCATCTCAGGTGGGGAAAACTCTCTGAATGAAGGTCACTGTCCTTCTTTCTGAGTTAAAATTATTTCATTGGAATAAAAGCTGTCAGTCCAGGGTGAAGCACATGCAACAAGGTTCTTTCAGAGAGATGCAATGGCAAGAAAACTTGTCAAGTGCTGAGGGAAGCATCTCAGGCGGTTTAACCCCATTTACACCTGCACAAAAGCAGGCTGCTGCCCAAGAGTGCTGTGCCACCTTCCCATGCAGGCACGGATGTGCCCATGGGGAACTGGGCTCAGGAATGTCCTCTGGTTGTGGAAAACTGGTCAGGTAACTAATATTGCCAATGCTTGCAGTCAGTATGCTGCAGTGGTCTGCTCCCTGAGCACCTCAGGGCTGCTCAGAGACACGTTATTGCCCAGATATCCAACATAATCCAGCCTTGAGGTCACTGTGCTGGGCTCAGTGGAAATTAAACTCATCAGCCAACCTGCTTTTACAGAAATGGCCATTGGAAAACATATGAGGATGTGCTAGCAATGAGCCCTGTGAACCTCAGAACCATAAAGACCTCCACAAATCCCAAAGACATGAGAGGTGAGGAAAATCAAGAAAGGAAGAAGCTATCAGACTGAAGAAAGCAATCACAAGATCACACTCTTAAGCCTAGAGGTGCCACCAACACTACACTACACTAATGCAAGTTTCCAGGGCATTATTTTATCCTCCTGTCTACTTAACTTCAGATGCTGTTTCAATGTGTGCTGCTGTGAAAGAGCAGCTGGATTCCTGAACCCAAGAAACCTGCAGGCAGGCTGCATTTGGCAGAGGTTTTCTTAAGGCTAGCAGAGAGAACAGCAGAACCAGTAGCACTAGTACCAAACCAAACACCAATGGCTTTGGGGACATGGCAAAGCAACAGCCCTGCATGCATGGAAGTGTTTGGTGTCCAGTCCCCTTGACTTTCTAATGATAGCTGAGATCCAATATTTGTTTTGGGCTTTTTAAGTGACTGCAACAGACACAGGCTTCCAGATGACCACAGGAACATCCATGGGGACATAGGGCAGGTCTGTACCCTCTGCTGCTGCCCAGTGCATCCCAGGCAGCTGTATCCTGGAAGCACAACACTGTGGCTCAGCCACCAGACCCTGTCCTCAGCTTTGGTGTCAGTCAAGCTACTCCTGGACCACAATCAACTCAACCAAAGGCTGGAGGTGGCATTCAGGACCTTCTGTGCTTGTACCTACAGAGACACCTTATGACGTTTTTTCTCTTCTGTCTGTATAAATCCCAGGCTCTCTACCACTTCAAAAGCTGGCATTGAAATAGATAGTCAGGGGTAAGCCCTGTCATGTTTCCTTTGCCCAACCAGCTTTGGCTGGCAGGCAGCTTTTGGAGTCATCTGTGCAGGGGTGCAGTATGTGAGCAGCCTGGCAGCTCTCTGTGGGAAGGGTATGCTCTCATTACACCCACAAAAATGGGAGGCTGGTGCCAAGGGAAGCAGTGCTGCTCTCCTCCCTCACCATCTCCCACCTTCTCTCACAGCTCTTCCAAACCAGCTCATCTGATCACAGCACTGTGAGATGAGCTGGATCAGTCATTTGATCTCATAAAACCTCAGAGAGGGAATCTTAGACACAAGTTAGAAAGCGTCTCCTGCTAGATGCTACTGAAATATGGGGGCACTGATGGGCACAGTGACAGAGCAGGTGGTGGCACTGCTGCTTGTGCCCACAGCCTCCCTTGCACTACTTCATGAAGGGAAATGGCATCTTCAGATCACTGGGATTTTGATGCCACTCCCCATCTCAGTAAATGAAACTGTGCTTGCATCCCCTACCTGGACTTCAGCTGCATTTTCATCTCATTTTGCTTTGGTTTTCTACAAACAAGACAAAGCCCTTCCTTGCTTTAAAAGCACATTTTACATGCTTTTCTAGGGAATACAGAGTAATGATGACAGCAAACTTCTCTTCCTTCCAGCTTTTGGGGCAGGCAGAAGGGAAGGAGGAGGCAGCGACCCTGGTGTCAGCAGAGAGAGCAGAAGGATACAGGCAACCAGTGCCCTTGGTGAGCACAAGGGGGAAGCCCTTGTCTCTTCTGCAAGAAGTTGCAACTAGAAAAGCTTGGGAGCATCTGTAGGTAACAAAGATCCCCCATTCTGGGACTCATTAGTGATATTAATTCTTTTGCACAACAGCATCCACTCAACGTCCTGAAACACCAGTTGTCAGGACTCAGAGCAAATTAAATATGCTCAGTATACTTCTCCACAGCCCTCTGAACTGCAGCCTCCGCAGCTGTGCTTCATCAGGAACCCAGGATTTCCAATATTCATTACAGCCCTGCTTAAATAACAGTCATGTGACACTTCTGTCATAAAAATGTTGAGATCTCACAAACAAATTGCTACGTGTGGCTACACGAACGCAGATGAGTTGCAGAACCTAAAGGCTCTCTGCAGACACATTTATCTTTAATGGCCAACCACTGAAAGAGGGAAAGAGCAATTTACTTGAATAATTAATGAATATATTTCAATATTACCCTTTTATTACAAAACAAGCATAAAGACTAATCTTTATCATCTAAGAAGAAATCAGTTTCACTTTTCTTCTTTGGTATTTGTAGTATTGGCAGAGCAGTTTCAAGGGCTTTCAAAGATGATCAAACGTAGGGGAAGGTGTTTGCACCCCTTCTAAGACCGATGGCAAGCTCCAGGCCTGTGCCACTGCCTGCAAGAACATGCTGGTACTAGTGCAGAGCTGCTCACACCACAGGGCAGACTCTAGGTAGACTCTGTCAAACCACAACAAAGGGTGCAGATGCAGTGGTAGAAATTGGTGCTCCCCAGTGCAAAGCACAGCAAGAGCCCTGAGACGGGGACTGCACCCAATCTCCTTCCTCAGGCAGCAAAAGCCCTGTGTGTGATTCCCAGTGTTGAGGACAGAAAAGAATTTATCTCCTGCTTCCTCCAGGTGACCCATCTAAGTTGTTGGGTGTTTCCAATGGATGTTTTTTTCAGTAGAATAACGCAGCTTCAAACAGCCACAGATTTAAAGCCAAAATGTAAAGAGGAACGCCAATCAATCAAATAAATCTCTTTCTTTAGCCAGCTGAACTAAGAAAGAGCCAGATGGCAATTAAAAAAAAACCCCAAACAAGCAGAAAAGAGAAACAAAAGCAGTTTCCTTAAACACCTTGCACCTAGATAATGTTTACAGATGTGTTATTGGGAGGGAGCTGCAAGGGAGCTTCCCAGAAAGAAGAGTTTTACACGCTGGATATTGAGCCTGTTTACCACTAGGGTAATAAAACAACCTGATCAACTTGATTTAGGAAATCACAAGAGTTTAGATACACTGAGTTAGCAGCCTTGCATACAGCTGCTGGGCAGACAACCACTCTTTCACAGCTAACTGCTGCTGAGGGTTTCATGAGTCAAGTGGCAAGTCCACACCAGAAAGCTGCTGATGAGACTAGGACTCCTACTCCTGAACTCCATCTATCTCCCTGCATCCCATTTCCATCCCCAAACATTCTGTGACCTGCAAGAGGTACGAAACATCAGTTATTGCTATCACCTCTACAGCTAGCAGCAACTCGCATCACGCTGAAGAACACAACTGCATGCGACACCAAACCCCCCCAAGGAAGATTCCTTCCACTGCCACAGCTACAGCCCCACTGCTGGTGAAAATTCAGCTTACCACTGAGTGGGTGAGGAATGGTGTATTGCTTTCTTCTGCTTGAAGTGGATGTTGAGGAAAGCTTACGAACAAGAAGTGCTCCTTGGTTGCCCGTGGGAGCATCACCCTGCCGGGCTTTCCTCAGCTGCACCATACGTTCAAGTCTCTTCAGCCTTTCTTGTGAACGAGAGATGAACTGAGGATTATAGATTTCTAGTGCTTCCTAAATGAAACAAAGGCATAACATAGCTTTAAAAAAAAATCAAAAGGAAGAAAAACCAGACAGCCCCATGATATGCATCCAATTGGGTTCAGTAAGAGATTGTCAATGAACATAACCACTTGTCTGTGCAAAAGCCACCCAACTGCCCTCCTGTCTATCTTTACTATTAGAAAGCTGCCTTGGTGTGAAATTTCCAGATCAGACAAAGGAGAATTTCTGACACAACACCAGCTTTCAGAAAACACATCCAAAAGGGTTTGAATTACGTATCTTTATGAGTTATCCAAATTCAAGTTCTTGATGTCTTGCCTGCTTCCTCGTCTCACCTCATCACCGAAGCAGCTTGTCACTGACAGTTCACAAACTTCCCTGTTTATTTAGATTGTCATGCAGATCTATTCATGGATGATTCAGAAAAGAAAATGCTTTCCAGTCAAAAGCTGCTTCAACATTTAGGAATGTCTTAGGATGGAAGACATGAGCAGAGATGGGTCTGCAACATGCAGTTCTGGAGGAGGAAGCTGGAAAGCATATCTGCTGCTGGGGATTGGCATCAGCCTGGGGTCAGGCCCTCACCTACTGCTGCTCAGGGTACTGGATATCATGCACCTTTGGGAATTTGGCCATTTTAAGGTACTATTTCAAAAGTATCTTTGGAAAAATCTGTAAATCCCCAACCTTTTAACACATTCCTCTACAGAAATGGCAGGTGGGGCTTAGAATGGTGAGGGTTTTTACCACCAGATAGCCAAGCAAGTCTTGGCAGCTTATGCAGGCTACCAAACCTTGGCTGGAAAGGAGAAAAGTCAAGGAGATGTGAACTTCTGCTACGAGGAAGCAAACACCATCCATGAAAAAAAGCAGCAAAAAGAGAAGAAAAAAGAACCAATCAAAACCAAAAACCTCAACAAATCCTCATATTGCCAGCAACAATAACAACCAATTAGTGTTTTACCTGCAGTGTCTGTGGGGCTGGTGGGATCTTCTGCGGCTGGGAGCCGGTGTCTGGCTGGGTGAGCGTGTGGTTTTCCTCAGGAGCAGCTTCTGGTGAGCGAGCTGTGGATGGTGTTACCCTGCTGGCTCCCTCTCGCTCCTCCTCCTCCTCGTGGTCCTTGATTTTGTCACTTGAACCACAGAATTCGTCATCGCCTTTGAGAGATTTAAAAGTTCATTAAGAGTGCATGGTTAATTTTTTATTGGGTTCTCCACCTCATTAGACACAGAGGGCAATTTCTGAAGTAAGAATGCCAAGGTATTATTAATAGGCCTCATTAAGCAGAATAGATCAAATCTAATCACAGGTGCTACTCACTGCCCTGTGACACTCAGAGTATCTCTCACATTGAAGCATAATTAAACCACTCAGATGCTTAGCACCATTTGCTGGCATGCACTGGCCAAAAGCAAGACTCTACTGCAACACAGCTGCATCATGGAAAGCAGAGGATATCCTGCTGTGACTTGCAGCTTGAGCTCATTTCAACTTATTGCATGTATTGCAAGAACCAGTATAATCACATCTGGAATATTGTGTCCAGTTCTGAGACCCTCGGTTCCAGAAGGACAGGGAGCTGCTGGAGAGAGTTCAGTGCAGGGCCACAAAGATGATGGAGTGGAGCATCTCCCTTGTGATGAAAGGCTGAGGGAGCTGGGGCTCTGCAGCTTGGAGGAGACTGAGGGGTGACCCCATTCATATTTACAAACCCATCAAGGGTGGGTGTCAGGAGGCTGGAGCCAGGCTGTGCTCAGGGATGGTCAATGATAGCACGAGGGGCAACGGGCACAAGCTGGAGCAGAAGTTCCAAAGAAACACAAGGAAAAACTTCTTCCCTTGTTGAGGTGAGGGAGCACTGGAAGGGGCTGCCCAGATGGGCTGTGGAGTCTCCTCTGGAGACATTCCAACCCAGCTGGACGAGCTCCTGCGTGCCCTACTCTAGGTGGCCCTGCTCTGGCAGGGGGTTGCACTGGATGATCTCTAAAGGTCTCTTCCAACTCTTAAGATTCTGTGATATTGTTATGGGCCTTAATCACACATCATTTCTCTTTGGCCACACTGAGGCTCTCATAAACAGTACATTTGGTTTTTGCTTTGCTGACACAAAGGCTTGCATGCTCTCATTTCTATAGCTTTGTTAGCCAGAGGAATGACTTCATGGCAAAGAAAAAGTGAAAGGTTAATACTCGTTATAGCCAATTATCACGGAAGCTGGTAATTCACACAGTCTGCCATTGAGAACAATGAGATGATTTTCTATACTTACAATGATATTTCAATACTCTATGACTGATGCACCCTGCCCAAGTTAGGACCAAGAGAGGCTCCGTGCTCAAAAATCAGAGTGGACAAGATTCTCATCTAGGTGACAGAATGAACCCAAAATAACAAAGGAACTTCGGAAGAGCTCCACACGAACTGTTTTGAAAAGTCACACTGGAGCACTTCTTCCTTGCCAAATAACTTGATTTCTAGAACTAAATATCTGGGAATAAAGCCCATTACTGTTTTATTTCCATTTTTTGGTTACAATAAACTTAAAATATTTTCCTCTTTATGACATATTGTACAGATTATATTGTACTTAAAAAAATATTGAAAGGATCAATATTTGTACATTTGTTGGGTACATTTGCCTCATAAAAAGCCTGAACTGTATTTCCTCCCTAAGACTGTTCTTGTTAACATTTGGGTAAAAAAAAAACCCAACCTTGAAACCTGTGAACATGAAATTAAATCTCTCGATAAGCCAGGTTTACAGAGGTTTTGATTAACTTTATCTTTCATTGATCCCAGTGGATGCTTCACTTTTGTAAAACTAATTCCCTTCCAGTTAGGGGAATGGCATGACTTGACTCCAGCCACTGAAAGCAGAACAGAGGCTTCTCTCATCTGAACGGGTGTTACATGCAGTAGTTTTATAGCCAATAACGGAAAAGCCTTGCCTACCTGCCTCCCTCTGTGAGAAAAAAGGCTATGTGACCACTGTAACATTTTTAAGGTATTCTTGGAGTAAGTTTCTCACAAACTTATAGATACAAAAGACAAATTGATCTGCAGTATATTTCAGTTGTCTCCTGCAAAAAATACCTTAAGCATGAATACAGCTGCTTGTGTCATCTGTGAAGAAATGTTGGAAGTAACACATCCCAGCCACTGCTGCACTAGAAAAAATTGGGGTTTACATCTTCAAAACTTGTTGACAACCAGTTTTTAACCCTTGTGTTTTTCCTTCATGGTAATCTCTCCAAATGAGGCATTTCATGCTATGCCTGTGCACCACGTAGCTCAGGCTGTTGTGTCAGAAAGAGATTGCAGAAGTGAGAGAAAGGTATCAGAACAAGCTTGTGAAAATAAACTCACTCCTGGTGTACTTTGGCTGGACTGGGAACGCTTGACTCTGCAATTCTAATGTTTTTTCAAGGTTTTCCTGAATCTAGTTACAAAGTAAGCCTATCTTTCTCATTCTAATCTTGTTTTCTATTAACCATAGCAATGTATACAGTCAAATTAGCTGATTGATCTCTCACCAGATGACTCATACTCAGCACTTAAAGCTGGACAAAAATGGACTGACTTTCCATTATTTCACTTATTTCTTTGAGACTGATCTCATTTTATTATTGAAACCATATTCCTAACAGCCACAGTAGGATCTGTACCGTACTTTTTAGGAGCTGGTTTTGCCTGTGAACGTTTTCTTCCAAGAGGATTCTTGATGAAGCCTTTACATTGCACATACTACTGGAGACAGACATTTTTGGTTTCAGGATGCCATGTGCTTGGATCTCTTTGGATGTGGAGGTGTCTTTGGAGGGATCTCTCTGTTTTGATAAGCCATCAGTAGCGGCAGCAATTGCCTTGCTGGATGCTGTATCTGGTAGAGAGACAGAGGCTATTGTGCTCTTCCTGCCCATGGTGCATTGTTTCTTGTTTCCAAACAGCACTTGTGTTCCTGGGAAAAACAGAAAAGAAAACAACCCCAAATTCTATAACATGGGAACCTTTTGCTTCTCAACCCACTAGTGCTCATTGGTTTTATTTCCCATGTGTTTTAAAGGCTATAACTGATCAGGACTGCCACACAGCTGTGCTGCAACAAATGCTACAGATAGAAATAAATCACAGAGGATGCTCTCCATAAAAACACACTGCAGTTCTAAATAATTTACACACACTCTGGTGGGCAGCGTGGAAGCCAAGGTCCCTCTGACAAAAAGGTGTGCTGCACGTCTTGGTCTCCTATTCACTTGAGAGGAACTTTTTAGATTGGTTAAATCAGGTCAAAACGACAGTTATGGATCCAATGGATGCTATGATGAAAACTGAAGTCTAAGTGGTTTTGGGATCAGGGTTTTAACCTCTCTGTAGTGGAGAGGCTGCCTCTGAAGCATCACTACTCTCCAACTCTTCTAGTGCCCTGTTCTACCTCGGTGCTAAGCTGCAGCAGGAACCAGCAGCAGAAAGGTCTGATTTGTACAAGATATGCTTTCCCCTGAAATCGTTTTGAGGAGAAGGATGTTGCACAGCAGCTACAGCTATGGCAAAAATCAGAGCTACTCAGGTGAGCTCTGTGAACCTTGAAAGGCAACTCAAGGTGACGACCTAGAAAACTGGGGGGAGGGTGGAAATAAGCACATAGAAATGTCCTTCTTCCAAGGTGCACTTTAGGCAGAGTTTGGAAGGGAGAAGACATGGAACAGTAAAAAAGAAATCAGGACATGAAATCCAGAGACTTGGAGACAGCATGGAAAGGACACCAGGGGAAAGATGCAGCAAATGGGAAGGGTTTAATGTCCCTATAAAGCACTCTGCCTAGTGGTCCCTGGTAGATTGACACCCACACAGGCCATGCACACAGCATGACTCTGCTCTTGCTTTTCAATCATGAGCATAAATTGCCTATTAGTGGTCCTAGCCACCGGCTGACCTGACACATAAAGATTTATGTAGGTGAAAATGATCACCAGCCATTAAAAAATGCTGAAAGAAGACAACAGAGGGATTTTGGAGGTACAAGGGAAAACAACCCAACTGGTTTCAGACCTAAGCGTAAGCCCATACAAACCAAGCAGGGGCTGTCCCGTTCCATATTGCAGATATAAGACATTTAATGAATTGCAAGTGTTTCACGACAACCACTTGTTAAAAAGGGACCATGTAACTCCTTTCTCTGCTGACTCATTCTCAGCAGCTGTCCCTCTCTAAACGCTTCTTTCTAATGTCTTGGTTGAAAACAGAGAGATTAGAAGTGTTTTTCTCCTTTGATCCAATCCATGACAAAGGGTGAGATGGCACATCCATCGTGTTAGACACTTCTTTATCTCATAGTCATTAAGTAAAATGAGGTCCTGCAGTGTGGTGTGGGAAGCTTTCAGTTCCTTTTCCCAATCCTTTATCCACTAACAACAGATGAGAAATATTCTTTGCAACAAAATGATGGCCTCTTACTCACTTTAGTCATCTGAATGGCTCACGTCTCTTTTTGCTCATCCTGTATATGTGAAGAAATCAGGGTCCAGGGTCGTTAAGGTACAGCATTTAGTGTTGTATCTACCTCACCAGGTAGATCAGAAAGCTTTGAACCTCTTAAGTTCCTTTCTGTAACAGGGAGAAGGAGTCATCTTGTCAAGGGATGCTCAAGCCAGGGATCCCTGAATCAGCATAGGCAGACTTCCCCCCACACTTTTTTTTCCCCTCCCTAATTCCATTCATTGAGATGAACCCCATCCTAAGCAATTTCAGAGCCATATAGAAAATCTGATCAAAGCAAGGAAGTTCACACAGAGCTCGCAAATTCCAGGCAAGCATCCAATCATCTCTCTGGTATAACTGCCCCTCACCTCTCTGGTATAACTGATTTTTCTCCTTGGCTTTTTTTTTTTTTCCCCACACATTGCAAATATTTGCCTTATCTTTTGTCAAAAGTTAGCTGTCTTCTTGGATGAAAATAGTTTTGATGCAAATACTCTCAGCAAACTGGATAGACTCAATTCTGTGCACACAGCTGGAGCTCATGTATATACAGCGATCCGTTCCTTCAGTCCCTGACCGATCCCATACCTGCAGTTACACTCTGTGTCTCTACAAATGTTTTATGACATATAGAGGGGGGAAAAAAAAACCCACTGAGATAGATTAATGGGGTCACGGACATCAAAGAGTGTTTGTGGGAGGAGGTAGAAACACGCAGCGTGGTACAAGAAGATGAAGAAAGCAGCAGGTAGCATTAAGTAACTGCAGAGAAGGAAGTCTTTTTGTGCAAAGGCAGCCAAGATACTAGAAGGATAGAAGGGGGGAAAAAAAGATCTAAGCCACAGAAAGAACTTGAATGGAAAACAGATTATCTCTTTAAATCAGCTTTTAAATTAAAATAGTTTACTGGCCAGCAGAAAGCAAAGAGGGGCAGAAGAGAAAGTGGAAAGGAGAAAAGAGTTTCTGCTCATCCAAGGCAGCATTCACAGTAGGAGATCATTTGCCTTCCTATCAAGAAATGGTCTGTGCAGCAAATGTATGTGCTGTGAAGCCAAAGAGCTCCTTGACTGAGATTGTCAGACTGCTAAACTCACTGTTGTGCCCCCAGGAGAGGCTATTTGCTGTGTCTGGGCACTGATAGCTGAAACTACAACACAAATCACCAGGCTGGTGAAAACGGGCTGCAAGGCTGCAAAATTCAAAGGGAGACCAGAGAGAGTGAAGGAGTTGCCTCTTAAGCCACACTTCTCTGTCATCTTAGAACAGGGATCTGAACAAAAGAAGGAAGAGTTGCCTGGACACTACCAAACTATTTGCAGATACTGGCTTCCAGGTGTAAGTACAGTAACCTCCAAAGGCTGAGAATTAAGCCCTAGGAA
This sequence comes from Colius striatus, assembly GCF_028858725.1. Classification (NCBI taxonomy): domain Eukaryota; kingdom Metazoa; phylum Chordata; class Aves; order Coliiformes; family Coliidae; genus Colius; species Colius striatus. The sequence continues at coordinate 36,310,603 of NC_084766.1, forward strand.
TTCTCTTACGGAGACAGCCTTCCCTTCTGCACTGCACCCTGTCCCTGCCCAAAGGAATGCTACAGTAGCCTTCTGCCCTTGGTCTGGGGATTCCCACAAAGGTGCATTGGAGGCAAAGAAAAGAATGAACAAAACTAGAGCTGGAGTCTAAAAACCAAAAGATGGCAGCTGCTGCTTAGCATTTTGACAACAAAAGGCTGTCTAGGAAAGAACTTTTAAAAGCAAGATTCCTTCTGAAATCCAGGTATGGAAACACTGCATCCTTTTTGCATCAACAGGGTCTTCCTTCGATCCTGTAGTAATATTATAACTAAACCTGAATCCTTATTAGATTCACAGCGTGGTGGGGATTTTTTTCCTACTTAATTAAGGCATTAAGAAAAGGTGTGCTTTGTTCTTGCCTAACATCAAAGGCAACCAGAATAATAACAGAGTGAAGTTGAGAAATTCTTTCCTCCAACTCCTTCTTGAATTAACCTTTCCATTCAAGAAGCACACCCAGGTGCAGCCAGTCCCCAGGAAAACACAGCAAAGCAAACCAAACCTGGGCTCCAAAGATCAACTCCCTCGGCTGTCAATTACCTCAGCTAAGGGATGCAGATGCAAATGACATTTAGCAGACAAAGACAAAGGTACTTAAAGGTAAGATCACAGAGTCTCACTCTGTACATTCTGGATGGTTTTTAATATACTGTGTGGAGAATTACAACTGTTACTCTCGTTAAGACTATCTGGAATTGTATATCTAAATCCCCACGCACCAAACTTGAAATATATATGCCCCTCTGAGAACAGCTAGAATTGCAACTGGATGACTAGTAATATATGTTTTTTCTATTATCCCAGCTGAAGAAAGGCTTTAAAACTAATGAACAAAGACATGCAAGTGTAATGCTTTGGGAGATACAGGAGAACAAACCTCGAAGAAACGGAAAGCTGAATGACTCTGTTAATAAAATCCAGCCAATATAGATCCTGGTTGTAAAAGTTCAGCTGCTTGTAGGAGCAAAAGTAAAGGAACAAAATTGCAATTACATTTGGAGAGAAGTCATTATGGCCCTATGCAAGAAAGAAAAAGACAACTGTTCCATTTTTAAATGACGACTTAGGGAAAACCATACAATATTGGAGGAGTTAAAAATATTCTGTAAAACCAGGGGGAGGTTCTCAAAAGCTCTTTTCTTTTTTCTTTTAAAGGATCCTTGATCTGTGAGTAAAATAAGGATATTGTTTTACTGTAAAGTATCTTTTTCCACTTTCCTCGCTGTCCCTTCAGGGGGTTTTGCTACCATGAAGTGACCCTGCATTGCAGCAGGTTAAACTGCCTTTCCTTCAAACACGGACAATTCAGGCAAACATGCCCTTTTCCATTGTTACTTCTTTTTTTCCACCCCCCCTTTTCACTTTACAGCGAGATAATGCAGCTTTTGAGACTTTTGTGTAAGACTTCCTAGAGTTTCAGCGTGGATTTCTGACGATTCATCACAAAGTGCTCCTTTGAAATTGCCCAAAGCTCATTTTAACAGCAGATTCTCCGACCACCAAGCAAGCCCGACACCAGAGGTGGCCGGGGAAGGAGACACACAGTGCTGATTCACTGCGTGTCATTAATGAGATCAGACATCACCACTGTAGGTAGGCTTTACATTACAGACCACCTGCTGGGGTTTGTTGTATTAATTTAATAAAAGCTCCGTGCCCTGGGCTGCTGAGCAATCCCAGACCTCCACCATGGGAGCTGACACTGCCAACACCCCAAGCAGAGAGGAGCAGCAATTAACATTCCTTAAATGTAAAGAAACTTCTACCCTTCTTCAAGATTTAGACCCAGGCATACGTAGCAGTAGGTTGTAGAGAGCCCACACATTGCCTCAAGCAGTGATCTATAATCCAAACCAAGACTCCAGCCTCTTGATGACAAAGACTGATGACTCAATTCCTATCATGAATCGAGTATTACCCCTCCTAAGCCATACCATCTTAGATATAAGCAGACAGACCACATCATTTCAACAGCCTGGTAACACAGAAAAATGGAAACATTGAGAGCAATTACAATGTTATTAGTTATTTCTGTGTTTGTCGAGGGATGGAAGATAGAGTGGATAATTTATTGTTCCAATCACTGCTGAGGAAAAGACATTTAATCAGTCAACAAGCTGCAGTCAGCAAAGAATGCTGCAAAACCCAGTTGTTTCTACTGAAATTTCTGCTGACCAGCAATGGGACTTATGTCCCAAACTGCATTCTGATGTTTGTCAGATGACTTGCTTGCAAGAGGCAGTGTCAGCTGCTGTTCACCATCAGCATCCATGGAAACTATCAGCAAAAAAGGCTGACAGTAATGCAGCTCTGTCCATGCTATTCAAAATGTAATGGTTAATGAGGGCTTGGATTAACCTCTCAACAAAAACTTGGGGCTGGATCCTGAAAAATTGGGCCAGGCCATTCCCAGAACTGTCAAGACCCAAAGCAAGTTTGCAAGGCTGAACAGAGGGAACTAACCAGACTGTTACTGCTGATGAACATGTCATTGTACCTATGCTAATGCTTCTTCAAACAGCCCTGCCTGGTGAGAATAAGGCTTAATTATCTCAGCTGTGTCAATAACACCTCAAGCTAAGAGTCTAGATTAAAAAACTCTCTCTAACAAAAAAAGGTTGGTGTCCTTCTAGCTAGCTCTTTTGTTCTTTGGTTTTTGTTTAAGTGATGTTGACAGCTGTGGACACCTTTCTCAGAAGGAAGGTGCAAAGCTAATATTTGACTGTAGAAAGTTGTAATCATTTAAAAGAGAAAGCTTATCAAGTGTACCTAAGAACTATTAGGCTTCAAACCTATAAACAGTCCAAAGTAGGAAGAGCCTCTTGATGTCAAGAAACAGCTTGTTTACAGAAGGCTTTTGGCAAAATTAGCCCAACACTTGGCTTCACAGCAAACAATCCCATAATGCAGCTAATCAGCAGCACCTAACAACAAGTGTCTCTGTGGCAACTGCCAATTTACTTTCTCAAAACACTTGGCAAATAATAACAATCTTCTCTCTTGGTGTTAAATAAGGGAACACCACTTACTTCAGGGAGCTAACGGGGAGTGAGGCGCTGCTCGGGACAAGGCGTGACGCACCGGCTCCAACTGTGCACGGAGAGGCCTTGTGGGACGAGGGGGTAAATCTGCAGTGACTGCACCACAAACAAGGAAAGGCTCCTGCCTAGCACCTGCAGGAGATCAGCTTACACTCTGAACCAGGAGAGTGTATTATTGTAGTGGTCAGCAAATAATCCAGGCACGTGATTTGACTGGATTGCTTGCACCAGTGAGTTCCCAACACCCAGCTGGTCAGGATAAAAGGGAAAATATTCCCTTTCTGTTAAACCTTTCATAACTTGGAGGCTGGTCAAGTACCTGGTAATTATTTTCTCCTTGAAGATAATCAGTCTTATATTTTAAACTCATACTTCACATGACCATTGCTTTTCCTGTCTTGCCTTTTTGGCCACGCCATACCAAAGCCATGCCTTTACCAAACCTTACACTCCCAGGCAGTCGTTAGAGAAGATGTCTGTTCAGATTTAAGAACCATGGAAGTGGTTGCTGAAAACACTTTGAAATGTGCTGCTGTACTTTTGAGACACTCTCTGTAACATCCACGAAACAAAAACCACAGAGCTAGACATCCACGTTTGCATATCAAGAATGTCAAGCTACAAGTTATCAGGACTATTGGAGTAATCTCAGGCAGTGTGACTTCTGCAAAACAATGCCCCAAACATGTTCAGTTCAGGATGATTCAGAACATTTAAATGGTGATTTGCAGGGTAGGAAATGTATTGAGCACTTGGTATTCTCATCATGTCAAAGACACATAGTTGTTCAGCTCTTTCTGATAATTTACCACAGCCAGACGGAGCCAAGTGCTCATTTCACAGTCTGGGAAGAGTTGCTCCTTCCAACCGAGTGTGAATAAGGGGAAAATGAGGCCCTTTACTCCAGTGACACAGTGCAGTCACTGAATCCACATGGCCCATCTCTTTCTCTTAACCATTATTTTAATGATTCCAGCATTCAGCCCTCCACTGCTCGCCCTGAGTGCTAATGAGTGACTCTTCCCCCTCCAGAGTCTTTCACTTCAAATTGTCTCACATTTTCACCAACTCTGACAGCTCAAGGCAGCAATGTCCACCCTGAACAAGCCAGTAAATGGTGGAAAAATCAGACTCTTAACTTTCACATGCCAGAACAAGGAGAGCTGAACTTTAATTTGGCTCTTCAGCAGGCAATATGATCATCCTCGGGAAAATGAATCTGATTTACGAGTTTCACTCACAGGAATGCTGCCCATAACATCATTAACAGGGCAGACATCCTTCTGCCTTCTACAGAAACAATGGCTTTCCTACCCAACATGGTCATTGCTGTGCCCCACAGTACAAAACCTCTAATGTGCAAAAGACATGTTTCCTGAAGGTGAGCAGGTCCTTCAGCTCCAGGCAAATTGTTCTATGGTCACATCCTTCAGCAAGAGAAAATAAAGAAGCAAAAACCTCCACAAACCCAAACCAAATGCAAGAAAAAACAACCATCACCCAGCCATCCATGGCTGCCTGTTGCCTAAAAGCACAGAGAGGTTGTTAAACAGTCAGCTCCATGGGAAAATCTGAGTGCTTTAATTGCAGCCAGGGTCACTGTCCCTTCCAGCTGAAATGATTCTATGATCACAGTGCCACCAGATCACAAGTGTCATCACTAAGAACAAGTTCACAGGCAGCTTTGGCTTACATAACCTTAGCATCATCTCTCTTCTGCTTACATCTGCTGCCTGTGACCTCCACCTGTAGCTATGCACCCATATGACACAGCAGAAGGCCACATCACTTTTTCAACTCACATAATTTTTCTGAATGGGTGAGAGAAAATAGCCCTCCACACTGATGCCTTGCTTCTCCTCCTACACCAAATCAGCTCCATGACCTCTTCCTTCTCACCAGATGATGGGGACACTGACAGCAGCCACTCAGAACAAAGAGCAAGAGCTTGGTACTCCAGAAACAGGCTCTCCAGAAAAGAGGAGGCATCCCCTTCCTTCTGAAAATGAATAAGAGTGCTCCAGGACAAGGAGAGCCACCTCCTATTGCCCATCACACAAGCTGGGGGTGGTATGAAAGGCTGTCAGCATCTTACAGAGTCACTCATGGCTGAGGACTGCCAGTTCCTCACTGAATTCTCAACTGAGTCCTCAATTTGTCAGCATCTGATACAGTACCTGGAAGTCCCATTGCAGTGTGATATAGACAAAATGACACAAAAATCTTAGACTAAGGAAAACTGACAGCCTCCTCCATCTTAAATTTATACCAGATGAAGTGAAACATCAAAGGAGCTCCTTTTAATGGGCTTTTTGGCATGTGGTCCTTTGTTCTTAACAAGTCGGCACCAGCTGCTGTGTCCATAATGCCAAGTCAGTAACGTCCCTGGCCGGATTCTCAGCTGATGTAAGTCAGTGTCACTCCTCTGAAGGCAGATCTTTCTATTGGTTGACATCAGCTGAAGATTTGGCTCCTCATGCTAAGCAGGTGCAAGCTAAAGTAAAATCTTCTGTGCCATATTTCACATTTCTCCTGTCTTCACCATCACTCCTGCTGAACACATCCCCAGGCTGGGGAGTTTATTAGCATCAGCTGGAGCTACTCGACTTTCTATACAATAAATTCCATACTGTAAGCAACAGCTTTTGTCTCATTATATCTTGTTCATGTGTGTGTGTGTGTGTGTATTTACATACACACACTAATCTTGTACTTGGGGCTATTGCCCCAAGTGGTGACTTTCCCATAAACACAATATAAGGAGAGAACAGCAGATAAGGCCACGTCCATTCACCACAACATTTCAAATCCTATTTAATGACTGAAAGCAAATACTATTAATGGTCTCCAGTCTTAAGGTTGCCTACATTAGTCCAACCTGATTACTACCAGAGTATACATTCAATTAAAGATGACCTACAAATATTTTCTTGATGTACAAAGCAGGGTCTTCTCAATGTGTGTTTAAAATGAAGACTTTTCCCCCTGCTTTGCAGGTAGCAGCATATTGAAACCCCACAGCAGCAGCTGGTCTGATTTTACTCCAGTACAAATATATATACACATACATCCACTATAAAAAACAAAATAGCTCTTGGAACCAATTAAAGTTGAGTTGTTTACCCTTTAGAAAACATGCTGCTGGCTTCAGCACTTGTTAATAAAACTCTTGTTTAAGGAAGAAACAAAAGACTGCAATCATTTGGGGCCATCCAACACCCCAAATGCCCAGATCCCATTTCACTTTTCCCCATTCACTATCTTGGGTTGCTTTAATTAAGTACATTATGCTTTCAAGTCACCTGCCATTCTCTATGGGGAAAAAAGTATGAGCTTTTGTAACCACAATACCAGCTCCCTGAACTGCCTTGTCCACTGATTAAACGTTGTTTTCCTCTCCTTAGGTGCTTCATTTCTGAGTTCTGCAAGAAAAAGGACACCAGCAATGCATCATATTCACTTTGCTGACTCATACTTACCTTACAATCATGATTTCCCTACTTCTGGTTAGCTTACATAAGAGTGTGATTCCTGAGATGCCCTTTTGTCATCTCCTCCCACTCCCCACATCTGTATCTCAGCTCAGGTCTGCAGGAGCCAGCACAACACCCACTATCCAGACTGGATTTACATTTCTCTCCACCTCATCTGTTCCTCCTTAATAACTCTGCACAGCAGTTTTGGGCATGACAACAAAAGGAGGGGGGGAGGAAAAAAGAGTAGACATTATAAAAGTGGAAGTGTGAGTGGAAATGATTTTGGTGTATAACAGAGCTGAGGTTTGTGAAGGTGTTCAGGCATCAAGAAGTTTACAGTTATCTAGGCTTAAACTGATAAATTTAGATGCTGGTATTTATAATATTTCATAGTGAAGGGATTATATTGTTTAATCAAAAGGTCAAAATGAATTTAAAGTTGTCTCATTTTCTTCTCTTTGTCCCTTTTTAATAATTCAGCATGGACCTCAGTAGGTAACAGATTGTAAAAGATGGATGGATGGAAAAGGTAGATATTCATGTGGAATAGATCCTTCGTGAAAGGTAGCTGAGAAATGAAGATTAAAAATGCTCCTGTCTTCAGCAGAAACCAGGATGATCTTTTCATTTTTAACTTACCTTGTATTTATGAGCCATCAGCTACAGCCACTAAAGGAAATTGCAGCATTCACTTAAAGGCAGCGTTAAGTAAGTTCTGACAGCTTGTTAAAAGCCATGACCGAAGGCAGGCTGATGCACATTGATCATCTGTGACAAGGAGCTCATGGAGCTTGGCCCTGGCTTACCCTTTGTCCTGTCTCTGAGGTGGGTGCTGTGGCTCTCAGTGGGCTATTTCACATGAACAGGTACACATTCCTTAAGCTGCCCAAGGGGCTGAAACGCTGGCCACCGGTAAAAACAAACATCATTATGCCCAAGGGCTCTGTGTCCTCTCGCAGCTCAAGCCTGATTTCACCTGTAACGTGGATTTTCCAGCACTTACAGTCCAATGTATTGCCAGAAATAAAGTACCCAAAGCAATGAGCCAGTAGCAGGTTCATAGCAGTGAAATTACAAGATCACATTCCATCCTTGGGATGCTATAGCATGAAATATGGCCATGAATGCTGAGTCAGAGATTTGGATTTCTAACTGTAATTACCATCCATGAGCACAGCCCAAGATTTACATTTCATTAATAGGCCTAAAACATCATTTTCATAGGTGGCATACTGGGGAAATTGATACCTCTGGAGATTATCTGGACCAACTTCTGGACCAACTGAAAGCAGGGCCTTAGCTTACATCAGCCAGGTCCAAGCAAAGCCAAGTCTTGAATACCGGGATTTGAACATGAACTGGTATGAATAATACTATAAGTAGAGTCATTATTACTTTAGTGAAGCCACAGGAAGAGTTAAAAGAGACCAAAAGATGCCATGACTCAACCTGCCCTATACAAAAGAGCAACCCTGGACCCAGTACTTGTAAAGCAGGGAAGTATTTGGGTGCTCATTCCACTTCAGGTCCTAATAAGGCAGACTCAGCATCCTGGAATTTAGAGTTTTCCTACAGAAATGTTTAGCCTTGAAAGTCATTCTTCTTCTTTTTCTGCCATGGTGATGTTATTCCTCCTGGTATTTCTGCTGGCTGGAAGGTACTGCCTAAACAGCTGCAAAGTGCTGTAAACTCAAACTTTCTGGGTCACCAGAAATGTCACAGACAAAGAGCTCCCCTCAGTTCCTTCATCTGTAAGGTAACTATAAGTATTAACATGGTATCACAACTTGTTCCCCGAGTTCTTCCTGCTTTTTAAACCCTTCATTTCACAAACACATCATTGCATAAACATACAACAGGCCAGAACTGAATATGGATGGATCTGAGCTAGTAAACAGGGGAGGAAAAAACCATCTATGAGAGTTGGGAATGTGCAAGTGTATAAAGGACTTTGCTGATGGGGTAGTTACCTCACTGTGCTCCTAAAGCAGCATCTTGCACTACAGGTCTTGTAATACTCAGGTGTATACAAATATCACAGCAAAAAAATAAAGCAAGTGTTCCATCATATCTTTCTTCAGATATTTAAACTAGTCCAGGAAAAAAAAACCCATGTAACATGCTGTAGGGCTTGTACCAGATTTACACCAGAATGGAGTACAGGACCTCAAAGATCACTCATCTCCCTCACTTGACCCATTTTTGGAACCAAAGGGACCTCACTTTTTTCATTTTCTCCCAGGTTAAAAGCAAATCAATTGCCTTTGACTTGAATGAGCAGTGCAATGTCTCAGGCACTGAACAAGATTTCTTGTGACTTGTCACATTCAGTGGCTGAGGACTATGCAAGAGCTCCTTACTTTGGGGATCCTGGGGTGAAAAACCGTTGTTTTGAAGCATTATTCTGGTTGGTTTTACAAATTTCACACAGGAAAGTTGTAGTAAGCTGATAAACACCTTCTTATATATTACAAAGGACCTGATCAAGAGAAATATAGATCTCTACCCCCTGCATTATTGCTTACACAAAAGGTGGAAGCAGTTAAAAGGTAACACTTCCCATGTTTATTTACACCTGTATTCTTGTGTACACAAATGGTGGAAGTTGCTTTTTGAAAAACCAAACAGTGTTTCTCAGCTAGTTACCTCACTTTTTTCCCCCCTCTTTTCAGTAAGACTGTGGAACTATAAGCAGTGTCCTACTTCACTTTCTGACTGCTTCTAGCAAAAGTGATTCTTTCATGGCTACAACTGTATTACCAATAGGAAGGCTCAGTAGTATTCTACTCCTTGTGGTGCAGCACAGAGAGAGGTAAGATGGCTTTGAATAAAGCCTTGACTACAGAGAAATTCCTACAGAAGCTTCAGGAGGACATTGTTATTTGAAATGAAGATTACATTTCTCCCTCCAACCCTTTAGCACCGGTGTGTGTCTTCCCTCTCCTGCTCCTCACTGTGCTGTCTCCCCTTCAACAACAGACAACCTGGATGATGCTGATAAACATGAAGAAGGATTTTATCTCAGGCTTTCTTCAGCAGCCAGCCTCAGGGATGCCTCAACTCAGTGAACCACCATGGCTTTTATTTAAGCACCTGACTCCAGAACTACTGATGCTGCTGGTGTCTCTGTGGAAAATCCTGGCTCTTTGGGTAATTTTCTGAAAAGGTTAAGGCAGGAGGCTTCTGCACTAAGCAGCACCTTCTCACTGTTTCATCCTTGATAACTGCAAGAGCAGTCCCACCAATTCCAGGCAGAGGTAAGCAAGTGCAGCAGTGAGAGGTTTGGTACCTTGGCCAGTCCATGAGACAGTATGCAACTTCTCATCCTTCTTTGTTTTTTCCATTTGCACACTGGGAAGATGAAGGTATAAGTGACTCTCAGGAGGGAGCTTATACATACCGACCCTTAGATCAAAAAGGCCATACAAAGAGAGGGTAATTGCAATTAAATGTAGCCCAAGGTCACAGGATACATAGGGGGTAAGTTTTAACCTTAGTGCTTTTGCTAAAAGCCAGACTCACTCATTGACATTCTTCCCATCCACACTCCCTTCCTGGAGAGTCAATAAACTCAGCTGTGGTTATTCAAGTGCGCTGGGAAATAGCTGCTACAGCCCAGTGCAGCAGAAGCCACGCCACTCTGGGCATGAAAGCATCCCCACAGCACTTTTCCCTTCCCTGAGAGCAGTGTTGCAAAGAAAACGTTAAGTCTGCAAAAGGCCTGGAGGTGTTTGCAACAAATGTGTTAAAGATTTGGAAACCATTTACCTGGAGCCACTGGTTATGAAAGCCTGAGCTTATTTCCATAGCCTTCTAAATAAAAGCTGAAAATAAGGTGGCTTTTAGCTGCAAGGAGCTCAGTGCAGCCATCCTCAATCTCACGCCTTGAAATTCAGCCCTTATACAAAGAAAGACCTAATTCAGGGGCTGAGCATTTGCACGTTGCTGAGAGGCAAACAGAACATTACAAACAGTTAAAAATAGAGATTTAATACACAAAACTCAGGCCAGAGTTTTCTCTATCATCTGCTGAGCAGCACGCATCACTATCATGGCAAGTATATTCATGGCAGTCCTGGAACTGAAAGCATCTGGGTTGTGCTGGGACTCATCGTGCCTTTGCAGAAGCAAGGATTACTGTTATCTGCTCACATAAAGTCATTGTGCTGGGTCTGCTCCAGCCTGAACCTGTGCTCCACCAGAAAGAGGTTTAAGGGTATTACTCACCTGCCTCACCACTTGGATTATGAGGCTGGAGAGCAAGAGTGGTGTGGTAGCTGCCAGACTGCTTATCGTCATCTTCCTTTGCTGTTACTGTGTCATGAAGTCCTCTGGGTATACTCACAAAGGCTGGAAGTTTAGAGACAAGGACAGTTTGCAAGGGGTATTTACTACCCAAATAGCTACCTTTTGGTTTTTGTTTATTAATTACATTATTTTTTGCTAAGTCTGGACTCGAGTTGTATCTGAGCGGAGTCTTGCTTTCTCCTGGGAGCTTGGTTTGAAGCATCTCCTCTATTGGCTCTCCGTTAGCTATGCCATCTACTCCATCTGCTGTTAATCTCGACGAACTGCAATTTATAGTGAAGGACAACGCTGATCTATGAATTTTTTGGCATTTAATTCGAGGTTGGTCGATGCACACAACGAGTGACCTGTCTAAATAATAGATGGTACTTGGACACTGCTGGGAAACTGGAAGGTGGACACATGAGATGAACGAAGGTGGTACTTTTGCTCTCCCATCACCCTTTGGAAGACCCACGCCACGCTCCTTGTTGCCAGGGTCAAAAAGCCCCTTTTGTAGTTCTTCATCTAATTGTGAGCAAGTGTTACTAAACTGTAATGGAGAAACACGTTGGTTGGTGGTCCCTGGCAGAGGCCAGCGACGAAGGACTTTGCATGAGGTGGGAGACACAGCGCTGGGGTCTTGCACAGCCCCAGGTCCACTTGCTGCATCACTGGAGGCTGCAGCAACACGCCTGGCTGTCACAGTTATGGAGGCAAACCCCTTCTGCTGTTTTGGACACTGTTTTTCCTCTGTGATGGGACAGTTTGATGGAGATGTGGTGTCATCTAAAGTTGCCTGAGTTTCTAATCTGCTGGGAAGCACCGTAAATGCTTGGTTAATGTTGACTGAACCAGCCTGCTTTGTGGGATAAGCATTGGGCTGGGTGATCATGGACTGCATAGGCAAAGCTGGCCAACTTCCTTTTGATTTATCCTCATCAATCATCTGTGAAACGACTCTTGGTGAAACCGATGTATTCTGTGATGACAGAGGTTTCTGCAAATGAAAAGATTCAAATTATCAACAAACTCTCTCATAACATATGTAACTGCTTCTCATCTACCATCTATCACACCAGACAGTTGGAGGTTTCTTGTTACCTTCCTATTCACACTGACTTTTCATCATTTACAAGCACACACTTTGGAAATCAGCTCTGAATTGTCTGGGAGACATCAGAGAAAACCTTGTCACTCTGGTGCAAAAAAGCATCAATGTTTGAAATGTGTATTCTATACTATTATTTCCAGTATCTAAGCTGTTGTTGCAGCTGGGATTTGTGGCTGCTATGTTTGTCTAACGATGGACGTGTCAAAGGCAATTACCAGTTTCAGACTCTCAACTGCTCTTTCATGATGGTCTGCTGGAATTTAAAATGCATTTAAACACGTTATGGATCATTAGCCCAAAGGTCCACGTGTGCCATCACATGCTGCAGAGGACATGTGAGCACCATGGGTCATAACTGCTCTGTAATCTCATCAGTTACAAGCAAGGAAAAACCTTTTCCAGGATCCCTTCCACAAAACTGAGACAATTCCCTCTAAGGGCTCCGTGTACTACCTGCATTCATTAGTCCCCCCTTGCTTATGATTACTTGGTGGTACCTACCAATGATGTAACACCACATATGACCAAGATTGATTGGCAGTGTCCCAGATTAACTCTTCCAACCATGACAGTAAACATCAATCTTGATGGGCTGTACTTTAATTTGGTTGATGTGACAAAGGTGTATTTGCGTTAAAGAGATCCAACAAAGAGCAAACCTGAGCTTAAAATCTCCTGCTGTTATTATCCATCCTGCTGGTCACATAAGTCACATGCAATAAAGCATCTGACCTACTCTCAGTGCTGCTGTAAATTGGCTGATTAGATTGCTCCTGCCCTGTGTTCCTACATCTCCTGATCCTAACAGAAAAAAAACAGCTCCACTGACTTGGCACACAAATTCTGAGGATTAGCTTCATAATGAAAGCTGATCTCAGTTCATTCAGGGTTTAGTGCCATTTGCTAGCTGTACTGCTCCTGCTTGCCAGGAATTCATCTCAGTCATATCTGGGCATCGGTCATCTAATAATCAATGCTGGTAATTGACTCGTGCTTCATAAAATGTGATATTCTTCTTCCTCACAGAAGGCTGCCTGAGAGACTGAGCTGTGGCCTCCCTGGAGCCATGCTCATCCTGCTCAGGGCTTGGGTGCCACAGTCAGGACACTGCACTGAAGCCTGTGGGGAAAACCATTCCCATGCTCCTGTCCTCCATGCATGGAAACCACAGAGAAAACAGGCTGCTTTGTAGCTCTTGCAGAGGCTGGTTTGGGAACCCAAACAGGTAGAAGTAGATCAAGAGTTTATTAACAAGGTGAAATGCCAAGTAAATTTTATCCACTCTTTAAACCAGTTGCCTGTGGTTTTGACAATTCAATAATTTCACAGCCCCAGGGAAAGCATTTTCTTCCTCCTTTGTTTCTTTCGTGGTTTGTAACAGCATTTGCTTCGTATTTTCTGCACCGCATCTACTTCCACCTTCCATCCTTTCGTATGCCTCTCGAAAGCCTCGACTTCCCTGGGATTTCTACAGGGCACAAAGAAGAATGTGCCTTGAAATACTTTATTTTGGATGCATCTCTCACGCTCCAGTCGTTAATTTGACATTGATTCCTTTGGTTAAGGGCTGTACAGCTGGAGACACCCTGCAAGAGTCCCAAGGCATGGCAAAAATGCTCCTGATCAGCTTCAAACCCAGGGATTTAAAATCATTTGCTTTTCCATTTTCTGCTTCAGTATATGTATCATTCCCTCCTCCCCATCTTTAGCAGAGGAATGGATCTGTAAGGTTTGACAAGCTGATCCTGTGCTCATTGGGAGCTTTCAAGCTCTGCTGCATCTTGTGAAAAAACCCCCCACACTTACACAAAGTAATTGTGGTAGTCTGAAAACCTCAGTCTTTACCTTGAGAACATCTGAGACAGAGTGTACTGATACTTGGGATATCACTTGATTTAGTCTCCTGGGGTGTTTTTAAGAACTTTTTCCCCCTATAAAACAGGCAATTTTTTCCCACTCACCAAAAGCTCACAAAATCACAACATTTAGCCATCATTTTATTTGCCTTTTCTGCTGTCTAAGCCAAGCCTAGCTAAACAAAACCCAGTCCAAATACACTGCTCAGCAATCTGCAGTTGTTTTTAAAACCTGAATGCATTCAACTGACTGCTATTTAAACACAACTTCTTTACTTCACCTTGGTAGAGTTTGACCTTCCCTCCGCAGCACTCTCCCACCGAAGGTCTGTGCACGTCCTCTGACCATCAGTGCCCCATTGCCTTTGTGTTACTCCTGAGGGGAAAGAAAGCAGAGAAAGTAACATTATTTTCAGTGTTCTGGAGGAGATGAGTTAGATAATGTGGTTTTAAATGGAGTGAAACCCAAGGGAAAGAGCTACTGTAAATTATCTGCCCTGGGATCTGGTTATTGGAGGGATCCTATTTCTCTCTCTTCCCAGGAGGGGCACCTGAAACACCCTGTGATCCTGTTGCAAGGATGTGTTTATAGGCAGTCTCACAGCGTGTTCAGGATTGATCCAAGGCTTGATTATGTTTGCTTTGGATTTCTGTGGCTCCAGACATGAGTGTGGAGGAATCAGGCAAGCTGGGAAGTACAGATTTCAACCGGTCACTTTTGTGTGTCTGCAGAGCTGCGAGTACAAACGAGCACATTCATGGGCTGGATTCTATGAGTTTGATGTCCCTTGAACTAAATCACCTTCACATTTAAAGGACTGCAGTCACTTTCAATCGTACTCACAAATTCTCTTGCTTACATCATCGCTTTTGCAGTTCAGTGATGACTATTACATCAGCACATCAGCCTCTGGTTGGGTCATCTTTTGTTTCCTGGGAGCACCAGCCTGGCTGCAGCTTCTTACACACAGCTAATTTCTGTTTAACACAGGGGCTGGGCTGTTGCAATGATGCCTTAAAGTCTGCTGTCAGCAGCCTGTGCCAGAAATTACATTACTTTCTCTTTTGTAATAAGCATCCCAAATTAGTTTTCAAAGATGCTCTGGACTGAAATCTCTCGACCTTACTGGCTGTTTCTTTAGAGCAACAAGTCACACCCCTGGTAAAACCTTTTGAGTTTCCTTTTCTTTCATTCAGGCAGCCTGCCACAGAAGCTGATAATTTTTTTCCTAAGCAGAGTTTCAGTGTAACCTTACCTTAACAGAGAAATACAAATCAGTTCTACTTTAGGAATTGTTCATTAAAGCATATCCACCAGAGCAGGCTTCACGGCTGCATAGTAGGCTTAGTGTGCAGCTAAGGAGTAGAAAGGGAAGAGGGGCAAGGCAGTGGGTATGTCCCCAATTGAGAGATGTCCTGGAGTCCCACCACAGAACAGCAATCACAAAATGCTAACAGAATGTTTGATGAACCTTCTGCTTTAACATACCAGAGTATTCTTTAATACTTTACTGGCACAGTTCCAAGATGCCAATGCCACTGTGTGTGTGTGTGTGTTCATAGCTGGCATTAAAAGAAAAGCAAAAAAGAGGTTTGCCTTTGTCATTGAGCAACAGAAAGTCCTGAGCAACAGAGGAAACAGCTGGACTCATTAGCCACAGCATGGAAAAAAAAGACACTCTGGAAAATAGCTGGAGCAGAGGGCCCACTGCACATCTTTTTTTGGCAAAGAAATAAAAGCCCAGTTGCAATCAGTGAAAGTGCAATGATCCTGCACTAGCACTGGATCGTGGTGACTGCTGGCACAAACCAGGGGCCATTGAGATGTCCTTGGAGCCTGCCATGGACCTGTCATGGTACACAGTGAGAAGGAGGGGCTGCACTTCCAGTGAGTCCACCTGCATCCACAAGCAGTGGGATGGGGTAACTGCTGGGTCAGCCTCATGGAAACCTTGTTTTCAGTGTATTACCACTCCAGTGAACTACAAGTGAGTATCTTCATGGTGAAGAGCTGTTACATATGTTGTCTTATTTACTTTTAAAACAACTAAATACAAAATAACTTGCAGAGAAGGATGAAGAAACAACTATCAGACGGATTTAAGGCAAGACCAGTACGTAATTAAAGCTACAGCTTCGGCTCAGTTATCAATATTTGCCTCAAATGCTTTCCAGTAAGGAAACCACAGTTGTCTCAGATTGAGATGCAAAGCTACAATGGGACAACATCGACTTGTGAATGTCAACCAGTGTGCAAGGAAACCCAGAAGGCTGGCCAGAGACAAATCAGATCCAGACAGGCATGTTTTGCCAGATGGCCTTTCATTAATTTCATTCAAACGTACTTTCAGTGCGAGGACTGAGTACTACAGAGTCAAACAAGAGCATGTTGTCAAAGCCTACACCGCAGTTTACATCTAAAATGTACATTTCTCTTATCACAGTAACTTCCTCTGATTAGCAATAATCTATAGGTGGGACCTTCCATATGCCCACTGATCCCTTGGAATAGATTGGTTGATTCTTGCTTCTCTGCCTTTAAAAGTAGCTGTTTCTGGAGCAGGAGGGAGAGGAATAAGATGGGGAGAAGAGGAGGAGGAAGTATTTCTTTTCCTTTGCCAAATAATCCAGAGTGTTTTGCATTGCACTTTGCACCATATCCTATGCAGTGACATTCTTGTATTCCTATGGGAATCCTGTTGTTGGAACACACTCAGACTTTTTGGTCATTTAATCTAGTTGCTGAAATAGATTAAATGGCACTGGTGGCATTTTTTCATGATCCTATTACATCTATTCTTGGCACCTTTGCATTGTTAATTCATGTCAACAGAACATGCAAAAACCCCAAACCCTCAAACCTTTAAAAAGAGTTTGAATCTGCCTTTGACATAACGACCCTTGAGGGAGCACAGGGGTTCAGCTGAGCTATGTCACACACAGAGTCTCCACACAAACTCTCCTTGCTGACCCAACACATTGCACCGTAACTCTCGCTACACAACAAAATGCAAAGTTCAGTTTTTCCCTGGTGCGAAGACACGAAGGAAATGACATTTCAAGTACTTTCCATCTGTGTGTGGAGTATGAGAAACTTGTTTCTGTCCGAGTCAAAGTCCCAAGGATTTGTTTAACCCTCCCAGACCTTCTCTTCCCCGTCTTACAAACCAGAGATGTGATGAGGAACAGAGGAGCCATTGTGGGCACGTGAACCTTGCCCTATGACATTGTTACTCTTCTATTTTTTCCTCCACAAATACTGTTTGTTGAGCCCAGTGATGTTCTCCTTGGCAAGGCATCTGCACATCCTGCTACACATCAGGCTTTTCCTAATTACAGAGTGCAGCTGGAACCGATTCTCCCAGTCTCCAGGGCCTGGATGTCTGCCTCGAGCCAACTGGCAGCCGGCTCAGATAATGATTCAGAAGAGATGGACTTGTAAATCAGCTTGCTAAAACACAGAGAGACTGCAAAGGTGAGGATGCTAGTGAAAAACAGGGTACTGGGACTCTTTGGCATGCACAGGACAGCCCACTTTGTAAACAGCTGAGGTTTTGTACAAAACATGAGACACATGTGAGAACAGGCCATGGATAATGCTGTTCTGATGATGTGTCAGGTTTTTGCTAGACACACAGATGCTGGGAGAGGGTTGTGTTGTTTGATGACACCCAGAGTGACACTGGGCAGAGCTGGGATTACTTTAGACCACTGGCCCTGGCCTCACGTTCAGTTTTTGTCATGAAAATCGCAGATTTTGTTCATTTACTATTCACACGCTGACAAATTGCATGTCAGCAGTTCTCATCTCCACTACTGCTGCTCCAAGCCCTGCTTACTCTGCACTGACCAGGTCTGCCATCCCCCCTGAGGCACCAGCATCACCTCAAGATAAACTCTTCAGGAACCTCCAGCACACTTCCCTCAAAACACCATAAAACAGCCCTGCAGAACAAATACACAAGTACTGAAAAGGAGCAAACTCCTCAACATCCTTAGCCCACCATCTGAGACCTCCCAGGTCTGTGGCAGCCAGTGCCACTTCAGCCTCCAGGCCAGCACTGCTGACCACCCCAAAATGCTCAAATTCCACACCTGGGACCTGGTATGTAAAGGACACTGATGGCTTGGCTGCAAGGTCAGGCATCAGAGCAATCACACAGCTGATACATCACTGAAAGCTCTTTTTTTGAGGGTTGTAATCCTTCTATGCAGTACTCCTACTGTGAGCTATAAGCAGAGAAACCTCATCATTAAAATCAACTTGGAGGAACTCATTTATCCTTTCTTCTGTTTAAAACATTAGATTTGCTTAAATTTTCTCGTGACTTCTTCAATTCAAATACCCGAGGAAGCCTTGAGGAAAAGAGTGTCATCATTAAAGATTCACCACGCTCCCTCTCAGTAAGGGCTGGGAGAGATCATAAGTCACTTCATCAGATCTGAAGTGAGTCATCCAGAAAAACCATCCAGACATCACAGGTACACCTAAGATGAAAGCCAAGCCAGAACCAACACCAGAACCAAATCCACGTTCTTCTGGTCTTCTTCATGTGTCATAAAGAATATCCTGACACTGCAGGCTATTGTAATCTAACATTAAACTGAACAATGAAGCTGAAGTTCACATGCTCAGTACCAACAGTACAGACAGGCAAATGCTGAAAATTCCACCTTGTGCCAAAGTCCCTGCTGATATTAGATGGATTTATAGGGAATATACGGGTGAATGTTGTGTTTACTGGTTAGTGGAGAGAGTGATGCATCTTCAGAGAGCCTTGGAACAGGCACAATCATGCCCTCCTTCAAGGAGCCTGCAGAAGCAATGTTAAGTTCAAAGAAGAGGTGAGGTGTTAGTTGATGATGATCTGCAGGCAGCATCCCACTGAAGGTGGGGCACAGGCAGGGCATGAAGGCAGCCCCACAGCCACACGTGGATTTTACTCTCTTGTGGTGTCACAGAAAGACACCTGATTTTCATCTCTGCAGGATCTGGCATGCAGCAACCTTCATTTAAGACTAAACAGCACTTTTCACTGGGATACTTCAGGAACACACCTGAAACACAGCTAGAAACCACAATGAACTTCCCCATCAAGAGAAGATGACACAGGCAGAGTACATCAGTCCCATTAAAGCATTTTTGCTGAACTTATAAGAAGTAGCAAACACCTACGTACAATGGGGGTCAGACAGCAATCTAGATTTAAAGGGAGAAAACACAGCTGCCAGCCCTTCACTTGGAATTCTTCTTGTCATGAATAAAGCCAAACACATACAAACAAGTACTTTGCCACAAAAGAAAGTACTTGAATGCAGACACACAAAGATTACAGTATTTTAAGGCAGCTTTGTAGGGAAGGTTTCCAAATCAGAGTAAACTAAAGGGTCTGAAATCATTTCAGTCTGAACAGGCTTCATTATGTAAACAAAAGAGGAAAACATTTTTTTCTTGAAGATGTCAGGATGGATTTTCTTCTATTACAAGTAGCATCATGAGATTTGTTAACTGAATTATCTTTCCCTGCTTGCACACCTTGAAGCTGTAGCCGGCTGCCTGCAGAGATGATTACAGGATCCGCCATGGAACGGACAAATGAGTTCTGGTCTGCTATCAAAAAGCCAGGAGTCGTAAATCTCTCATTATCCGTGCCATTAGAAGCAAGGTGCTCGTCAGGGGGCCAGAAAGAGCACAGGAATTATATCCTGAAACCATGCATAAGAGGAAAAAAAATATTGTTTTCATTATTGCTATTATTCTTTATCTTCACTTGATTTTATTAAGCAGGGAATCACCTCCAGCATATCCATCTCACACACAGACACTACATTCAGTACGTTCTTCAATTCTTCCTTTTTCCCCTTTCTCTCCCTCCCCCAGGTTGTTTTTTGTTTGGGTTCTTTTCTGGTTTAGAATTTTCAGTGGTGTGGGGAGGAAAATGCATTCCCAGGTTTCTGTAGGCAGCATAAGCTTGTGTTAAACCTCAGTCCCTAGAAGCAGTGACTAACGCACCAAACCTGCTGGAGCCCAGCTGTGTGGACAGAACTCAGGCCAAGGACTCGAATGGAAGCACACAGGAAGGTTTAACTGACTTAGATTTGATGTTTTCAGTCCAAACAGTGTGCTCTGTCACTGGACCTCCCTGATGAGCTCTGAGATCTTTATACATTGTGGTAGGAGGTGAATGGGGAGCTCAGAACAGGGTACTGGAGAAAGAATATCTGTAAGGCAGGGAGAAATGGGGAGGATCACAAGGGATAATGTGTTTAACAGCCAAATCATTCTCTTTCATAACCTTTCTTCAGTGGATTCATTGTAGAAATGGCAGAGATACCATAAATGTCACAGGTTCCTATGGCTGTGGCAGTGAGAAGAACTGGAGACAAGGAGCAAGCCATCGAGCTCCCCAGGACTGACGAGCCAAACATTAGAAGTCTTGAAACTCCATGGTTCCCCTCACTTAGGTGGGATTGGCTTTCACCCATCTGTTTGCACTGCTAGAAGCACTGCAAAGTTATCCACATATTTCACCAGGATTCTGGGAGACAGATACTCTTGTATAATTTGGACACATTTTCCTAAGAGGATTTTGCAAAGCAGTGAGAGACTGCACATAAGCAGCAAAAGCCCCAAACTCTCCTTGAAGGAGAGGACTCCCCTCTAGGTAATCCTGGCAAACTGCAATTCCTGCATGAGCTGCTCTGCTCTCACACCAAGGTAAGGGACAACACAATGGAAACGATACCTTTGGTTTCTTGTCTAAGTTTGTTTGGTGGACATCTCGTTCTTTTGGAAAGCTGCTGATACCAAGAAGCTATTTTTTAAAGAAGCCTCCTGTGAGGTCTCAGCAGCTCTGGAAGTATTCCTTGGGAGGAGTTTTGTCGTGAAAGTTATGTTTGTGACTATGTGCGACAAGGCAGTTTGGTGGCAACCAAAGATGAATAAGAAGGGCTGGCAGACTCTGGAAGTCTGTCACTGGCATGACACAGGAGTCAGGAAAGGTAAAATACCAAGAGCAAGGTGGTCACTGGAGGCTTTTTCATGTAAGAAATGTGTAGCACTGACTTCAGGCTTAGATAAACTTGAACAAAACATTTCGATATGAACACTAGATGTGTCAGAAGTTTCATGTTGACCTTATCCCTAATTTTAAGGCATTCTGAACACTGGGTTCAGATCCTTGCACTGAAATTCATTAGTAACGTTATCAGGAGTATTGACCACTGAATGTATTCTCAAAATAAAAGTGTAACAGAAACATTTAATACAGAAAGAGCTCTTGGAAAGGATCCTTCATCACTCTGAGTTCCCTTCACAGCATATTATTAAGGCATCCACATTGCATTGACCACATCCAGTTCTGAACACACAAGAATGTTTGAGATAGCCAGAAAAACCCTTAAGTGACTGTAAACTTGACAAACACTATGCATAAGCAAACAAAGGAGAGGCAGTCCTGCAGCCAAAAATTATATTTATGAAGAGTTATTGTAGTGCTATTATGTGTGTTCATGTAAAGGGCACAACATGGACAGAATTGGACGGTACAAACGGGGTTTGTAAACAACGATTCCACTCGCGCCACTCAGGACCGGCAGCAGTTGCAGAAAAGGTGCACATTTGCCTAGAGCTGCTTATGCATAGTAAGAGACAGAGGTAATTGTTTTAGCCTCAGCAATTCAGTACTGCTTACATTTATCTGCTTTGCTAAGAGCATAATTTCAAGACAAGAAACTGTAGAGAGGACAAGAGAAAACCCGTGCGCTGTTACGGACGCGTTTCATGACTCAATAGCTATCCGGCTGCAGGGATTTTTTCACCAGGCTTTTGCTTAACAATGGTGTTTGCTTTATTGATTTTTTTGTTGTTGTTGTTCCTTTTTATACTTTTAATACAGTGGTGGCTCCAGAAAATGATGTGTGCTGTGGGTACAGATGCTTTTGTCACGGCATCAAAGCAGCCATTCCAACACCCAACATATATTGGTCCAATTTTGTTTCCAGACCAAAGGAATGGGATGTTCACATGAGCCAGATTTGACACTGAATGATCTGTACAACAGAACTGAACTCAGTACAGCACCAGTCAGATTCCATATAGACTTTTCATGTCACTTTTGTGTAACAGAAGAATTCATTTCTCTGTAATACTTGGGATGTTATTTCTTTCTGGAAAGCCACATTAACTGCTGTAACTACAGACACCACAAACTGCTTGATAATGGGGGATGCAGTAGAATAAAACCAACAGGAAAAAAAGATAATCAGTGTTCACAGGATAAAAACCACAATAGCTAATATTTAAACAACTATGAAGCCTAAAACAGTGTGTTTCTAAGTCATTCATTTGATCACAAAGAGTTTTATTTTGCTCCCACTAAGTTTAGTTGCCACTGGCTTGCCTTGACTCTCAATCTAACAACTCTTCATGCAGCTGAACTTAGCAATTATTCTCCCCTGTATAACTTTTCAGTTGGTGAAATGTTACCTGGGTTTGCCCTTTGAAGGGAATGGGAAAAACACATCTCTACTCACAGCATGCTTTTACCACACAGCCGTGATTTGTTTGATCTTGGATTTATCCCTTTTGAACTCCATTGCAACAGGTTCAGAAACACAGATCATGCTAGAGATTAAAACAAAAATGTAGCAATAGGAACATAAAACAGGTTATGGGGGACTTGGGGTTTATCACCAGACTGAATAAAAAGCTAATTGGTAATTGCCTTTCTTTCCTTTGTAATCACTGAAGCTTTCCATTCAGAAAAGCTTGGAATTGATGGTTAAACATTAAAGCCCTTAAAACCTGAACTTTTGGCATCTTTTAAATACTGTTTGGCATGAAATATACATTTTGAGTTCTCAAGCTCTCTTTTGGCTGTGGATGCCACCTGAATGGGAAGGAGCAGTGCTGGGGGCTGTCAGCACCCATCCAGCCCCACCAGCCCAGCAGCCCAGGCAGCCATGGCCACTTTTCCATGAAGCAATAACCTGCTGCCTAGCAACAACCCCAAACTCGTGACTGTTTGTATATTCCATTTCTTCTGCAAAACTAAAAGCTCAGATCCCAAATTACTGCATCCAGCAACATCAGAGCTGCAATAGATGGATAAGAAAACACATTTTCCTTTACCTGCCGCTGACTTTCTTGCTCTACAGGGCTGCATTGGTAAAATACCCCCCCCTCCCCCCCCAGTCATTTTGCTGCAAGAACAGTCTGAAAAATATTTCACCATGTGAATAGTTATTTTCACAACAGTTGTTCCCCAGGAGCTACTTCTACAAATGAAGTCATCCACATGCCCATACATTTTAATGATGAGGTCATCAAGATGGCCTCAGGAACAAACACAAAGGGTCACGTCCTCTTGGGCATGAGTATGTGGGATAGAGTGCCACAGCTATGCTTGCAGGGAAGTTGTCTCTGTGTTTTACACGTCCTGATTTTTTTCCTAGTTATTATGTAGTGCATGTGAAACAAAGACAATAACAATATACCCAGAACCCCTTTTGCACTCTGCTCTCTACTTGAAGGCTTGATCCAGCCTGAATTCCAGATGGAATTTGATTTAGGCTCTATCCTTCTATCTGTCCAGCCTGGAGCTGTTTCGAGCAACATGACAGAGGGGTTGATAGCTGATCTCTGACAAACTTACTGCAAACAACAATGGTTTTGTAGAAATGAGAAGCTGCCACAGAAAGAAGTTCACTGAGACTCTCCTGTTTGATCTGGGGACCAGCCAAGCAGGACATTCATAGTGCCACAGAGCTCGTGGTGGGTGCTGCTCCTTGTGGGAGGTGGAAGAGGGGATGGTCAAGGAGATGAGAGGAGGAGGGTGAGCACCAGGGTGATACTTGGGTCTCAGGCACTGGCTCATGGGCTTCATCAGCTTTGCTACTTGTGATCTCTTTCTTGTTATTCTGTATTTTCAGTGTCATCTTTTTGTTTTCACTCCCTAAACCATACAGAAATCTCAGGCTAAGATTATGGAAGTTGTGAAGCTTGAAGTGGTGGAGGCCAACATAATGATGCCATAACTGCTTGATCCCAGTATTTCTGTACCTTAGACATAATCATGTGCAACATCTGTCCTGCTTCAAGTCACATAGCAAATCATTACTGGAGTAGTTACCTTCCCAAATGTGCCTACTATGATAGGAACAGCATTGTATACTCAGATTTTAAGACAGAGAATACATGGAATAATGCAGTGTGAAGTAATAACCAAACAGCTCAGGTTGGTGTAATGAAATGCTGAAGTTACTGTCCTATTAAAGGCAAAATTAAGTTGTTATGGATGATTACCACCACCACCACCACTTTGTTTGTCCTACAGTTGTTCTATTCAGTGAAAATCTCCGGTCCAGAGCCAACAGAGAAGCCATACAATAATTTAGCTGCACTCTTCATCCAGCACAGCTGCCCAACCCAAATTCTGGCCACTCTCAACTTTGGTCTTTTGGGGTAAGAATTGATCCCAGAGGTCTCTTTGGCTATACCAGCTACAGGAGACAGACTCGGCTGAATGTGCTTTCAAAAGCCTCTTGGGTCACTATTGATATGCTCTCTAACAGTAACTACCACTAAATCCTCCATCTAGAAGCTGCAGAATGACCTATAGGACATTACCAAGCATTTTCCAGCTCAACAAGAAGTATGTTAAGAGCTCACAACCCTGTAGTGGTGACACTGATGCTCAGGTGGGATGTGAGCAGGTGATGATCCGAAGCCAAGAGCAATGGACTTAGCATTGGGAGTGGAGAAGATTCATCCTTGTGCAGAGAGCAAGGGCAAACCTGGATGCACTGGCAAAGGAGAAGCTGGAGTGGGATTTTCCTTTAGGAGAGTTTCATCTGGAAATTTAGTTTAGCTATTAAACTCTACAGCCTACCTACATCATTCCAGCCCTCACACAAGTTGGTACTTTGAGATCTCCACTCTGGGCTGGCTCCCAGCTGAACTCACACATGATGCAACACGACTCTCCCTTCTCACCTTCCCTAACAGAAACAAAAGCACCAAAGAAAAACCTCATTGGAAACAGTCACATTTTATGGAATAGGCTGTAATTATTAACCTGACCTCTGCAATGGACTTCCACATACACTGTGACAGTAGGTTACTCGCTACCAGTCACCTTAACCGACTTAGGTAACATTTGTGTTGACAAAACACAACACCTAGCTCTACCTGGCTTCTGAGTTCTTGTGAAAATACAGCTCCCATCCTTTTTCACCCCACACTTATACTCCTGGTGTAACCTCAGGTAATAAATGCATTACTGTGAGTACACTCCTGTTTGTCCCAGTTTCCCGTTTTAGGAAGAGATACTGGATAAATTCCCAGCCACAAAAGCACTGTGAGTAGGTGTGAGAGGCCACTGAAGTGCTTTGTTTCCACCAGCCATGCTGTCCCTCCCTTCAGAAATAACAATTCCAATTCTCCTCAGAGTAACAGGTAGCCTCTCTTCCCCCTTTCTCATGGTACCACTACATCTTCTTTTAATCCCAATTCTCTTGCACCAGTGGGCTCAGATTTATGTCTTTATCAGATTACTTCAAGTTACTTTGGTTAACTCTCAATGGGTCTTAAGAAGAGATGGGATTTTGGCTGGTTTGCTGTTTGCTTTATCTGGTTTGTAAGGGGTACTTTTTACATCCACTCAGAAAAAGTCACCTGTGAGACTTTTACAGCCAAATGCAAAACAGAGAAGAGCTTGGCCTTTGCTGGGGCACATAGAAATGCTGCAGAGGACACTCCAACAGCTGCCTCACCACAAAGAGGCAAACAGAGCCACAAGCCAGGAATGTTGTATTTTAAACAGAAGCTGTTTATTCTCCTGCTGGACCTCAGAGATGCTGTATTTGGCTTCCCACGATGCACACATGCAGGTTGGTATCTGCAGGTATCGAATCTATAGGGTACTGCGTTACTAAAGACACTCAAGACTAAAAGGCACATTTTTACTGTAAATTAAAATCCTATCAATTGAAGCCATCTTAGAGGATCAGTAAGAGAGTCATGGGCTCCTTTAATCACTCAAAAGAGCTAAGCTCAAATCATGGTCAGAAAGGAAAACCAAACTCAGGGCTTCTCTTTTGTGCATGGCTTGATACATCCTGGCAATCGCAGTGCTGGAGCACTGCTGTTACACACAGACACACACTCAAAAGGTACCTGCAAAGGCAGGCACAACAGCATGCTTGCTCTTACACTCATTTGGGTTAAAGGTATCAGACCAGAAAAAAAACAGGCTTTCAGGACAGTGTTTTTCCAAAAGAAAAATAAAAAGCCTCATAAATTTGCAACTTGGGTGCTTAGCAGGACAGAAGTCACCTCTATGACATTAGAAACACCCCAGATTTCATCAATTTATTTAAAATAACATGAATAATGAAGTAAAAAATGGTCACATCCTCAAGAAAAAGCATTATTTTGGAATATTAGCCTACATCATATTGATTTAGGACCATCTTACTTCTCTAAACATGTTACTGCATTAGTTAGAGTAATGCTGGGGTTAACACCTTGGCCAGAACATTAGTGCTGATAGGTATATAAATACAGATTTGTATCCCTTGTTCAACATTTAAGGTAAATTTATTAATCCACAATTCAGTGATGGGTTGTTGCCCTTTTCTAAATCTATTTACATAAAGCACAGAAAGTGAGCACAAAATGTTTCTGTTCCTCGGGTATAAGTTAGTGTTTCTGGCTGTGGTAACCAGCAGGGATTTTCAGGGTTGGGTGTTTAGTTTTTTAGTGGTTTTATTGGGTTTCTCCCCACCCTCTCCCCCAGAGAGTACTGTCAGCTTAGTTCCCTGTTGCTTTTAACAAGTAATAGCTAAATCAATAAGGTGCTGCAGCAGTTTAACCCCAGATAACGACCAAGCAACACGCAGCCAATTGCTCGCTCACTCCTTCTCCCTTCCAGTGGCATGGGGAGAATTGGCAAACAGAACTCACGGCTTGAGGTAAGAACAGTTTAATAACTGAAATATACTAAATAAATACTAGTAATGATAAGGATGCTGAAAAAAAGAGAGTGAAATATCCCCAAGAAATACAAGTGATGCACAATGCAATGGCTCACCACCCATGGACTGATGCTCAGCCAGTGCACCAGCGGTGATCTGCCCCCACACTCAGCTCCCCCCAGTTTATATACTGGGCATGTGGTGTAGAATATCCCTTTGCTAGTTTGGGTCAGTTGTCCTGGCCATGTCCCCTCCCAACTTTTTCTGACCCTCCAGCCTTCTACTGGCACGGCATGAGAAGCTGAAAAGTCCTTGGTTTAGTAGAAACACCACATGGCAACAACTGCAAACAGCAGTGTGTTATCAACATTTTTCCTTATACTAGAGCCAAAACACTATATCAGCTATTGGAAGGAAATTATCTCTATCCTGGCTAAAATCAGGGCAGGTGCTATGGAATTCCATGAAACTGGACAAGGGGAAGGTTCTGCCATCTCCAAAATTCATTCTTCCCAACCCCTGCTCTTCTACCAAAGCTCCCAATTAGCAATGACTTATTGACAGAGCTAGATTAATGTCTGGAATACACTAAACCCCAATCAGTATATACTTGACACTCAGATTCCTGGAACAAACTCCTCCTTTGGGGAAGGGACCCGAAGGTTAGCTCCATCAGGCTGGGTCAAAGACAATAGAGAGCGAAGCAGGGAAAAAAGCCTACTTGGTATGAAGTAATGTCCTAATAAAATACAGTATTTCCTTGAATGAGGCGTTTCCAACACCTTAGCCTACAGCAAGTTATGATAACAGCAGCTGCTTTGTATGAAGAAATAAACAGCTTTATGCTACTGACCTCTATCACATATAGCCATGAAATCAGAGTGCAATTTCAGTTATTTGCTGCTTTTTAGGTGTTCATTTCTCTTCCATAGTGCTTAAGAGGGCTGACTGAAGGCAGCTTATACTAGATTAGCCTTCCACCACTTTCATGCATTATAGACTTCCAAATACACATTTTTCCCCCCCTCTCAGAAGGTGACAGTGTTGAGTCATTTCTTTTAAAGATCTAATGGAGGTTATTGCCCATCAAAAGAAAAAAGGCAGAGGTTGAAGGCAGGGCTAAGTGAAGTACAGGAACCAGCAGCAGCTCCTGAGAGCAGCACACAGGCTCCGTGGGACTCGCACCTCTGGCTCCCCTCCTTTGCTCTGCTCACCCTTTCCTGGCTTAAATCAGACAAGCACCAGCAGCTTAGCCGAGATCATAAGATGGCTTAACAAAGGCTCATCAGATGGAACCGGGTGCCAGAAGTAATTGTGGTTGAAAAGGCGAGGGCCTGGCAGGAGGGGATTGGCATCCGTGAAGCTGGTCCATTTAATGCAGAAATAACCCACATATTACAGCAGAGGGTAATTTGGCAGTTACATTTTCAGTGGCTCAGAGACATAAAATACAGTCTCATCAATGTGTAAGATTAGAAGTAATTAGCCCCTATATGGTAAAGTCATCAGTTAGAAACTAGACTCCATCTGGGGACTTTTTGTAACGATGCCTCAGGGACAAGTGAGATGGGACCTTTGACTTCACATGATTTGGAAGGGACTGAGACCTAATTAAATCTGCAAAGATGCAGTAACTGCAGAAAAAGGGATTTTTAAATATGAAACATATTCCCTTTCTCTAAACAAACTAGGTATATTACACTCTGGAACAGGAAGAGAATTAATCTAAAGACAGTGAGCAAAAGGCTGCTGTGTGGCTGCCAAACAGAAGATGACATCGGATTATACTGAATTGAGGAACATTTAATCAGAACTCAAAATATGTTCAATAGTTCTTTTCTTAGAGATAAGGTTTTATTTAATTGTGGTGGAAACCAAACACAAATCCCTCATCATAAATCCAAGAAAGCATGGGGGTTTTAAATCTGTCTCTCCAAAAGCCTAAGTTATAATAAACACTGGTAGCCTTAAATAAATACAAGCTAATTCCCTTGCAGAAATGATATGCAATTTACTTTCCCCACTCATTACCAAAAAAACACCCAGGCTCACAGCTTTTCAAAGAGGGATATGCAGAGCTATTATATTTTTGCTGTGGAGTTCCATCAAGTACTCACCACTTTCTATTTTCTTACAAAGGCTTGGCACTTTGCATTGGAGAAGGGAAAAAAAATGAAGCTAGCTTCTCAGCAATGATTGCCTCATTTATGTGATCTATCTTCTCCCAGAAACACACCCCTCCTCCCTCCAAAAAACCCCCAACCGGATGATATTAACATTTTTCTGCCATAACTCAATACTCTGCATTTTGTCAACTCAGAGCTGGATCATTAAAGCCTAGAAACAACGTGGAGAAGCACTTTAAGGCCATCAGCTAGGAGTGGAGCAATAGAAATATACTGATCTCAAAGACAAAAGAGGATCAAGATAACACATTTAAGTTTACAGGCTTCATCATGCTGCTTAAAGACTAATTAAAACAGCATCAAACTCATAAGTAGGCAGGTCACAGAATTTTAAGGGTTGGAAGGGACCTCGAGAGATCATCCAGTGCGACCCAGGCCAACGCTGAAAGAAGTGAACATCTCGCCAAAACATTCAGCCTGGGTTTTTTCTCTGCACAGTTGTTATAAAAGCAGCAATGTGACCCTTGCACACATATGGGAGCAGCTATATCTCAACTTACAAATAAATTTCCTGAAAGAATGGTCTTCAGCCATTTCTGAGTCGATTCAGTGTTTTAGTCAACCATAAAACATCTGTGAAATCGTACACTGCTTAGGACTGCCTGGAGAATGCAAACCCAATGATCCTCATTTCAGCCAGATTTGATGAAAGAGACAAGATACCAGCTAGGAATAATTGTCCCACACAACACATCCATAGTCAAGTGTACAACAACTAAAATCCTGTTAACAGCACGATGACCAGGACTGTTCCGTGCACAAAAAGAGCCCCACACAAACCAGCCACTGACAATAGTCACCATGGCATCTCCCTGGGGATGTACAGAGCTGTTGTAATGGAAAGGTTGGTCTGTGAAAATGAACCAGTCACCATAAGCACTTGAATATAGTGCTTTCCTTTAACATGCTAGGGTCTATGCTATTTGGTCTGATATGTGTGTCATTTCTGCAGATATCCCTCCATGTATAATGCAGTTTCACCAGCAGCTGGATGAAAGAAGTTCAGTGGGCTCTTTCTTCACAAGAAAAATGTAACCACTTACTCTGGTTTTAGCAGAAGAGGGTGAGGAGCTTGATGGCTTGTCAACCACCATGAGAAAAATCAACAACAATCTAAATGCTCAAGTATTTCAAGCCTTCAAGTGACCTTTCAAGAGGATTGCAGTTTGAAAATACAATATGAGGAAAGGCTATGGAGTTTGGAATTCATCTTCTATCCAAAGCCTTTGCTAAATGTCTCTTAGAGATTGCTAAAAATGTAAAATAAACAGCAGTAGAGATCAAAACTAGGTAAAAATGAATTAATGAAAAGTTGGGCTGATGGCCAGCCCGTGACCTGGGTCAAGCAACATATCTATTTGCCTTTGACTATCTGTGTTGGAAATACCACTCAGCTTTCAGGAGAGCAATCTCTCCTCAGTTT
Organism: Colius striatus; assembly: GCF_028858725.1. Taxonomy (NCBI): domain Eukaryota; kingdom Metazoa; phylum Chordata; class Aves; order Coliiformes; family Coliidae; genus Colius; species Colius striatus. The sequence goes on from NC_084766.1 coordinate 36,341,006, forward strand.
AGAAGGACAGGGAAAGACAGAGATGGACACAAGGAAAAAAAAGATCAATACTCATAGAAAAAACAGCCCCATCCTAACAGAGCACTTTCTGTGCAGGAAAATGCAGTGGAGAGAAAGGGAGAGGGAAAACCTTCAGCACTAAGGAGGAGCCCTGCAAAGAAAGCCTGGCTCCATCTACACCAAAATGGAACAGCACGAAATAGAATAGCACAGTTAATGCTTTTAAAGCTGAGAGAGTTTTCTTGTTTGGTTTCTGGGTTTTTGGTTTCTGTGTGTTTTGGGGTTTTTTTTCCCCTAACCTAAAAGCTGAAGAAAATTTGGTTTTAAAAGCCTCTGTGTCTTTGGGCAGAATGGAGAGGGAGAGTCTCAGGTTAAAGAGTATATATATAAAAATTGCAAAGGACAGTCAAGATGAGAAGATTGCATTTATACATGGAGCATAAAAATAGCAAACAAAGCAATATTGAGTGAGTTCAAATAAGAATACACAGCATAGAAGTGCTGAGTAACCCAGAAAAAGGGTCTTAAAGAAAAGGATATTGATATCACAGGCAACTCAGAAATACGATGGGATGAAGATAAATCAGTGGACACTACAAACTCTCCCCCAGTATAAATTACCTGGGAATTACAGAATGTAAGGCTGACAAAGGGGCAGCAACAAGACCGAGGAAAATGTACAGTAAGCAAAGTAAGTAAATAAAATACACAGAGCAGTACCTCAGAATCTCCTTGTACTCCATTTCCATCCTAAACGAGCAGAAGTACACTAAGAATCAATATTTTCCCAGAAGGGCCCAGAAAAGGAACCAATGCTGCAAAACTAAATACAGCTGGGACTTGCCAGCAAAAGTCAAGAAAGAAGTAACATGGTAGAGATGCACAGAATCACAAGCAGCTTTTGTAAGGTGCATGGGCAGAGGTGTGGGGAGATGGGAAACAACTGGGTAGATACACACACATTACAATATATTTTTTCCTGAAAAACATGAATTTAAGTCGTATACCAGGATCAGGATAATGATGGAACCAGATCCTTGCTCTGCCCCAGTGCTGGGTTTATGCTCCCATCAGAGAGTGTCTATAAAAAGACACTGTGGGCATAAATTATAAAGACACTGTGGGCATCCTTTAGGAACACTAAGGAAAATAAGACCTTAAGAAATAAAGCAAAGGTGGGTCTGGGGTGTGTGTTTGCTGTTGTTTTGGAGGCTTGGGGTGGGATTTTGTTTGTTAGGAGGTTTTTTGTTTGTTTGTCTTTACAGAGAGCATTTTTTGGCTGGTATTCAAAGCCATAATGACAGCAAACTCTTACACACAGCTAAACAGTGTACTGCAAGTACCTGTGAATGTGAGCAACTGCAGCGTTTTACTGCGAGATGACACATCCAGGAGACTAAGCCACCTTTCACATAAAGAGAATCTGCAAGAAAATTCTACCTTTTCCAAGGAGTAAATGGTTCAAATAACTCTCTTAAGCAATTATTTTACTACGTATAAATTGCAAGAAACCACAACAACAGAAGTTCCTGGCGGCCGTTCCCTTTGATGTGTATTTACAGAGGACTTCAATAAACTAATACAACAGAAACAAGTTTAGAGGTTCAGAATTATTTGTGCCAAAACAACACACGCTGGGCTAAAGAAGAAATCTCTGTTCTAAAATAAAAGCTAAGCTGTTTATTGGGAAAAAAAAAAGCCAAAAGAGTACATTCAAGGCTTTTGCCCATCCCATATTGTGGAAGGATACCCTGGAGAACAAGGTCCTAAGTTTCATAGCTTGTATTGCTGTTAGGTAGCAAAGACAGATTTATTGTAACCATTTGTCAGCAAGAGCAATGAGGTCACAGTGCCCCAACGCACAGAAAATGTTCATCTACCTGTAACCCTGTTACAGTTGCAGGCTAAACATTTCCTTACCCAACCCTCTGGCTTGAGGAAACATGTATTTACCTTATAAAGCTGCAATTCTGCATCAGCATTCAGCTAATTGGAGGTTTACTGTCATTAATTTAGATAATATACATTCATCTTGCACAACTAGCTTCTAGCAGCTTCTTTAGTTTAACCTTTTGTTTAGCCTCCTCTTTTTCCTGTCACGCAACCAGCAATTCCCTGCTCACAAATGACCTCCCGTGCCCCAGGCGCGCCACAACAATCAATGGCTGAGGATTCATACATTACATTCCACAGCGTTCACTTTGAGGAATTAGTGGGATTTGCTCCCTTTAGCTGCTCAGAGTTAATCTTGGATTTTTAGCTGAGTGCACTGCAATGGAAAAGAGTGAACTTGGGACACATCATATTTTTGTTACTTACACGACTGTAATGGAAACAGAGTCACAGTATCCAATGCAGTAAAGCTGACTTTCAAAGTCTTTTGCCATTTATCTCTGTTATCTCACTTCTTAAAACAATATATGAGGAGGAGCTGTCTGCAACAAAGTGCTTCAGTAGAGAATTTGAGATTCCTACATTATACTTTGATGATTACACCTCCCCCAGCCGGTGTCACACTGTGCCAGGATGAGGCATGACTGCAGATCAGTTTCCCCTGAAGTTTTAAGGGTGGCAAATGATCCCACAGTGAAAAATTAATCCCATCACTACAAATCACATAACATGTTCTGTTCAATACAAAATTATTATTCACCATTTAAATTAAGGATTGCAAAGGGAAACTCGTCCTGAGACTTTTCCATTTCCCTCATACACACAATTTGGCTAATGAACCAAGAAACCAATTAGTGAAACATCTCAATTTATAGCAGGTTGAGGTAATCTTTAGCCAGGGCACAGTTAAAACTCCTGCACTGTGAAAAGAAGACTGTTCGTCTTCAGCAACAGCACTGTGGAGGTAATGAGCCCTCTTAATACAAAGCACCAGCAGTGGCATTATTTGCCCAGTGACAGAGACGTCACCTCTCCCCAGCAGCACTTACCAGAGCACAGCAGAATCCGAGTGAAATCTCTACACAAACACAGAATTTCCCTTCTGTTGACATTTTGTGGATCTTGGTGTATTTTGGCACGTGGCCATGTGGTCTGTAGGGGTGCAAGGCAGAGGCTGGAAGCCTATGTGGAGCTATGGCTTTGGGAAAGATTCCTGCTCATGTAGAAGCTGTCCTCTTGCAGGTACAGTCCTCTCTTGCCATGGCTGAGGAGACAGGCTATTAACAGAGGCTTCAGCCCAGCTTCAGCACTGAGCCAGGGTGAGATGTCCCAGTCCCATGGACCACTGGCAAAAGTCTCTCACTTTAGAGACAAGAGGTTTGAGGATTCAAAGAGAGGAGGCAGATGGTGCAGTGTTCAGGCTACCTGACGGGCTAATGGGGAGGGCACATCTCAACTCCCACCTTCTTCCCATGTGCTGGGATCCACAGCTCAAACACACTCCTCGTGTCAGGAGTCTCAGCTAGTTTATCTAGATTTATGTCAATGTCTCACTAAAGGGTTTAAAGAAACAGGAGACAGAGTCTAGACCTGAGATTCAAAAGTGTCTTCTCCTAGTTCCCTGAAGAAATCCATAGCCAGGCTCGAGGGTGGGCCAGGTAAAACAACAGAGACAGCTTGGGTTAAGAGAAGTTACACAGAGGAACAGGGGAGGCAATCCACTGCTAACAGGCAATGTTTATTCCAGGGACTCCTCATACTTTTTGCACTACAAAAATGCATAAAAAAACCCAGGAATCAAGAACTGCTGCCCAGACATTCCCTTCTGCTGCTATAAAACCAACATAGGTGGCTCTGTAAACACAGAACACATTGTTGTTTGCTAAACCATGTCATCCATGGGGTTTCCATCCTACTGCTACACATCTCTTAACATTGTGTTATCACCCTTGGCTAAACTAATTAAAGGGCTGTGTTCTGCACCAGAGGCAGATGTGCACAACTGCAAGACATCCACCAATTACTTCTTCCTCTATTAAACCATATCAATTACACCCCTACCTAGGACCCTTAAATATTTCCAATCTCCCAGCCTTCCTAATACTTCTCAAATACCTCAGCTCTCGACACCACCCTTGACATCCAGAAGTCAAATCTAATCCCGCCTCTACAGGCACCAGCCCAAATGCCTTGCAGCTAATTGGGTGTCTCAGAGGAGGAGCTCACTTGAGCTGGAAGAGACCTGGAGTCATAGGAGTATGGCAAAGACCTCTATGAGATATGGATATTCTGTTGAGGTACTGCCTGTGTGGAGGCTTTTATCTCATGTAGCTCAGTTAAGTACTTACAAAGGCACTGGGAGCAACCCATCCCACCCTGCAGCAGCACTACAGTGTGCACTGTGCAGCTTGGGCATCCTAGGCTTAGAGGAAGCTCATTTCAAAAGAAGAGCACTTGCAGCAGTGAGCCTCTACTGAAACTCTTTCTCACAATCAGCCTGTCTCACCCCAGTTGGAAAAGGAGAGATGGAAGAGAAGCAAAGCACTTCTACTGGAAGTGCAGCCTGCCCAACACATGCACATTTAATGAGCCCCAGAATTGGACACGACTCAGAAGCTGTATACAGACAGACTCAGATCGCTACAAACATCAAGTGCAAGAAATAATTTGAACTACTCAAACATTATTGAGCTGCAATCAACTAATCACTTAGGAAAAAGACCAAGAGTCACGAACAGCTCAATGTAAACATCTTTTCAGCATGCAGGAGCAGGCAAAAAGGAAAGCAAGTATTAGGCTGCATAAGGAACAGAATGCACTAAACATCATCTGTGGTATGCTGAAGTACCGTGTCTGCTACTCCTTCTCCTCTATAAAACGTTAAGGGGACTTAAGTTGTTTAGGTGTATTTGTTATTTTCAGCCTCTATGTACTAGGTGCTCTTGCAGTGTGAATTTGGGAGCGGGTGTTAAATATGGGAGGCTGTATTTTTGTAATTGAGTGCACCATTAACCACAACTCTGCTGAAAAAATACTTCATTCAAATTCAACCACAAGTTCCTCTGAGGCCTGGCAATTGGATGCTAGGTGGTAGAAGTCACCACTTCCCTTTTCCTCAGAATAGTAAAGAAAAAGGGGAATAAACTTGACTTTATTTACAGCAGTGGTAATATTATGAGAAGCATGAGACTTGGTAATTGAGTCAGGAGTAGAAGTGGAAGCCTCCTGTGACAGCCTGTAATTGTCAGAGCTCCAGTTAAATTCAGCAGACACAGATTCAAGTAATATTTTGAATGCCTGAATAGTACCCTGTGTCAAACCTGGCCCGTGGACCTCTAGAGATTTGCTTCTCGCTGCATTTTGATCGTTCCATTTTAATACAGCAAATATGAACCAGGAAACCGTATGGCTAATTCTCCACTTCATGCTAAAAATATTTCATATGTAAGTGCATAAAAGTTTCCATCCCCTAGCAACTGTGAGATTCCTGCTGGCAATGGCGATGGGAAAGATGGGGCTCCAGGAATGCTGGAGTCAAGCAAGGATTCTGTGGGTGTGAAATTGTTGGCAATTATGCCTGATCACTGGCTGCACATGTTCTCACTGAATGTGTTCAGATTTACTGGAGGAATTGACCTGAAATGTTAGCAAACTTCTGGGAGCCCTGGTTAAAATCACCTGCAGTGCAGAGAGTCCTGAGTCCAGGGAGAGCTCTGCACGAGTGGCAAGTGGCACACACCACACCAACAATAAATTGCAGAAATGAGTCGGCTCAGGAAACATTATTTCTGGGTTCTGAAAACAAGCTGAAATGCAGTTGCTACCTGAGGAGCTCAAAGGGGAAGAGAAACAACATTAAAAGTAATAAAGTGGAATTCGGATGTGAGTAAGAGGCAGCAGCTCACTAAAGATCCAGAGTGTAAATGAGCACAGATGATTAAGACTAAGTCATTACAGAGCAACCTGCCGTGATCATCTGTTGGCTGGAGGGGTTGGGAAGACAGTGCTGGCACATGAGAGAATGGCCCTTGCTCACCCTTTCCTCAGCTGCTTCTCAGAGACTTCTTTTACCAGCCTGCAAAATGCAGACAGTAGCACAACCTCCCTTGCAGCTCCCTTCCTCAGGTTCCTACCCCCAGCTCTTTCTGACCTTTCTGCCTCCCAAGCTGGATGAGCTCCTGGAAGAAGCCACCAAAACAGCTCTTTAACTCTGCACAACCCCACATTCATCCCTCTTTCCTTGGATGCTTCCCACAAGCATTCCCTGTGCATTCCCATTTGTTCAGGGGGAGGGTTACAGGTCATGACACCATTCTGGAGTCCCAGACCTGCCCCAGCAAGGTACTGCAGAGCTGTGGTTCTGCCCCGTTGCAGCCCTTGCACCCTATGCCAGCTTCACGGGGTGAAAGCAGCAGAGGTTGTGTATGGAGGCCCTTCTCACAGCCCCCTGATGAGCCCTGAACAAGAAAAGACTCCCTGGTTTTATGGAAGAGGGCTCAGAGAACCATTTACTAGCCCTTTTATCTTTCCACCTGCAAGAGAAAAGGGACCTACAGCGGCGTTTGGCTCACGCTCTCACATTCTCCTCCCACGTACAATAACCAAGTCAGCCCACATTTCCCACAGGAGAGAAGTACATGAAAGCAATTGCTAATAGCTCAGCTGTTGGTGGAAGGCTCTGTGTGTGCTGACAAGGGAGGGTTTGGCTTTGGGCAGACCACGGCAGCGTAGAAATTACCATCAACCACGCAAAGATGAGCCGAGAGACCGATGTAGATAGTCGGCCAACAGACTCGGTCTCCTGCCTCCACAGAGGATGCAAAAAGAAGATCAAACCTTATTTAACGATCTCATGCTGCCATTGGGAATGTGGGTACCAAAGAGCTGATAGAAGTGTGATTGTATTAGGGATGACACCCTGGGCCATGCACTTAAGGCAAGGCTTCATCCTTTTGAGTGAGGAACAGAAGGGGTTCCCCCTCACCAACCCCAAACATAAAACTACTTATCCTTTGAGCACAAAAGCATCTTTCTGATATCTTGCTCCTTCAGATTAATTTGCTGCTCTGAAGTGTTTGCAGGTGATATCATGACAGTTTCCTTTTAAAGAGATTTATTTTACAGCTAAATTGCTGGTTGGTATTCTGAAAGCTCAGCTACAAGCTTCCATAACTTCTGGAGGGTCTTTGGGATTAATGCACTAAATTTCTGAGTCTGTGCTGTCTGCTTTTTTAGTCATCCTGCTGTGACACATTTCTCCAGGAAGGTGATTTTCCCTCCTGCTCACCACATCTTTGTCAGGAATTGCATTTTAGCTAGCTTATTAAACGTGGCTGTATTGCATGTCAAAGGTCAGTATAAGGTGGTAACATATGCCTACCATGAGAACAAGGTGCAATATTCACCACATCAGTAATATATCACTGTGATAACAGTTTGATGCAGCTGTGCTTCTGAGTCTTTGCTTGGCAGAGTGACTAGCAAACACCAAGATCCAGCAAGCAGGTCCCAGGAAAGAGAATACTGTAACGATGAAGATATGGAACCTCCCCCATGCACTCTCTCAATGATGATGCTAAACCTTGACTGCCTATGGAGGAGCCCATGAGCCACAGCCCAGGCAGCTGCTCTGCTTCTAGGTCCAGTTTCATCAGCTTTTATACCAACACTCAACCCAAAGGTGCCCATCTGCTGTCTTTCCTTGGGTTTCTCCTCCTCAGCTTTCTGCTCCTTCCCTGCCTCTCCAGAGTATTACCAACTCTCTGTTTCTGCATGCTACATCAACTGGTAACACACACAAACCTCTGCTCAAACATGCCTTGTATGATTATGTTTTGGGTACAGTATGCTTATGAATACATCACAAACTGGTATTTTTTTGTCTCCATTTTGCAGTTTCCTTAATATGAACAACTGAACTTCTGTGCTGATTGAGAACTAGTGTATCCCAGCTTCTCAACATCTAATCTAACCTAAACCAACTCATGTTTTTATACATATAAAGAGAGAAAGAGGGAGATCCTCCCAAAGGATTCCAGTGCCTTTCACAAGCTGCAATCATAGCATGATTAAAATGAAAGCCTTTCTGCAGCAGTCAGTAGAAGGCACATTGATAACTTGCCTTCACTCCCCATTTCAGAGCAACAAAAGAGGGAAACCTTGGTTAAGCAAAACAGCCACATGCCAACTGATAGAAGGAATCTGTGGGATGCTCACAGTGCAGTAAGTGTAGCCAGTGTTCCTCTGGAAGCACAGAGAAGTCAGTAAAGGTGTATTTTGTGAACAAAGCTTACATTTTTCAGAAGATTGTCCTCTTTTGGAGAACACTAAATCTAACACCTTGTTCATCAAGTGCTGATCTGCACCAGATGCATAATATATATGGCTCTTGACCTACTCACCTTTTACCCCCAAAGCCCTTGAATCAGCATTTTCATGAAAAGAAGCAACAATTGTTAAGTATCTCTAAGCAGAGATGAGCTCCTAGAAGCTGTCAGTACTTACAGCCAGGTTCACTAGGGCACTGGAGGATGCAAGCACAAGGCTCACATTCACCTCCAGTAATATTTTTAGTTGAAGCTTAAAGAACAGTAAAACAAACTAAACTGTGAGAGAAAAACACATATTAGCATTTAGATTAATAGCTATTATCTCCAGTTCCCATCACCAGACAACAGTGAAGTGCATGATGAGGGCTTTAAGATGTTCTTCTTTAAAAGGGGTTAAAGACTCCTTGAATTCCAAGGGGCTGGGAAACACTGGCCTGGGAGATAAATGGCACTGGCCCTGGCATGTGCTGTGTATCCTCAATACATCTGGACTCCAGTTGGAATTAAAATTCATATTGCAGCAGCAATTAAAAGACAGAACTAGGTCATGAGCTGTTGTTCAAGGCAACATTCAGGGAAAGAAAGGGAAAAAAAACCCCTGAAGCAAGCAGCATTTGCCCTAAAAATTTCAGCACTGAGAAACTCAGGAATGGGAGATAACAAAGAGGATACAATAGCAAAACACCAGCATGGGTGATTTAGCTATGTGCTTACCTTTTTACCACATTCTCAGATTGCATTGTCACAACTTCAATTCAAGGAGGCCAGGGAATGGCCGAGCTGGTGCTGCTCAGCACCCGCCGTGCTCAGCCCTGTGCACACGTGCTGGTGCCACACGTGTGATAGGTGTGAAGAAACCTACACTCAGCATTGTTTGCAAGAGTCATTGCAAGACTTTTTTCAAGAGAAACCATAGCAACCTTCCTAAATCCATGTCCATTCTGGTATGCAGCTTTTTCTTTCCTCCCCTTAAGTTCTTTATCTCCATCCAACTATTTTACTCTGAACGGATTGTATGAGAGACCTACACACAATGCACTCTGTGGTGTTATATCATACTCTGTGTGACAATGCACATTGTATTATCCAATTCTAGATGTGGAAGAAATCACATTGCTCCAGTTCCTCCTTTAAGACCTGGGTGTGAGATTCTGTGCTGTTACCTGGAGGCTCACAGGGAACCTCGCTGCAGGCTGCTTCTCTGGTTTTGCAATGCCACACAGTATTGTTAATGAGGGTGATTCAGTTTAGTGGGTGCCTCATTTTCATTCACTCAGCCACATGAGCAAAAAGATGGTGGAATGAAGTTTTATCACAGGGAGAGCCAGGAGCCTGGCTGTTGATAAAACCTTGTTTTCAGTATAATTTAGCCTAAAGGTGGTCTGTTAACAAAAACTGACTGCACAGGAAAAAACTGCCCTCCTTCTGTAAGACCTGGTGGGGAACTCTGCCTGTTAAAGCCTGATATTATCAACAACACAATATGAAATGCATTTTCAAGATAGCCCTTGATAGCACACAAGAGCTACAGGTAGGGCTGATTTACAGATGCAGTGTTCTGGCAGCTGTGAATGTACCTGTTCCATCTACGTGGCTGAAGTGCTGGATGTGGGGAGAGCTGCACCAGCACTGCACTGGCGACACAGAGAGCAGGATCCTTCTCAGCACCCAAAAAGCAGCAGTTTATGCTTTCAGAAGAGACAGTGAGTCAAAGAGCTGCAGAAAGTACCTGTCCATGGGCAGCCACAGGCTTTGCCCTGCCCTTGCTTCCACATGAGGGCTTCTGAGCCAAGCCATGCACAGCCTCACCCCAGTCTGCCCAGTCAATTGTGCACTCACCTCCCTCCAAACGTTATTGGGCATGTATGCACCTCCAAGAGACTCTAGAAGTCTAGATCACTGGAAGTATACAAATGAATGCAATCAATGAAATCCAAACAGAGAGACATGAAACACAACCCCAGAGGTGCTCCACACCCCCAGGAGGCTGCAGCTCACCTTACCTCCTGCTTAGTCTCTGCTGTTAAAAAACACCTTTTTTCCTGTATGCTTCTCCTGAGCTATACTACAGATAGAAGGGAAAATTTATCTATAGTCTCTTGCCTTAATTCCTCATCTTCCAAATGCCCCAGACAATAAAACTGGCAATTGCTAGTTTGGTCACTGTTTCTTGTGTTTGCTCTGCGCTGTTACATCCTCTGTCCATTATGAAACTTTCACTGATGGTCTTTAATCACAAGGAAAGGGCTATAAAGAGACAGCAGAGACCTTTTTCGTTGTTTGTGATACAATTATTACTGGTAACACATCACCAACAAGTGCAGGGTGAAGCTGGGTATACTTTGCTGTGTATACAGTAGCTTACACTGAGTCGTCTCAGTTGCTCCAGGCGGGGTTTCGGGTGTGTGACTGACGTGTTACATCATCACACACTGTGATTAATGCATGCTGCACATCAAAGATGGAAATCTAAGACAGGTTTGAGCCTGGGACCACACATACAGGTTTGAGTGAGCTGAAGTTTCCTACATGGCTCTGACCTAGGGGAGCAGTATGTGGTCAACATTCAGGCAGTGCTCAGTGTTCCCAGCCCTTGCTCAGTTTGCCTTTTCCAGCCTTTCTGTTTTCCCTGCCTCAAGGTCCCAGGTAGCTGCAAAACAGCAGCTAGAAAATTTCCTCTACCTGTACTTTAAAGCTTGCCTTTTGTGTGCTGCTTGGGCTTAGAACCAGAGGTTGGTATTGTTTCAAGTATCTCAGCCCAGCATAATTACCATTTACACAAGCTTTGCAGTGGAAGCTCCGAGTAGTAAACCTCAGTTTCCCCGTTGATGCAGTAGCCTGTCAACCCTAACAATGCCCACAGCCTCCATCACACACTGCCTTTGTGTCACCAACCCTGAGGAGCAGCCAAATACATCTTATACAAAGCAGGGAGTGCTGCCAAACCATGAAAACCTGTTCTTACCACTGCTCACAGCATGCACACCCATTGCATTGCTCTCACAGAGCTTCTAAGCAGGGGAAATAGTGGAGCCTGCACATGTGCAGAAAGGGACTTACCTGGAGAGACTAAATGTCCTGCTGGGACTATGCATGGAGTAAATGAGAAGAAATGCTGCTGCCAAGGGCCACTCCAGTCTCCCTGCTGTCAGCAGCTGCCCTTTCAGCCTCTTGGGACTGATCATTTTATTGCCTGCAGCACTCTACTGATCCCAAGAGCCATGTAGCCTCAGCATTAAAGCTGCTCCATATGATATCTCTATGCAAAGAAATGCTAATAATACACTAAACCTCCTTTGCAAACACAAGCCACCAAAATCTTTGCCATTTAATGAAGTTAATTAAAGAACAGTCAGTCCATTCTCAGTATCTCAATGCAACTACCAAAAAGCCAACAGGTCCTTTAAAACCAGCCTCACTTAAGTGTAGGTTTGCATACCATCTGGAACCATCATTCATTGCATTTTCAATTCATGTCTGTGGGTGCCCACAAAAGAATATGTCCATAGGGGAAGCATCTTAACACAGCAAGAACTGCAATGGTTGCAGCATGATCTTCACACTCACATTCCCACTGCTAGCACCCAGCACAAACATAGGCTGATGTCTTGCAAAGCACCCAGCCCATGACTATTCATACTTCTCAACCCCATTATACCAAAAAGCTTTTAAGTAATTAGTTTTCCCCTCATTAACAGATGCATTGCCAGGGGAAGGGCCCACAGGTGCTCCCAAGCCCCATCCTGGATTACAGGGCAGGTGTTGCAGTAGATAGGAAGGTGGGCTGATGAGAAGGATAACACAACCACAACATTTGTACAAAGGTGTTATTCCCAAGGCAGAAGTGCAGGTGTTCTTTTGGCAAGATGATACAAAGCAATTAAAACAGTCATGCCACGTGTTTAAATCAGAAAGGTGAACAATACCTATCAACACGACTTTCATGGAGGCTCAGATGCAGCTTATGAGACATCAGGTGGCATGGTGCTTTTTTGCTAAAGTTGCCTCCTGCCCCAAGAGAAGCAAAGTTTATACACCTCATGTACAAACAGAGCAATGCCAGTCCCCTGTAAGCACACCTCTAATGAAATGCACAGGGTTTCTACCTTCTTACTGACACATCTAATACATCATTCCATTTTTCTCTTTTATACCTTTAGAGGCAAAATAGACATTTGGTAAAGTCTAATTTAATATTATCACTAATGCATTCAAACACATCACTAAAAACTCTGTTGCTAAAATTACATTACAGTGGGGGAAAAAGAAAGGTAAAGCAGACACTGTTATCTCCTAGAAAAATATGGGCCTTATGCTACAGCACCTACTGATGTGAGACTATTGAAACCAACAGGATTACTTACATGAATAAGGATTACTCCCATGATTAAGGGGTGCAGGATTACATCCATTGTTTGCATATCTCCTGTTATTTACATATCCCCATTTTCACCTCTTGGGGTTTTTCTTCCTTAAAACATTGGGCATTTAATTACAGTCAGCACTAGATGTTATTGTGCTGTACTTTTATCCCTTCAATATTTGGCTGTCTTTGGGATGTCAACATGCTTTTTATGATCAAAACAAAGAAAATAAAGTAGGAGCAGCACAATCTGGACTATGTAATTAAAACCAAACCAAAAAAAACCCCAACCAAATAAAGAGGGAGAGCTTGTTATCCACAATCAAAACTTACTCATTATTCACTTCACATGCACCCTCCTGGCCATGGCCTCTGCTCTTGGGAGAGGATTATTGCTATTCATTTTTGAACTGTGCCAAGTAGGGAGCTACCTGAGAGTTCTCAGGCAGTGCTGCTTGGGTCAACAGTGGAAAACAACAAAAAACAGACAAATGTTTCATACAAATATAAGAAGTCACACCAAGAATGAATAACACAACAAAACATTGCGATGTTTTTCACCTTATAACAAACTGGTTGAGTCTAGCATTAGTTTGCCACTTCCATAGGCTTTACAGACAATATTCCTTCCTATCCTTAGAAATGATTTTCACCTGCTTTAGGATACAACAGAATAGCTAATGCATGGTTCTGCAGGTCTCAGCTCCCATTCCCAGCCCAATCAGGAATGTGTTTAGGTGAATAAAGAGCAGCAACAGAAGTTAAACGGGGAGAACCAGCAATTCTCATGAAAAACAACACACATTCTTTCAGATTCTCCACTTTGACACTGAATTACATCAGTCTCAAGTCTGGGTGCAAGAAATCAGGCTTAGGTCATGAATACATTTTTGTTTAGTAGCTTGCTCGAGGGATTTAAAAGTTTAAAGACTATGTATGGGTTAACTACAGGAGGCTGGACTGTAACGGCAGGATCAGGTCTGTAGGTGCTGTTTACATATCTTCCAGAGCTAAAAACTAAAGGCATTGCCTTTCTAGGCTCCTTAAAGTCGTTTTAAAAGTACAAAGAGCACAGACTGGTTTTAGAAAGACTCTGCCCACAAGAATTAGAGCTTAAAGAGGAGTCAGAAAACACCAAAAGTTGCACAAACTTACCGAAGCAACCCTTTTTCTTCCAAGAGGAGAAGTTTATGGTCAAGTACATCTGAGTGACAAAAGACTGTGTTTCCCGGGTCCATTTCGCACAAGGCTTAACCTGAAAATCCAGCCTGGTGTGCTGGGTGCAGCGGAGGCACGGAGGCTTTCCCTCTGCAGCAGGCATGGCAGGGCTCTGCAGCGCTGGGCGATGGCCCGGGCACAGCCACCACTTGTTGCAATGGTGACAGGAAAAGCCAGGATCTGCTTGCTCAGGCTGCCAGGGCATGAATAATTCATGCCTTCCACCTCCCTGCATTAGCATGCTGCTCAGGCAGCTCCAACGAAGCAATTCATTTTGTCCTTTTGTCTTCAGGAAAAGCTCGCTGGATTAATGAGGGTTATCTGTGATGATAAAACCCGGGCCTGCTGATTTATTTAGTCTGATTGGCTGGAATTTGTGTCCCTAAATGCAGGTTTTTACAGCAGGAATATAAATTCGGTTGTGCATCCTCAACCTTAGGCAGGCATGGGTTGGTTGGCTCCAGCAACAATATCTAGCTACAGCACATGAATGTTTCATTTTCTTGGCTTAAATATTGAAGCTGGGCTCTTTGTTTCTGAGTGCTTCTTGAGCAAACTTGAGAAGAAATCTCCAAGCAGGCTGCTTGCACGTGCCTCTGTGCATATTTCTGTAATGACCTCTTGGGCTGCTGAATAGCTAACACCTGGCTTCCAAAATGGGCATCTTTTAAGTGCAAGACAATGAAAAGAAATAATCCTGTGATGCAAACCGAACGGTCATGTATCACAGAGCTATTTTTAAAAGAGAGCTTTGAAGGTGCTATTGTTTTCAATGTCATCTCTTAAATTAGAGTCTTTCGAACCATGAGCAGTGGCACCATTACTCTCTTCAGCATTTACCATCTAGAAAACTACAGTAACAATAATCACAATTCTGATTAATTGATCACAGAGCTAATAATGAGCACAATGAAGGCTTTTGTGACTAATTCCCTATATAATTAGATAAAACATTATTGGGATGGATAAACACAGGGGTGTTTTTTCATTGTACCCATTGCTGTTAAGATGAGCACTTGAATGTCGTGTTAGTTTTGGTTTGTGTATTCTGAATAGTACACTGGCAAGTTAGAGGGTGGGGAAAATTGTTGCAGAAATTATTTGACCTTGCTAAGGAAAAAGGTCTTGATTCATGAGGGTTTGCTGTCAAAAATGGCTATTGGGGGTTAACTTGACTACAAAGTGTACAAAGGGCTTTACAAGGAGAAAATACCTCAGATAGAAGTGCTTCTGAGGTGCATATTTCTAATGAAGAGAGTGATTACATACCACAAAAATCTACCCAGTGCACTAGTGGCCTCTACATTCCCTGGATGTTTTTCTAGAAGGTACGATTTTTTTTCCAAACAAACAACAAAAATTCACTGGACAGGTTTAAAGGCTTCAAATGAAGAGAATGGAATTCTCTACAAAACAATTTCCTCAAAATCCTCCTAGCATTGCATCGTGCTCGTGTAGTTCCTTGAAGCACACAGTACATAGCTTCCCAGCAGCTCTGTAGGGACTTTGGTAATCTTTAAACCAAAAAAACCCACTTTGCAATGATTTCAAGGTTTCATCCAGAGAGTCATTACGTTGTAATGCAAGTTAAGCTGATGAACATTTCATGACAGACTTCATCCTGTTTGCTGCTGAGCCTTTGCAGAACAACCCGAGTGGATGCTCTTTTCCTCCCACCATTTCCTCATCATTGCAGTTAAGAAGAAAGAACAACTTGGAGCACAAGGATATGAAATCATCAGATTTTGCCTTAAAACATAAAAGTAAAGCTTATTTCTGCCTCTAATATTCTTATTCCAGACTGGTTTAGACTGAGAAAACCACAACTTTATTCAGTGTTTGATGTAGGTGGGATTGAATGAGTTTTAAGCCTTTGATCATCAGCTTAAAACTGCAGCAGGTACAGAAGAGTTTGTGATAAACTGCTAGATTTTGGCACAAACTAGAATTTGTTGTTTCTTCCCAATTGTGAGTGTGATAGGATTTCAAAGTGGTGGTTACAGAGATCACTGCTGAGGTTGTCCCCTCCCATGATGGGCTTCCAACAATGGCCAAACAACGTGCTTTCACCTGAAATAACTCTGCATCTGCACTAAATGTTGAATATATCCTTTAGGATTTTGTACAAGATTAAAGAAAAGGTTAGGCAGAAAGAGAGAAGATAGCCAGACAAATGCTTGCCAACTCAGTCCTGGGGAACATTTCCCTGCAGGATATACCAAGATGGAATTTGCTCTTTATTCTGTGAATATAATGATATCTCTGTCTGCAGCTGTGGAAGGGGATTGTGCAGGTCAGTATCAGCAGATCAGCCTTAGCAATGAAGTTGGCATGTTCTGCAGCCTCTCTAGATGTCTCCAGGTAGATGGAGAACAGGAGTGAGTTGAAGAGGTACAGAGAAGGAAAAGGGAATAGCTGTCTATTGATGTTAGGTGAGTTTCCATTGATTGACACAGTTGTAGCTCAGACTATCTATTCAGCCAGTGTCAAACATGCAAGTCAGTTGCAAATTATGGTTGACTGTGTTTGAAAGCTACAGAAACATTGAGCAGGAAGATGGGGTTCCTATCCATTGCCATCAAAATATCATCTTTTAGTGCTGCTGACAGTTTAATAGCTACTTCTGCATGTTGGAGAGCTATGTGAAGTACTGCCACTATGTTATTAACCTAGGCTGGAACTTTCCTGCAAATGCAGAGCAAAAAACCACACAAATGGAGCTTCTGAAATAGTTGAAGATTAAAGGTGTTCTGTTCACAATGTGAACAGTATCTCTCTAATTGTGTTCCAGGAGTACCCAATAACACTTTAACCCCCAATTACCTTATCATGTGTTTTTTTCAGACCAATTTTTTCCCATTTCATTTTAAACATCCAGATGATGGTATTCAATTCAAATTGAGCATTTTTAATTCCATTTGTTTCCTCTAAGCAGCTGAAATGAGATGTGGATATGGGGGAGCTACACAGCCTCCCACCGTCCCACGGTGTGTAGGGCTCCAGCGGTGACTACCAGAGTATATCTCCACTGCTTGTTTAAAAATGCCTTGGTGCAAAGTTGCATCCATGTATGTAACTGCTTGAAACCATCCCTAGAATATACTAAGTTGCATCAGACCTTTGTCACAGTTCAAAGAGGACGTGTACAGCATCACACAGATGAAGCCCACTGCGTAGCTGTGGAGCAACAGGGTGATGGTGTAACTATGGACAGGATTTGGGATTCAGGAGATGGGAGTGTGGCTGTCTATTGATACCTCTAAATTAGCTATCACTGTAGTATCTGGTTTCTGTCAAGGTGTTGCAGAAAATCAGTGAGATGCATCTAGGAAGTTGGCAAATCAATTGTCTGCTCTGCCCATGGGCTGACCCTTCCCTGTTGGCTGTCTTTCAACACGTCACCTCAGATAGTTGTCTTCTTTATTGCTGTTCCTTGACACTCATTGGCAGGCCATATGTTCTCTGCTGAGAAGCATGTCTGTGGCAGTCACCTACCCAAAGTGGCACCCATCCAAAGTGGCCAAGCTGGCTTCAGGGCGAGACAGCTAATGGTGGCTTTTCTGGCATGTGGCACCAGGAGGAGCGGTGCTGCAGGACAGGCGTGAACACCACCATTAACCAGCCCTGGAGAGCTGTGGTAATGGGGTGCAGACTTGCCAAAGCTGTGGTTATGCATCCTGCTGTTGACATTATTCCCCATCTGAGGGGTTTTTTTGGAAGTATCAGAAAAACAAAGCATTACAAAGATGTCAAGCTGTGAAAAGTGGAAAGCCAGAGAATCCAAAGTTAATGCTGATTCCTTAACTCAAGTCATTAACTCAGAGGCATGCCTGAAGTCTGGGCTTCAGCTGAACTCTTGCTGGATTGCATAACCAGCTGAGGATTTGCACATCCAAGGGGGCACAGATTCATATATCAACATAAAAGGAGAAGAGGGACTGGGTGAGTTAAAAGGCTGGATGCCACTGGTATGGACAAAAAGAGGGGAAACAAGAGGCAGATTTCCTGAGAAATTAGGTAGGGGAAGGGAGTTGAGAGAAGAGATAAGCTCATCCCAGAGACTGGCAGAAAAATGTTAAGGACACTGACAAATGAGAAACCCAAGAAAGAAGGTGTGAGTTGAAAGGTGGCCAAGGAATGAGTTCAGACAGGAAAGATAAGGAAAAATTGTGAAGAAAAAAAACAACACAAGAAAAATCCAGAGAGAGGAAAGAGGCTTGGATAGGGATCTGGTATTGACCTGGCACAAAGATGGGGACTGGAGTGCAATGGAAGCAGGACAATGATATCTCAGAGAAGAAAACTAGAACTATGAGAGACTGAAGAAGGAAAATGAAGAGGAAAAGAGCTCACTTCTGGTGGCAGTGGACAGAAGAGGAAGGGAATGTTAGATTTGTTCCTTGAATAGCTGGGATGCAACAAGATTCAAGTCTTCATTCCTCTCTCTGCCCAGGATGCTTTGCATATTGATCCTGCTAACTGAGTCCTATTCTTAATTTCTCCTTGTAATTTCAACAATTCAAATTACACACAAGAAACAGAGACTAAAACAACCACTAAGGTTGCAAATTAAGCACCCCAATGTAAGGAAATTGAAAGAAAACCGAGGAGGGAAGCTTTTTGCAAACCCTATGATATATGTGGCTATATATATACACACTCTGTTTTGGCTCTTTGAAAATACACACAGCTAGATACTTACATTTAATTAAATAGTTTTAAAGATAATGACTACAGCAGCTTCAGCATAATTCACAATTAAAGGCAATCAAACCCAAAATTCCAAATTGCTCTTACTCCAGTCTCTAGCAGCAGTGACAGCCTGTATGGCTTCCAGTGAAATGGGAGTCATAAAACTACATTCCAGAGTTTACAGTTGTAATAAGAACAGATTTATGGGCAATAAAGGAGTATCTATGTGTACCTTCCTGTGCCTCTCATTTAGAAGGTTAAGGATGAGACATCCCAAAAACTGTCTTGAAGTAGTTTAAGTACTTAATTTAACAAAACAAGCAGTCTAAACAAATGCAAACTACAATTCTGCAGCCACCATGGATGTGAAACAACTACTAATTTCTGCAAGATTAATAAAGTCATGGGTGATTTTAGAAGAGTTTAATGAAAGCATCATTTAAACCTAAGAGTAAGGGGATTTTTGCATCATAACTGAAAAGAAAGAAAATATTATCTGTTAATAAATACCATAATACTCATCTTGTACTGTTCCTTTATGTTGGTAACACGTACAAAAATGCTTTAGAAAGCAAATTGCTTTGCTGATGAAGACATGCAATGAAAGTACTTGTGTCATTTTTGCCTTGAATAAACAAGAATACATTCTCCCTTCCATCATGTGATCCAGGCATTAAGGAAGAAGAGTGCAATGATGAGAAAATAATTGAACTTAGAAAGTCAGGAAGAAAATGCTGATAAGTGGGCTGAGGGGATAGTTTGCTGGCTCCCATTTCAGATGCATTACACAGAGTGGCTAAGTATTTGTACTGAGTGTAATTAACTTTTTTCCTTCCCATAGTAGAACATGGCATTGCAAAAGAGTGAGCACATTCAACTGCACTAAAATCAGTGGGAAACTAAGAGACCCAGCATTTTTCTCACTACATGTCAGAGCTCTTTGGGCTGCAATCCAGTATTGGATGTCTCAAAAGCCCCCTCGTCACAGGCAGTCTCAGGCAGTGGTTGTCAAGAGATGAACATAGCCTCAGAATTCCTATTTGTGGACTCAACTGGGGAAGGAGCCTAAATTTCCACAGCTTTTTGTAGCCATCCCAAGAGATGATGCAGTTTCTTTAACATGTCAACAGACAATCCAAAAATTGACTTGATGGTAAAAGAAGCAGGGAGTGGCAGTGCAGCGTTGCAAAATCCCCAAGAAAATGTGGCTAGGAAGTGTGGCCCTGATAAACATTCATACAGCAACAGCAAGCTGAAGCCTTTCAGAGGCAATAGCAGCCCTGCCCACATCTTTATATATTAAAGACTATTCCAGAAGCCTTGTTTGCCCCATCCTTTTAATGCCATCCATTCCTTACTTAGATAGGAGACATACCTTTCTGTTACAGACCTCCACAGTGCTCATCCCTATGGGCCCTTATTGTTTAATACCTATTGAATAAATCATTAATCACCATCACCTCAGCAAAAGATGTCAAAGCTGGTGGTAGATATGAGGAAGAGAAGTTGCAGTTGCCTTCAGCTGCAGAAACAGAGACATCAGCAGCACAAAAGAGACACACACCTAATGCCTCATCTGATGTCCACCACCAGAGACTCTGATGGCCAAGGAAGACCCAGTAGAACTACTGGAATGGGACAAGGAATAATGGAGGGTGTTTCATGTTAAATCTACTGTGAACTGTATTAATGCACAACATCATGTTCATGGATACAGGAGGCTTGCTTCCTTGTTTCCCTTGTGTCCTTAAACCCTTGAGTGAAATACCTCTTCCCTTTCATTGTTAAAAAAAGGATACCACCTAAATTCTTCATGTTGCTTCTTATTGCAGCACAGACTGTTATGAAGAACTGTCTGTATTACACAGGCTGGGCCATAGCAATCAGCTGCACAGGGCAAGCATTCTGTGCAGCAGATCCAGCCCACAGCTTAGTGATTCGCTTCACAGGCAGTTTGTACAAAGGGGAAGCGTTTCAGTTGCCACTCATTTTAGCTTCTGGCAATAAACAGAATAATGAATTGATGTGCCAAGTGTCTAAGCTGAGAAAGTGCCTCTAATAGCCTCTATTTCCTCAAATATCCATCTCCCAAACACTTTAAACATTTAAACATAAGCTATTTAATTGCTAATAACCATTTCATATTAATTGGGTTCAAGTAGTAAAACAGAAGTAGGTTTGCTGGTGGGCTGTGCTGTTCATGGGCCCTGATCAGCAGTACTGCTGGACTTGGATTGCATTGAAGCATGAAGATAGTCTTAGAGAATCCTCAACACTTACATGAGGATAAAGAGAGGGAGATGGAGTTACAATCTCTTACATAGATGCAACTATTTGATATTGCTTTTGCTTCCCAGTAGCAATATTATCCAAGTTTATGAAGAGCCAATCCTACCATTAGTTCATGTAATTTGATGTAAGCTCCACTGCAGTTAGAGTCAAATTCAGTGCTTTTCCTTGCACAGCATTTCTAAGGTCTGTCTTAGACAACAAATATGAGTTTTCCTTTTGAACTGCACTTTGCAAAGTGCTCATATTGGTCTTGATTAACCTCTGTCTTGGACTATTAGAAATATCTCTCTGACCCTGACAAATCCCAAACCACCTCGGTTACAGCCATCCTTCTTCACAGATAATTTTTCTGCCTCATTGCTCCAGCCAAATGACTCCTCTGTTCCATAGCCCTTCACTGGCTGCTCTCCCCTATTGCTTTGAACACAAACTATTACAGAGATGTCGATCCCTGCCTCTGCCTTGATAGCAACACAGTCCTGGCTGCTGCTGTGTCATATCTCCCAGTTCTAAATTGCATTTCATGCCAGTCTTGATGGGCTGAAAGAATTCACCTCTCAAAAAAA
The DNA here is from genome assembly GCF_028858725.1 of Colius striatus. Lineage (NCBI taxonomy): Eukaryota > Metazoa > Chordata > Aves > Coliiformes > Coliidae > Colius > Colius striatus. Next base: position 36,362,359 of record NC_084766.1, read on the forward strand.
ATATCTGAAGAGACCTGATTTTCCTCTTTCAAACACTCCCTGAAAGGTCATTTTTGCTGCAGAGAAAAAAAGCACCTAACACCTTGATAATGGTCAAGAAACTAAACTTCACAGGACAGTGTTTGTGATCCTCGTGGCAAACTTCTATTTCTCTCATGTTTTGTGAGAGCCACCCCTATTTACCCAGCTTTCACTGCAACAGTAAATTCTCTGGCAGCATTACCACACTTCAGTTTGTGTGAACTGCCTGTCCCAGTGAGCTGAGGTGTCTGGCCAGTGCTGCAGTACAGATGGGACCATGTTTCTCAGTCTGGCAGTCACGCCAAAGCAAAACCCCAACCAGATCCTTTCAGAGCAGATTGATTTAATGCTTTCCCTTCCATATTTGTGTGGATTCATGCAGGGCTCACAGGGGAGCTCAACAGAAAAATACCCCAACACATGTGAATCAGGAGCAAGCCTTTACAGTAGCTATAAAACTTCTCAGTTGGTGTTTAGCAAATTGCTTTCTCCACACAGTTCACAGGATCCCAAAACAATCCTGGTGAGACTCAGGAGGGCTTAGGTCCAACCCCTGCTCCAGGGATCAGACCTGGCTACTCAGGGCTTTACCTCAACTGACTGAAACCTGTGAGGATGGGGACAGCACAGCCTCCCCCAAGAACTTGTCCCTCTGCTCCTCTGTCCTGGGTCATGCTAAATCCACAGATCTACCTGGTTTGCTCAGAGACATGTAAACTCACAGCCCAAGAGACTGCTCTGATTTCTCACAGGAATCTGCATGACAAAAAAGAAGACAGAGGAGAAAATAAAAGCCCCTGTTTGCCCACAACAGCGTTGGAATTGCTTAGGTAAGGAAACAGCATCAGATCACAATGCCACAGTTACCTGTGCCATTCAGTCTTGGCACTGTAAAACCAGAAATGACAATGAGTATTTTTAATGGTTACGAAACACAGAGAATGCCACAAAGCACCAGAGCAAGCCCAGCACTCTATGCTGCACTCTCATCTACTCATCACCATTTTCTACTGCTGCACCTTTTCTTGGGCTCTGTTTTAGTGAGAAGTTCTTCCAAGCCATCCTGGATGAAATCTTGGCCTCACTGGAGCAGATGGAGTCTTCCATTGGCTGCTACAAGCTACAAATCCTCTCCCATCTTTGCTTTGCCATGTAAACTGCTCAGGCTCCCCAAGGTGGATAGGTTTGATTGTCACCTGCAGCAACTGGGTCTCCTGTAGAAGCAATTTACAGGCACAGTAACCTTCTCGACCCGAGACAGTGAGCAACAAGAAGTCATTTCATTGTGCAGTGCAGGGGGTTTCACATTCTGTTCCTTCAGCCACAGTCCTGCCTCCCAATTAATCAGTCAATTAATCCCCAGAAACAAACTTCCAAAGAGCTTTCTTCACTTCTTGGTGTCCTCTTGCCTGATTTTCTCAGAAATTCATGACCTTTGTACATAATTCAAAAGGGAAGAGCAAACCAGGAGGTGACAAAAGTCCATCTGACTGCAGCTGCTGCTGGGAAGGGTGTTGTTTCTGAAGAGGTCATGTTAATGACAGGCCTCTAGTAAATTAAAGCTTAAACAGGTCGATGAGGTTGACAGCTACAGTTATGCACTGGAACTTGGGAAAACATAACAGTGACTAAGGATAACTCAAATGCTACTCCATCCTTAAGCTGGAGGTGACTGTATTTTAATCTTTTTTTCTTACAATAAAAGTAAAGCAAGTGAAAACATCTTCTGCAGAAATTAAAGGCAGAGGGATCTGTGAGCTGAAGCAAAGTGTGCTGTGGGTCCATCTTAAGATCTTGCTGTGCTTACCTCCCCTCTATTAAACAGCAGGCAAGGAAGGAACCCATATTTCACAGAAGATGTTCCACTTGTGTTCACTCAGATCAACATGGATAAAACTTTTGCTCTAGAGATCTGCTGGCTCACTCCACAGCTTTGGGATCCCTGCAGGGCTGGGGACTCCCCCACCTCCCTGGGCAGCCTGGCACAGGGGCTGACACCCCTCTCAGAGAAAAAGGTCTGCCTCATCTCAGTCTAAACCTCCCCTGGTGCAACCTGAGGCCATTTTCTCTTGTCCTATCATTCATTACTTTCCAGCCCCTCTGCCCCAGCCTGGAGTGGTGCCTGGGCTTGGGGTGGCCCAAGTGCAGGACCCAGCCCTTGGCCTTGTTAAACCTCATCCCACCACCCTCAGCCCATGGCTCCATCCTGGCCAGGGCCCCCTGAAGAGCCTTCCTGCCCTCAAGCAGATCTATGTTCCCATCCAGCTTCAAGTCATCTACAAACTGAGGCTGCACTCAATGCACTCATCCAGACCACTGATAAAGATGTTAAACAGAACAGGCTCCAACACTGAGCCCTGGGGAACACCACTGGTGTCAGGCCAACAACTGGACCTAAGTCTCTTTACCATGGTTTCCTTTGACACATGAAAGGCTGATGGACCTTATAACATATATGAGAAGGCTGAAGTGTCAGATAAACACATGTGTATTTAACATACAAGTTCTGAAAACTTCAGGTGAATGAACCATTTAAATGTCCTTACATACCAACACAATGTCTTCCAGACCTGCACAAAGGCAGCTGCAGACTCCTGCCTGCAGGATACCAGCCTGCTGTGTGTACACACAGAGAGCTGGAAAGCCAAAGGGTGGATCAGATCTGTGACACACTGGGACATCTTCCACTGAGTCACAAGGGGAAATCTGTGAATCTAAATCCAAATTCCTTATTGCTCTTTAGAACTTGATATCAATTCCTTACAGGAGCTGTACACGTTTTACCTTTGTCTGCTCGTGTAACAGTTATTTAATGAAGTGGCTGTCCTTAATGCACTGTGTCAGTTGCTGTCGGTATTGAGCACATCCTTCCAAAAGGAAGCAATCATCAGCTGCTAGATGGGCTTATTCAGCTGTGGTACTTCTAAGCTGATTTAAGCAGTCTGTCAAAATTGAGTGCAATTAATTAATTCACTGGAGAGCTTTGCCTTCTCCAAACTTCAGTAAAAACTGATGCAAAGTATCAGGAACCAGATCCACGTTTTTATCCAGGCAGAGTGATCTAACTTATTTTAATAAAGCTGAAACATGTCATCCTCCTAATCATAGAATCACAGAATGGTGAGGGTTGGAAGGGACCTTTAGACATCATCCAGTCCAACCCCCCTGCAGAAGCAGGGTCACCTAGATCAGGTCACATAGGAACATGTCCAGGTGGGTCTTGAAGCCCTCCAAGGAAGGAGCCTCCACACCCCCTCTGGGCAGCCTGTGCCAGGGCTCCCTCACTGAAACACTGAAAGAGTTTTTCCTTATGTTTAAATGGAACTTTTTGTGTTCCAGCTTCATCCCATCACCCCTTGTCCTGCAGGTCACTGAAGACAGGACACCTCTCTACTGCAAGAGTGCAGTGAAGGACAACCTTATTGCTATCACACTGGAATAGATTCGCTCCTCAGTGGTCACACACTGTTTTGAGTGTTTGACTACACCATGCAGGCTCCATTTAACAGCCCAAACTGTTGCAGGACTGTGAAGAGCATTGCAAGTACACAATAAAAGACAATAGTAGCTGGCTTACATCCACGTCCAACTGTCAGAGATGCTGAAGCGGACAATTGCCTTCTGGTTCTTACTAAGGCTTTTGCAGTTTTTAAGTGCTTCCCTGATAGCTTGGTACACAATTATAGGTGGATTAGAGAAAGTGGTAATAGGCTGGTTTGGGTGTAATCTTTTCTCAATTGTTAACATTAATTAAATGACTTTTCCCTCTTCATTACACAATGAACATGAACCACTTCTGAAAAAGCAGCATTTTACCTTCCTGGCTACTTAGTACTCCTCTTTTTCATCCATTTCTTTCTTTAGTTAGTTATTTTTTCACAAAAGCACCATACCAAATACCATGAGGCCTGTGAGAACAGAAGGCAACTCCAGCAGAAACCGAGGTAGGAGCATGGCACGTTACAGCTAGATGAGGATGGTTTTCGTTTCCCTTTCAGAACTGGCTGCAACACCCATCTCCTCAAGTCGTTTTTGCCTTAATGCAACTGTCAAATTCTTACACAAAGGCAGCACCTCGCCCCAATTTGCAGCCTTTTGTGTGATTTTAGACATACCCTTGATGTGAGTGCTGAATGTTTGCCATAGGACGGATTGCTTTGGTAGATGGTGTCATAGATGAGTTTTCAACCTTTTACTGCAAACACTGAGTTGCCATTTATTACATCCTGAGCCATGATTTGCAAGAGGGATTTTCCACTGTTTAGGGAAGATCTCACAAGATGGGCTAGCTTTCTAAAGACATTTTCTTCTGACTATTTAGGCTGATAGCATGGAAAAGGGAGAGGAGAGGAGAGGAGAGGAGAGGAGAGGAGAGGAGAGGAGAGGAGAGGAGAGGAGAGGAGAGGAGAGGAGAGGAGAGGAGAGGAGAGGAGAGGAGAGGAGAGGAGAGGAGAGGAGAGGAGACAGAGTAATAACACCACTCCCCTAATATTATTAAGGGCATTCTTGTAAGAAGGTGTGATGATAGCCAGCCCCAGTCAGGTATCAGATCAGAGAGATTATTCTTACAGGTGGGATTAAATCAGTTTAACTCATCAGCTGAAAAAAATAGTCTATCTTTCAGGAAAATAATTAATACAATCAGTGCTGTGAGTAATGCAAGTGGCTGGATTAATGGATGAGCAACATCAGCCTCCCTGCAAACTGTCCCTGCCTGCCAAGCACACACAGGTGCAAATATTTCTGAGGTCACTTTGGGACATTTTGTGCACTGGGAGGGAACAAAGAAGAAAATGGAGAAACAACAAGAAAAGGGAGTGAGGAAGCATTACCCAGGACCACAGAAGAGCTGCAGAGTTGCCCAGGGATAAGGCTAAGAACACATCACTGGTACTGAACACTGAGGAGAGGGGGATTGATGTGGCGTGCGAGGAAATGGTCTCCTACAGCTTGAGCCCTGTTGTGCTCAGGGAAACTGGAGTGTGAATGTGCCCTATAAACAAACAGGGGCTCTTCAGAGGACCACACAGTTCCATCATCACTTTCCTTCCCTAATGGAAACAACCTGCAGGACATCACATATTGGCTCAGCGCTCAGAACAGAAGGGATAACGAGGTTATTAGAGCTGTGCCTTTAACTCATAGAGTGCACTTCCTGGGATTGCTTCCCAGGCAATCATGGGTTTGGTTTCCAATGCTTGGGGAGAAGAAATGAATGCTAATACACATTAGAAAATAGCTGAGGGTCACCCTGTACACGAGAAAAGACAGGGAAAATGAATTATAAATGCTCGATGAGCAACAAAGGCTAAAGGAGTGGGGCAGAGGTACCAAAGAAGAGCTTATCATCATATAATTTGTATTTATGAAGTAATATCTATATTATATAGATAATCTACCTGTTTAAAAACACATAGATACATAAATAAACTATGTAAAGTGAAGAAAACAGTCGTGAAGACCCCTTTGCAAAGAGGATTTTGCTTCAAAGAAAAGAAAAAAGCACAAGGGAAGGAAAGGGAAAGGGAAAGGGAAAGGGAAAGGGAAAGGGAAAGGGAAAGGGAAGGGGAAAGGGAAGCATAAGCGCTTCATAACAAATCAGAACAAATCCACTCATTTTCTGTCCTCAAACGACTTCCATGATACCTTCCCCAGCTTCTGTTTTTCAGAGAACTCTAAATGCAGAAAGTTGTCTTGCCTTAGAGATAAAATGCAATTAAAACCGTCCACTGAACATCAAACTGAGTGTGCTTCTGGAGTGCTGGATCACACCCAGTGCAGTGCAGCAGCAGATCAAAATCTGAACTCCCTCAGCATCACCTTACAGAGGTGGGATGCTGTTACAGAAGTTGTGTCAGAGCTCCGATTCGCTTTTATCTAGTGCTGTATTTCAAGCTCCTTCTCCTGATAAGAGTATCTCAAGGATTCGGACTATTAAAGTTATCTGAAAGTGATAACCGTGTTCTCTGCAGGGAGTGTGCCATTCACTTCCTCTCCTCCTCTCCTCCCATTTTCCTCTTTGTTGATACCTCTCCATCCACCTCTGCAGTTTTATGCCAGCTCTACCTGCAGTAACTTCTTTCTGTACATCTCAGTTTTTAAAGGCACCCATCTTTGTCCATGAGTTTGCCTCTGCCTGCAGCGTGACCTCATTTCACTGCAGGGCTGCCACAGAATCCTCCACTATGGCTTGTTTGCTCTCCAAACACCCACTGTGTGTTCCCATCCCATTTTGCTTTGCTTCTCTTACTCTGTCCCTCCCCTGCTTTTGTGTGCTGACATTTTTTATCCCAATTGTTTTATTGACACGTATGCCTTTTCCACCCAGAGCTCCCATCTTTAGCATATCTGTCAGATTCAGCACTTCAGGCTTCACTTTTAAATGTATGTAAGAAGATCCTGAATTTTTGGCTGTTTCTGGATGTGAATAAGGTGGCAGGATGTGTTACCCAACCTGTGCATGCAGAAGCCTTTAGAATCTAATATCACCCATACCAAAGAGTCAACTGTTGCAATTGCAATTAACTTCACAATTAAATGAGGACAAACTGTCTTTGAAAGACAATTTGAGAAATTATATTATCCAGAGTGACCTGTGCTCATGCTTTTTCGTGTCAGAGTGCTGCAGGGGTCAGCTGAGAAGTCTCTAGGTTTGGCACTGGACACCTATGAACACAACAAGCTCTCTCTGCTCTCACAACACAGCGTGGAACCGTTCTGTGCTGGACAAAATGCACAATTATCCCCATTTCTCAAAGGAAATAAAACCTGACAAAAGGTACATAAAGACCCCACAACTCCTCCTGCCCTGTCTCACCACATGTTCTAGCCCATTTCTCTTGGTAGGTTCCACATCTCTGTTCTTTGTGGTCCAGGGAAAGCTGTAATCTGTCACCAGTCTGTCCTGTGGTACATCCACCTCCCCTGGAGCACAGAGATGATAAGAGAAGCCAGGGGCTGTCTGGGCTTCTCCTTCACCACAAGGCTCTTGTAAAGAGCTTGGTAAGGAAATTTGCCATGAATAAGCCAGGAATTAATCTTGCAGCAGGTCCCAAGCCTGCTGCATCCCAGTTTGCCACCTGTGTCAGGCACGGGTGAGTGGGAGCTCAGCAGGAACCAGGAGAAGGTGCCCTTGCCACAAGACAGGACTGCTGGAGCCTGGTATTAAAGCCACAGATAACTATGTGCCTCAAATGTAACTTCAAAGCTAAGGCAACTATGTATTTTCAGCCTTGGTTTGTCTGCATGCTGCTCTAAATTAATGAGGCATTTGGCCCTCACTTCACCTTTCCCTCAGCTGCAGGACAGAGGTGCCTGGGCTTGCATTCACTCGCAGTTTTCCTCTGCATGGGGTGACAGCCAGGATCTGATCCCTCCTGCCTACAGCATCTGTCCCTTGGTCAGGACCCTGGGGGGTAAATTCTGCACATCTTCAGTGTAATCCTTTAATTGTGGCTCTTGCATTAGGGTGGTTGCTCTCTGGATCAACACCTCCAGCCACCTCACCTGCCCATCACAACCCAAAGGGAGCAAGGGCAGTTGCATTTCCTTCTGTCCTTACACTTCCTGAGTGCCAACTGAACAGTTGAATATTTCCTAAGCTCTTTCCTAGGCAAAAACCCTCTTTTGATTCTCCAGGTCCATTTCTGAGTTTCCTCTGCTTTTGCAGAGATGGAGGCTGCCTGCAAGGGGTAGCAATAGCCTGGAGGCAAGATGCCTTCTTCAGAGGAAAGAGAACCTACAGCAGATCTTGTGGAACTTTAACTTCCTTGGAAGAGTTCTTAGGACAAAAGGTTGGAGAGAAACCCAAACAAGGTGGGAAAAGATCAAATTAAGTACCACTGCAAACAGCCTTGAGTGCATTGTCTTGATGGTGTATCCCTGCAGAAGCCCTGAAATCCCCTTTCTCCTACCACCTCTCTTTGTGGCTCCCAGGGCTCCCTTCATTGAACAGCTGCCAGTAAAGCCTCAGAAACTACAGAACAGCCTTCCATGTGGACTGGGAAAGCCTTGGTATCCTGCAGAGGGGACAACTCACTAAGGAAAAGAGCAAAACCTTCCATTCCAGTGCAGACAGCAAGTCTGTATTTTAACAAGCTACCACCCCAGCTCTCTAATTACACCTCTCCATTAAGTGTGATGACCAGCACCTCTTTATTGAAGCTTTTTTTTCTTTAAGTTATTTCCCATGGTTAAGCAATCTGGTGGATGGAAGGAAAGAGAGATTTCAGAAATGAGAGACGATACAGCTAAAGTCGAAGTGCAGCCCTCCCACACCTGATACCATGTCTGCACTCTGTGTTATTCTGGAATGTCAAAATGAAGGCTCTGAATGTGAGCTTAATAATTTCCCTGGAGCACCATTGTCCTGCAGAGATGGTTTGCCTTTCAGTTTTCAGCTGCTGCCAAGGGAGAGGTGAGGGAAGTGAACCACTTTATTTATTGAGTTGGTTGTTGTAACTATTTAAACTAAGCTCAGCATCACTGGCTGTTTCTTTTGGGGCAGTTCCTGGAATTAGTAGGTTTCCCTTTAGATCTCCATAAAGAGTTTAAAACACACTTTTGCCCCAGCTTCAGAAACATCTTCTAACCTGAGAAAGGATTACTCCATCTCTGATATCACAATTAAAATGGCTCAGGAAGGGGAAGTAACGATTGATCCTTCAGCCATTGTGCTGATCTCCTGGAAGTGCTGACATGCCCACGAGCAAAAACATTGAATCACAGGGATCAATAAACAGAGCTGTAGTGGTGCAACTGCTGTGGGCTGCACTGTTAGACTTGTACTGGCAATTACAGAAACTGGGTTGACTTTACAAGTGCTTCAGCAAATGCCATGTACCCTCATCCTTCCTATGCAAAGAAGCTGCTTAACTGCCCTTTGAATCACCACAAGAGTATATTTGTGTGCTTTCTGCTTTCCCAAAGGCAAAGAAAATACTTCCATTGTTTGGCAAATGTCTACAGCACTGTGTTATACTCATTTTCATTGGAAACAGGGATTGAGATAGCTGTTCTTACATCAACAACGCTGGATGTGCTGCACAGAGGTTTATGAATGAACAAATGATTCAACTTGTTGCTTTCTGATGCCACAGGCAGCCAATTAAACGGGACTGAACATCACAGGGTGGTAGTCTGGAAGTTCTTAATATAGATTATCACAACTACAAAATACTTGGTGAGTTGTAAAAGAGGCCAAGGGACAGATTGCTATAGGTTTTATGCCTCTAAGGGCACTTAATAAAAGTGCTTACAGGAGGAGACGCTGTGGTTGTGTTACCTGTGACCTAACTGGAAGACACTGCAAGGCTAAAGGGTAAAGGCAGGTGGAGGGGTCTTTGTGTTGCAGCACACTTTGGAGAGTGAACACATCCTCAGGCTTCTTTAATCCTCCCAACTGCAGACTCGGAGTACTAGACAATGACGTTCTTAATTGCAATGTGTGTTGACTGTGAATGGGAACAAAGTATCTTTTTCATCCTGAGATCAGCTTTGTAAGTCAATATTTACATCCCTTTGTAACAGTCAACACCAAATATTTGAGATTAGTATTTCATCCGTAAATATAAACTCCAAATATTTGGTTAAAACATCCCAATGTCCCAAATATTTGGTAAATCCTAATTCTGCTGCCTGCAGGTAAGAAAACAGATCGTTCATGTCTTAAAAACCACCTTTAGTTTTTCATGTGCCATTCTGACATGAATAAACAAGCAAGTTATCATTATATATTTTGATTAAAACCTGTGCTCCATTTACTCCAAATTTGCAGCCAACTCTAGATGTTCCAAAGCTGAAGTGGTTTTTTAAGTCAGATTTTCACCCAATAAACTAAATCAGCTCTTCTTCCTTATAGGAATTTTCTCTCTTGGCTTTAGAACACAAGGAAAATGGAATATGAGACCATCAGTCCATCAAATCACTCATCTGATTACCCTCCCACGCTTTGTTCTTCCCATTACTTTCTCATCCTGTTAATAACTTGTATTCCTTTACCCAAAACTGTAGCCATGAAAGATTTCACTCCCAACTCTTGACTACTGTTGGATGTTGTGCCCTATAAACTTCCACTACATGGATGTCATGGCAATGGGTTCTGTTGCTTTTTCCCATGACAGAGGATGATGTGGTTTTAATGAAGAATTAGTAATATGGCTCCATTAAATGCCATTCAAAGCCTTTTTCAGATTGGTATTGCCCACGTTGAAGCAGGACTGTGTGGATATCCCTGTGATGGGAAATGGGGATGAATAGTGTGTTTTCATCAGAGTTTTCAAGCTGATACAGACAACCCTGGAAAACACTGTCACCTTTTCCTGAGTGGATTTGCCTTTCTATATAAAGGAGTTAAAAATACACTAGTTGATATATTAACAACAAACAACAAAAAGGCTTCTAAGTAATTATCAGCTATCAGCATGTGTTGAAATGCCATTTTGTTCCATAGCTCTTTCAATCAATACACTATTTATTTTCAAATAACTATGCACTAAGGATCATTTGGACCTATATCCCATAAATACACATTACCTCATTATCGACTCTTTCTGTCCACTGCTGCATTATTAACATTTCCACTAAAACAAGCAATCAAGAGGGAAGCAGTAGGGATTTATAGCAGCAAGCAATTGTGATGACTCTTACATGGTAATTGCTCCCCCAAAATGTTTTTGTTGGGATGACCAGTTATTTAGTAGGGATGACAAGCCCTGGGATTTGGCCTCCAAGGAGTTATTTTGCTCTGGGATATTCTTTACAGACAAGTAAATTTAACCATTAAGTCGACGAAATGGGAAGAAACACAATATTTGCTGTATCAGGGAATGTACACAAAGCAGTGAAGCTGTGGTTTTTATCCAAGGATCCAATCACTTGCACATACATCAGAATGTTGAATTGCAGTTCCAAAAAGCCTACTGTTTTAATCTTCTAAATCCAATTTCTGCCATTGCTCTGTAACCTAGAAAAGAAATCGACCAGCCAACCAAATCCTGAGAGCAGGATTGTTTCCTCTCTTTGCTGTGGTAGTACAGCAATGTGCAAAGCCATCTCTATGCAACTCACGCAGGGAAATCTTCCTCCTCCAGTATCGTGGGATGACTGATGGCTTTCTCATAAAAGATGATCTAGTCAGGGGCAATATTGAAGGCTGCAGTGGCAAATTGCCAAGAGCCTGAGGGCTGCACCTAATTTGCATGTAAATTTCTATCAGTTTGAAAGCCATAAAGAAGTGCAGCAGTAGTACTTGAATATTCCTCTGTAGGTTTAAAAGCTCGCTGTGTGATCGCCAGGAAGACAAACCTGAGTGGGACCTGCTTTCTTGCCTTCTAGGCAGAGTTCAGGGCTGCACCTTGAACCTCCTGATCTCAGCAGCAGATGCTCAGCACCTTCCAGGACCCCCACTGCAACTGCCTGAGCTGTAAAGCACTCCTCCCACCATCTTCTTGATTCTGCTTAGTGTCCCATCATCAAAGCTAGATGCCTAGTTCATCTGCAGACCTGTTGACATTTGTGCCCAGAGAAGTGCAGCAGAGGCTGCACCTACCCCTTGCATTTCCCTGCACCTGGGCTCTCCTCTTCCCCACCTCCATGCATGCTAAGCCCAAACTAGCCTCACTGACACAACAGTAATAGAATTATGTGGGTAGATAAAGTGTGCTAAATTGCTGAGTTTGCAAAATACCCTCCCATGCACATGATCTATAGTAGGTAAGAATATCATGAGCATATATCCACATTCCTTCACTGCATGCACTGGGACAGTGATGTGGCTCTGGGAGGATTAATTCCATTTTGCATAAAACTGATGTGAATTGCAACAAGTCAGAGGAGCAGGTAGAGAAGGGTGCAAAGTGCAAAATCACTGAGGGAGCAAAAGAAGATGGAGAGGGCAGTGGCAGGCCCACGTGCCAGCTGGGCTGCAGAGGGAAAAAAATGGCAAGGGTGACTTAGTCTTTGGATTTCAGATTTGGACTGAGGGAGGGAATAATGCAGAAGCTTCTTTCAGCCTCCAGTTGCCCAAGGCCAGAGTGGACATCTGACCATAGGAGATGGAGTCAAGGTGATCTGGGTAGCTGCTATATTCACTTTATTTCCAAACCTTTCATTCATGATCTGTCAATAAAAATCCCTGCTTGAATAGACAAGCTGAAGCCCAGTGTCTCATTAAGCCTGAGAATTCAACCCTCTGCTTCGAGCTCTGTCCTCCTACGCTGCTTTATATCATTAGCAAATATTGCTCAAGCTGATCCACTAAATCCTGGTATTAGCAAGTACAATTAAACCCATTAGGGAGGAGAAGATGGGAGGCAGTGGGACTTCTCAGCGGTGTGAGTTCCAGCAATGTCAAATGGCCAGTTCCCTCACCTTCCCAGGGTCACAAGCTGTGAAATGTGGTGTATGGGCTACCTCAGAAATGGGTGCAATACAGGTATACAGCACAGTCCTGGGTCAATAATGGCTTCTGTTAAATGACATGGATGAGAAAGGTGTGCTAGGATGTCGGCAAGCCCAGCGATGTGCTAACTCCCTCATTTACTTCATTGAGAAGTGCACAAGCAACAAATTAGAAAAGGATGCACTTACAAACTCTAAATCATTCCATTTTAAATTGCTCAAGAAAATGCTCAGAGTTTCTCAAAAGGAATTGTGGAATACCTTGAAGTGAGAACACGACTCCCAGTGCTGTCATTCTTCTTCTCCGATGAGTTACTAAACGAAGCATCCAAAATTAAAAGCCAGGCTGGTGTGCTTCTAGGATTTTACTGTTCTCTCACATGTAAACTTTGTGACTTCTGAGTTTGGAAACAATGTCCTAAACATGTCATCCATCAGCAGTGATACCTAGTGAGATTCACAGATAACCCCTTAACAGGATACATCACGATTAAGTTAATGTCAATGATTCATCTCTGCTGCAGCCTGACTTGTACAGGCATTTGCATAGGAATACAACTCTTCATCTCTCCACACAGCACAGTCTTCTAAGGATATTTCCCACCTGAGTAATTTCTGCTTGAAAGTTACTTTTGAGTACTACTTTTTGCCAGGTGCTTATCCCTGTAAATAAGGGATCTCACAGAAAAGTATCCACTTGTACAATGCCACAAATGAGTCACTTAGCTGTGGTGTTACGAGACTGCCCGTGAAAAACTCTTCCAGCTGAGGCTTCAGGGTGAATTTTTACTTATGTGGCATGACTGGAATTGGTATGTGGCCAATGTATTAACGTTAGCCCTCCACTTTCACACATGCATGCACATAACGACACACGGAAGGACCACAGAAACTCCTAACGAGCCTAGTTCTAACGACCGTGTCGGTCCGCATTAACCCAGGATTTCAGCTCCAGGCTTGCCTCCACTGAAGTAAATCGCTCAACTTGCTCCAACTGTACAAGGTGCAACATCAGATCCTTACATCTGAAATAAATCCAAGGGGAAAGCTGTGCCAAGTGAATCGTTGGCAAGTTGGTGTTTTCTGGTAGACCTTGTTCCCTGCTGCACGGAAGGGGACTCAGCAGGATGGTGTAACGCAGACTCCCCCTGCTCCCCCCAACCCAAACAACTAATGACTAATTGAAATTACTTCTCCTGCACTGACCTAGAGCCATATGGATTAAAAGAGATTTCTGAATGCTAATTACACGACATCATTTTCCCAATTATTTCTGAAATTGGATTATGTACCGAGAGATGGGACGTCTGAAGCAGCCACTAATGAGCCAGCCATGCATAACAACCTGTTTGTTATGTTAGTCATTGAACAAAATAAGGGTGCAGGCGTGATGTCATGTCCAAATCAACACGAGAAAACAAAGAGATTCCGAGGGTAGCACCAATCTGCAAGCAATCTGTAGCTTCAGAAGCCAGGTTCAAGGCAGAGAATGGTTTAAGAGTGTTTTACCAGATATTTCCCTCACTAGAGTGGCTCTCGGAGGGCAGCCACCAGTTTCATCCATCAGGCTGGGAGCTGAAGCAGAGATGGGCAAGGAAAAAGGTAAGCTTGAAATGGAGGTGAAGGATGGGGGCAGGAGCAGAGCAGGGAAGCAGGAGGCACCAGAGGGGACCTGTGTCAAGTGCAGAAAGCTTGTGATTATTGAACTGTGCAAGTGAAGGAAGTGCCAGTAGATTGTGAACCATGGTTTTCTTAAGCAACATAGCTGCAAAAATCATGCTGCATTACTGACTCCACCGTGCTTGGCTGTGAGGCATCCAGGACAACAGGGACATGTTGCTATAGCATACAGTGAATGTGTTACTGTGAGTGCATCGCTCAATGGCTTTTTCCTCCTCTTTCTCTCATTTTCCAGTAATGGCTAACGTTATTACTCACTTATTGGGGGTTGCAGGGTGTTTTCCTAATGTTACCTAAGAGACCAAGCTGGTTGTAATCTGGTTCCTAAAGTTGCTGAGGAACTTAGGAACATAAATCTGATTATCAAAGGGACTCTAGCATTGCATTTTTCTAAACATTTGCCCCAGCTTCCTGATGTGATCAAGAATAAGACAGCAATTCCATTGGTACATATAATCCATACATTGCAAGAGCTAAAAAGCCTTTAGATTCCTTGCTCAAACATTGCAGAATCTCGTTTTAGTCCCTTTGTACGTTCCTGGCTGCAGGGTTTTGCTGTGATTTCAGGGCAGTTCAGGACAATGTTCCAAATGGGTTTTCAATCCCTGAATAATCTGTAGAACACTCTATCGATCTGTCTGTCTACCTCCCTCCCTACTCACCTATCTGCAGGCAGCCATCACACTGTGGAAAAGGATTTATGAATGATTTGTCACAGAGATTCATGTGATACAACCCCACAGCCAATTTCAGTGCTGCATTTTTTTTTCCCTCATGGAATGAAACCCTTTACTGCTTGGACAAAAGAAACTAAAACAAAAACTCAACAAAAAACAAGCCTTGGATGCAGTTTGTAAAGAAGGTTTGAGAGTGCTTTCAGCAAAGCTTCAGATTTAAGTATACAAATAGGAAATAATGCTCGTGTCTCAGCTGTACAGAATGTGTAAGTCAAGACAGGCTTAGCTTCCAAACTAATTTTTCTGAGTCTTATTTCTAACAGAGACATTCTGAGCTCTTTGAATCACTTGTACCAAGACTTTTTTTTTCCTCTTTAAATGACATATATTTGAAAAAAGGACTTTAAAAACCCTGGATATTTTTACTCCCTGGATTGATAAAGCCAGTGAGTTGTGCCCTGTTCTCTCCTCATTCACAAGGCTCCTCACCATTTGCAAGGTCTTTATTGGTTTTAAAAGAAATCTTCTGTAATTGCTGAGATAATTCTTTTCTGATGTAACAATTCTGTTATGACTTTGAAACTTCAGTTAAAGATACCAAGAAAGGTATCTGGCAAAAAAAAAGAGGGAAATTATAATGCACTTTGTAGGAACAATCAATGTCCTTGAGTCAATCTCCCATTTACATTTTTTAAACTGTTTTCTCTGGTGAGCCTTAAGACTTCCATAGCAACAGAAACAAGAACTAGCTCTCCATTGCAATGAATACTAACAAAATTGCAGTAAGAAAAGAACAGTGGTGAGTTATTTATTTGTAAGTTATTTGAAGAGGCACACTTAACCTCAATGAGAAAAAAAGAAGTCTGGTGTTTTTCCTCAGCCCAGCCATCAATCAAAGCACAAACAGCATATTCTGTTAATTGCTGTGTGCTCTGTTTTCAGTGGAGTGCAATGGTAGAGAACAAATCTTATTGGTTTGTGGGCTTTTTAATTTTCAACCTGACTACAAAGTTGGGTTTCCTCCTGATGAAATCCTGACTGCACTGAAACAGCAAAAGGAAAGTCAAAGAGCTTTCTGCTGTTAACTTCATTGGTCAACATTTAACCTAGAAGATGCATTTGCTGCAGCACGTTTTCTTCTGTCTCTGATTGTCCAGAGAATCAGGTGAATGCCCAGGAATACACCCAGCAAGAAGCATCACTTCACCAGATTTCATCCCCAATATATTAAAGGGAAACTCTTTACCTGGTAGTGAGGACACAAAGGAACTGCAATGACCCACAAGGAAAACTTCTGGGGAAAACCAGAGCCATTTGCAGCTCAGCAGTTCCAACTCCAAACAGCTAAACCTGGCTGATGTGAGCAGAGTGAGAGCCCTGACAAAGGAGCAGAGTGTGGAAAGGCTGACAAGTTTATCACTTCCCATTACCCACCTGCACCTCAGGCTGTGATCCCCATCCCTTGTGTCTCAGCTGCTGCAGCCAGTGAAGCCACTGGAGCCCTGAGCCTGCTGCTGTTTTTCCCAAGAGCCTTTTCTCCATTTGTAATGCTTTTCTGGAGGTGCAGCAGCAGATCAAGATGCTGGCAGGAGGTTCTTATCAGGCTGGTGAGATTCCTTTGGCTCTTGTCCGAGGCAGTGTGTGTGCCCAGCAAGACTGATTGCCTCTGAGAGTAACTTTTGCACAAGAGCAAAGCAGTCTCTGGAGTTCAACACTTCTGATAAAAGGTTTTGGTGATCTTTTTTCTATGTTGACATTGCCCCTGTTTCTCATGGATGATTTCTGCTTGCATAGTTTCAGGTTAAATGAGAGGCAGGTCTTCAGGAGTCTTAAAAGCTACCACAGGTGTGGGAAACAAAAAGTCTACCTGAACTACCTCATCCTCTTACCCAGGTTCGTGTTCATATGGTAGGCTGAGAAACAAGCCATCAGTTTCTGCTTGAGAACATGCATATTGCTTCCATTTTGGGGTTTGGATGGTTTGTTTGGGTGTTGGGGTTTTTTTTTTGCTTTTGCTGCCTTCTGTGTTACAAAGCAAATAGTGTTGAAGTAGCCATTGCATTAATTGTGCAGATGCTTTTTGTTCACATCAACTGTGGATGGCTTTAGACAGTAAGGGACCACTAAAAAAAAAGTATTATTAAATGATATACTAACTAATTGCATATAAAACCCCTATAAAAGTGTGTGTGGAGGGGTGTACATTTTACCTCCTAGCTAACATAACATTGCTTTTCTTGCCTCTTTGGTAGGACTTAAATAATTCCACTGTTTGTGGAATCCACAGCTCCTGAGATCTGTAAGGAGGTAAAAACACACAGAAAAGCTATTGCTACCTGCAGTTCCTTCCCTGCATGTAACCTCTCTGCCCCTAATCTGCTCAGCCTTGTAGCTATTGGATCGGAGCTTGGAAAAATGAGGTCGAGCAGACCTGAAGGTGTGGGAGCACAGACCCTACTGAAGCACAAGGTCAGCAGCAGGATAGGGATTTCTGTTCTGAACAAGAAGTTACAGAACTCTCATCTGTTGAGTGTATTTTCCCACGTTCCTTGGAGGCTTAGTTAGGGCATGGCAAAGGAGATGTCAGCCAGAGAGCAGGACAGATGGGTTTCAGAGGGTAACAAGCATTGCCTGCAGCCTTTCCATCCCATCAGGGAAGTCATTGTCTGCCACTTGCACACGCTGAAAAGTTCTCAAATCTCCAACAGCTGGAGATGAGTAGCTCAGTGAAAAGAACACAAGCCCTGAGTACATGTCTTATGACTCACCATTTCCCTTTAACCTAATGGCAAAGTGTGACCTTGTGTCAGAGAATTTGGCCCAGGCAGGTGACACAGGTCCAATTCACATACTGGAGCTGGGTCTGCCAATGGTTCCCACTGACATGCTGAGTGGCTGTTGCCAGGAGCACGACTCTCCCTCGCATCACTGTGTTTTAGTGATGCTTGTGTGCTGCTCCAGTTATATTTTTTAAGTGGTTTGTAAGAAAAAAACTGTCATCAATATTTCAAATTCTTTTTTTTTCATGAAAATTTAATTGTGTGCTCTGGTGATTTTCATCTCATCTAGTCAGCAATCTTCCCACAGTCCCCAAAGGCAGCAACAGTACCCAAGTGACCAAAATCCCTCTCATGTTGTTTTGCTTCTAACTGCTTCATCATTTCAAAATGCTTTGTTTAGAAGTCCAGCTTTACCTTTACGCCTCGCCAATGCTGTTACATTATGTTCTTTATGTGTAAACAGAGTGTGCTTCAAAGAGCATATATCATTATTCATAGTTAATAAGAGAAATGGAAATAAAAGCTCACACAAGCCGGTCTTGTAGCTAGGAAGCGATTCACCACGCTGTATGGGAAAGGCTTTTGTTTCTGCTAGCTATCTTTCTGAGATGAGATGACTCTCTCTCAGGGACATAAAAACAACTCCCTATTTTTGCACTTACTGGCTATGTAATCTTCAAATAATGAGTACCAGGATGAAAACAAGTCAAAGAAGTATCCTGGAGCATTTTCACCCTCTCTCGCTAAGGACAGCAGTTTTGCTTGATTAAGGGTTACAGGATCAGACTCCCAATAAGCAATCAGCAGTGGAATTGAATGCATGATACATTCCTTCTCCTCTCCCCTGAGCTAACTCTGCCACAAAATGAAGCTGGGATATTGATGACTTCAAAGGAACTGTAAAAGCTAAGTAACAAGCCATGATCAACCAACACACTTAAAATACTCCGTGACAGAGAGAAACTGATAGAGGGCAAAGAATGATTCTGAGCCTATGGTGTTTTTCTGCAAGGTGTAATGAAGCTGGCAGGGTTGTGTACCCACAGTACACAATGCAGCAGCATGGCAGAGGTGAAACACTATTTATTCACGTTGTTGTTAACACAGTTATTAGCTGAGGAGGAAACGCTGTGTTTAACGTACAGCTCCGTTTGCTGGGGGTGGTGCCAACAGGCAGATGAGCAGAGGCAGCTTTTGACTCATGAGTCAGTTCTGTGGTCACCCTGAATTGCAGCAGGTCCTTGAGGCTCTGCTGGGAACAGGGCCCCCGGTGCTGGGCAGTGTACAAGTTTCTAGAGGTTACATTTCTGAGGCTGAATTTCCTGGTGTGCTGCACACATGGACTCACAGCTACCCAGCGAATGCAGCCAACGAGCAAGCTGGCTGTTCTCTACTTGGGCCTCAAGCAGATGTCCTTGATCAAAGGACAAACACCTTTATATTTAATGATTCCCTAATCATTTTCTTGAAAAGGTTTAACATCAGCAGGAGTCTTTGCAGATGGGATATTTATTTAACTGTCTATATTGCTCTCTTCACATTAATGACACACTCTTTTTCCTTCTCCTTAATTAAGTCCATCTTCAAAGAGACCCTTTTATAAACAAATTAAGGTTATCTGGCTCAGAATTTAAAATGCAGCACTGTTTGATCAATACAATTGATTGAAAAAGATCTAAAGCCATCTCTGGGAATCTCTCCTCCCGTCAGGGAAACCTCTGAATGCCTTGCCTAAGCAGAGGTTGAAGTGCATGACAGCCTCCCAGCCTCCTACACTATTACCTGGGCACTTTTAGAACAGCTGCAAATGGCACTGAAGAACTCCCTTCAAATGGAGCCATTGCCTTTAAATAAAACTGTGTGGAAGGGAGGTGGTGAACCTGTCATGCTTTTAGAAAGATTAGGGACGATGGAGAAGATGATGCTGATGACAAGACACTCACTCGTATATTTTTAGCTTCCATAATATGCCATTTGGCAAATAAGGAAAACACAGAAGCCTTTATCCACCCACTCATTCACCTCTCCATCCATCCATCTATCCATCCATCCATCTGCCAACTCACTCATCATCCACACATCCATCCACCCATTCAACCATCCATCCCTCCCTCCTTCCCTGGATACCAAGTTGTGCACTGGTTGAACTGGAAAGAGCTTTAACCTGTCTCTCTTGTAAAGAAAGGAGGAAATCCAGACTGAGCATGATGATATGTGAGGATCTATGTAGCATCAGATGCGATGCAGCAGGTGCACTATTCTTGCATATTTCCTATATAGAATGCAGTCTTGGAGTCATGAAACTCATTTGAGATGCTCTGATATAGGACTTTCCACACTTGCCCTCAGTAGAAATGATGTTGAGATTGCAGTGAATTAATGAATCTGAGAAATCTGAAACATGTGCTCCAGGCAGACTTTTCACCTTGTTGTACACCTGAACACTTTATCTGTATATGTGAACTTCCTAACTGGGGAATCTGCATTTCTACATCCATCTCTCAGGTTCATCTCATGGCACAGGTAACATTGCACTGTACAGACTTCTAATAAAGCAGCCTGCTTCCCCTGCAGGCTCACAAAGAGATAAAGAGCAGAGAAAGTAGCAAAAAGGCAGTACCTGAAGAGTTACCAGATGCAAGGAAATGACATCTTTGTCTCACCACTTCAGTGCTTCCACCAAATTCATGACAGGAACTAACAATTTCATGGTAATTGTCCACCAGCTCACCAGTAAAGTCCCTTATTCTGGAAAAAAACCTGTTAGCCATGCTACTGAGTAGGCTTAGAAGATGTTGTCGTGTCTGTACATCACTAGCCTCCTGCATCTCATTTATCTCAGGAGAAGATGCACATCTTGCAGAGGCAAATTTAGAGCTCACAGACACACTTGCTGCGTTTCCAGCATCTGGGTCTAATAGAGGATCATGCATTCAGGCTACTCTGGGATCCATTTCTATCCTATGACAGGAATCATTTCAATCTGTTATTGATAACATCCATTTTTGGATGGTTAGTTTAGCTCAAATTTATCTGTGCCAAGATATCAAGCTGATAATTGATCCCTGGCTTTGTTCTCCAGCATTAATTAAGTTTTAGAAATGCTTACAGATCAATTCATTTAAGTTAATGCAAATCTGCACCTATAACAAAACACCACAGACGTTTATCACTCTTCTGCCACTCTCTTTTCATGCTCCAGCAATCCATGTTTACATCTGCTTCAAGTTTTTCTAATCTAAAATAAATCAGCATGAAAAAGCATTTCATTTCTCGTTTAGATTCTCAATTGCCTCTTATTACCAAGATAATATCCCTCCTCTGATTCCAAATGGCACAATTGCTAGGTTAAAAATAATTAATCAATCCTTGCCAATCTGTAGTTTTTTGCAACTAACCTTGATTTTATTTGCCTTTAAAAATGCAACAGCAAATTGGGGTTCTTTTCTACAGAGAAGATAATGTAGCACTGGTTAAACAAATCTTTACACTTGTGTGTAATTTCACCTTGATGCATCCTCTTACAACTGTAATATTCAGGTGGTCTTCATTTTATTTTAACCTGTAAGGGCCAGGCTGGCAATCAGGATTTAGGAAAGTGCTGCTGCTGCACTGAGATGAATTGCTTTCCATGTGCTGGCTTATCCAATGGCTGTACCCAGACCATGCCTATTATTCACCTCAAATTGACACAGCAGACTCATTTCACATGGGGAAGTGCCTTTACAGCAATAAAGAGACAGCTGCCTGACGTCTCTTACAGGCAAAGCTCTCTCTCTCTCTTGTAAACACTCTGTGCCTGAGCTACATGGGGGTTTGAAGAGCATAGAGCTTTGTGCAAAGATCTCTGTCCTGGCTT
This sequence comes from Colius striatus, assembly GCF_028858725.1. Taxonomy (NCBI): domain Eukaryota; kingdom Metazoa; phylum Chordata; class Aves; order Coliiformes; family Coliidae; genus Colius; species Colius striatus. The sequence goes on from NC_084766.1 coordinate 36,383,775, forward strand.
CTGTTTCAGCCAGCCTGGCTATAGCTGGGCTCCCTTGCTCTAACAGTATCGACTTCAAAGGCATTTAACAGTTGATGTGAAAAGCTCTCCAACGCCAGGACCTGACTTGACTTCAGCCCTTCAGTTGCAGATGGAGGACAAAAAACAGCTCAGGTAAAAGCAAATCAGTAACAGCAGCATCAGGTTTATAAAATGTTGTTAAAAAGATGGCCATTTTCAGGTGGATGTGGATCCTGCATATGGCTCCCTGCCTTACAGAGGGCTTTTGCTAGATGTTTGAGTTTGAAGGCAGCTTCTACTCACTCTAAGCAGTGCCCTGGTCTGGAGGTGAGTCTCACCAGTTCCAGCTCCACCTGTGTTTCACAAATAGCATCAGTGCAGTCATCTCCCTAGTTGTGCCAGGGAGGTTTAGATTACATATTAGGAGCTTTTTTTCATTGAAAGGGCTGTGAAGCCCTGTCCCAGGCTGCCCAGGGCAGTGGTGCAGTCCCCATCCCTTGGAGAGATCTCAAAGCTGTGGGGCTGAGGGCCAGGGGTTAGTGGTGGCTGTGGCAGTGCTGGAGGAACAGTTGGACTCAATGAGCTTTTCTGACCTCAGCAACTCTGTGATTCTGTGGCTTTGGGTGCATGTATGCTCGGGATGTGTTGGTGGCACATGCTGTCTCGTGGCACATAATGTGACACCCTTTCCTTGCAAAGCATTTTACGGTGCTAAAGATGTCCCTAGATTTTCCCACAACCTCTTTTGCAGAGTCACTGTTTTCTCAACTTTGTTTCAGAGCTTTTAAATGCATCTTAATCTAAGCTGGTCCCAATGACCTTGCAGCACAGAAGGCTCAAAACTCAGGATCAACTCTTGCCCCTGTAATACCCATATTTACTTGACATTGCACGTTTCACAGGTACTCATTTAACTACTTTGCAGTATTTCTCCAAGAACAGGTCTGTAGCACAGGGAAGAAAATATTTGCCCGTGTACAAATTTTTGCTGTGGGCAACTCAGCTTTTACTCAGCCTGTATCCATCATAATTTGATATCTAGCACTATACAAGGGAGGAAAAACATCCATTTGTGAACCACGGGCTCTCTTTATTTTTCATTGGAGAGTTTTGTGTACATTGTGTTATGCCAGCGAGGTGCAATTCATCACATAGTTAATGGGGCACAATACCACTAATTACCCAGGTGAGATCCAAGCCAGTAGACCCACCTTTATCAGGAGCTGCTCAAACAGCTGTAAAAACTTCCCCAAAGTGTTAGATTCTGAGGTTTGCAAAATGTGAAATGCCTCTGCCCAGCTGTGAAACTGTAACCACAGCCAGTACCGAGGTCAGCAAAGCACTGCAAAGAGTTAAAGGATGCTCTCTGAAGAAATTGGTGGTTTTTTGCTCTGTGGGCCTTCCCTTTTTCTTTTCACTTGACCTCTTCTGAACATTTCAGTGGGTTTTTCTTACAGCCCACTCATCCTAAGCCCCACGTAGATTCGGCACCGTATTGATTTTTGTCCATTGTAGAAAATGCTGACTGGAGAAATGGAATAAAACTCTACTCCTCTTAGCTTTTCACAACTTCCATTGGTTACTGAAGGTCAGAGGAAAATGCCATACCCCACCCTTCAAATGAGTGGTTGCTTGGATACTGGAGAATAATTTTCGGGTGGTTATACACATCATGAGCCACTGTCCAAACAGCTCCACGGCTCTAAAGAAAGATCAGAGAATCCAGCCTTTGGTCAGTGAGATTTTTCTCTGTTTTTCTGGCTTCCCTGTGGTCATTTTAGTCTGGATGTCAGGAGTGTCTCTTCAAGTGCCTTTTCACATCTACCATCTGCTTATCTATGCAGATCGATTATCAACAGAGAGGCTTAATTCTAGATCATATTGCTGCCTGCAAAGCTTCATAACTGATGAGTCCTGGTTTTGCATTCAGCCTGGGGAGTGGGTGAGGAAACAGGGATGTCAGATGGCACTGGCTTATTCTTCATTGGTCAAGCTGTAAACTTTATACCCTGTCTAGAATTTGGGTTGGATGCTTTTCCCCCCAGATTAGCTCAGCCATAGCGATGGTACAGCTGCTCATTTCTGTATCTGATGAGGTTTTTAGGATGCAGTTTTAAAGCCAGGAATAATGCAATTAAAAGCTCAAAAGAAAAAAAAATCCCTCTAGCTTCCTCTGGCAATAACATCTGACTGCAGAGGACCCTCTGAAACAAGAAAGAGTTTAATCACCACATGAAAGACACAAAGTGCAGAGGTACTTTGCTCCATTCTTCAGCCACTCCCAAAACACAGGACAGAAGGAAAGAAGAACCCCAGCTACTCTCTCTTTGAGCAAGTTTGGCATGAAATGACATGTTACACCACAAACACTGGCAGAGGGACAAACCTTGACCTTTCCTCCTCCTAAATTATACTTTTCCTCCTTATTTTATAGTCCAAAATATTCTGGGGTGCTTTTAGCATGGGAGAATACGAAAAGTTGCTCTATTCTTTAGCCTTTATTGACAATTTCATCCCTCTGGAACAAAAGATTTCTTTTCTTTGTTTTTTTTCCTATGAATAGGCACATTTTGATAGTGTTTGCACAACTGTGGAAAATGGGCACCACAGCATTATATTTTAGTCTGCTTATTCAATTATTGCCATACAAAATAAGCTACTTCAGAAATATCTTTCAAAGTAGGTCAGGACAGAACTTTATGAGCAAGTAGTGTGTGAGAACCTTTCCAAAGTGATATTCCCTGATTTGAGGGAGGTTCTGGGTTTCTGAAGACCTCATTTGCTATACCCCTGCGTTTACAGGAATGTTAGCCCACAGTTCAGCTGCCTGCTCTGGAGCTGCAGGGGCTGTGACAGCAGGGCCCTGATGGATGGGCAGCATTATAGCACAATCATGATGACAAAGGTGATACAAGTTTAGGCTGGTTTGTTCTCTGTTTCTGATTTGTCTCTTTTGGATTATCTGTTTAGATACTCTAGTAGACGTACAAAACTTGACTTTTAGGGGGAAATCCATCTCCTTCCTTGTCCAGGACAGTTTGTTGATGACACCACCAAGGAGGCTGACAGAAGACTTCAATGAGATACTGAATGAGGTGGTTTGGGTTTTTTTAGGTTTGGGGTGGGGTTTTTTTTCCTTTTAAACTTCAGAGTGTCATTGGGCATTTGAAGATCTCCACAGATCTGAGGTTTATTTTCTCTCTGCTTCAGTTCCCTGCCTGTAAAATATGCTCACATTCCCTCATCTCACAGGAGCATTGTGACGATGTGAACATAAAGCCATTGTCAGATGTTGGTGTATCATTAAAAAGGGAAGTATTGGTACCTAAAATAAACATCTGAAAGCCTTCCTGTCCAAGACAGAGAAACACAAAGGACATTTTTCCACGCTAACAGCCAGCAAGTAATTTTGAGAGTGAGTAATTCCTCCCTTCAGAGACAAGCACCAAACGCATCCACTGAGCTGGAGACTTCACTGAAAACGTGTTGTTATCACACGTTCTACGGAGTCAAGGGGCCCACAGGCTGATCTCAATCACTAATCCTAACTTTGGCATAGAACAGATCAGAAAATAGCATTTCTCTCTAATTGTTTGTTTCAGTCTGATTCCTTTCAAGCCCACCCCTTCCCATTAACAGCAGCTTTAAAGTCAGGCAGATACCGGGAATTAATCCCCCGGATAATGTGGTTTTCTGGCACTGCCGTGGTGCTGCCAAGTCTCACCGTTGTAGATGTGTTTCTAACACTCTGCTCCTGAAGGCAAGTGACTGTGGTCTCTTTTGCTTTCCTGGCCTTGCTTTTTCTTTTATGAATATCTCTTCCAGTCCCCAACAGTGCAGCCTTCAGGGGTTTTGAGTAAAGGCATCCTACATTTGCAAACCCAGGATGTAATTAATACAGTGTCATTTGTGATACCTCTGTAACCACATAATCATCTAGGTGACCCTGCTTCTGCAGGGGGGTTGGACTAGATGATCTCTAAAGGTCCCTTCCAACCCTACCATTCTATGATTCTATGATTTTTTGAGCCAGTAGCTTTCTTCTTGACCTGCTTGTGATTTTAATGGAGTTCCTTCTCCCACCTGCATATTGGTTACAGCTGTACTGCAAATGGAGCAAAGATGAGGAACAGCACCACAGAGCCAAGTTTGGCAGATAAAACCTGTGCTTATGTTTCTGCAAACTCAAACCGAGAATTTTGTGTGGATAAAAATTTATAGAGGCTTTTGAGGGGGAGGTTTCTGAGTGTTAGAGCGATGCAATGGAGTTCAGGGTCCTGGAAGTCTGAGCAAGATCTAATTAGGCTGCAAAACCCTTTGGTAAAGTTACTCTATGGCACCTGCATGTGAACTACGCCAATGACACTCTCATGATACTGTGGCTTTTAAGAGGCTCTTTCACTATGAAGCAGCACCACTCAACCTGTTTGGAAGTTTCACCTAGTTCTAACTTGTTTTAAACACTTCTGCTCAGTTATCAGCAATAGCTTGGCTGTTCAATACTCTAAAGGCTTGTGGGAAAGTCTTTACTCTCACTGTGTACCCAACTCTGCAATTCCTTTCCAATTCCCCCTTGCAGAATTAAACCAGGAATCAAGAGAAGAGATCTGTGCTTGGGCAGGTTTTGTAGCAAAGTCCTTCCCTACCTTGTCAGGTGAAATAACCATTGCATAGTCAAGCAAATGGCATCTGCTGTTTCAGTCCTCCAGCTGTTTTATTCAGCAGATGTGTGTATACCAGTGAGCTCCCCCTGCATCCACCAGCCCATGCATTCTGGCCTCATCCCATAGCACAAGCTAAACCAAGAGCAAGTTTCTCAGAGAGATCAGTTTAGCAATGTTACTCTATTTTACTGCTGATACAGCACATCAGCACTCCTGCTTCCCAAAGATAACCAATGCATTAAGCAAAGCAAAGATCCCACCCACAGTTGAGGACATGCCCCCATCCCCAGCCTAGCCCCCTGGGCAAGGAGCCTGTGAGCAGGTCGTGCCATTGCACTGCTCCAGGCAGCTCCTCCCACTGAGGTTATTGAAACCTGTGGACAAATGGACCTTTGAGTGCCAGCTGGGGCTGACTGTGGTGTTCTGCACTGCTCTTCAGGACAGCAGGTGGGCTGGTGTTTGAGAAGTGCTCTGACCTGGTGATTAACCCGAGCAAGGAACAGTAGGTGTCAAAGTGCTGCCTTTTTTTCTGTTCCTTCACCAAAAGGCCTTTTTCTAGCCTTGACTTTAAATAAGAACATAAAAGTAAGCCTTCAGATTTCCTCAGGATTTCCTTCCTTCAAAATAAAAACCTGAAAATCCTCACCTTTAGAGTGCATTATCTCTGCCAAGTGAGGAAAAGGACTGTATTTGCCCCAAAAGAGCACACCCATCACTTCAATCCCATTTATCAGCAAGCGTTCTATAGCGAGACATGCATACAGTGCTTTGCAGCCCTGGCAGACAAGGTATTAGCAAAACCTACTGTTACACTGCCACTTGTGCAAAACTTCCAGCCATCCCCTTGGCCAGCATTTCACAAGTGGGGGTTGTCAGTTCACATAGGCAGTGCCAAATTGAAACGCTTAGGGAGTTCTTCCCTTTCTGAGAAACAGCCTCACTAGGTGACCGAGAGTGGTGTAAGTATCCCAAATCATCCATCTTCAAAGATTTTAGCCATTCAACACGAGTTTCTATCATCCAGCACGAGTGAAATAGGTTTCCAGTAATTCCTGTGGCTGGTGAATTAGGACTGCCTTCCTTCTGAATAGTCTACTAGCCACATGTCTCCTGACTATACCATTATCAAAATTACTTGAAACCTTCAGTTCTTTGACATTGAGAAGAAAATCCACGACGAGCCTATTGTCTAGAGAAAGTTCATTTGTACATTAGTGAGCAAGTCCTTCCCCAACAAAGGGACTTGCTTGCTTTCAAAGAGACACAGAAAGGTCTTTGAATGCCTGTCATCTTTCGGAATAACAGCATCAATATGCACGAAGGTTAATGTCTCACAAAGGACTAGGAATCTGCATATTACATTTATCAAAAGATGTGTAAATGAGCCATATAGGAGTCTACTACAATGCCTTGCATAATTTATCCCATGTACAATAAGAAGCTGATCAGATTTCATGCATGTTTACTTTTAGGAAGATAACTGCCTGAGTGTTCGAACTAGCTGTGGAATACAAATAGGGTTCAAAGTAATGTGTTTATCTCCCTGACATTTTAATCTTGAAAACTTTCTTATTCTTATTGTTTTGACAAAGCATTTCTCCTTTGTGAGAATAATCTCTCCCAAACACGAGAGGACTTGCTTTGTCTGAGACGTACAATGTATCTGAAAGTTTATTAGATGTGCAGAAGTGAAACAAAAGACCCACGGTAAAAGCATCTATTTTCCTGTTTGTTTCCTTTCTAGAACTTTAAAGGATAGGAAAATTAATTAATCCTGAAGTGACACGTTCAAAGTTTTAGCAACAGATAAACCCTGGGCTCATAAATAAGTGACAATGTGCAGAGCATCGTGCTGCAATCCCTTGCTCTTGGAGCAAGGTCCCTGCCAAGTATCGGGCTGTAAAGCTGGGCCCTTGTAAATCCATTTCCTTCTCCGTGGTGGTAAACAACTACTAATGCAAACTATCTCACATTCATCACTTTAGGCAAAGTGTTATCTAAAAGAAAGATGCAATGTAAGCTTGCTGCAGTTCAGGGTTTCACATTGCTGTGGCATCAATTAGTGTCTGAAGCCTCCACCAGTCCCTAAACATTTGAGACTGCAACAGTCGGACGTTTCCCCCGCAGTTAGCAATTCACCCTTGTCTTTACCTTCGACTTGCTAGCTGTGTCCTTGTTCTCCGGTGTCTAGCAGGTGCAGATGAAACTTTTCTCTTCTTTTGCTGTTTCAGTTACTTTCCATAAAATTGCTTCTCAGCATATGAACATCTCCAGACTCTGTACAAAAGGATTGTACTCGGTGTCCCCGGAGCACACATTCAGCATCGCTTGAAGACTCTTCCCTGCAACAGATGCAGCAGTTTCCTGAACTCTTCATGCTGGAGAGAATGCTGCTGCTGCTGTCAGGAAGCCTGCTGGAGGAACAGACCCCTCTTTGTTTTTGCTTCAGGTGCTGAAAGCTTTTTGGAGCTGCTGTTAAACTCACTCGTTTAACCTTCCCCGCCAATTACTTTCAAACAGTGAGATAAAGTTTTCAAGCCTGCTGTATCTAAAGCTCCAGGGAGATATTTTGGCACGGAGAAGCCTCATCCCAGCATTACCCTGACCTACCAAGTGCCTGGGAGCATTGGCCAGCCCATGTTTCACCTCCTATTTGCGGTGTTGCTCCATCATCCCATGGTTATCAGGTATCTCCCGCCGCTCCCTTCTCAAAGGCACAACCTCCTTTCTCACTGGGTAAGATCTCTGAAATGAAGTATCTAATTGCAAAGCAAGTACCTGTGTTTTTCACTCTCACAACTCTGGTTTTGAATAACTCTTGAATGTCTTTCAGAGAGTGTCCAGAGCACTGGAGTTTCACAGAGCTCTGCAAAAGCTCTGTTCCTTAACGCGATTGATAAGTGACACAATAGACACAGTGTCCTTACTGTTAGAAAAGATAAGATACACACTCAAATATGAAATCACTTTCCACACTGAGTGCATTCTGTGAAATTATTCTGTAATAAAAGAGCCTCATGTGTAACAATGCTACAATAACAAATTCTGTGTGCTCCTGCATGCCTCCAGGTCAGCTGGATTCTTACAAGTCCACAGAACTCTATTAGTGGATGTTCCTCATTAAGTGTTCCAATTTACAGTAATGACACCCCTTTTCTTAATTGACTTTATCACTGATACTTTGTCATCTTGGTGCTAAGGTTGCACCAAAGCAAACAGCTGCAGTTTCAACTGGGCTAGAGCAAGAGGCCCAAATGCATAGTCAAAGAAGGGTCGCAGCAAAACCAGGCAAATGAAACCCTGGTTAATGCTCTGTGCTGATGAAGTTGGTTAGTGAAACCAGTTCACTCAGTGGAACCAGGATTTTGCTGTCTGCTATAGGACACAAACTCCCACTCACTATGCAGATCTGCTGCTGTGGCTGAATTCCAGGGAGGACGGTCCAAGGCTCACAGCCACTGGACCTACGGAGGAGAATTCAGTGCCAAATCAGGGTAGGCTTGCTTAAACAGGCAAAACAAACATAAACAGACACCATTTAAAGTGCAGAAAAGCTTAAACCTCAAACAAAAGCCCATCCTTTCATTGCAGCAGCTCTAGTGAAAGTCAGGGTTTGTCTGTTGCTGCCTTCATTAGGTGAAACTGGCTTCTTCAAAGACAGGCAGCACCTCCTTCATGTGGCTCATCTCATTCTCCCACAGTTTTACACTGTTTTTTTCTCAGGAGGTTTAGGGTGTAAGTAGCATTTCTTTATCAGTTCACAATTGCTGATGATTAAATGTGTCCAGTCAATACAGTGGCATGGCTTCAGAAACGCTAATCGCTCGTGGCAAACACTTTTGTGCTACAAGATGAACATGTCAGTAAAGCTTCATTTCTTTCAAAAATCAGATCTTTTTTCAGAGAGAGGATCTTCATGAGGTGCAGTAGAATGACCCTTAGTAGCAGCCATAGAAACCATGTAGAGATCATGCTGTCTCAGGAGACAAATGTATTTCCCATCCAAATTTAGATGGCCTATTAAGGGCTGTGGCTTCCTCCTCCAGACTGCCTCAGTGACACACCATCCTTCTTAGTTGAGGTAGAAACCTCGAGCTTCCAGGAGGTGTATGATTACACTGAACATGTATTAAATGCATTAAAAAAAATCAGATCCTGTTGAAGTGTTGAAACACTTGCCTTTTATGTGAAAAAACCAACTTGCTACAACAGTGTTTTATTCTGGGAGGCCAATTGCCTCTGTGTGAGTCATCAGAGGAGTTGAAGTCAGCGAAAACATTTGTGATAACACAATGAAGCAGCAGAACAAGTTTTTCCACAATGAATGCATTCAAAAAAGGCCTCTACACTTACACATAGTATGCTCTGGCTATATGCACAGTGTGCTGCAAGATTTGGAGCAGGTGTATGTTGCTTTGAGGCAGATGTTGGGCTATTATGGACTAATTTCCATGTTAAAATAGAGAATGACCTAGGAAAACCAAGCAGGTGAGAAACACAACTTGATAGCAACAGGTCATACGAATGGAGAAATACACTAATGCTGTTCCACAGAACAATTGAGTTGATGGTGCAAAAGTCCTGTGATTTCTCTGCTGGAACCACTCACAGGGGCAGAGAGTGCTGCCCTGGCACACAGCAGAGGAGAGGGGGCCCTGCTGTGTGAGTGGGTTTTGTGATTATAGCTTTGGATACCTGAGGAAATCTGCACTTTCTGTCAACAAAAGTTCCTTTATAACTGTAATTTCTGTAATGGCATTGTGCTTTGCTAGGGATGATGTAGCCCGTTCCTGAGCTGCCCTTGGGCTGAAGTTGGTGTACTGAATGACTTCAAAAAGGTATCCAGGGAAAGGAAGCAGTTTTCCTGCCCCTTAAGACCTGACCATTCTCTTACCCTCCTGTTTTTTACTCACTAAATTACCAGGGTTGGCTGCTACATGTGAAACTTTCCCCTCTGTGCTGACAGAAAGGCTCTCCCTGCGAGCTGTGAAATGCAGCATTTTGTTCTGCTCTAATTAAGTCCTGGATCTTGTGTGGGGTTTCCAGGCTATGTCCTTCTGTTCCTACTGTCTGAGGAAACCAGCCAAGTGCTAACGTTGCACAAAAAAGCAGGGAAAAGACATCAAATCTATGATGTGTTTTGCTTCTTCAATGAAGGGACATATTGCTCTGTTGAAGCACAGCCATGTGTGAGGGGGCAATAACTTTGCAACAGCAGCTTCAGGGGAAAGAGTTTTGTTCGTAGCACTCATCATGTATCTATAACCGGGTTAAATATGCTCTGGGTAGGCTGCAGAGCAGGACAGGATCCCTCTTTCTTCTGCATTTCTCCCTGGGGAAACATTGACTGCATCAGCAGCCTGGTGCCACTCAGTCACGTATGGTGAGTCCATTGCAGTGATGGCCAGGGATGGCCAAGGGGTACTGCTTTGTTTTCTAGTCCTCCTACACCAGCACTGGACCCAAAAATAGAATGTGTCATCTTCCAAACCACTCCCTAGTTTACCCTGTGAAAGAAGAACATGCTCACAAGTTTATCTTGCAGTGTATAACCGAGTGGATAAGCTGCAGTGACTGGGGATTAATCTGGTCTCTTTCTCTTGCATTGCACCAGAACTTGTAACAATTCACATGCATTTCAGCATTTAAATAACAAATTGGTTTTTAAAGAGCAAAGTAACTGCAGGTGCTCTACTCCAGATATTTATGCCTCTGCATTCTTAATCTGTTTTATAATTAGATTAACATTCACTGGTATGAAAGATCTTCCACTGCAGGTTGTGCAGCATTGCTGTGCTTATCTGCAGGATCCAATAAAGCCCTGAGCAGCAGGAAAGTAGATTACTCTGACTTCATGAAGTGATAACTAAGTTTCTTTTGAAATGCTGATGATGTGCAGGTTTTTTACTTCTAGGTCCTTGAGGGGCAGAGCCAGGTATGTAGCTTCATGTAGTTTGTCACCTCCTCAGAAACTGTCCCTGAGGCAGAAAACGCAACCAGCAGTGAGCGCTTTCTATGATGCTGAGGTCTCCTTCCACTGTAGTTATTTAATTGCTGCATCAGCCAAAAGTCTCTTCAAGCCTCCCCAAACTTGCTGGGAAACAATGGTTCCTTGTTTTTCCCCAAGAATCACAACATGAATCAGCAGCTCCCGACACCGTGGTGCTCCAGGTAGGTATTGTTACTGAAACCCAGGCAGAAGGGATAGTGAATAGCTTCCATGAGAGGGCATGAACTGACTCCTCCTTGTCTTGTTGAATTCTGTTCATGATTGAAATCCTGATGCATGAGCTAAGGAAAAGTAATGGCTTCTTGCCAGGTCAATAAACTGAACAGTTTCAGTGTCTATGACTATCATAAAATGAGTGTCACTTCCAGGTTTTCCCACTTGTGTTTTGCCTTTTAAAGAACAAAAATCTTTCGAAACTTCTGAGGCTTTTAGCATCTTGAATAGGAAATGTGGAGCTTTTATTCTCTGGAGAGGATCAGCCATAAACACTAAAACTACCGAGCACTCTAAAACAAAGAGATAAGAAGAGCTTTGCTCTTGCTGCTCTCACACGAAGCACCAAGTGAATTCAGTAAGTCATTGTCATATTTAGGACTTTTTCCATCCAACCTTTTTGCCTGAAAATGCTTTCCTTTTTTATCTCTGACAAGTATTTTCCTTAAAAGACTCTGCAAATCACTTAGAATCTCTGAAAAAAAGAAATGTCCTGGTTAGAATCTCTGAAAGTTTGCTCTTCCTCTGACGCTTCACTGTGTGTCACAAATCCCAGTACAAAAAAGGACTCATGTTTTCCCTTGGGGAACAAAGGCAGCTCTGTCACAGGGGAAGGAGCGAGCTGTGCAGATGTGGTGGCAGAGGACTACTGTTCCTCCACTGAAAGTAGGGTTGGTTTCATAGTTCATATTGTGCTTGTGGTCCCTGGGAAAACAACGACTGCAGAAATTCAGCTACAGCTGCTCTCATTTGCTTTTGTTTGCTCTGAATTAACATTATGACATAGTGCTTTTTGCACTTGGATTTAGGGGCTAATGAAATGTGCAAAAATGAGCAGTTAGTCCCTCAAACTGCCCATTCTCAAAACAACCTTGTTTACCTATCTGAGTTCTCCCATCAAAGTGCTTCATTGAATCCCAGAAATGAAGTTGCTTTCAAACCAAAATTGGTTCTAAATTTGCCTTTAAAACTATTTAGCTGCTGGTAATGGATCAAAAATACTCTACACAACCTCTCTGCTTTCTGTGGTTTTAATGAAACTTTTGGTTCATCTTGGGTTTAATGTTTTAAACTGGTTTAAGCATCTGAGTGCATTTACAACGTGCACATACAGACTGAAAGTGTCGGGCAGCTTCAGGTTTACAGACACTTTCACTTGACCCAGTGAGTTGCCCTACAGCAGGTGAGCTATTGTTAAGCAAGTAAGAAGACCACCAGCCCCAGATCTTCGCTTATCCCACCTCAAAAGGAAGGAGGAGTTATTAAAACTTTAAGCCTATGACTAGGTGTAGAAAACTGATGGACCTGACAGTGCAGAAACCACCAGCAGAATGAGGCCAGAGAAGTAAAGTTAAGAGTTGCAGCTGGGATCTGTGAATGGAATTAGAAATCAATGCACCCTGAATCAATATCATCTCATTAAATAATATACATATATATCTATTTCCACTGCCTATAAACTGAATTGCCCCTGAGCTCACTCAAGCTTTCTGCCAGGCTCTGTATGGCACCTTGTCTGCTATCAGTAATTTCAGTGACCTTTTAGTTGGTGTGTTGTTTTAGACAGGGCTGCCACCTTTAGTTCCAGACACTCAGCTTACTGCAAGAGTGAGTTCATTTCAAATTAACTTGGTATGGTGTGTAATAACATGAATCACTTTGTTATAAACCAGGGTAGGGTGATTAAACTCACTTTTGTTTCATGGTAATTTAGCAATTAACCGAAGCGCCAGCGTTCAGAATTGGTTTTATTTATGGCATTGGATGCTGTGCTGTGTTGTAAAGTTATGTGTCACTATATGGGTAAGAGGACAAGGAATCCTAATGCATATGGCCATTAAGAAATGCAGTTTGCTGTTTGCATGCCACCTCCTTGCCATTTTCAGTATCTTGTAACCATCACAAGGCTTTCCTTCAGGTCTGTTTTAGCCACTGCTATCACAGGAGCTTATTCCTTTCTATGCCCAATTTACACAGGAAGATGACACAAGTGCTTCTAAACCCTTTTTGCCTTTCTTCAGTAGTGTATCGATTGCCTGCCCTACCTCCACCTTTGCATGTGCAATGGTCCCATGCACAGGTTATAGAGGAACTGAACTGAACACGGGGGTGTTCCTGACATCAAGGAAGAAACAATCATCTCTCTGCTGTTATTATTAAAGTCTTGATAAAATATTACACAGCCAGTAGTCCTTAAAACACCACTTTTAAAAACAGGCTCTCCACGTAACCTTTAAAGCAAAGTAAGTTGTAAAGAGCAGCAAGGATGAAAAACACTAGATGTAAATAATGCTGAGAAGGAGAAGCTCCTCTGTGCTAAACTGCCTAAAGTGACATGATTGATACGACCAAAACAAGCCTTAGACATGATAATATAAATGGAGAGCTTAAATCTATTAATCAGATCTTAAAATAACCAACACACGAGATGCAGCACGAATTCATGCACTGAAAGGAAAAGATATACAATGCAGCTATAGATGGTCATCCCAGCAGGAAACTGGCCACTAATAATGAGCAGATATTGAAGGCTAAATTATTGAATAACATATAACAGTGGATTGATGCTGATCATGTAGGGCTCTTGCCATGGCCATATTTTCTCTGTGTCATCTGAAATGAGACCTCTTTGGTCTTGGTTGAGAAAAATCTCAGTGTAAAGAAAAGTAAACTAGCAGTTGCCTCCATGCTGTTAAAAATGAGACTTTTCACTCTGTGTGTTAAGATCTCGAGCCAGAAGATGTTTAAGCAGCAAAGAAATCAGTGAGGGTTATTTACCTGTTGGAATTTTACCACGTTCTACTACAGAAAATAAAGCGAGGAAAATCCCACGTTTCAATATAGATGAAGGATCCGTATCTGGCTTACTGGGGTTTTTCATCATCACTCATGAAGCATTCAAAATGTAAGAATCATGTGAGAGCATAACTGGGAAATGATAGCATACAGGCAGGGTAAGCAGATTGTCCTGAGCTGCACAGAAGTAAAGCTGCAACACAAACCTATGCATTACATTAAACAGTTTTCTTTGGCACAATTGATCATAAAAAACCATAGATTTATCAATATTCAGTAAGATTGATACCTCTCTGAAGCAGGTATGGATTTATGCATTAGGATCAATGGGCAATCCAAAGGAAGATGAGTGTTTAAAGAGCATTATGTGAACAATAGCAGAGGAAGAAGCAGATAAAGGCTCAGGGAGCTGGGAGGGTTTTGTTCCCATTATAACCTACAGCTTCAACATTTTCCTGAAGAGAATGAGGATAGCTCGAATCATGACTATAAAATCATCATTGGTTTGGACCAATTATCTATGGGATTAAAATTAGTAGTTAGTTTTCACCTGTAACAAATCACTAGTTTTATTCTAGGATATTGTCTGAAGGAGTTTTACATTGCTTTGAGAGCATTTTATAGCCATATAATGTAGTATAATATAGTGTAGGACCAAGAATGCAAGCTTCCAATAACTAAATATGTGCTTATTATCATCCAGTAAACAGCAAAGGTGAGATATAATCATGCAGCTTTGATATGGCCATGCCTGCTTCCTACAGGTGGAGTAGAGGTCTGACTCTCCCTTACCCTAAGCCCATTTAATACATGCAACCTATTCTTCAGTGAATAGCACAAAGCTTCCACTTTTTCCTATGAAGAACCCCTGTAGTTAACTTAAGGCACTTCCTCACACATCCCTATCACTTGGAAACTTGATCATGATTTCAATCTACTTGATCTTTTAAGACCTGAATCAGAAGGTCACAATAACTGGAACAGTAAAAAGGCAGAGGAGGATGCTGACCTGCTGGAGATGAGCAAAGTCAGAGCATGTCTATCCATCTCTGTCTTGTCTTATAGCAGTTTCTTTAAGCACACTGTACTTTTCCAGGAAGTGCTTATTTGAAGTAGCTGTGGTAATACATAACCCATCTTTCTCTACAGGCATACTCTGTTCCCATAACTGCCTTTGAAAATGCTCTTTGTATCAAAACAAGGCTTTAAAATACCTAAATATCACTAAGGCTCCCAAAAGTGGCGTTGGAGTACACTTATTTGGTGGAGTATACACATTTTTTATTGGCAATATACTTCACTGATTTCACAAGGGCTTTGTATGGGCAGCATTGGTGTTTGATTGTGAACCCCTCAAAAATAACAGGAATAGCAATTATGTGCTAATTATTGTAGTCTGCAAGGCTGACTACATGCCAGCTGTCGTCTCACCTAGGACTTGGGTTCACTTCATTACCTGCTTCACAGGCTCCAGTTACTAAAGAATTAATAATTCCTCCTCTGGAGAAATAATCACAGTTCAGCCTTTCTCAAGTGTCTGAAATGGATTTATGTACAATGCAGTTATTCCATTTCTCTGTCATTCGAGATTTCATTTCTTAGCCATGCCCATCACCCAGCAGCAGTGGTTAAGGGGTTTCTCTGACAGAGCTGGTGTAGCAGAGCAGGACCCAGGTCTGTGATAGTGGGGATGGGTGAATCTGTGGTGAAGGGACACTGCTCATCAGCCAGTCAGCCCACAGGAAAGCTTGCCATGGAAATCACTTCTAGTTTGGTAACTTCTTTTTCATGCCCTGCACAGAATTATAAAAGCTTGTGATGGAAATGAAATATTAACACAGTTAATTACATGCTTTTCTGAATTAAGCAACACACCATCAGGGACAGCACACACCACACACAGCAGCATCAGCAGCTTTCTGGTACCCTTGCCCAGAAATGGCAATCAGAGCTGTGTGACAAATGTCCTGCCTCTACTGTCACTCCTCTATAAGTGCAATGGAAAACATATGGCGACCAAAGTGGTACCAAGTAGAAAAACCAGACCTGAACCGATTTCTTGAAGCTCGGCTTAGAAAGCTGGGAAATGTTTACAACAGGAGTGCAATGTGGTTGTTGGAAAGCTGTTAGTGGAAATGAGGTTTGCTTGCAAGGGTCATCTGATTATACCCCTGGTTTTCCTTAGTGTGTCAGCCAGAGTGTTTTCTTTGCCTACAGCATTTTCTTAATAACCTCTAATAATAATTTAATGTGACCTTTATTTAGTGCCAAAAAAAATGGACCTTTTTGCACTCCTCTTATTCCACTTTCAACATTTCTGGAGCTCTCGTTTCTCTGTCATGCCTCATAAAAGTACACCTTACTCAAGATGCATGCATGCTCTCATCTCTCTGTGAAGACACATTTTCAAGAAGAGAAGAAATTGAAGTTATCTGGATATAGTGAGGGAAATCCAGTCTATCAGATAAGCTCGGCAAACCCAGTCACGCATTCAAAAGCTTCATGGGTCGTTTAATAATTAACTGGATTCTAAAAAGCTGGTTGATGTTGCTTTTTAGATCAAGAGCTTGTGCTTATTATAGGCACAGTTTAGTGTGTGTGTTTGTTTAGCAGCGTTTCAGCAGAGGAGTATAATACTCCATTAGTGTTTAATCTTTCTTAACTGTTCACACATTTGAATAACAGGGGTTTAGGACAAAAACATTTCCCAGATCTTCATTCAGAAGAAAAAGCAAAAAAATAAAGGCACAATCAGGAAAATGTTAATGGAAGAGAACTGGAGAGAACAATGAAGGGGGGTTGTGGAGGCTCCTTCCTTGGAGGGCTTCAAGACCCACCCTGGACAAGTTCCTACGTGACCTGATCTAGGTGACCCTGCTTCTGCAGGGGGGGTGGACTGGATGATCTCTAAAGGTCCCTTCCAACCCCCACCATTCTGTGATTCTATGAATGTTTTGTCTCCATTTCTCTTCCCTCTGCTGCACGTGGGAATCCTCTGAAGTTCTCTGGTGAAGCATCTCCCACTATCCAGGGCTGTGGATCAGCCTTCAAACGATGGCTCCTTTATTCTTATCATCTCTGCTGAGTATTCCTCTTCTCAAATGCATCAATATCCCTCCCTTGCTTAAGATGATTTGTTTAATTTATAGATTTCTGGAAGTAAACCACAGAAAGAAGACACCTGAAATACAAATGTATGATTTCACTTTATCCTTTAAATATTAAGATTTTAATTGTTTAAGGTAATTATATCTCTTAAAGGAAAAATAAGAACTCAGACAATATGTTAAGCTGACAAATTGCATCTTAAAAGCTTATTTTAGACCATAAACTGTATTTATGACCAGTCTGTGCTTAATCTGGAGTCCTTCTATGTGTCCCTTGAAGAAAGGTTTCCACTCACTGTAACAAACGCTGCTGTTGGGGGCAAAAAGAGGTAGCTGAGGAAAAGGTTTCTAGTAAAAGCACACTTAAGTGAGACATGCAAAGGCTGTCCATGCAAAGGCAGGGCAGAAAGGCACTTCTCCTCCCTCACATGGCTCATGGTGCAACACTCAACAGGGGCAGGGAAAATCGCACCGTGCAGCGGCTGGGCATCAGGAATGAATCCAAACACTCTTGGCTTATTCCCCAAGTCACTGCTTCCTGATCAAGTGCCTCGCAGTGATCGTGTCAGTACTCCATTTCCCTGTTCCCTGTTTGCAGAAGCATTTAATTCCTCCAGGTGCAGGGGAAGAGAAGGTAATGTGCCAGAAGTTACTGCAGACAAACGCACCAGCAATCCATCTGCAGGGCCTGGCAATACCTCCCCATCTCAAACGCAGCGAGACAGAACAAGGAGGCAAGTTCAAATTACTTCTGTCACGTCAGCTGAGGTCCTTATCTTAGCTGCTGCTGTCAGCGGCCTTTATGAGTGTGGTGGACTATCTCTGCACCTCTCTGCTTGTCTATCCATGTAAATATACAAGGATAAGCTTTGGACGTCAAATAACTTGCAATTTTATGTGTGTTCTTGTGATTTTGCAGAAGGGCATGAAATCTGCAACTCTCACACACACAGGAGGGACCTGGGGCTACATGACAGGAAAACTTCATGGTCTAAACAGTCTGTTTTGCACATCTGTTATAAATTCTCCTTCAAGAGAGGCTTCTAGCCAGAATGCAACAGGCCCCTGGGCCACTCCTCTGCTCCTCAGCACGACAGTCCAGGTGGCTGTGACCTGTGCTTCCCGTGGACTGCAGCTGTTTGTGCTGTTTGCCTCGTGAAAGAGGGGTTGGAAGTACACTTCTGTCAAAATAAATCATGGAGTGTACACTCAGGCAAGATGTGTGACAGTGAAATGTGATCTGAAAGTGTCAGGCTTGATGTGAAACGCTGCAATGAGCGTGTGTTTTCCCAGGAGAGCGTGTCATAGCCAGAGTTAGGGGAGTGATGAACTGTGTTTTGAAGAGTACTCGTCCCTTCTTTTACATCAATGTGGAAAGAAAAGTAACACCCTTCCGGAGATTATCCCCTTCCCAGAAGCTGTTTGCATAAGAAAAATGCATCAGGAATCAAATTCCAGGGGATTTTTTTACTCTGATGGGGACTGTTCTTCTAGTTTAGTAAGCGAGAAGAACTATATATATATCAAGCAGAAGTTATATAAATACTGGTCAAAATGAAGAAGGGATGCCTTCAAAAGCCCATAATTGAATCTCACACATAATTTCATGCTCACTGAACCTCAGGCTCGTGTACTGCTGCCTCGCATCTGCAGCAGAGCTCAGCATTTCTAGCTGTGGCACGGGAGGCCCACAGCAATCATGCATCTCCCACTCACACGCTCCAGCCTCAGAGCCTCTGCAAAGCGGCCAGCGCAAGCCCTGCCGGACGATCCGCTGCGTCGCTCTGGTTCCTCACCTTTCCTCTCGAGTGCTGTGCCCCATTCTCACACCAGCTCTGGAAACTACCCGAGCTGCCCCAGCCACATTCTGTGCTACAGCACAGAGTTTATTCCTTGTGGATGTTCTTATGTACAATGGGAGGAAAAAAACTCTTGTGTGGTCAAAGGCAGCAAATTGAATGGGTTTGGGGTTTTCTTCTGCACAGTGAGTTTTGTCTGAAGCTCTGAGATATTCACCCTTTGGGGGAAATAGTGACACAAGTGAAGTGATTTAAGTCAATTATTTGGAGAGTGAGGAATTCTCAGGTCTACTGACACTTTGTTTGGTTCTTATGGACAGTTGTGTATTCACCAGCTCATGCAGGCATTCACATTTTACCCTGAAGCTGCCCTTTGACAGATTTCTCTAGCATTCCCTCTCTTCCAGCAGTCACCTCTCAGTTCTGCAAACACTATTTGCTCTGAGACACTTTAAAGTCTGTGGTTTATGCAGCTTTCAGGTACTGCTTGCTTAAATGATTTCCCCACATCCATTGGTGGCACCCTCCAGCACACCAATGTCAAAAGGCCCCATGTAAAGGGTCAAAGCAGAAGAGAAGTCTGACTCCATCCCTTCCCCTCTGGCCAAGCCCACAGCAGCCATGCAGCCCTTTCTGCCTGCTGCAAGCCAAGCATGTCCTAGAGCATCCCAGGAGGAAACCTGGACCCCATACATCTAGGAAGGGAACACCATCAGGTCATTTATAAGAAAAAACATACCTAGGAAAAGTTTCTTTAAAAACACAGTTATCTGAATCTTCAGGTTTGTAACTTTGTTCCACTTCCTCAAGCAATAAAACAAAAAGAGTATTTTAAGGTTATATCATTCAACATCAGAGGAACAGACAGAGCAAAAGCTATGCTCTTTTTTTCTCTAGTGCCCCAGATAATGTGCTTTCATATTGCTGACAATTTCTACAAGACTTTTCTTCCTCGTTTCTTGGGAATGGACAAAGGAACATCACATACAGAAGAAGAACTCCATCATCATCTTACCCTCCTTCCAGCTCTTTGTTTCATGTTCTCATTGTATAACATAGCTATTGCAAAATTAGTCTAGGGCTTCAGGCTGCCTCTATTATAACCATTGGGAGAGCTTGAGAGAGCCTGAGGTATCTCATTTGAGGAGAAATACTAAAAGGACCTTTTTGGCACCTGGTGTTTGTGGGCATCAGGGGAAGGTGATCAGGCAGAATGAAATTGTGAAGGAGCATTGAAATCAGTGTTTTTCTCCTCTCTGCAGCCAATATTAGAAGGTCTGGTTTGGGGAAGCCTTCCCATTAGGTTTAGGAAATATCATCTTCATCACTCTGTAAAATAGTTTTGGTGACTTTGAGTGAAATGTAAAAAGTTATTTTAGCTTTTGTCCTTTAAAATAACGTTTTGAACCCTTCCACGTCATCCAAACACCAGCAGAGTCCTTCCTCACACTTAAAAAGACCTGAAGCCTGATGACTTGAACATGTACATTAGAGATTGTCTTGCAGTTTTATGGTTCATACATCTTTCATTCAGTAGAGTGTTAGTTGTCTGTTCCCCTCCCTGGAAATAGGAAAAAAACTAACAGAGCCACCTTAAACACCAAGGTAGGGGGAAATACACACTTTATGAATTGGCCCCCATGTCTACTAAGGAGTAAATTATTTCTTACTTAAAAGGAAATAGAAGTTGGGTGAGGGAGTCGAATTGGCAGCACCTGGATGTTTCTCCTGGTGCTCCCTTGCTGTGGTTATATTTGCTGCCTTTAAGCATCGACTCAGCCTCACCGAGTGCCCATGCTCTGAGACAATTCACAGATGTTTCCAGCCTTGCCTGTTGGCAGCAGCACAGTGACTGAGCACTAACAGCACCCACCCAGGCAAGATTTGCAGTATTACTCCCTGTCCTCATTTCACAACACATTCTTAAACCACTGCTGGGGCAGGCCACAGAAAAGGTGCAATATCCACTATGCTCATGCACCAGGGATGCACAACTAGGCTTTTGAACTTACTTTTGTGTTTGGTTGAATGCACTCAGCAGCTGAGCAGAGGTCTGGCCTTCACATGGGAGCGGTGCAGCATCCTCCAGCCAAAGCCACAGTCCAGGTATGGAAGGAGGGAACGGCTTAGAAAGTCCTCGGTGCCAAGAGCTCATCAGCCGTTGACATTCCACAGTGGCAGCCACTGGTGTGGCCCCTCATGGCAGGTATTTCTATATTTAGTGGGAACAATGAATTTGCACACTGCTACTCTCACAGTTTTAAAGCAAGATGCACTCCATCTTACCACCCATATATCTGTATGCAGACGAGGGAGAAAATGTCTTTGTTGTTGGAGGAAAGCAAGAAATCAACAGAATGGAACTGAAGGGACAATTATAGATAAGTTCAACAGATGTGTATGCAACACCGAAATGGAGTCATGCTATAGTGAAGAAAAGAGAGATTTTATGTCCCCTTCTTCTGAGATCTTGCCCATGGTTAGGGTGGTTTATTGCTAATGTTGGATTTTGCCAGAAGAGATTCAGTGCAGCTTTTGCAATGGTTTCATACCTTGCTTTAGTTACAGACTGCAAGATAAGACCTGATTTTTGAAATGTTATGTATAGATTTGATATAACAAGGTGTTGTTTTGCTCTGAATTTGGGTTTAGAAGGAGATAACAATGTATTTGGAACAAATGTACGACCCGAGAGTGACACAAACGTTTTGTATCGCCACTGAACGTGGTATTTTACTGCACGTGAGCCGTACACCTGAGAGAGATAAGGGAGCCAAGCTTTCTGGGCAGCCAGCTTTAATGAACAAGTTCATACCTTTCAAAGGGCAGTAGGACTGCAGACTTCTCAGAAACGCTGATTGCACTTGGTGAAGGAGATCTGAGTTAGGCATTTGATTAAAAACAAGGCAAAGCCATTCCTCTCATAATCCTTTGGAGTGAGGAGGAATCTTCACAACAAACAAAAAAACCCAGAAAAGAAGGCACATTGCTTTCCACATGATACTCAGAAACATCTGCCATCTCCTGGGGGCTTGAGGAGAAAGAGAAAAGCAGCTCATGAAATATAAAATTACCCAGGAATCCATATGAATGACTCCAGCTTTTTATCCAGTGGGCTCCACGGTACTCTTCACCCTGCACATTCCCGTGCTGCTCAGGCTCCCCAGCGCTCAGAGACAGCACAGCAGTTGTTACAATCCCCGTGGCAGTGCTGTTCTCTCCCCTTTGCAAGAGTAAATCAACAGCTAGGGTATGCCTGGAGAAATCCCAGGGTTTTCTGTGACAGGCAAGCATACATCCCATGGATAAACTCATACCATGGAGACTCTCCTTGCATGGGGGCCAAGGCAGTCACATCCTTTTTGGTTTGGGATTCTTTGCTGGGTCCATTCCTTAGCAATTCCAGTTTCCCAGGAAGGAATGCAGATGTGCTGCCTCACCTTCTCAGTTGGGGAGCTGATTTTTTTCCTGTTGCCTGGTATCTCTAGGGAAGCTTTTTGTCTTTGGAGGTTTAACCAAACTCAAGGGAAATTAAAAAGAATATGGTATCTCCTCATATAATCTTATTTTACTAATATATGCACAGATGTGGAGCTGTGTGTCCTAGATAGCACATCCATCATTCTGCTTCTGCTTGGTTAAAGTTTGCCCTTTGGGACTCCCAGGAAATCTGTCTTAAAATTATCAAACCTGCCATCATCTGAAATTATCTAGTTTGTGAGTTCCAAACCAGCAAGAAACTTCAGCTTCCTTCTTGCTCTGCTCCAGTTTAGCTAAGGACAAGAAAGGTGCTTCAAAACTATTTGGGTGAATTTTAAAGCTCCATTGAAGCTCTGCTCTTCTCCATTTGGGTCAAAAGTGCTTCCACTCATGGGATGACCATGCAGGAGGAGCAGCATCTTTTCTTGTAGCTGTGCAATGGATCTAGATCTCCCTGTGCTCTCTCAATTGTGGGAGAGTTGTGCATCCTCATGGGAAAGACTTTACCCTTGCACAGGAGCAGAACACCAAAGGAGAATCTCTGACCATGTGAAAAGCAAAGTCTCATCTCATGGGAAAAGCAGAATAGAATTGCTCCATCCTGGTGACTAAGAACTTCAAAATTCTTTTCTCCCACACCTCTTTGACAGCTGACAAATGCTGACACCCTTGAAATGGGGCAACAGGTGAAGAATGAAATCCTCCAGCCTCTTTTAAGTGTAATCCTGTAAGTTAGAAGGCCAAATTCTGGGGGGTTCAGGGTGTGGGGTCAGGGAAAACAGGGTTGTTCTGTCTAAGGAAAAAGCCATAAGTAAACTGGAGGGCTGATGTCAGAGATATTTTTGCTTGGCTTAGACAGCCAGTGCCTGTTCCCACAGGGTAGTTATTCCTGCCTTCCCCCCGTCAGTCTGAGTTTGTAGCAGCTCTGATGTACCATTGAATCCAGCCTTAGGAATGAAGGCTGCAGTGATGTGTCCTGATCCACAAGCATCCTTTTACCTGACAGATATTTTGCCTGGTTTTGTAATAAAACACTTAAAGAAATGACCCATTATGCTGCTGCACATAGCCCAAGACAGCACCATCTCTATAAAGGCACGAAGGTGCTGGTTGGGAAACAGGAGCAAGAAAAGCTGGAGAATGACAAGTGTCAAGTGTAGGAAGAGGATTTTCAGGAAGCAGCACAATTTAACCTTGCTGAAATCTGATGGATTTATGACTTAATTACAACTGACCAGGACATGGATCTCACATCAAAGGTCAAAGTGAGGCAGTGCCACGACATGGGAAAAGAACAACCAACAGTCACGGTTTGGCTTTAGGCAAAGGAAAGCCAAAAGAAGTTCTATCATAGAAACACTTTCTTTGCACACCCAAAAGCCACAATTTAAATAGCAGCTTGGCCATGTCAGAGAGCACAACACAATCAGAAGTATGGTTATTACGGGAGTGTGGCTGAGCCCATGCTTTGAGAAGCAAACTACTAACAGACCAATCCCAACATTTCTTTTCTGGGCATATTCATTTTTGGATACTTGGTGATGGATTTGTTCAGCTTTCAAAATGTATTTTTCATTTATTCAGATGTCAGAGAAACTGCAGAGAATCCATCCACTGACCTAGATTTATCTGTTCTCCAAACTGAAATTAGGCTTTCACTGACAAAAGATAAAAAGCCATTTACTGTGACTTGAACTTAGCCATATATCAGAGATGATTAATTATTTTTAAATGCATCAAGTGTAAGCACCTTGGCATTTCCTCTCTAAAGTCTGGAAGGCTATCTGTTATATTGATGGCAGTGTGCAGAACGAGATCCATAAGAATCTCTGTAGCAAAATTGCTCTGAGGTTCCTTTCCTTCCAGCTGGAGCAGCTTTCCTTCCCTGAAATGAAAAAATTAGCAACTGTTTCCCATTTATTCGCTTGTGCTATTTGGGGATTTGTTTATTCTTAAGATTGAAAATGCAGTGAAAGAAGTTTGTGTGGATTTCTGCTGAAATATCAACAAGAGCGAGCGCGGATCTTTGGGCTTTGCAGAAGGATAAGAAGCCAATTTATATGGAATAATAGTATTACAGAATTAATTATAGCGCTGAACTGGAAGTAAAATATAGCTCAAGGGAACAGATAAAAACTGCTCACTAATTCTCTGGAAGGATCCAGGGTCATCAGCTGGAATAAGGACAGGCTTTAACATCTGTGTCTGGTACCCCTCAAACCAGAGGGATGATGCTGGGACATAACAGCCAGTTTGCTTTGCCTATTCAGTGCCTCTCCTGTAGCACTCCCAAGGAAGTGAATTGGTGTGCCAAAGAAAGTGACAGCAAACAACTTCGTGCCATCCGAAATGTGTGGCCATCAGAGAACTCTGTGACCAGCAGAGAGTCCTAAGGGCTGCCCAATGTGAAGGCAGGAGCACGAGGGTGGTGGGTTTGTGGCTATGGGAACGAGGGAAGATGCCAATGAGTGCTGCCACTTGGCTGACCAGTGCAGCCTCTTCTTTCACATCGACTGTCATTTTGGACAGGACAATTCTCATCTGAAACAGATCTGAAGTTCCTGACTGATGACACTGCTGCACACTGCCCATCTGCTGAGCTTACCACAGCATCCATTAAGCCAAACTAAGACTATTAAGACTATTTTGTTCTTTTCCCTACAAGCAAGAGGATAAAAGGGTTGTACATGGACATAATAGGTGGAATCTCCCTTTAAAAATGGAAAGGAAACCGAGTGAGGCAAGCATACAAAATAACTTCTTAGAACATCTGTGCATCAAATCCATTGCTAAAAACTGCTCCAGCCAATCCTTTCCAGCTGAGTGTTCAGCAGTTAAAGTATCCAACACATTATAGCAACTGTTAGAGGGAACAGGAGAAACGGTGTGTCATCATTTAATGAAAGGAAATGTCAACCCTTAAACAGAGACAGCAGTATCACACACTGTTTAATCCTCAAGGTAGCAAATATTCACCAAAGCAGCACACAGGGTAATGACATGATCTGAACCTGCCTTATTGCTCACCTCCAACGGATTCAACGGGTTAATACAAACTAGTGTCTTGTACCAGTGACTGCATATGTCCAGCTTCTCATATCCACACGCACTTTGGTCATATATCTTGCTAATTATCAGCCTAAACAGGACTTACTGGGATGGGGGATGATTTGACACAGTTCAGTGTCATCAGAAGAATGAAAAGCTGATAAGAATATCTCTGCTGTTCTGCCCAGCGACTCCAGCTATATATAGAGCAGAAGTGGGGATGGGATGAAAGTGTGGAAGAGACCAGACAAGTGAATCTCCTCACCCATGTTCATCAGTTCCTGGAGCTCCACAAATTCAGCCAAGCCTTACGGACCTTCCCATAGCGTTGTAGCCATGCCGACGAGTGCTAATTGATGCATCTATAATTGTACCTAATTACTGACACTGAATTATTTAGTCTAGCAAGAGGGAGCATAAGCAGAAGTAATGGGATTAAATTAAGACAGGGAAAAATTAGGTTGAATATAAGGGAAAGTTCTCTGGCAATGAGATTCATTAGGATGGGTCCCCCGGGAAATGTTGGGCACTGCTTTGCTTCAGACACAGAGAATCCAGTTAAAGCCATACTCAGGAAATTACCTAGATAATTTGGGATGTCTTTTCCATTTTGAAATGATTGAACTCTTCAGCAACTCAGCTGCTGAACAAGTTTCTGCAGGCAGTTCAGGTGCCAGCCAATCTTACCAACCGATGTCTCTGAAGAGATGATCGCCCTCAAAGCACTTGTGTGAGAGCAGACCCTCTACTTATTCAAAGCAAGTTGTACTTAAACTTTACCATAAAGCCAGTGAGCCTTAACCTGTGATTAAGTACTGCTTAAATGCTCCCCAGGGTGGTAGTTAAGAGGAAGGCAGTTGTTTTTCCCTTCTGGGATCATAATTATCTCCTCTTCTCACAGGTAGGAACACATGATGGCAGGACATGAGGAGATAAGAGAACCTTTTTTGAATAGGCATCCTTACTGCCTGCTCTTTCACCCCCTTTTATCATTTGACCCATGAGAAGCTCACTGTAACAAGCTAACAAAAGTAACTGTGAGCACAATAAGACGTATGCAGAGTGAACTTTTATCGTGGCATGATTAATGGTGTTTGACAGTGCTGTGAGTGGCAGGCAAGGGGAAGGAATCTGAACCAGGGAGTGAAGAAGACATCCTGCCTTTTATGTTTTGTAATGCCACCTCAAGGCAGGCAAAGAAGTGTGAACCTTTACAGCCTTAATAAATCCTAAATATGATTCCTTTCAGAATTGCCTTAAAACTCCAATGCAATGACAGGATCTCAGAAGGAAAAATAACTCATGTGGCCACCGATGCTTGCTGCTTCTATTTATCTTCATCTGTTTATGTCCAACAGCTGATGAGTTTTACTTTAGCCTTTCCAGCACTCAAATTGCAAATAACCAGCCTCAGCAGAAACTCCCTGCGCCTTCGAGGGGGGAGCTCAGCCAGTCTCCACTGCCTGCAGAATGCTTGCTGCCTTCCAAGCTACCCCAGGCTGCAGAGGAGATGATGCCTGCTCCACGAACGATGAGCACTCCTCAGCACAACAGCCACACGGCGCCTCCTGCACACTGCAGCCACACCAGGACATTTCCAGGCTCAAACCATAGTACCTTGCAGAGCTGAAAGCAAAGAAAAGGTGTCCATAGTTTGGAATGAAGTTGCAGCTAAACAGGAAAGAAGACAAACTCAGAAACAAACAGAAAATAAACCTTGATGACTTTGTGTCCTTCAGTCGTGTTAGAAGCTCAGGTGACAACAGGGCGAATGTTTCCAGGTCTGAAACATTCACATAGCTACTTCTGCAGAATAAATGCCCGTTGTTCCTTGCTCCTCTAAATCCATGGGTCTGTCAGCAAGCAAAAGTAACACTAAAACTTGTGCATTGTTTGAATTTCGTAATATGCACCAAAGAAAGAGAAAGGAAAACGTATTCTTCCTGGGTACGCCTCGAATGAGTTCACAGCTCCTGTTCCTGAGTCACTGACTTCTGCTTCTCCACAAGCTGAAATTCAGCAGTGTGGGTCAGTTGTCGAGAGATATTCTGCCTACCTCTTCACTTATGAAGAAGATCAAGAGTTTCCAAAGTCCAAAATGTGCTTACAGACTTCAGTTGCTCAAACCCTTTCATCTCTTCCCTCAGAACTTTTCCTGATCAATTAGAAAGCTAATTGAAAGACCCTTTTTTTAACCTTTATTGATGATCTTTGGCATCTGACTCTAATTTATAACAGCACGCTCTCCCAATTAATGCCCAGTAACTCATTTTTCAGCTAACACCATCAGTGTTGCAAGGTTATGTGATCTATGGCTACTGTCAGATCTTTTCATTCATTCTGCCTTGCAGAGCACAGAGGACTGCCTTGCCCCTTCACCAGTAACGCTGTGGACTAGAATTCCATTGCAGTTACGTGGAGTTGGATGGACTTCTCAGAAACTCTCACCACTGAATGTCTTTGCCTTTCATCTCTCCTGAAGATAGAGCTCTGAACTATCATGCACAGATTCCCAGTGGGCTGCACTTGGAAAGATGAGTGGAACATACAAATCTTCAAAGTTAGCTGCTTTAAACTCTAGCGAACTTGCATCTCTCGTTTCCTTGCTCATTTTCACTCATTCCTTTCGCGTAATTCTTTGCTAATGTTTTAATTCTGAATTCAATTCGTTCTCCTCACGTGCAGTGGAAACCTGGCATGCAAAAGTGGTTTCCTGGCCCTATATTAGGTTCTCCCATGGCTTAAGTGGGCAAAAGCTAAATGAGAAATAGATACAAAGCTAATATACCACAGACAGCAGCCTGTGTTTCATGCCAGCTACAGGTAGGCACTTCTCCAAATATCACTCATTTCTTTAATCTAGTCCCAGCACTACCCAGATCATGTGTGTGGCTATGATGGAATTTGATCAAACTCAGTCTCCTGCAGATTTTACTTGTGTTTCTGTTTCCCAGCCTGGTCCTCTAGGTAAGGGTGCTGACAAAAGGTGAGGAACAGTGTTTGGTGGCACGGGTTTCCATTGCTGAGAGGGTACAGTTTGATGCCAATGAATCCACTAGGAAGATTCTCACTGAATCTACATGAAGTTATATCTGCAACTGTACTGAAAAGGTTTTAAGGGCCTCTGTGCATCTGTAGAGATGCATTTCTCACAGGACTACTGAACTGTGGCTGGAGCTTTGGTTCACTGGATGAGATTCCCACTGACACTAGGGAAACCAACATTCCACTTTGGTTTCTCAGCTCTACTGAAGTCATCAAAACAGACTTCAAAAGTGCATATACCCTTCTAACCTCTAAAAGAAGCTATGAGATCAAGTTTGAAATGGATTCTGTAATTAGAGGAAAAGCAAACAAAGATTTTAAACCCTTATTTACTCGCTCATCTGTTAACAACAGTGCTCAAATATTGAGAGTTACAAACAGCTCTGTAATATTATCTGCCTTTGTTTGTACAATATTCTGACTAAACAGTAGCAAAGACTGCAAAAAGTGTGACATCATTCAGTGTCACACCTGCAGAATGTGAGAGGGAAGCAAGGAGTATTGGCTGCTTTGAGAATGGAAAGCCCACTAAATCCCCTGATGATGAATGGATTTCTTTTTGCCACAGGTAGGAATGTCATGAAACAGCACTGTAATGTCATGCAGTTATTCTCCAAACACATTTGCAAGTAATTTCAAGATAGTATTCAAAAATGTAAATAATTATATCTTGAAAGAAGGCAGTTAAGGCTTGACAGCCTTCATTTCCTACAGCTGATTACTATTTTCATGTCAGTCTGTACAGCATCATTGTTCCACCCCTCCCCATTTTCTCATTCATTCCTACCTGCTAGAAACCAGTGGATGTGCTGGGATCCCAGGAGGGTCTTGCAGAAGAACTGATGCAGTTTATAAAACCTGTAATATCTAAAACCCAAGGAAGGGGTGCAAGAGGAGGTTGTGTAGTGTGTACATACATCACTGGTGACCTCTACGGACAACCAGCACGGTCCCAGTGGCCCTTTATTGCCTGATGGCACCACAACAGCTGGAGGTTTAACAAGATGTGATGCTCTTGATTCAAAAGTGTCATGTGGCTGGGAGTTTTTTATCAGCATCAGAAGAAAATTCTGGACTATGCCAGCACAGTTCATAACCTGAATCCACAAATGGAACCCAATCAGTGTGTTTCTCATTTTGCACCCAAAGCTGGAGTAGCTGATATTAGCAGGCAGTAAGTGTGTAAGCATAAAAACTGGGGGAAGAAAGAGAAAAGAACTAGGTGCAAAGTTACAGTTTTCAAACACAAGAATGTGCTTAACCACCGTTTTCCATCACACCAGTAGGTCTCTGCTTTGAAGGATCTGTTTAATTATCTTCTTTGTTTAAACCCTTGAGGGTGTAAATTCAAGCATATTTTAGGGAAGAACGCTCCCAGAAAATCAAAAACTCCTGGCAGAAAGTCAATTCTACTCTTATTTTTAATATGCAGCCATGCAATTTTCAAAACTCGAGTTTTTGTGTTATGGTTCCCACCAAAACATCCATCCTGAGGGTTAATAGAGCTGGGCTGACAAACTTTGTCTCCAGCAGTGCCACAAGAGCATTATTTGGATTCCAGCTCTATAGTGTACATGGTGCAGGGCAAGCACCCTGTCAGCAATTAAGAAATAATGAATTTAACAGAAGAATGGATATTGATTGGTGGTATTTATTTCTGACAAAATGAGAAGAGTCAGCAAAAGGCAGGAATGTTGAAACTAATTATATCCTAAACCATCCACTGAAACAAAGCAAAACCAGTCATCTGGGCCAAACAGGAACTGCAATACCCATGAACACACAGTGGAGAACAAAACTGTTTCACCTAAGCCTGAGTTCTGTCCTTGCAAAGGCAGCCAGACCAGGCTCACAGAGGCTCTTTGTTATCTTTGTATCTGTCCCTCCTTTCCATCATTACTGTTCTTGCTAAATGCTCTAGTCTGCACAGATCTGGTGTATGTTGTGCTGTCTTTTAGCACTTGTTTTAAAACAAATCAACCTACAAGCCAAGTCTGGAACCTGCAGGGCAGTTTTGCTGTCAAGATTTTGGGAGAATGATCCATATCCAAGAGAGTAAAGAGGTCACTGAAACTGGAGACTCTTCTCCCCTGGAAGGGATGGACAAGTAGGGAAGTCTGACTGATGGAAGTGGAAACTTCTGATCCTAATCAGAGCAAGAGTGAGGGCAGGGTGACCTGACCTGAACATATGGACTGAGGAAAGAAGGCAGCTCTGACTGGGATAAAAGAAGGAAGAACACAGTGGTTGTGCTTCCCATGAGCCTCCTCTGTCCTCGGCATCTATCCACTCACCTGCACTATATTCAACTGCCTTTGCTTCAATCTAAAAACCTAATACTCCTGAATATAAGATACAATACTCTTTGCAATGTCTTCTTTTACTGTCTCTATAGCCATATGTCTGATTAGTTTTGCTGTTTCTAGTGGGAAGTGCTTTCCCCAACGTGCTGCAATGTCTCTTTTGATGGCCACAGTGGGGATGGCTGCTCTCCCACTGGAGGCACACAAATACTATTTAACAATCAGCCCTATCACTGGCCAGATAGTACTGGTTGCACATAATAGTTATCCTTCTGGATTTTCCTGTGATATAGTAAGCCAATATTATTCAATATCCTCCTCATTTATGTACTTGAGAAGTTACACAGAGCATATATGACAAGGACCTGTGTGTTTATTTAGGTAGCATACAAATTTTTCTGTTGAATTCCTTTGCAATCTCAAATGAAATATTCTGGAGGTTGTCAGCCAAGGTTTTTGCCCTTCCAATTAGACATATTAGAAAAAAATATTAGGAATATTTTCTATGTTAGCAAGTAGCCTCATGTTACATATAGAAAGACATAAGGTCTGTAAGTTTGACAGGACGTTAACCTTCCAAGAAAGATGTAAATAAGTGAATGCAGCATTCTCAGTGCCATATAAAGTAGCATGAGATTGCAATAAAATTACAACCTGAATTAAACATGTGCTGCTGCAATATTTTAATCCTCTGTTTATAAGTTTCATGTGGTCCCTAGTACAGTAATCAAAACACAGAGAAGCTTTCAAATGTGAAAGTCCTTGAAGAGTGAAAGGTAATGTAAAACCTGGAGAGAAGGTATATATAGATTTATATATAGATTTATATATAGCTATATATGCACACTATATTCTCTCTATATACTGTACTGTGTGATTTCCTTCAGTAAACAACTAGCAGCTCATGTAATTTTTTCCCTTGTAATTCCCCCACATTTTTCAGCATTTGAAGCCTTAAGGGGAAAAAGAGATTATAAAACATAGAATCACAGAATGGTAGGGGTTGGAAGGGACCTTTAGACATCATCTAGTCCAACCCCCCTGCAGAAGCAGGTCAATCTAGATCACGTTGCATAGGAACATATGATCCTCCTCTTATTTCCAGTGAAATCTCACTGGACAACCAATTGAAGTAATTTCAGTAAAGAAAACCTCTGGGAATGTGCCCATGACAGTACAGTTTCTTCAGCTGATGATAAAAGTTCTTCATTTTAAAACTGCAACAGCTATACAACATTTTGTTACAGGCTTTGAAATAAGAGATGCTGGCCTTGCCAGTTCCTGTGTGCCACACCTTGTAATTCTTTCACAGCCATAGGAAAGAAATGTTAGAGAAACTCAACTTCCCATCCCAAAAGGTTCCTTTTGCACGTGGGTAGTAGCAATATTTCCCTTCCATATTAATACTTCTGATGAGGCCTCATCTGGAGTCCTGTGTCCAGTTCTGGGCTCCTCAGCTCCAGAGGGACAGGGAACTGCTGGAGAGAGGCCAGTGCAGGGACACCAAGATGATCAGGGGACTGGAACATCTTCCTTATGAGGAAAGTCTGCGGGACCTGGGGCTGTTTAGTCTGGAGAAGAGGAGACTGAGGGGGAATCTTATTAACATTTACAAACATCTAAAGGGTGGGTGTCAGGAGGCTGGGACATCCCTCTTTTCTATAGTAGCCAGCAACAGGACAAGGGGTGATGGGATGAAGCTGGAACACAAAAAGTTCCACTTAAACATAAGTAAAAACTCTTTCAGTGTTTCAGTGAGGGAGCCCTGGCACAGGCTGCCCAGAGGGGGTGTGGAGGCTCCTTCCTTGGAGGTCTTCAAGACCCACCTGAACATGCTCCAATGTGACCTGATCTAGGTGACCCTGCTTCTGCAGGGGGGTTGGACTGGATGATCTCTGGAGGTCCCTTCCAACCCCTACCATTCTATGATTCTATGATTCTATGATACCTTTGAAGTTACAGCTAATTTTCTTCATACTGTTTACCAGGCATTTTTGGATGTAGCTGCTGGTGGTGAGAATCATCATGGGATAAAGAGACACTATGGGAAACGTTTTAAAACAAAAGGATAATACTTTTAAGTTGAAGAACAAAAGAAGAATCTGTTATCTTCAGAAAGAATCGGGATACTTTCTCAAACATCTAATCCCCTGTACTTCCTTGAAAAAGATATCAAGGCTAAACCAAATCATTCTCATTTTTACACAAAAAGAGAAAAAACCCCTATATTTTTCTAGTAGGGACTTAGTTTTTTTCTGAGGTTAACAAAGACCTGAGACAATTTAAATGCATTACAGTTCTGCATATTCATAAAGATATGCCAAACAGATAACACAGCAAATGATTTAATTGAAAAATCAGCCAGTGTGAATATTTTTTCCTGTGAATCATGGAAATGAGACAAGATCTGTTCATTAATATAATCTCATTTATTTGACATTATTCTTGTCACTTAATATAATCTTCACACAAAGAGTAAAAAATGGAAATTACCGAAATATTGAAGAGAAAAGATAAACAGAGAAAAATAGAACTGGAAAGAATGCCCCTGAAAAATGGGAAAGAATAGAGGTTACATTAATCACTAGGATGAGAAAAGAAATATAATGAATGAGGGAAAAAAAAGCAAACAGAATGCAGAGATAAAGAAAAGAGAAAATGAGGAGTAAAAACACCCCAGAATGTTCAGAAAGTGCTTAGCAGTTGTAAGAGGAAAGTAAGAGCTTTGCAGCATGCCCATCTATCCCAGAGGTCAGACCACCAGCTTTTGGCCTCAAAAGCCAACACAGAGTCACAGAATTGTTTAGATTGGAGAAGACCTTTGGGATCATTGAGTCCAACTGTTAATCCAGCACTGCCACAGCCACCACTAAAACGTGTCCCTCAGCACCTCAGCTACAGGGCTTTGGAATCCCTCCAGGGATGGGGACTCCACCACTGGCCTGGGCAGCCTGGGACGCTGTCTAACAACTCTCTAAAGGAAAAAGTTCTTCCTCATCTCCAATCTAAACATCCCCTGACACAACCTGAGGTCACTTCCTCTTGCCCTGTCACTTGTTATTTGGGGAAGAAACCGACCCCCACCTCGCTACAGTCTCCTTCCAGGGAGATGTATGGACATAATGTAATCATGCAATGTCTGGTTCTTGCCAGGTGAATGACATATAAAAAAAGGACATTTGCATGTCCATTAAGTGCTGTTTCTCATCAGGTATGTATTTGTTAAGTTCTTTGTACTTTTAACTAGATATAAGATGGTTTAGGGGTCAAATGAAAGATCTTCCTTTTGCCTTATCAAATCTTGTATGTGGAATTCCCTTTGAAATGGAAAAAAAAGTGGAACTGGGCAAAATTGTATGAAGAAAAATGGTCTTTTTGGGTATACGTTCAGAACAGAGAAACATGATTCAGACATACATGTAGGTATCAAACCTGTGCACTGCCTACGTTGGAGTACATAAACTCTGTTTGAAATTGATGGCTTTGGGTCAGCATTCTCTCACTGGTGTTCCTTCCTGGTCATCATTTCAGAGATCATCTCTGCTAATGAAACTCAAAAGAAATGGTTGAGAATACCACACAAGAATGAAAAATTCTAACACTCTCTTGTATGTTGTTTATGATCCTCATAAACTACTTGTGCATTGGGTGTAATGTAAAGTGGGAGCTCCTGATAAAGCACAACTTGTACCTACGATGCTGTATAAATAGCAAGAAGGAAAGAATGCCATCTATCAAATGCTCAGGGCTGAGAAGTCATTTAGTCCTAAATTATTTCAGTTATTATGACCACCAGATATTTAAATGTGAGATAAATTCTTACAGAGCCAGTTGTTAATAGGCACTATTAACTAAAATTTATATTAGTAATTGTAGATATTATTAACTGTGTGAACTGATAAAAAACGAAAAGCCTAATTGGAAAACGGAGATTAACTTCATTAGAGAGAACAGAACGATGTAACTTAACTTGTTTGACTTCTCTGAATAACAAGCCTTTACAGCCGAGTTGTCTGTGATCTTCACAGGTCAGAATCTGAGCTTACATCTGCGTTGTACTGCTGAGTAATGACCACAGACCTTGCAGCAGGAGAGATGGAAAGAAATCCCTGGAATTCAGTGGAGACACACATATAGAAATCTCATTTTAAGCCACTGGTGCAGGGGTGGGTGGATGGATGGATGGATGGATGGATGGATGGGTGGATGGATGGATGGATGGATGGACAGATGGATAGATGGATGGATGGATGGATGGATGGATGGATGGGTGGGTGGATGGATGGACGGATGGATGGCTGGATGGATGGATGGATGGATGGATGGATGGACAGACAGATGGATGGACAGATGGATGGATGGATGGATGGATGGATGGGTGGGTGGATGGATGGACGGATGGATGGCTGGATGGATGGATGGATGGACAGACAGATGGATGGACAGACAGATGGATGGACAGATGGATGGATGGATGGATGGATGGATGGATGGATGGGTGGGTGGATGGACGGATGGACGGATGGATGGCTGGATGATATGCTTTCAAATTGTACAGGAAAGTAGGTCTAAAACCAACCAAAGAGGGATTTAAAAAAGAAAAGAAAGAAAGAAAAATGAAATGAGATCCCTGCACTGCAGTCTGGCAAACAGAGTCCACTGAAAGTACTAAATCTTACGATTTATTTCACAAATGCTTGTTAGTACAACAGATTGGTATATATAATTTTTCATGAATGTTTATTATGATACAACGTTCCCTTAAAACACCTACAAGTAATGTGCAACAAACAAACTATGAGAGCTTTATGAGTGTTCCCTGCAAAGTGCCATTTATCACTGTGACTGAAGAGAAATAACTTGAGGAGCGATATCTGAATGAACAGACAGAGGGGAGAAAAAGGAATTATTTCTCTTTTTTGTTATTTTCCCAAGTAGAAGGAAGAAAATATCAGGGGAATGCTTACAGGATTTGTTCAGTCCATGACAACATTCTCCTGAAAGAAATAGTAACACACTGGATAAACTATGGAGCTTTTTATTTCTCAGTATTTTCAGTTGATTTAAATAGAATCTTGTGAATGTATTTTCTATTCTGACCACATTAAAAACTGATTGCAGTGAGGACTGCTTGCAAACTGTTTTCATAGTCCCTATGTTAAGCCCTTTTACTTTCTTCATTTTATGGCTATGACTCTACTATTCACATTTTATATTCTCCCTATGAAAGCACCACACATGAAACAGGATTTAAGACTGAATTTTAGGACATCTATCTACTCTGTTTAAGCAGAGATTTTTCCAGGCTGAACATTAATGTAACGTAACATCTCAGAGCAGTATTTAATCATCCAAAGGCAAGAGAGACCGCTTTCATAGAGATGGAAAACCTTATTTTTAGCAAATTGGGAAAGTGTCCACTTTTCAGGGTCATTATTCACAGCTGAGACCATACATTGCTCAGCACTGGTGCTGACTTGATCTAGAAATGAAAATGAAGAACACTGGTTCATTAGAGGTCCTTAATCCTATTTGGTTATTGAATACTGAGGCAGTTAGCTCTTTAAAAGTGCTATGAACAGCACCTATGTGAGTTAACTCAGGCTTCATCTCTGCAGCTTACCAGCCCAGGTGGCCTTTGCTGTGGGCAGGTGGAGCTGGTTTACACTCATGGGGAATCTGATAAAACTTCACAGCGGCTCCTCAAAACTAATGCTTTTCCACCAACCTGTGATTGATAGAGTGAAACACATCAATTGAGTTGATTGAAATACTCTGGCCAACTGCTCTCATGTTACATATAAAACATTCTCACCTGAAAGGCTCCCTTCTGTCAGTTCAATGCTGGCAGAAGCAATCACAGGATCCCAGGTTAGAAGGGATCTCAAGGATCATTTGGTCCAGCATTTCTTGGCAAAAGCATGGGGGGATTTTTTCCTCCAGGAGAAAAATGTTTTTGTTTTGTGAGAGAGTTGCCTCCAGTTTCTAAAGCTTGCTTACCTTCATCATGTGTGTTGGTGGGTGGCATGTGCACAGCAGAGGTGGAGTCAAGCCTCCTTTAAGACCTCAAGTATAGATCTCTGCACTACAGAAAAGGTAAGTGATGGAGCTGGAGCCTGAGAGGAGGATAAAAATGTAGGGTGGGGGGAAACCCAAACCAGCAGGTACCACTGTCTGTAACCTTAATAGTAAATAAACCAGAGCTGAGGTGGGTAACCGTCAAACTTTAAGAACCATATGCATCTCCTTTGGCTGGGAGAGGAGCTCCCTGTTAGGTGCAGCTGTTCAGGCTAACTTTGCATAACAGAAAGAGATATGTTGATTTACATTATCTATGTGACTTATTTTGTGGATGTTTTAAGATGAGGTGACTCATCCTTCCTTCACTGATCCAATGAACAAGGAGATTAGATGAAAACATAGACTAAATAGGTATGATTCCAACTGGCTTAGGTAGATGAGATAAACCCTAGACAAACTGTACTGACAGGAGTGGTGACAATTGTCCTAGCCCTTCCTCCCAAACTGGAGTTGCTGGCATAAATGCTGGCAAATTCCCCTTAAGGAGGTTATTTAGCCCCTGTAGCAAGACACAGGGTTTAGCATCCAGACCCCATCCCATATTGGATGCAGTACTTTTTTAATCCATTGGAACTGATGGAGCACTTGGCTAAGTGACAGCTTTCTGTCCTGCTCAATAGACCATCGTAATGCTGCAGCCTTAGCACTACAGTCTAGGTCTTTGTTTTTTATCTATTTATATATTCCAGAGAGTTCACCTGGGTTTCTTATATCCTGTCTTCCTCATCAAACCTCCACTGTGTTTGCAAAGCCAAATTCACCACCTCTGCACTAGCATAATCATTTACACTAGAGCAAAACAGCACAAAGGGAAACCTGGGACCACAACCCCAAATTGCAATAGTTTGCACTCTCTTTGCAGGGCTATAACTAAACACAAAAGGTGAAATTGTGAAACAGGCCAACTATTATTTTCACCTCAGCCTGCTGCTTTCTTGATACGTAATCCAAGCTCATATTTGACTCAGGCTTGCTCTTTGTTGTGAAGGCAATCACTAAGCTGACACATAGTGACTTACTTGTCTAGCCTTACAACTCTTACAGCAAGCAAATTTTCTTCACTGTGATTCCCAGCATCCAGTCAGCAGGGATGTGCTTGGCTAGAACACTCTGTGGTCTGTAAGCTACTGTTGCTCTGTCGTGAGCAAATACGATGCTTTAATTAGTGTTTTCATGGGTGAGCCCTAGGGAAAGAGCTTCAAAATGTGACAGCCTTGCATAGGAGGTGATGCTGGGTGTTGAAGTGTCTGCAACACTGTATATCAGAAACATTCTGCTGAATAGGTAAGGACAGAGAGATGTAAAATGAGTGTTTCTTTGTATTTATGTGATCTGTGATCCAAGCCAAGTTCTAGCTCTCTACTGCCCGTTGATACCTTCAGCTAGGGAAGGCAGCAACGACTGCAGGGATTAAGGAAAGAATGTTTATGTCACTTTTGAATGCTTGCTGCTGCCAGGTACATGAGCCTGGGAGGAAGTTAAATTGTTTCTGCCACGTACCACCAGCAACCTCCTTCTCCATCATATAATGAAATGCTAACCAAGTCCTGCGTGGGACCGGGATTTCATTCTCATGTTTATCTTTACTCCCTAGTACAGTCTTCAGCCAATTACTTGTACATGTAATTGCATTTCTACATAATCTGCTTTCATTCATTTGTTAAACACAATTTCGAGAGGCGCTGTGTCAAATGCTTTATAAGTTCTAGATGCTTTAATGGAGTCCCTTCCCTTCTCCTGCTAATTTAGA
Source organism: Colius striatus (assembly GCF_028858725.1). NCBI lineage: Eukaryota > Metazoa > Chordata > Aves > Coliiformes > Coliidae > Colius > Colius striatus. Next base: position 36,422,071 of record NC_084766.1, read on the forward strand.
ATGAATTTAAAACAACAATCACTTTTGCTTGGCATGGTTTGTTCTTTACACACCCATGTAGGCAATAGTATTTTACAAATGAAATACAATTGGGAACCTTACATAACCTCCAGTGTTTTCCCTGAGGAAGTGTAACATTTCAGTCAACAGTGTTCGTCTCGAGTAAAACATACTTTATATCCTAAGAGACCCCTGAAGTTGTTTCCTATTTTTATGCTTTTCAGGTGCAATTCTATCACCCAGTTCCTTTTTGAAGCCAAAGAGCAAGATGGCACATCTTTGTTACACAGGGGTTTTTTATATAGCTTTAGATTTTTGCTCAGTGTGGCCCAAATACACAGATCCATCCAGATCTATGCAGAGTGAGATTGAACTTCTTAACCCTGAGTGAATGTCTGTTTTATTAGGTTAAAGATGATGTGCTGGTTGCACAAATCTCTCCCCAGCAGAAAAACTTTGAACTTTATGCATATATATTTACCCCACAGAATTCTCCATTACTGCTAAGTGTACGTTAAATGTTAGTAGCTGAAGAGTTGGCTGGTCTATAGGCTGTACAGCCTGCATTGGCTGTCTAGTTAAGGAGAAGAATGAGCACCATTAGGCAATGATTTATCCCATCCTGATACACCTGAGAAACGGAATGAGTGCTTTCTGCAGCTGTCTTCTTTCTCCACTGGCCATGAGGTATCCTAGATGATTAGCTTTGACCAGGTTGCAACTTTTTTACCTGTAGATAAGTTGTATATAACATTTTTATCTAACAAATTAAAAATGATACTAAGAATCTGAATTGCTCTTTCAAAGCTGCCAATCCTGAAAATACCATTCCATACCACAGGGCCTGAAAATATCTGCTAGGAAATGGAAGAAGTGGACTCACCTTGTTGGATCTGTATAACTATTCATTTTTCCAGGGTGAGACTTTGACACCTTTTAAAAAGTTTAATTTCAACTTAAATATTAGCAAGCAATCTGTCACTCAAGAAATCCTTTAGGCATAGTGTCTCCAACCTCTGTCCAAGTAACTTAGAGTAGGCACTAACAGCAATCTTAAAAATCCAAAGAGTGAAAGAATGTGTTATTCCTTGAGACTCCTCTTCTTTATACTGCAGAAGAACAGAATCAATATGATGTAGCAATGGAAGGCCTAGTGAGTCATTTCACACACATACCAGTACATATTTACTTATAATTCATGGGAGTGCATCCCTGCAATCAAGAGACAGGGATGAACAGCATGAAAAAACATTTAGCAGAGAGCAGGCTGCATGAATAATTGCCTGTCAGTGGCTTATTAAAGGGAAACTACAATTTCACAAGACGGTTCTTGTATCTGCTTGTCTAATCTAAAGACAGCTATAAAAAATACAAAGGCATCAAGAAAATCTCTTGCTCTGAAGCTGAATTAAAAGTTTGGGTTTTAAAGCATTAAAAGAACAATCAGAATGTGATAATTTTGATACAGGCATAAGGACAGACTTTTCTAAATTGGAAAGTTAATCCCTTGTGTTTTAAGGTAGTGGTGTTTGCAGGCAATGAGATGAAGGGGATGGCAGGGTGGCTATGGAAACCACACTCCCTTATGTAAGCAAAGGTATGTAGTGATGTAAACTGTGGTATGCCCTTGAAAACGTAAGAGCAGGTGTACCTGGTGTTTGAGTGCAGTCCAAGACACCTTCCAGAGCAGGCTGCTGCCTTCCAGCTGGAACTGCTGGGTGGGATGACTGGAGTCTTGCAAAACGTTTTTAGCTCTAAATGCTTTAGTGGGTTTGGCAACCATCAATAAGCACCTCTGTGTCCCCACTCACCCCTGTCAGTTCCCACGTGGGCAGCCTTGGCAGTGGGCAGGAGAAGTGCTCAAGGGGAGACTGACTGTGGGCACCTCTGCAGAAATGAGAAGCCTCCTTTCCTGGAGGGTCTAGTTCTGCTTTATTCATCTCATTAACAGGTTTCACTTCCTGCTCTCTGACTGAGGTTCTTAGAGAGCAGAGAGGTTGAAGCTACAAAGAATTAAATGTAAAACTGAGAAAGCAGGGTGAAGAGTGTAAGGAAAATTCCCTTTAAAACAACTCCACAATGCAACAGAAGGTGTTGCAAACAAGCCCACAGCCTTTGGTGGTAACTCAGCTTTATACACCTATTTCAGCTTGCGTTCTTTTTATGCCTTTTAGGTGATTCAAAAGTACACATCCTGAGAGTGGAAGGAAAGCCCACTTCATTATTCAAGTGCATCCAAAATTAAATGTAGAGGTAACATGATAGGCCTTAGGAACAGCCCCTGCAGCATTGTTCACTCTACGCCTGATAAAATGTTACTAATGCTTGTGATTGAGAGATCTAAAGTCTGAAACCTGTTCACTTGAGCTGATCTAGAGCTAAAGCCCACCAAAATCAAAGCTAGTCTTTCCATTGATTGCAGAGAGCTTGGACCAAGGCCAGAGTCGAGAGAACAAAGGCAGCAGCTTTAAAAATGCTGCTCAAAAATTTCTTCCCCTTTCTTCTGCCGACTGCTGCTGAGACTTTAAGCCATGTTGTGGTCTCTGCCTGGATGCTGAGACTGTCAGAGCAATGGTGGATGTGATAATGGTCATAAGCCAGATTTTCCACTGTGGAATACACTGTCATTTTAAATGCAGGGACTTGTCATAAAAATCATCAGATGGAAACATCTCACAGACATTGAAAGAAAGCTTTGCTCCTCTCCAAGTAATACACTTGATAATGTTTCACTTAAAAAATCCCCTAGTACCTTCCCTTCTAACAGAGAGACCTTACAGCTACCTCTTCTCTCTCAGAACTCCACTCAGGCTCCAGGAATACATGGCTTTGTGTACAAAAATTATGAGCAATTGTGAGTATTATAGAACTGACATGGTTTCCAGAAAAGGCTGTAAACAAATTATTGAGGCTTTCTGTTCCAGGAAATACATTAAAAACAATGAAAGTAAAAAAATTAAGTCAGCCAGTGAGAAAACTGTCTAGACAAAGCTTCCATTATATGATTTAACAATCCCCTGCAAATGCTGCTTACGGATGAAATTGGATTCCTGTCCAGAATAATAACACTTTTATTGCAGCTTATGGAAATGTGTGTTTTATAGTTATATGTACATATTAATGTACAGATAGCTGTTGAACATTCAAAATGCTCTGGATCAGTATTTCTCTACCAAATGAGTAAATGAGCATTTTTTTCAGACAGAGGTTTCTGAGGAGGAGGAAGATTCCCTCGTTTTCAGACGAGGACTTCTGCATTTCCATTTCAATCCCTGTTAATGCCTGTCAGTGTGTAGTTACTATGGGCAACACAAACATCGTATGATTACAGAGTAAGGGACAGTGTTCACAACTTTGTATTTTCAAACAACTCCAGGTAAATAGTTTGTAAGTTTGAGCATAGGCAGAGCAAGCTCAGGAACACAGAAACCAGCTTTACTGTGTTTGACTTGTCTCAGTGCAGTATCCTCATGAAAATGAAGAAGTGACATTTTTCCACCGTGACAGCAGAGAGTTTTGAGACGTTTTTCTATGTCAGACTGAGAATTAGATCAGCTCTTCTCTTTTTTCCCCTAAGTGTAGCAATGCACTGTTTTATGACTGGTAGCTGACTGCAGTACCATTGTAAATTAGCTCCATGCTCAATGTGGAAAACTAAACCTGCTTCCCACTTGAGAGCCATGCAACACATAGGCAGTGTCTGTCTTCACTTTTCCAAGATCCTGGATCTTATATGATTCCATGAAAAATGCAGCTACTTTCAGAAAGGAGTATTTATGCCTAAGTAAACTTCAGAATCATGTTGGTGAACCTGGTCACAAACTGTTTCAGAGTTATCGGCTAATATTTACCATTAGTAGCCAAAAGGAGTGTATACCAGAGTTATTGTAAATGTGTTGCCATATAGAAAAGTTACTGTGACTTGGTAATCATGTGGGGTTTATTTGCAGAGAGATGCTTCAGAAAGGCTTCATTTTCAAACTTTCTGACTGTGCCAAAACAGAAAAAACAGCTTGGAAAGAAAGGCTAACATTTCTAGAAGATCAAAAGCAGAGTGCTCCCTCTGTGGTCCCACCTGAATAGAGGAAGCCTCATTTTGGAGAAGCTGTTTTGAGCTACTTTAATCACTTGTGAGGTACAGAGTTGAATGGAAACATTTGGGTGGTTTTTCTTCAAATGGAACTGTACCTTTCATGCCAGCATGGCTGGAAGTGTGGAGTTACCATCCCATCTCTTAGGCTGAGAGTGGTTGAGCTGCGGGCTCTATCCAAAGCCAGGGGAAGCCACAGAAGCTGTCATTCCATGGCACACCTGAGCAAATCTTTTTAAAGACCCTTTAGAAAACCCATCCAGCCACTTGTACAAGATGGTAAGAAAGCCTGGGAGTGCAGTTGGGGAGAAACACATCTAGAAACCTGCCTTTGGAAGCATGCCAGCAGATAAGCAGAGGGAGAGAGTGAAGCATGACTATCCGTGCTGCACAGTTCCCTTTGGACTTGGCAGTAGCTACTGTTGCAGGGTTTGCTGAATGCTTTAGATCAAGCCACTGTCAAAAGCAATGTCAGCTTCTTATACTACATGGAGTCTCCAGGGACATCCTCCCATCCTTTCCTAACTTGGTCTTGTAAGGGCTCAAACAGCAATACAATTCAGAGAAAAAGTTGAGAGGGTGTTTAAAAATTAACACTTTTTAGGTACATGCAGGTTATTTCTGTGCATCCTGCCTGCTGCTCTGCTCCTGCTGAATCACTTTCGTTGCCGCATCAAACATCTCATGTTTCGGTAACTAGTTTCAGGGAGTCACAGAATCCTTTCTCAAACCTTCTCACAGATGCTAGCACATCATGTTCTTTCGTTGTCATTTCTCATTGTCGCTGCATATCTCTCATCAAAAGATGAGATGGAACGTTGTCTGCAGACCGTGGAAACGATAAAACCTAACCCTGCCCCGGCTGACGTGCTGCTTCTGGCCTTAGGAAAATCACATCATCAAGACGTGACAGAAGTGGTCTGATGTTCAGAGTTTCTCAATTTTTGAATGGCTGTCACATTTTAAAGAGCTGGCCTTAGCTGCCTCTCAGTTGTAAATGGAGATAAGGACACCTTTCTGTCTCACAAGAGAGAGTTAATATTTATTCAGTGCTTTCAAAATGTTAAGTGCTACACAAGTGCTAAGTGTTAGGCACAGAAATAATGTATGCTTTAATCTCAAGTTTGTGCTCTTCTATCTGATCATTATCTACCTTCATACAAAAGGATTTTACCAGAATATAGTCCCAGAAAATATCTTTCTTGCTCCTCCTGGAAAATGATCTGAATATTTGTTACGAGAACTGAACATGACGTGACAGCTCTAAAATCATGGATCTGTTGGTGTTTATAAAATAAAGCAACTGGTCTCTGGGAATGATCCTTCCCTAACTTGTTTCCTACAGCATTTTTCTTTTGCTGGTTATCACTGAGTTTGCCAAAGAGTATGCAAATGCCACTCCATCTCAAGTGTCAAATCTATGAAAAATATCTTGATAACCACCAAACCAACCATCCCAGAGAAAAACGGATGCCCTTCATTATTTAAAGCTATTGCAGAGGACAAGGTTGCCACTAAACAACAGTAAACTATACATTAGCTTCTATGTTGGTGTCATTTGTACTACCCTTTCACTTAAACGCTTTGGGTTTGACTGTGGAATTTGTGAGGATACTCCTGAGCACGTACAGTCATGGGAATAAGTCTGTTGCTAAGGGCTGAAGTCCAGTTCTCATAAGGAATTGATGAAATTCTGTGATGATGAGCTTTGGGGCTTATAACATATCACTCACGTGAGTGATGGTATTTTGCTCGTGTTACTCAGTATTTCAGTGAGAAATCAAAGAGCATACCTAGGTTGGGTGAAATTCTGGGCTGCAGTGAAGCTGGATAAACCTGAACTTCCAACATTATTTCCTTGCTATTTCAGCTGCCTCAGTCCTGCAGGAATAAACATCCTCCCTGAGAAGGGTGACAGGAGGGTAAATACAACCCTTCACCAGCCTATAGAGAAAGTTCCCATTAGCAAGGCAACCTTTCCATCCCGAGTTAACTCTTTAGTTGCCAGTGTCCAAGGTACACTGTCAACTAAATACATGCAGTCCTTAAGGTGATGCTCACACCAGAACAAGATGTTCTATTCATGTAAATGGCGTTTGTGCAGAGGGGTAGGGACTGACTCATCAGTGAATCTCAGTGCACTCTTCCTCTAAAGAATGAAAAATCTTACACTCTGGCATGATCAGAAAACAGATTTTCCCCTTTTGTAGCGATGAAGCCACTTACACTTATTGTAGCACTTTAAAACTCATGAAAATTGTTTTTATTCTAGAGCACAGGATGAAATAGCAGGATATAAACTAAGCTGTATCTATGATAATCATATCCTCCCCAGAACACATCACTTTGGAAACCCTTGTGTATTTGTGAAGGGTAACTAGGAGACATTCACACATTTGCATTTAAACATCAAACCTACTGAAGATGCCTTGCTTGTTGTATCACTTGCAGTAAAAAATGTCTGAAGTAATTCTGAAGCAACATAAGTCATGAAACAATCACTCAAACTGCATACAACCAAGCCCAAACTTTTACCCTAAACCATGAACAACTTAATACAAAATATTACCTAATAAATGAATATATTTAGCTCTTTTCTGAACTGAGTATCTTCATCTCCTTTCTGAATGTAATCAATTGGCCTTTATATTCGTAATAGTCCCATAACCTGTAAATATGAAAATTCAAATGCAAGAAGGAAGTAAATTCTAGTTAAGAGTTGGCAAAATTGAAGGAAAAGAGCTCCCTTTAACCCACCTGAGAGATCCTGCGCCAGTACAACAAAGGCAAAATATGTCAGAGTAGCTAAATAAATTCAAGAGTGTGAGCAGCAGGTCGAGGGAGGTTCTTCTCACCCTCTGCTCTGCCCTGGTGAGGCCTCATCTGGAGTCCTGTGTCCAGTTCTGGGCTCCTCGGCTCAAGAGGGACAGGGAACTGCTGGAGAGAGGCCAGTGCAGGGACACCAAGATGATCAGGGGACTGGAACATCTTTCATATGAGGAAAGGCTGTAGGAACTGGGGCTGTTTAGTCTGGAGGAGACTGAGGGGAGATCTTATTAACATTGACAAATATCTAAAAGGTGGGTGTCAGGAGGTTGGGACATCCGCTTTTTCTATGGTAGCTAGCAACAGGACAAGGGGTGATGGGATGAAGCTGGAACACAAAGAGTTCTACTTAAACATAAGAAAAAACTGTTTCAGTGTTTCAGTGAGGGAGCCCTGGCACAGGCTGCCCAGAGGGGCTGTGGAGGCTCCTTCCTTGGAGGGCTTCAAGACTCACTTGGACATGTTCCTATGCAACCTGATCTAGGTGACCCTGCTTCTGCATGGGGGGTTGGACTAGATCATCTCTAAAGGTCCCTTCCAACCCCTACCCTTCTGTGATTCTATGAAATTCAAATGTTGCCTTTGAATACTTCTGCTGTCAACTGAAGTCCTGCATCCAGCATGCTGGTTACCACAAACACCATCCTACTAGAAAGAAAGCTACCCAAGCAGCAAAATGCTTCTCTAAAAGTAAAAAGATGATTAAAGATTACTGAACATACTTCAAAAACACATGGGCAAAGCCTGGAGAGGCACAAAGCACCTCTCTAACTGCTGTCAAACTTTAGGTGTATAAATGCCCCAGCTTGACTGACTGCAGCCAACAGGAAAGTCAAAGGAAAGTCAGTTCAGGCTTCTTAATTCTTTCAGAGAATTGTCCATATTCATCTGCAAGAGATCCCCAAGATGCATGTATAGGGTGTGAGACCAATGCTGAGGTGGTTTTTGTAACACAAACTCATAATCTATTTTCATTCTAAGAGCAACATGTAAAAAAATTACTTGTTTTAAAAAAGTGTCTTTCCATCAGGTATAAAAAATACCTCTATGTATCCCCAGGGGTGGAACACAGGTAGCCTTTCATCATCAGAATGATCCAGAGCACAGAGGTCAATCGTCCCAAATGAAAACTGAGGAGTAAAAATAGACGATGAGCATGGGGAATGGAAGCAATAACACTTGAATAACAGAAAAGCAAAATAGGTGTTGTAAGATTTTATAAGTCCTCCACATCACCTCCTGGGAGGAATATTTCCAGGAGGAATTTGCATTTTGTGTGTAGAATAAGTGCTTATACGTTTTGACTGAAAATATTGACTTTACCTACAAGGCCTGACAATGGAAAAAAACACCATTACCAAAACTGTGATATTTAACAGAGATGGAACAAACATTCCTCTTGTGTAGTCATATGCAATAAGGATGAAATAGAACTTGATTGCATGTGCACATCTCTTATTTATTGCAAATACATTTCACGAAGGGTAACAGCTCTGCTTCCATTCATCCTCTTCAAAAGACGCTCCTCATCCCTGCCACAAGAATTTCCAGCGTCAGTCACGGCCAAACGTTTGGATTTCTCCGAGTTAATGTCACCAAAAGGAATGTTTCTTTGCTCCACAATTCAGTGTGATGCGTTAAAAAAAGAAGGTGAGAATCCAAGGAATTGACATAACGATGTGATAAAACTTTCAGGTTTTACAGCAAGAAGCATTTTTCAGCTTCCTCTTCATAAATGAAAAACATATATGTACAGTGTGAAGAAACATATGATGCCTAAGCATGTAAAATATGTCAGCTCAAACATTTCACACTTTAATGAAGAATATTTGTCAGGAGGATCCTTTATATTATGTTTGCTGGAGAAAAATAAAAATCCTTTATTTTGTTTCACTATTCCAGTCCTATCTCATCACCATTTTTTTCCCCCAGCTGTAAAAAACCAGCATTGGGATATTTATCCTTTATGAAACAGGAGGAGTATTTTTTACCAGCTATGAAAACGTAAATGGCATTAGCTCTACACATAACCTGCTTTAGACCCTCATTGGTATCAGTAAGGCTTTACATTGGTCAGGGGATTACTCATCTTGTTTTTGTTCCAGGCCACAGTCAGGCAACAAGACAAATCCCTTTTTTCCATTGACGTGAAAATAGATTTTGCTGTTGTAATACAGGACACAGATTTACTATGTAGAAGCTGTAAGTAATTCCTTACTGTCCATTTTATTGAATCTGGTACTTCCTGCCTTAGGAGTGTACTTAGGTTTATATAATTCCCATTTAGTGCAGATATACATGTAAACTGAGACTAAGGAGTGCCAGTCCACAAAAGAATGCGATTTAACCCTCAGTTAACACCTGAAGGGAAACATGCTCCTCTAGCCTCCCTCAAAGTAAACAGAAAATATCAGACTTGGAGTTTGATAATTGAACCTCAAGGCCCAGAAAGGACAGAATATAGCAACAGCTCACTATTAACTAATTGCAGCTAGCTGCAGGTTTCAGTGAACATGAGAGTGCTGCTTTGTATCCCCTCTTCACACCCCATACTGGCAAAGCCACCACAGCCTTCATGGAAGCGATTCTGGTTATCAGTGATCGAAATGAAAAGTCAATAGGTTCCCTGATTTACGGATTATTACAGTAACAGTCTTCAAAGTCTCTAAACCATCTAATACCTGAGCAGCTTTGGCAGTTTCACTGCACATATTTAGTAGCAGGAAAAGAATGCTTTGCAATATAAAACTGCAAACCCCTCATCATTAGAAAGAAATATTGTTGCTGCACTGCTTTTCCATTCTCCTTCCCCGTCCCCTTGCGTGGAAAACCAAAGATGATTATAGGAACAGGGCAAGTACGTCCATTACTTCAGATAATTCACTTTGATTTATCTCATAAAAGGAAACCTGTTAAATCAAAGAGCTCACTTGTAAGTTGTCTTTGCTAAAACTCTAATCATTTACCCGTTAATGCTGGATAAAGATGATGAGCCGTGAAGCTGACTATGAAAACCTTTTGATCTTCTCACTCCCAGGCATAATGCATAAAGGTGCAGTAGCTGGCTCTAATCACAATGGCCATCGAATTCTGCAGGACAGGAGCAATGACATTTAGATTAGTGTGAATGTCTAGGTGGTGACCTGGGAAACAAATCTCCATGGGAGCCGGGGAAAGGCACGTGGAAAGAAGAGAAGACTCTCTCAGATGGTTGAGATGAGTTGAGATGTGTCTCAAAACCTGACAATAATCAATGCTGTTGCCAAAAGTGGCCCCTAAGAAAATGAGAGAAAACAGATTCGACCCCGATGTCAAACGAGGACCTATTTCCATTCTTAAATTTGTGGAATGACGGTTCTCCTTTGATGGGGGACCTATCCTAACAAATGATAGCCACTCATTTCACCTCTCTTTATGTATCTTAAGTGTTACCCTTCTGCTTTGTGATGACTTTCACACAGCTTTATTTTTGCTAAAGACTATTTTTTACATTTTCTTTTTAAATCACGGTCCCGGGTGTCCCCATGAGTTATGGGGGTTGGTGTCAGGAAGCTCCTTTCCCTTGCTTGACCTTCTGTAATCACATAATCCACACTCCAATTAGCCAGGAGATGTTACATTTGGGCTTGGTTTTTGATTTAGGCTTAGAAATCGGAAGGTTTCTAATCTTTATGGTCACGGATTTACTCGGAATGGCGTGCTCATCAGCAAGGCAGTGCCCCAACGCAGGGTCTGCTGCTCCTCAACACTAGCAGAAACCTTGATTTAGTGCCTCATCTGTGAGAAGGAAGCAGACACAAACCCCCGAGGCTCAGGTGGCTGAACGGATCAGAACAGGAGCTAAAAGAAACAAGCAAGAAACTGACTAATGTCTCAGGAGTGAGCGTCCTGAAGAAGCCGGGGACCCTTCTGCTTGGCTGTGCGGCACCGAGGAAAGCCACGGCGCTTGTACAGAGCTGGTCTTGCACAGCTAAAGAAACTTCAGGTGTACGTGGGATATAATTACCGAGGGAGAGGAGGATGGAGGCACCACCCCATCCCGCGTTCCTTTGTGTGGGGACTCGGCCGGCTTTTCCCGTCAGCAGCGCCGGGCCGAGGGAACGCTGCGGGACGGCCCGGGCCCTGCCGGCGCGCGGTGCCCCCTCAGCGCCCCGGGCACGGCGAGCCGCCCGCGCTCCTCCTCTGCCGCCCGCCAGCCCTCCCTCCCCTCGCCGCCGGGCCGGGCCGGGGCCGTGCCGAGCTGCCCGGCCCGCAGCTCCCCGCCTCCCCCGCGGCAGAGCGGCCGGCCGGGGCGCCAGGCCGCTGGCTCCGCCCGCACCACATGACTCCGCCGGCGGTAGAAACTTTTCCCGTCCCGCGATTGGAAAATGGCGGCGTAGGAGCGGGGCTCTCGCATCCCCGCCCGGTCCGGCCGCTGCCGCGGCCCCCGGCGCCATGACCCGCTGGGTTCCCACCAAAAGAGAGGAAAAATACGGCGTAGGTGAGGACCCTCCCGGCCCCGCTCCCGCCTGTTGCGCCGCGGCCGCCCGCGCCGTCCGCGGGGAACCCTCAGCCGCGCTCCCCCCTCCTCCCTTTCCCTTCCCCGGCGCCCCGCTCCGTGGGGCCGCTGGCTGCGGCGGGCCGGGCCGCGCTTCGCCGCGCAGCAGCGCCCGGCGGTTCCGCGCAGCCCCGGCAGGGCGGCCCGCGGGGCCGGGACGGAGCGCGGGGTCCGGCCGGGCTGGCCCCGCCGGCTGCAGCCCCCGCCCGGCCGCGCCGCTCCCCGCGGGGCTCCGGCCGCCGCCCGGACGGGCTCTGCTGCTGGCGAGTTTAGAAGTTGTCTGCAAACCCGAGCAACCTGCGCTTCAGTATCCTCGCTGAAAAAGTTGCTTTTTCCCCCCCGCTCCTGTGTACTTTTAGTTTTCTTCACGAGCACTACTTTGTCTGAATAGAAGAGGGCTTCGAGTTATTTTTGCGTCAGTTTCTGGTTTTACTCTCCCTCTGTGTTGGCAGCTAAACGGGAGATAGTTCCAGTGCTGGTTTCTCAGTGGGAGCTGTGTGGGGTCGGTGGGAAGCGCTTCCCTGCGCCAACTGGGAAGAAGCCCGCCCCGCACCATAGGGATGCCCGGTGCTCTCTCATCCCCTTACACCTCCTTAGCAGAGGGAGAGTTTATTAAAGCTACCGAGCGAAACAGCTCTTGGATTTGCGGGGAGTGTGATTTTCATACAGATGAGGGGTTTCCCCTGCGAGCTGCTGTCCGGGGATCCATTTCTTCCTCTGCTTCTTCCGTCCCTCAAACAGAGGGGGATTGTTCTCTGCCGGTAGTTAAAGCGCCTCTGCTCTCATTAAATGGAACCAAACTCGGTGGTTTTGGGCAGTGTCGTGCCAAGAGGGCCCAACTCGAGGCTGAGGATGTTTCACTTTGCTATAAGGTGTTCTTTAGGGATTATGGAGCAGAAAACTCTACTGGCGTGAGCGACAGCATTTGTCTTTGGGAAGGAAATAATAAATATATTACATTTGGAAACCCGAAGTTCAGTGTCTGCCATGGTTCTTGAGCTCTGTTGGTTGTGAAGAACAACTTACTTTTCATATATAACCACAGCAAAGCCTTGTGTAAACAATGTGAGCTGGAAGAAGGGAGTTCCTGGCTCTCAGCAGAGCCGGAGTGAGTTTTAGGAATTAGTGTTAAGTTCTGTGTGTACATCCTTAGAAAACAAGAGTGTGGCTTGCAAATTGCAGGCGAATCCTAGCTGGTCAGTTTCACCGGGTCAGTTTCACGGGGTGAGAGCTGGGAGTGATAGCAGTGCTGAGGATGCAGGACAAATAGAAGGAGGCAGAAGTGCTAGAGATGGCAATCACTCATTAAGTTTGTCAGATACCTTCTGCGTGGTGTGGAATAGGTATTTCGGAAAGCCTGGAATGGCTGAATCCTCACGTACTAGTTTGGCTAGTGCTCCAAACCAGTGGCACTTGAAAGCAAGTTCCTCTTTTGTGGGAACTCAGATCTGCTGCTGTGGTAGAGGCGATTGCCCAGACCTGGCTTTCCAGGAATCAGTGTCTTGGAAGTGATTTTTGGAAGGGTGAGAGGATAAGAAGTGTGGAATAAACCAAGTACCATAAACCACACTTTTTGCTGTGTTTGGTTATCCAGCGTGGGAAATAGCACGTGTACTAAAAGAATCAAACGTGAATGTATTTTAAGGAGAAAAAAAGAGATAGTTTCAGAGTTTCAGAAAGCACAGGAGTATGTGCTGAGCTGGTGCTCAGCTGGTGGGTTTTGTTTGTGTCTGCTGCTCTGCAGAGAAGTTTGTCATGGTTTTCTGATAGGTTTGGTTTTCTATGGGAGTCTATTTTCTTCTTCCTGCAGGCTAGCTGGGAGGGATGATGGGCAGCAGAATTGGGGTATGTCTCTGCTGAACTGCAGGAGTGTAGGAGTTGAAAATAGGCATAGTGTTGCAAGGAGATAAAAGTCATATTTAGAGTTAATTGATGTTGTAATTCACTGGCCTGTGCTATGCTCTTAGGTGCTGTTTTGGGAGGAATAGCTTCGTTTCGGTCTCTCTGGGTTTCCTTCTGAGGAAGATGAATATTCAGTTTGATTACACTTTTTGCATGTCTTTTTGCTTCTGCACACTGCCAGACTTGTGATGCTTTATGTTTTCCTGCTTCTGAAACTTCCAGGTTGTGAAGAATTGATCCAGCAGTCACACAGTCCCAAACAGAAGTGGAGAAGGCACTATTAAGCTGAACATGCTAACACATGAACCTTTTTCTTCCTAACTATTTGTCATGACCGGTCCTGCAGACTTGACAGGGGATCTGTATTGTCTGACAGGGAAACTGAAACATCTACCTGTTGCCAAATAGCATTGTGAATCGCAGTGCTGTCTTAGTGATGCATGTATGTAATGTGTTTTGTGTGTATGTTTCACTAAGGGGAAGGTACCTAGTGTTGTGAGTTGGATTATTTATGTTGTAGTTGTGGGAGCTGTGAAGTGTGTGTGTGTGTGTATATGTAAAAGATGTGTGTATAAAAATATTCAGAAATTGTTTATACACAAAATATGCACATCTGTATATATAATATATACACTACTTTCCTCCTCTTGACTAGTGTGTGCTCATGCACAACTGAGCTTTCTTACCATCTCAAGTCATGAAGGTTTGCTGTCTGTGAGGCAGTAGGATTAAATTGTTATGAAACTGGGGTATGATACAGGTGGGTGAAGAAATGCTTTTCCCACTCAAACCCACTCCACTTTGCATGGTGGACTGAAGCTGGTGCTGGATGTCCAGCCTGTGTGTAAACTAAACTTACTGCCGTAAAATGAGGAGTGCTGCTGCATAGCACATAGGCATTATCTCAGCAGGCAGTTGTGAGTGTGACTCAGCTCCGCTTCCTGAGACAATTTAGGGCTCAGCGTATGGGGAGGTTGGATGAGGAATGGGTGTGGATATAATGGGATAATCCAGTTATTAGATTAACATACGGGGAGCCATCCAAAACAGGAAAATGATCAACTTAATTCAAGTAGCCTTTCTCAACTCCTGATGCTGTGTATCCTTCTCCTTTGTCTCGGCACGTAGCTCTATATTTCATCTCGATTAGTGGTGGTGAGATGACCCCATGGGCATGTGGCTTCCTCAGTAGGGATGTTAGAGGCTTTCAGAGAGCCCCAGAAGCTGCTCCTGTGTGCTGCGTGCCCTCCCTGTCCCAGGTGGCTGCAGAGCGTGGCTGCTGAGTCTTGTGTTTCCTGCTTTTAGTGCAATGCAAAAATTGCCATTTTGGTGTTCTTCCTTTGTGCTAGTGGAGAGGAGATGTGATGAGCTGCTTTAGGAAGTCGTTGAGCCTGAATACTGCTTTGGAGATAAAGTGGCTCTAGTAGCTTCCAAATTCTGTTCACTTCTTCTGTTATTTGACCCTTTTCCTTTGGGCTTAAAACTACTGTAAGAGGTAGAATTGCCACTACTGTGGTTGCTACACACACCATATTTAAAATGCTTTTGTGTTCCAATGTATGTGCAGATATGGAATGGTTAGAGCACTATGTGATATGAAATAGCAAAATAGTGCCATGTGTGTCTGTGCATCGACACATGTACCAGGAGAAATTCCAGACCACAGGGCTTGTATTCTCTGTGAGATCCATTAACTTTCAGGATGCTGATTCTACCTTCCTCCTCCTAATGAGTCACTGGAAAACATGGGTAGTTGTGCCCTTGCTGTGATCCATAAGCCAGTGTGGGCTCTGCCTGACGGGCAAGGTGCTCCTGGCTTCGGGCAGCTTCATCAATTCAAAGCCTTGATGAAGGAAGGGGAGCTGCATTGAGCGTTGTTACTGCGGGACAGCACACGATGCCTCGGTGGGTGCTTCCAAATGGCACGTGTTAAGTCAAAGACAATGTGTATATCAAGGACATCAGCAATGTTAAAATAGGCTGTACTTCTGTGACTGTGTATGTACAATTGTTGCACTTCTGTGGCATATCTACGTGTGCTTAAGCTTCCCCTTGAGTGGACAGGGTGCTGAGAGAAGTTGAGGTGGTGTCTGTGGTTCTCGGTCCTTGGCCAGTATCACCCATGCTGCTCACATACATTGTGTGGTGGAGGGTGTGTGTCTACACAAGCATTAATTACAAAAAAACAACCCAAACAACAACCAACCAAACAAAATGAGCCAACATTTACTGTGAGTCATGACAGTTGGGAGTTCCTGTATCTTTGCTTGTTGCCGGTGAGCTTTTGCTGCGTGTCCTGACAGGGCAAATCTTTACTAGTCCTGATTTTAAATGATTTGAAACAGGATGGATTGGCCACATTTTAAGGTTAGGGCATTTTAGTGCCTGTCTGAGATGGGAATAGCTTTTACAAAGGTATGTGTAAAAATATCTTCAAACTGAGTACACAGAAATATCTGTATCTATACATATTACTAGAGGAGGACTGTACAGAGTTGGTAGACTTAAGTGATGATACAAAGGTCACCATATATCAAGTTTCGCCAGTGCATTCTGCACTTCAAATGGCTTTTCAAAAGGAGAGAGAGAGGAATTTGGTAAGATCAGTGCTGCTGAAAGCACGGGAGCTGCTATGGACAGCACTGCTGCTTCGCTTCTGCTGCTTGAGGCAGGACTGTGGTGATGTAGGACAGATTTAAGGCTGTTGTGGAATCCCAGATTTACAGCCCACAGCTGTGGTGAGTGGTGGTGGCATGTGGAGACTCTCTTGTTTACTGAGAGAGTTGATTATCTTGTGCTTGCCTGTTAATACGTGCCTTTAAAGTAGGGAAGAAAAGGTTATTATGAAATTGAACAGGATGCATCTCAATTCTAGTGATGCTGTGTTGTGAGTGAAGTTTGGAGCTGCCTGGCAGCTCAGGACAGTTGCCTTTGAACTGTCACTGGCAGCAGCACTGTGCTCAGATACATCCCAAACTAATAGAGTAAAAATGCCCGTGCAGTGTTTGCTGATGTATTTATTGGTGCTTTAGCATTTTGAGAAAGCACTTGTAGATTTGGTCTCCTGGAGGCAACATACCCTACTGTACACCCAGACTAGTTTTATTTTGGATGTCTTGCAATACCTTTTTATTCCTGGCTTGCTCAGGAGATGCATTTCTGTGCTTCTCCATCTCTGACATCATGTGGAGTGGAAGTAAGGAACTAGTAGGTGGAATGTACTTCTTCCTAAATCAATGACCTTAATGTGACTGTAGGCATGTGCTTGATTATATTCAGTTTACTCACCAGTCACTGTTGCTCTCTGTCAATAAACACTTGTTGCAAGCCACAGATTGGAGAGTAATAAAGCTACTGGGTAGGTGGAAGCAAGCATGTACTGCTCTTTCCTTTTGTCCAGGTCAGTGATGACACAACAAACTGGGATTGTTCCAAGAAACGATTCCTGTATTTACCAGAAGTACACTTTTTTTTTCCCCCTCATAGAGTGCATACTGGCTTCCTCTGGGCAGCTGGCTGTGTAGAGGCACAACATAGAGTGTTTATTTAACTCTGCAGGTAAGTTTTCAGTCAGTTCATCTGTTAATTAACACTCTTGTTCCTAGGAAATATAAGGGGGAGGGAAAATTTTCAGAAGATGAATGCACAAGTGTGGTACTTGGTTTGGTATTTGGTTTGACTTTTGGTTTAGCTTCAGGGAGAAAACTATTTCTGAACTACCACCTGAATTTTGAGCAGTACATTGGTAGGTTTTTGTAGTCTTCTTTTTTGTCTCTCCTTGCCTGAAATGCTCAGTTTGAGTGCACTGATCCACAGTTAATTTTAGACTGTCATAGATAGCACAGCTTTTTTTATATCCTAAGTGTGTTTTCCTTTCTGCATAGGCAAAGCTTTCAGGGGAAAGTAAACTGGAGGCAACTTAGAGCAAGATCTCCAGGAAGCTCTCCTGTCAGCTTGCAACTACCGGCATACGCCTTGCAGGAATTTTGCTTTTGAAATATTCTTGTTTCTGGAGTTTGCCCAGTACTGGCTGTAGAGTGTGTGCAGGATACACTTTGGCTAGTCCCTTAGTAGCCTTTTAAGACTGAAATACGAAGTTCAGTGTCTGCCACAGTTCTTGAACTCTATTGGTTGTGAAGAACAACTTACTTTTCATGTATAACCACAGCAAAGCCTTGTGTCTGGTTAAATACCTGTAGATGTGTCCAACTTCAGAGAAACAGTTGAAAGCTGACTGGTATTAGTGAAGTTCAGATGAGGAACTGGTGCTAACCCTGTTTTAAAGTATTTGCTATATTAGAGATGTCAGTGTTGCCTCTCCTCTTCTGCTTGCTGCAAGTCTGAAACTTTCACAAAGCATGCAGTGGCAGCAAATGACCTTCTCTGTGAAACACGTGGGCTGCTCTTCTTTAGGGGTCTTCCTTGACAGGGAGAGGGAGCATTGAAAAGTTAACTTTTTTCCCCTCTAAACCTAAAAACGTTTCACATCATGTTTTCTGGCCTGTGATAGATCCCAAGGCTATTCTGACAGTAGTTGTTCTGAATAATGCTTTAATGAATTTCTTAATGAGTTACTGGAATACTTTACTCATTTAGCTTGAGGGAAAAACAGAAAGCATGCCCCATCTAAAGGAAAAGAAAGTTCAGAAAGAGGTAATTCTGTTTATTCTGAAACTTAAATGTTTTCACAACTACAGCCTGAAAATATAATGTGTTTGTGGCATTATTTATCTTCCTTTGTTTATGTAATTCGTATGGTAAATCTGATTTCTGATGTAAAGACTTGCAACACAGAAGCAGCAGTTGCTGAATTTCACTTTCATCAGCAAAATATGAGATATCTGGAAATATTTTCCTGCCCCATGTAGCATTGGAACTAAATTGAAGTTATTACACTGAGAACTATTATGTGTAATCATGTATCCATATACATAACCATGAACAGCTGAATTAACTATTGGCCATAACTTTACATAACTCTAATACAGTGTATTAAAATGTTAAATTAATGTTTCACATTGAAATACTAAAGATAAACCAATAAGTTATTTAATAAGTTATTTATTAGCATTGCTGCTTTTTTCTTGAGTCCTGTTGGTTTTATTTTGTCACAAACCTTTTCACATCATGTTTTCAGACATTTGGTGGCTTATTTTACCAAAGGGTCTTGGAGTAGCAATATGTCTTGATTACTTGGTAGGAAATAACCAGTGAGTAAGTGATACAGGACTTGCTGTGCACAAATGGAACAAAAAGTGTATGTGATCAATGTAGTTGCTTGTAGGCACTTGGCTTTGTTAAGGTACTCTGTTCTGTATGTCTCTTCTGTTGTAGCTGTATCACTTTAATGTTTCTACTACACAAATTAATCGATACTGAGGTTGAAAACCTGCTTGAGCAGCTTGGAAGCTGAGCTAAGTGCAGAGTTTTCAGGAGGGTATGGTGGTAAAGCAGGAGTCCCCAGGGAATCTCATGGGTGGAGAGCATCATTGGTGGCATCCTGGAGAATTATCTTCCTTGCTGAGGAAGCTCATGGCTTGACTTGGTGAGTTGCTAACTGCTTGCTGGCAGGGCTTCCTGGAGACACAGCTCCTGAGCAGCTTTGCACATCTGACACTACAAGTGGTGCTTGGGATTTGTGAGAGGGCATGAACTTCAGAGTGCCTGAGAGACTCTTCAAGCATCCAGATACCTTTTGGAAGTCCAGCTCTAGGTGTTTTGTGTTTGCTCTGCCTGCCTTTTCCAAACAAAGCACGGAAGTACTGACATCATTTAGTTTGAAGTTGAATGCAATAAGATAACATGTTTAGGGCACGTAGCTGAATAGCCAGCGAGTCCCAGGAGGAGGTAACTGATGCCAAACAAGGAGGTGATGATGCCAGACCATACCCAAACCAAACACACAAGACCTTCAGCTGTGCTCTGTTAGTAGAGGAGAGCCTTCCCAGTTTCTATAAATGGAATAAATAAATAAAGAAGACTTTGGAAAAGGTAAGATGGCAAACCCTGGTGCTGGTGATGCCAGGGGGCCCTCCATAAATATGATGGAAGTGGGAATCATGGAAATCTCTGCTGTCCCCCCCACGGTACACCTGCCTGCCTCCCAGCTGATGCTTTAGCCTGTAACATCCTCCTCATTGGGATAGATGGTCTGCAGGGAAAAACATTGGCAGTAGGGAATGGTTCAATGATTGTAACAGTGCTTTTCTGAAGGAGCTGCTTCTGCCTCAGTGTATTGTGTGTGTGTGTAGTAGTATCTACAGCAAAGGCTGCCTGTCAGAAGTGAAGTGAAAGGAAAGCAACTAGTAATGTAAAACGTATTCCTGTAGTGGACCCTGAAACTGGAAATATCTCAATGTGGAGCCAGATAGGAGGAGCTGATGACAATTGGAGTTTCCAAGTCTTGACACAGATGGTGAACAGTTTTGAAAGGATGCTTGCTTGCAAAAAATCTGCTGTGCATGTGACTTGAGTGAACAAATCATGACTGTGGATTATCAAGGCAGTGACTTGGAATGTTCTATAAATACTGTCCTCTAAAGGAGGGGTCGTACTGCTGTTTTAATGACTGTATAGAGATATGGTGAAGCGTGTTACTTGGGTCAGGGAAGTTACAGATAAAAGTCTGTGGGAACCTTTAAACTTTCTCTGGACTCAAAATAAGGCTGTTCTTCCAAAATCTGAGCATTTGAATAAAAACTAACGTCAAGATGGCAAAAGAGAGCTTTTACTTTAATTATTGTTGTTAAGTAATGGAAAGAGCTAAAAGAGGGTTTGTTCATCAGAGCTTGTTTGACTTGCATGGACTCCTTGTTGGTTAGTGAATCTGAAGAAGAGGTCAGCTGCTGGCTTATTCCCTCCTTAGCTGCTATGGAGACTGCTGTAGTATGATGGGCTGTGAGTCTGTCCTTGCTTCTGCCTTGTGATACAACCTGGTAGAAGAAATTGTCCTCCTGGTTTCTTTGTTTTCCTCCTGCATATTAACATTTTTGCTGTTTTGCATAGGATGATCTGTGGCTCATTTGTAGCTCAAACAGAGAAAATAACACTTACACCTGAGCCTATAGCATACTGTGTCTAATGTGAGGTAATGGTGATGTTGCCTGGTGTCTGGCCGCTGGACATCCTCTGCTGGATGGGCTTTGGGCTCTGCATATTGCAGTGTGTATTGCTTTGTCTCTTCTGAGCAAAAGGTGGTTATGAGACAACAGTTTGCAATTACATATGAAATTTGCAATTTCTTGCTATGTGGTTGTTTCCCTTTGTATGGTTTTGAATCTGTTACCTGCTCTTTAATTTGTAAAGAGTTCCAAGCTTTTTTCTTCATTTCTTCTCTTTTCTCCTACACAGTTGCCCACCAGCTTTCTACAGGCTCTGCATCACATTGTCCCTGCTGGAATTCCTTCTACTCACCTGGCTATGGGAAGCAGTGTTTATCTTTGGAGACTTTTAACTGGGGCTGACAGAAAATATCAGTGCTGCAGTCCTCTCTACCTCAGTAATGAACTATAAACACTCTCCACTCATTTCTGTGGAGGCTGAATCATTCCACTAGCAGAGCACAGGTGTGGTAGATACGGCCCCTCATCCACCTCCTGCTGTTGTACAGTTTGACTCTTGGCTGTCATTTTTTTATCATCATGACTGGTAGGTGCTTCCATCAATCCAGATCCTTCCCAGTGCTTCTTTGACCAAGTATCTTAGGTGGAGTAGACTTGAGAGACCTTTTTTCCCTCCCTTTTGAGGTTGATGTGTCCTTCGTTGTTGTGGTTTTGGTTTTTGTTTTTCTTTCTTCTATGGATGGATCTCTGAAGTTTCCAGTGTAAAGGGTCAGTGGTGTAACTAAAATAGTGGTTTTACTGATTTAGTAAGTTAATTAAAAAAACCCCCATGTTTTGTGGCTTTTATTTTGTTTTTAGGTTCGTTTTGGAGGTATTTGGGCTTCCATTTCAAACCAGAGTTACTGTGTAGAAGGTACGTCTTTGGTGTGT
This sequence comes from Colius striatus, assembly GCF_028858725.1. Taxonomy (NCBI): domain Eukaryota; kingdom Metazoa; phylum Chordata; class Aves; order Coliiformes; family Coliidae; genus Colius; species Colius striatus. The sequence goes on from NC_084766.1 coordinate 36,443,417, forward strand.
CAGTATCTAACTCTGCCTCCTTTCTCGACAGCCCATCAGAGCAGTGCCTCTAGCTGTTGACAGTCTGTCTTTCATGTCTGCCTCACCTTGGTTGAGTCTGTTCTGCCCTTTCTTTGTAACCCTTCTCATGCTTTGGGCATAAAGAAGACAACCTTTTTTCTCATGGCCGAGGAGCAACTCGGAATTCCTGTGAGACTGGGGCTTGCTCACAAACACAGCAGCTGGCATTGACTCCTTCTTCAGAAATAATTGAGGGACACATGACAAAGCACTGGAAGGGATTGAAACACTGCATGAAGATCTCTTTCCCAGAGTTCTTGGTTATGGAGCTCTTCTGATGAGAAAACAGTTGTTCTTGCTCACAAGTTAAGTGGCTGGAGAGGAGATATTTTTGTGCCACAGAGGCATTTTTGGGCAGGAGTTGCAGAGTGTGAGTCAAGTAAGGAAAGCCAGCAAGCCCACACTTTTGATGGAGAGCCAAGTATTCTTTTGGTATTTATTATATTCTACTTTGCTTATTTTATTTTTTTCTTTAGTGTCTCATTGTAACTACAAGTCTAAAAGGATTAAACAAGCATTAGAATTTATCTGGATAATAGAGACAGCTGCAGTTACATTAGATTGGATCACTGTAATGCTGAGCATTACTGTCCTAAACAGCTTCAGCACTGATAAGATATTGACAGCTGAGGGAATTTTTTTAGGGCTGGCTAGTACAGAATTGCTGGCTGTAAGGTCTCAGTGTGTCTCTAAAATGCTGATTATGGGAACTGAGTATTGGACTCTGCTTAGTCTGGTCTGACCTCTCTGCTCCAGAATGCAGCTGGGATGTTGATTCAGGTACCGCTCCTGCGAGTCTTAATGCAATGATAAAGCCTTTGTTAAACCAGTGCTGCCTTGTAATCATGCCTGCAACATCAATGGGGAGCTCTCCTCATTTAGTCAATGCATGCATAATGGGAAGTGTTTCCCATGAGCAAGGTTTTATTTGGGGGAGGGGGAGGAAAATTTCCTTGAGAAGCAGCGGATTCTTCAAGGAGTGCCTGAAGTAGCTTGTTTCAGACTCTGGGGTGGCAGTTCTTATTCCTGACAAAATAAGGCAGTGGAATGAGTATAGCCAGATAAGCACATTTTAGTAAAGACCTGAGAAAGTCACTCAGTTATGGTACTGTTTACATTTTTAGAAGTTTTACGTGGTTTCAGCTTGTGTTGGATTTTTCTGGTTGGATGCATTCTTGAAATGATTTATTAACAGATTTTTATCACTAACTTTTGCTGCAAAAGAGGCCTCTCTACTTAATGAACTGTGATAACTGATTTAACTGGTTCAGTGTCGTGCTTTAAATACAAGAAGTACAGTTTGGGCTTAATGCAACAGTTTCTGTTTTCTGCAGCTAACAGTGAGCAAAGGTGAACGTGTTCTTGGCTGAACACTGAAAGAAGTTTTAATACAATTAGGGCTTGAATAGCTAAAATATTGGGGTAAATGTGGAAGCTTTTACAGTCCAGGCCTGATAGCATCACTAACACAGCATGCTGATCTGGGAGCTGTTCTTGTATCAAGATATACACTCTAAGATAAGGAGTTAGTGTGTTGTATTTGTCTAACAGTGTCTCAGTGCTTCCATAACATTTACATAAGGACTGTGGAAGTACAATGTAGTTTTGAGGAGGGGAAATGGAATAATTGCATACCAGCTCCAGTGTTGATAAAATAGGCAGGGTAGTGGTAGCATTGAGAAAAGACTGAGTAAACTTTTTACTGAAGTAAAATGCTGTTAAAGATGAGGGAAGCCTTGGGCTCTACCATCCTGTTTCCCCTCTTCCTATATCTGCACATTGCAGGCCCTTCTGTCTGTACCTGTGCATGCAGCAGCACACTCTTGCTCTTGGGAGTGGACAAAGAACCATTTTTCAAGTGTAAACTGTTATTCTTCAGAACACTGGAGGCTCCTTGTTGAGTGGAATAAGTTAGAGACAGGACCTAAAATCTGTTCTGATGCAGATATTTCTCACTTTTGTTTGTGGTAGACCATTGAGCTAGATCAACTTAATTCAACTAGAGAGGGCTTTGGAATGATCAAAGTGACTAGTGATGGAGTTCAGTGTTGTGACTATAGGTCTAGGTTCCCGTTGCACAAAAAGCTGTGGAGTTCAGTGCCTGTGAGCAGAGCTTTTGGGTGTTCCTCAGCTCTGGGTGTTCCCCACTTCCCAGAACTTTGTGTATTTGATTTGTGGAGAGTGTAAAATGTGATGCTGGGTCTTTAAAGAGTAGTAATACCATCCCAGTTACATTTCCTTCTTATGTCTTCCAGAATGAACGTTAGACAGTTAGTATGAGTCCAAAGGATTCTCCCCTGAGGTGCGACACGGGGAGTTTGTGTGCATCCGAGCTCCCTCTGACAGTGCCGTAAGGACACCCCACTGCTGATGGAAGGGGCTGGTGATGAGGGAACGACTCTGCAGCCTGCAGCGAGGGGACAGTGGCCCTTTGTTAAGGTTGGCAGCTCTGTCCCTCTCCTGGAAGCGGCACGAGCCATGTGACTTCTGACGGCTTTGCAGGGAAACAATTTTTTCCCTGTTTTTGCAAAAATGCTGCCCTCATCTTTTAATGCATTCAGTTCTGTTTGACTCCCTTCCTTCCATGGGTAACGCTTTCCCATTAATTCTGGTAGCAGATACAGCTCCAGTATAAAATACTGTGTATTTCATATTTCTGCAATAGCCTGTCTGTTGTGGAAAAGAGAAAGGGTTGGTGGATCAAACTGCAGCCCTCAACAGGTAATTCTTCTCTCTGGCTGTTATTTCTAAGAAAGCAGAACAAGTTCCTCAGGGATTATTTGACTCTGTGCTGTTTCTCTGTAGTTCTTGCTGTTGGAGACAGCTTGAAGAACTGAAAGACAAATAAGGTGATGGCAAGTAAAAATAAATTGGGTAAGGTTTGGTGTCTGAAAAGCCTGAAACTCCATCTTCTCTCTTCTCCACTCCATAAGCTTTCCTAAGAAAGCAACAGAGGAATTTTGATTTTTGTTTTCTCTTGTAGAAATGCTGAGGAGGAAGAACGGTAGGAAATGAGAACTACTCTCATCACCTCATTTTCCCCTTGCTTTAGGCTTTTGGTTTGCATCATCAGCTCTATATTGCAGTGAATTGTGTCTTGCAGGGGCTGGTGTTTTTTTTGCCATTCCCACAGTAGTGTGATAGCAGTTTTATTGTGTTGAACTTGGTTTTTATAGTAATTGAAATGGCTGTTAAAATATAATTGTGGCATGAAGCTCCCTGCTGTAGAAAAGCTTAGTTAGAGGCACCCTCTTTGCAAAATGATGTTTGGTGTAATAGAGACCTGCTGCAGTGGCAAGGGAAGAGCTTGAAGAAGCAGGAGACTGATACATGAAGCATCTTCAGGTGGAGCTGAGTGCAGTGTGGATTTTTTTTGTTAAAATCTTCATGCAGATATAACTGAGCTTCATTCTTACTGGTTTTTGCATAGCAGCAGCCAAAAGCTGAAAAACATATTGTTGTGAAGGTTCTCCTTCATCCTATGAAGGAACAGAGGTCCCGAGGAACTGGCAGCGTCTGTCATCCACAACCAGTCTCCTGCCCAACCTGTATGGGAAGTGCTGCTGCCAGCTACTTGGGAAGCCGTATACCCTGCTTGAGTATCAAACTGGCAATTTGGGATTGAGCATTGGTGCCTGTGCAGACTTTGAACATAATTTATGCTGGTTTAACCTGGGGCACTGGATTGGGAAGAATTTAGGGTTGCCTGTGTTGTGCATGTGACTCTAATGTAGTCCCTTTAATAAGCTGGTTTTAAGATCCAGCTTGTTGCAGTTGGGGATGTTTACACCTGCCTGTGTGTTTGGCAGGACAGTTTGAACTGCACTGCTCTATTTGAGACCTTCTTCTAAGGCTGTAGTTGGTGTGGGTCGAAGTCATTGCTGTTGCCCTCCCACGCTCAGCCACATGCTGCTGCCCTCGCTGCTCTGCCATTGCTGCTTTCCCCTTATTGCTCCCAGTTACTTACAGAGCTATTGCAGAAGAAGGTTTTGAGCCAGCAGAACTCCTTGCAACTGCTATCTGAGGGATGAGATGGGTGGCAGCTCTGGTGCAAGGGAAGGTGCAAGGATGTGCAGCCAGCAATGGGTGTGGAGCTGCAGCGCTGTCAGCTTCAGGCACTCATCTTCTCTTGGGGAACTTCCCTCTGACAATGTGACCTGACTTTGACTCATGACCACTTCCTACACATTTGGTCCTTTGCCAGAATTGACCATAAGTGAACTAGTTCCTCCTCTCACCCAGAGTTTAACTCTTTTCCTTCCTTCTTTCTCATGCTCAGCAGACACCTTGATGCATTTTGTGCATTGCAATATTGAAAGGTTTGCAAAGGCTTCAGGTAGAGGCTGGTTTCAATGTCAGTGAATTAAAAGCACCAAAGTCCTTTCTTCAGATACACAATGGCAGGCATAGTGCATGCTCAGACTCTCATTGCCTTCTTTGAGGGTGTAGCCTGAAGGCCCACCATAGCAAGAGAGAGATTCTCACATCTTAGTGTCCCCCAGCAAAATGTAGGAAATCCAAGGGAATGTCGAAAGTCACTTTGTGATTCTGCTTTACCAGCAGACAGATGCCAAGACATCTGCCTCTAGAATATGTTTTCTGTTTGTCTAAATCAGCATCTTGCTTGTTGTACAAGAGCCAGTGTTAAGAGCTTGGGGTGGTGTGATTACTTCTTGCAAACAACGTGTTTTAATGGACTTTTTAATATTAAAAATGGATTTGAATGTTCTTGAGTGTGCTGCTTGTTAGCTGTGCATTATGGCACATTATTAATGCTCCTAGAGTCAATAATGATGTATTTTTTAACACTGGTTTCAGCTTTATGCCCTCAGTACATAATGATGAAGTACTCTGAATACAGAGTGAGTTGGCATCTTACTTCATTATCTCCCTCAAAGTATCGGGCTTAAGAGGGAGGAGGAGGGAAAAGCAAGAACCTGAACTTGGTTCTTGGGAGTCTTGGGTAGTTCCAGATCTCTCTTTAATTTTTATTTTAAGCTAGTGCAGAAAGGACAAGTGTGCATCTTGTCCTGTCCTACTGAGGTTCTGGCTGCAGCATTCAGCAACAGAGTGGTTACAACTTCTGGAAGGCAACATGATTTAATTGTGGGGATTGCTCTTGATTTACGAAGTTTCCTCAGCTTATTAATTCCTCTTGGGTAGTGATAAGACACCAGATGTGTTGCAAAACATATTGCTCCCCTGTGTTGCCATCTGTTACAAACCTGACGTGTCTAGTTATGTTTATAGAGGCTTGGGTGGCCCTTCGCTCTTTCTAAGCTGTGCTCAGCCAACAGTCAGTGCTGCACCTGTGCTTAGGTTTTCCTCTACGTGCAGAATTTATTCCTGTCTATGTTTACAAATCTCCTCTGGAGAGTTTTGTGTCCTCACTTTGGAAGGGAGAAGGTGGGCTGTCATTGCAGGGATTTTAGTTTGAGGGGTGCCACAGTCCAGGTTCAGGGTTCTCGCATCCCTGACAGATCTCTGGGATAGTTCACAGGGGAGAGGCAGTGCTCCTGGGCTTGTGAGAATATAGTTTTTTAGATGAACCATGGTATGTCTCAGGAATTTTCTACTCAAAAGGAATGATCTCCCCTGTGTAAGGGAAAATGGAACTAAATCCTTGATATATACTTAAACGTGCTGGCAGAGGCTGCCGGGGCCATGGTGGAGTCTGCAGCCCTGGCAATACTGCAGAGCCGTGGAGCTGAGGGATGTGGTTTAGTGTGGCAGTGGCAGTGCTGGGGAACTGGTTGGCCTTGGTCATAAAAGTATTTTCCAACCTAAATGATTTTTTGGTTTAGTCCAGTCCTGCTGGAGAGATACCTGTGATAATCACTGGATCTAATCAATAAGATGTAGTGCGTTCCTGGGGAGGAGGAACCACGAGCTCTGTTTTCTGTGATAGCTTGGTAGTAACTGTTGAAGCCTACAAGATTCTTCAGGCTTTGCCTGTCTTTAGGAGATTCATCTTTTGTGAATCTTTGGATGACAGAATGACTAGAATATTGAGAAGGAACTGTGAAACAAGCTTGGTGAGACCAGGGAAGATGTAAAACACGGTGACTTCAGTGAGGCACAAAGGTTAATACACACATGAATGAATTGTCTTTAACAACTCCTAGGTGTAACTCCAGACTCTTAGATTCTTCTTTTGTGCTCCATTAGCCTCAGCTGTAAAAATTAGGAATGTGTCTGGGTAAGTAACAGAGGACTAAACAGTCTCCCTAATGCTGAAAGCGACAACTTTCCTGTTATGAGAAAACAGGAGGAAAACCTTCAGGTTTCTTTTATTCTTAATAGTAGAGAATTTACAAGAGACTTTGCTTTCAACTGTGAGCTTTCAGTCAGCTTTTATGGAAAAACAACAGTTATGATGCTGGGATTTTGGTTTGTTTTTTTGGAAGGACAGTGTAAATTTCCTCTAGGAGCGTGGAATGATTAATACAGCCTTTAGTGCAAAGTAATTCCAGGGAATGTTGACATCTCAAGCTATCTCATATAGTCAGAGAAAAGTGTTTTTTAGTATATATTGATGTTACCTTTGTTTGCCTTTTCCTCCTTTTTTCCCGTCAACTCTAATTCTTCTGGAGTTGCTCTCTCATTTCTCTAATGCGCTCAGATTAATGAGTGCAGTTCAGTAGAGGTGTTTGTTTTGTATTCTTTAGCAGTAAATGGGTTTTTAGTGCAATTACTGTAATGCCCTATTCATTGTTCCTTTCTTTATCAACTCCTAGAGTCGAAAAAATTGCTCTTTCTATGCCTGCACTAATCCCTTGCTTTTGGCACTTCAGTACTTTCGTGTCAATGTGCTTTGTGGTTGTGGTGGGAGGAGGAGGGGAGCGGGGAGAGCCTTAACCCAGAGAGTCACTCAGCTGAAACCACAGTGGTGCTAAAGCCTTCTGTCCTGCATTGTGGGAAGGGAAGGAAAGGGGGCTTCAAGATGGTTTTGTCACTGTGACTCGTTCTTTGTGTTTTCTCTTTTGCCGCTCTGCTTCAGCTCGCTGTATCTCAGAGCTACAACACGCACTTCACTCGTACATTTATGGGATGCTCTTCAGCCTTCACATCAGCTAACACCACCTCAGCTGACTGGCTGACACACTAAAGCCATGTGCTGCTGGCTCTATTCAGTGCAGATCTCAAGTGCCCCAACTGTTCTTTATGCATCAGTAACACGTCCCCTGCAATCAATAGGTGCTTTCCCTATCATGAAGAGTTTTGGTTTACCTCATTTTTTTTATAAGCGGGTCTGATATAAGACTGTGCCTGAGATGGTCTGTTTGGAAGCCAGTACAAGTGTACCCATAACATGGTTGTCAAGGAAATGTGGTCTGTAGGTGTGATTTTGCAAATAGAATAGGTCTCCACAGCTCTAGATTTAATTAGTCATAGTTAATGATGCTTAGAACTGGAAAATAAAGCTCTTGATTTCTTTGTCCCCAACTCTGACAGAATATTGTGTTGTGGCCATTCTGTTCTGAAGGCTAACCTGATAATTAGAAAACACTGGTCACATGCAGGTGTCTGGCTGATGCCAGAGACATCAGAGAGCAGCAGCCTCCTTTGTCTTCCCAAGGGTCTTCCACAGGGAGAGCAAGGGAGTCATGTAAAGCTGAGTGCCAGCTACTGGGCTGAACGAAGCTGATACTTCATCTGAAGCGAGGACTGTAGCCCAGGCTGAGGGAAGTGGCACTGACTTGCAAGAGCCTGAGCTAACTCCTCTGGAAGGGCAGCATGTTTGTAGCTCAGGAAGCGGCATCTTTCCCAAGCTCCAGTGAATTTAGTATCTCTTCTGCATGGTCTCTTAAGCTGCCTCTGTCACAGATGTATCCCTTAAGGAGAAAATGCATTGTAAATAGCATTATCTAAATGATAAGGGATGAGAGTATTGAGTTGCAATAGAGAAGCTTGGCTATGCCTGGATTGCAGAGAAGCTTAGCTGTGCCTCTTCAGTTGAAGTTTATTAGACAGGAAAGAAATAATCTGTGCATGGATGAAGAGCATGGGGATACTGTATTAGTGTTGACCATGAGGTTAACTCACACTGCCTAGCTCTTACTCATAAATCTTCTGATGCTTGAGTAACGATGCTCCTTATCTTATGCATTGTAGCAAAGGTTTTTCTGTCTTATGAAGCTGCATAACTCCTCTGCCAAAACAGTGAGCCTTGATTTGCAGGTCAAGCATGATGGGGAGGCCTGACGTTAGCTGGTGTAAATATGCCTAATGCTTCGTTAACCTTAGAGCTCTCCAAGCTGAAAATCTGTCACACTGAGGACTGGATTTTCCAAATTAAGCAGAACTTAACTGCAGTTTAAACAAAATCTTCTGAAGTTCTACTTCAAGCTTTTAAATATTTTAAATGGTGACTCAGAATGCAGTTGATCAGACAAACAAGAAGCATACCAGTTCCATGCTTTATTCCTCCAAATTTTGTCTTTTCCTTTAATTAAAGCTTTGTTGTTTGCTCCAATCAAACTTTTCATCTGTCATAACATCTTTTGATGTCACTCTACATCAAGTACCCTGAGAGAGAGTATGCAGTGTAGTTCAAGCCTTGTTCTGTAATTACAGGGGTAATGCACTTTCTAGTTATTTTGGTTGTTTGCTTCATGATCTGTCAATGCTACAGCAAGATAAAAATGTGGGGGGTTTTTTTGGGCTGTTTGTAGAGATATTTTTCAAATCTGTATTTTCAAAGATAAATTCTCCCTCAGTGGCCTTTGCTCCTCGCTCAGTTCAGCGCAGCGGGAGCTGATGTGGGCAGTAATTACCACTTGATGGCTGTTTATCATCTCCTGTCAAAAGAATTGGTCATTGCAGTGAAGCTCCTGCTATGTGACCCTCCTTGTTATGACAGACACCAGTTAGCTACTCTAGAATATAAGTTTGAGTCTGTTTTATTCATAGCTGCCTTTGATCCTTTGTGTTACTCCATGAAGCGTTGGAGAAACACTTAGCGTGTAAACTGAGCGCAGGACTGGTTTTAGTGGGAACGTCTCCTGACTGGGGTGTCTGGTACGGGACAGCGAGACTGCGTGTTGGGATCCTGAAGGTGGATTCGTTTTTGGATGTGTTGAGCACCCACAGATCCTCTTGACTCCAGTGACAGCTGTGAGCACTGAAGAGATGTGAGAAGCCAAAGGATGGAGCTGCACGTTGAACTCAGCCACACAGGTTTGGAGGAGTTCGTCTTGACCGTGCAACATCATCTTCCTTGGGATGCACAAAAACTGGCCTGAAAGCATTTCTGATGGGTGTTACTGAGCAGCCTGTCCTGTGTGCGCCATGTAGTCACCATTGCTCATGTCTCCCTGCTCACAGCAGTGTAAAATGTAAGGTTTTGTTAATGTGCTTTTCACAGAACTCTCTTCTGCAGAATAGCAATTACGCCTTTGAAATACTCTGCGCCAGATACCTGGGAGGGAGGGTTTATGTCTCTTTAATAATGAAAAACTTAACAAAACCATTAAAGCAAGACTAGCTAGCTTGGCTTGTTTTGATGTCAATAAAACTATATTACTTTCTGAAGCTTTAATTTAAATACTGTTGATATTCGTCTCTGCGATGCACTTGACCTTTATGCTTTTTACACTGAAGTGTCCTCTCCTCTACTTATAATCTTACACTGTACACTATGTTTTCCCTTCCAAATAGCTTTTCATTTTTTTCCCCCATTATTTCTACTCAGATATATTTGTTTACTTCTAAATTCTAAAGTCTGTAGCCTGTCAAGCAAGAGGAATACTGCTGAGAACAGGCCCAAGGCAGCCTGTCACGTAGTCATCGCTGTTAGCGTCGTAAGCTGGAAGCTGATAAAGTCTGAGGACAATAAATAGGAGCTTCTGGAAGTTGAAAATGAAGTCATGGCCAGGGCTGGCAGCAGCACCAGGCACCATGCCCTGCCCTCGTGGTGGGATTAGACCTTCTCACGTGCCCGCTTGGATGTTTTCTGCTTGTGTATTTAGGGCTAAACAGATTATCAGATTTGAGGTAGTGGAGTATTTTTCTCCAGTTACCAGTTCTTACACATGTAATTTATGTTGTTGATCTGGTAATACGGGCTCCAGCCTGCTGCTTAGAACAGCTTGGGAATAGGAAATTGGGCAGGTAAGTTAGGATGCTGCCTGGGTCTGATTCTCGTTGCCTTTATAATGGTGGCTTTTGACCCTCTGCTGTAGGTTTTAAGTTTGAAGGTGTTTTGGAAGTGCTTTATGTCCTATAATGAGCATGGCACATGTCACTAACATCCTGTGAACTCTTTTGGTCTGAACATCTGCAAAGATTTTTTTGTGAGAAAGAGAGGTTTGGATAATAGTGTCTGAGAGTGCCATTGGGGCACTTCTGGCCAGCTGTGCACACCAACCACGTCCCTGGACACTGATGTAGGTAACCTCAAGTGGTTACCTGAGGGGTGGTAGAAAGTTTTGAGGTAACTTACTGAATTCTACAAGTGTTTTTCACTCCTCAGAGTTATGTCAAGCAGTGAGAAATTCTGTTCCCAAGTATTTTTAAGCAGCTGTCCATTGACACTGCACTCTGGAAGCTGTCACTTGGAAGAGGAGGCCTGTGCTCAAAGGAACAGAGCTTCATGCACTGGAAGGGTGGAGATGAGAAGTAGCACCTCATGGTGAAGGACGAAGGCTATTTTGCCATTTCATTGGTTGTTAAGAATAGTGGATAAAACACCTTTGAACTTGCTAACCTCATTGGAAGGAGTAACAGCAGTTGCAGAACTGTGTAGAAACTTTGGTGTGTCCCCTTGATTGTAGTGCATCAACTTCAGTCTTGTGGCTGGAGTTCCCTGTTTACTCCTGTTAGAGAAGTCACTGCCTTCAGTCCTGAGGACCCTACTTGACATGGGAATGTTTTACTTCTTACAGAGAGTTTGCTCCATATGGAATGTAAAAATCTAGCTTTAGGAAGCATAACTATTTTGGGTTTTTTCAGATTATTAGTATTGTTTCCAACCTAGTTTGCAGCTTTGTTGGAAATTTCTGGGCATTACGAAGTGCTCAGAGTTTACAGGTTTTCTTTTAGGAAGGGTAGGGAGGAATGGTCTTTGAATTACCTTTTGTTATTGTATTTTATTATCTCCTGAAGATGTCAGTTCTCAAAAACTCTGCTTTCTTACCAGCCAGTTAACCCTTCCCTGTGGTTTCTGTGTATTGGCTATGATACCATTTCACTGATGAGTGGGGTAATGCATCTTTTCCATTGGAATGATCTCGAGCAGCATATGCCTGGCCATTGCTTTTTCAAAGCAAACCCATTTTAGTTCCCTCCAAAGTTACTCCCTGGCAAGGAGTGAAGTCTAGATGGAATTTGTGACCTGCATACAGCTGTGAGGTTTGCTATTTAGGTGCATCTCAACCTAGAATCCTTTCTGCCCTGCGTTAGGTCTTCAGTATTGACACCATGTGTGTGTAATGTGAAGGCCCTTCAGATCTCTTAGATGTTATGCCCCATGCTGCTTGTACTGGATGGCAGGCCTCCAGGCTATTTCTGAATTCAGCACTGGAAAGGGAAAAGGTTTTCATTGTGTTGTCACTCCTCACCCTCCTTGTGGCTGGAGCCGCTCAGAAATAGCTGTGAAAAGCGCATTTGGTGAATTTACAGGTTGTGGATACTGTCAGGGCTTGCTAATGAGTAAAGTATGACAACTTGATTATAATACTGTCAAATGGAGACTAGGACTAGTGTTTTCCATGAATACAGTGGGTTGGTGCAGTTACCTCTGGCACTCTGGCATTCTGGAATAGTGGTGTTTTAAATATAGTATGTGTGCAGTAAATTAACACTCTGACTGAGAAATCACTCTCCAGTACTAGTGGTGGTAAATTGAGGCTTCCAATGACACTTGGTAGGCTTTCTGTGGGGTGAGCTGATGGTGGAAGACAGTGCAGCTCATTACAGAACTGTATAACATTGACACAAAGTGCTGGAAGCCAGACAAGTACAACAATAGAAAAACTAGTTAAGTGCATTGTTAGGAAGAAACAAAGGATTATAAATGGAATGAGAGGCTATTTTTAGAAAGTGGAATTGTGGCTTTTTGAGAGGTGTTAAAAGGGAAAACATGAATGGGTTAAAGGACTCGGCCAAATTCCTAACATTTTCTTACCACAAAATCCTTCACAAAAAGGTGGAGAATGGCAACAATGAGCAATAAAAACAATGATGTGGGGAGACAAAACTCCCGGTGGTTATGTTGTCTTGCACGTGCTAATGGCAGTGTTGCTTTTTCCTTCTGCCCAGCTCTCTACAACTATGATGCCAGGGGCCCAGATGAACTTTCCTTACAAATAGGCGACACCGTGCACATACTGGAAACATACGAAGGTAAGCTGAGAGAAGCTGCATTTAAAAACGTTGTTCTTGCAGTTGCATTACTTTTCTGTTTGTGACCTTATCTTCTCGTGTTACCAGGTGATGAATTAGTTTGTTGCTAGAGGACAAAACATGCTATTTCTAATGAACACGGAATGAACCAATGCTAGATGTGAATGAGGATGTGTGTGGTCGATACTGGGTGAATAACCATTTCCTTTTTCTATGGAAGATGGATGTTCACACAGCTTTGTTTGTATGGATCATTTGTAGCATCTGCCCTGTGTTTAGTGAACTGAGAGGTGCTTTTTGGATACCCTCGGGTGATGCAAAAGAGCCTGCTGCTAAGAGAAGTTTAGTCTGAATTTGAAAGTCATCCGCGTCCTCAATTATTTATGCCTCTCTTATAAGATGTATTACAGTGCCCTGGCTTTTCAGATGCTTGCTTGTTTTGATATGAAGCTGTAGAAATGCTACAAGTACCCAAATCTTCCCTCCTTGATCCATGTAAAAGGGAATTTGAATGCTGAGTTTGATAATCAACCGAATGTGGAAATTGTAACGCTGCTCAGCTCTTGCTTGATGCAGTACTGAGCCAAGCTCTTTCATTATATCCTTGACTTGAAATGTTATGGCATGCTTCAGTTTGGAAAGGTGTAAGTTGCATGTAACTAAATTGTCTTTGTTTAAAATATTGTAACACTTTTGTCTAGTGGGAATGTGATTTACTTTAATATATTGGTTTAATTTGTTTGTTTCCCTAGACATTGATATTTTGGTACATCAGTGTGATAAATTTGCTTTAGATACTGGTTTAATAGGATTTCTTTATTGTTATATTTACTGAAACAAACAATGATATTTCAGTGAAAGTAACAAGCCTTGCTCATCACTGTACAAATGAATTTTCTCCCTGTTTCCAGGCTGGTATTTTCCTACAGTTCAACTTGCCACTGCAATGCCGAATTCGCCTCTGAGCAGAGAAGTCTTTCTGTAACCTGACATTATGTGCTTTAATAAAAATCTGATCATGCAAAGATATTAAATGCAAACTGAATGATTTAAATGTCATGGAGCTTTGTACTTCTATAGATAAACAGATTTATTTAATGAATGTGGGAGAAACTCTGAATCCTGAGTAGTATATGTGAAACCATATCAAATGATGGCTGCTGCCAAGTAAGTGGAGATGACTCAGTTTTCCCCTAGACTTGAATAACAGACCTTCACACTCTCATGGCTGTTAGGCTTCAAGCACATGGGATGAGTTCACGTTGAAAGAAATGCAAAGAAGTTAATATTCTTCCAAACATTTTATACAGTGATTACTCATTTCTTACCTGCTGTGATGGGAAATTAGGTGCCATAAATCTTATATCTCTTGTTCACAGAGCTACCATTATTAGGTGATTATATGAGCTTTTTGATCTCTGAGTTCCTCTGTACAGAATTTGTGTAGATTGTGCCCCAGGAGGTTTCGTACCATTGTGCTAACATCCAGGTGTGTGCCTGGGAACTTCCCTGCCATCAGTCCTGTCCCTGTCAGGGTTGGATTACGCTGCAGTGGGATGTGCCAATCTGAAGAGAAACCCCCTAATAGTATGATTATGAGACAGAAAAGTCATTCAAAGAGTGAGTAATGCCTTTTTGCTGAGACTCTGTGATTCTGCTTCTCACAGGTCTACTCGTTTGGCCTATGTCCAACGTTGTGAGGGAAAAAGAATTGGCTTCTCTCATTGAAACCTGATGTATTCTGCATTCTGTCCGTGGTATCCTGCTGTAGAATTGTTACTATTTAGAAATAGTTTTCTAAATTCTTAAGTTAGGAGTAGATTTGAAGAACTACATGTGTCCATAGTCTTGGAAGTGTTAGATTGTCATTTATTTGGGTTTTTTTTTGTGTCAGAATCTGCTTTGTTATCAAGAAAAGCTGATGCTAAACTCCTACTCGGTTGGTCTTTTCCCATTCGTCATGTGAGCCTTACAGGGAAAGCCAATCAGCAGAGCCATATGACTTCATAAATACCCTTCATCTTGCAGGAGAGAAGGATTGTATTTCATAGCAGATACCCCAAAACAAATATTTCCCATGTCTGAATTACTACTTGCCAGACCTTTATTGTCTTCATTCCATATCATTCCATTGTTTGGTAGAATGGGCAAATGGCACATATGATCTGTACCTGTGGCTTATTAAGGTGTATAGCTATTAAATATAAACAGTAAATAAGCTTCAAAGCCAAGCTTGCATGTTTCAACAGTAGTTAACTTCTATTGCTGCTGTGGGAAGGGAATTTGGGTTCCCAAGTAAGTATTTGCAGTTAAGCTGTTTCTGATAACTGTGTGTTAAATAGATGCATCGTTCAAGAAAAACAACAGTAAATTGAGTGTCTTTTGTAGCTCTAACAGAGACACAAATATTTTGTTTGTCCTTTTTCTTAGTTGGATGCCTCTTCTTACATGGGTGCATATTTCCAACCATTAAATCCCCCAATACTTGTAAAAGATGAGGCTAGAAATCCTGTAACAGGTCAGTAAGCTACTTAAAAGGCCATGATCACTTTAGAAAAAATACTTCTGGCATTGGCCTGTTTAACTTTCACTGGCATTTTGTCTGAAACCAAATTGGCTGTGAATAGAGCGAGGAGGCTCTGAAGCTCTGTGCTGTGTGCTCCAGGGAAGCATTTCATCAGGCATTTGCTCTCTTTGCCCTCAAGCTTTGGGTTTTTGGTTGTTATTTTTTTTTAAATGATCTCCAAAACTGCTGAGGTTACAGAATGAAGCACTAAAATGAGGCAGGGTTACAGCATGGGTCAATAGGTGTGTTTAGGATTTACAAGGACATGTGCTCACACATCCCTCTGCCCATTGCTTTTTTAGTATGGAGGATTGGATCTGGCTCACGCACATGGCAAGACTCAGTGCCTCCAGTTGAATCTGTGACAGTTTAGCTTGCTTTGGAAGTTGGGCTCCCCACTGCATAGCTGTGACCTAGATACCCAGCATGAGCTTCATTTAGGTGGCGGCTGCCAGTGAAGAGCCTGGTCGTCTTGCCTGGCTGCATTAGGAGTTCTGCAATAAGCAGTAGTGCAGCCAGTTCTCTGGGGTGGATTTTGGCTGCTTTCTTCTCTGCACTCTCATGCAACAAGTAGCAGGAGCTCCAAAACTTCAGAAAGCAGAGGCTCAGCAGTGAGGAGCTTTTTCTGCTATGGGGCCTCTAATTTGCAGGTTCAGACAGTGCAGAAGATGGGGTGGGAGAAGCGAGGTGGCAAAGACAGCATGATTGTGTGTTGTTTAGTTTGTACAGTGCATTTGATAAGAGAGATGGTGCTTATCAGTTTAGACTCCAGAACTTCAAAATATTGACTTATTCATATAAAACTGAGGAGGAATTTAGTTCTTTAATAGGACTGAAATCTGTGCATATCTCTGCACAGACTTCAGCCAGTGGAGTAAAGCACTAACAGAAATGCACTGCTGCCTTTGCACCTGAGCCAAAAGCTGTGTGTGGTTGTTTGAGCAGCAGTTTTTGTTGCTGTTCCTCTGAAGGCAATGGAAATGTGAAATACGAGGCCGTTGCAGCTTCTGTGGGGAAGTGAACAGGGATGGTTGTATATGCCAGGTTAAGGAAGAGAGCACTAACCATCCCCAAGTGATCATAGAAGGTAGGCTTCTGGGGCAGGGTGAAGAGGATGAATCATTTCACCTTTTGCTAGTGGTGAGCAGACTGAAAAATCCTACGTGCTTGAGATTTTCAGTTGTATTTCTAGTCCCAAAGTACAGATAATGCCTTGTCTTCCTTGAGCTTCCTTCCTGTCCTTGTTACCAGCAGTGGGACTGTAGTTTCGGTTTGGTGGGTTTTTCTACGCATCTTTTTTAGTCACCTGAGGATTTCCTGGGATTCTGAGCAGAAAGGAGCAAGTAAGCCATGGCACAGACCAAATGAAATACAAAACAGTGGAAGCGTACAAGTAAACTAGTGCTGCATTGAAGGCAATATGCACTGAACATCTCATCTGCTTTCTCTGGCACAGTATCTTCCATGAGGCAAAACGACTGTAGCTTGTAGGGGTTTGTTTTCGCTCTGGTTATCCAGTGACACCGAAGTGGGATGGCTGGATGAACACTAAAAGCTGTAATGGTGATTGCTTGCAGATGTGTCGTGAACTAGGGGCACAATAAAGGAGACAGTTTTGCAGGCACAGACACCTGCCTGGGAGCTGTGGCACAGGCTGAATAATCGTGTGGCATCGGGGCTGCTGCGGGATGGGTGTTTGCTGCCTCGTGCAGAATGAGGGCTGTAGGACTCCTTGCCCTTTTAGATTTTGATGTCTGAGCTGTAAATCCCCAAATATTCGTGTCAACTTGAGGTGACAAACGGCTGATCTGTGTTTGGAAAGTTGGATTTGTGGAAGTTAAAATAGGTTTTAAAATCAAACTAGCCAAAACAGTCCATTTTTGTGACGTTTGTGCACTTGAGTTGGTTTTCTTTGGTGAGTTAGCAATGAAAATGAAGTGAGTGACAATTAAACACATGTAAAATACCATCTCTGTCTTGTAGTGCTCTCCATCAGTTTGATCATCATCACTTGGATTTTTATTGCTTCTGAGAAGACTTGTTTTAACCAGGATATCAGTCCTGTAAATTCAGGCAGAGGCTGTTTGCACATGTTGGTGGGGGTGAAACACAGAATCTTAAGGGATGGGAGGGACCTCGAGGGATCATCTAGTCCAACCCCCCTGCCACAGCATGATTGGAAACCATGTGCAGGTGGTGTTGAGCTCAGAAGGAACAGCTGGTAGGGGATATTAATGAACTTCTTAATGTTTTATCCCTTCTTCTCTCCTAGGTTGGTACAGAGGTTACACTCTACGAAAGAAGTCCAAGAAGGTAAGTGTTACCAAAGCAGGGTGCTGCTTATTCTCATGGACAGAGATGTGTTGTGGTGTTGGAGGTGGTGTTATAACAGAGATCCCTGGCCTCTGTTACAGTGCTGCATGGGAACTATTCACTATTATTTTGCAATCTAAGGGTTTGAGTACGTTCAGTCATTATAGATAGCTTGACGTGCATCACCTTGTTGTCTGCAGTGACTGGTGTCCCAGAGCCTTTGCCTCAGTAAAAAGTTCAAAACTTTGTGTTCTAGTTTAGAGGCTGACACTTCACTGTCAAATAACATATCACTTGTAAAACACAACTGTGTCTTGGGAAGTGATCTGGAGATGCACGTTGTGATTTTCAGTTGTTCTCTGCGAGAGAGGAAGTGATGTGCTGCAGTGTAATTTTGCCTAGTTGTTGGGCATTCAGTGTGCATAAAGGGCTGCTGTTTATAGCAGCCTTACTCAGATAAAAAGGAAGGAAACAGCACAAATACTGCTTGTAATGTTGTGGTTTATATTTTGAGCGTTTTATTAACCAGGATTTAAAGGACTTCTGATGTCGCTTCTGTTTTCACTTTAAACACTTTGCCTACAGAGGTGTGTTTTGAGTCTGCACAGAGTACAGAGCAGGCTCCTGTGGTTCATCCCATCCATTTCCTAACCAGTTCCATGGTGTTTCTGTTCTATTTTGATGTTTTCTGCTTTTGGCAATATGCTGAGTTTCTTACAAACCATATATCACGAGCATGCCTTGTGCAGCCTCCAAAGCAGCAACGCGTTCTTCCCAACATGAATCGATGTCACGTGTTGCTGCATTTGTCTGACTGCTGTTTATTTTTTACTGGGACAAAAAAAACCACACTCCTCCATCCCCAACCCCCTATTCCCTATGGTCTCCTGAAGAGGTTTTGACTTGTAGCACTAATGAGAGGTGGATGGTAGAAGACACCACACTATATAGTATATAGGAAAAGGCTCTGGAGAGACCTTAGAGCAGCCCCCGGTCCCTAAAGGGGCTGACAAGAAAGCCTGAGAGGGACTCACCTGTCACTACATCCTCTTGTAGAGAAGGAGTTATGGCTTAAGACTGAGATTAGATATTCAGAATTTGTTCCCTGTGAAGGTGGTGAGATCCTGGCACAGGCTGCCCAGAGAGGCTATGGCTACTCCCTCCCTGAGACTGTTCAAGGGCAGGTTGGATGGGGCTTGGAGCAGCCTGATCAAGTGAAAAGTCTCCCTGCCCATGGCTGAGGGGCTGGACCAGAGAGTCTTTAAGGTCTCTTCTAACCCAAACCAGTCTGATTCAGTGGAATGTGGTCTATGTACTGTGGGTTGCAGTGGAGACTGCCTGAGTTCTGTGCCTGCACATGCCTATTCATTTCACAGCAAGGCAGCCCGTTATACTTCCCATTCTCACACACTGTTTAGTTTAACTGGAACACTGGAAACACTGGAAAAAATACATTTTTGGGAGCAGAAACAACATCTTATAGCAGGGTAAGACAGCTTGGTTAGATATGAGACAAAACAAGCCACAACCTGGATTATGGACAAGGTGTCATTTTGGAAGAGATCTATTCAAAATCCCTTGTCTTTCATGCTTGTAAAATTAAGTCTGCTTTAAGTGACACCTGTATGTAATCATCCAGGGACATGGAGAGTCATGGCAAATGGTATCTTGAACTGGAGAAGGAAACACCCCTTTGTAGGGCTGCTTGTGCCAGGGTATCACTGCTGTTTCCTTTGGTGTTGTGAAGAAAAGTTTTGAACTCCTGAGTCTGTATTTGCCAAGGTTACAAGAACACCTTCTCAAAAGGACATGCCATACAAAATGTGAATGTCTGTTAGAAAGAAAACAAAGCACTGCAACACAACTATTCTGATGCTTAAGAGGATGTGAATGGCCCTGCAGACCCAGCAATGTGTCCTGGCATATTTTTAGGTAATAGATAAAATGGTACATGCAACTGGATGTTTAAAACAGGGGTTTTTTTTCCCTTCTCTCTCAAAGGGCATATTTCCTGCCTCCTATATACATCTAAAGGAAGCGATTGTCGAAGGCAAAGGGTGAGTTTGGTTTGAAAATAATGAAAATCCTTTTTCCTGTTTGTATCTACATAATTTTAGTGTATTATCTGTTAACTTAGACTTGTTAGTTAAGGAGCTGATGATTTTTATTTACACCTTTTATTAGTCTAGATAATTATTGGTTGAGAGATGAGCTTCCCCTACCCCTTGCCTCTTGCTTTTGTTCTCATTTAACTTTTCACAACTGTTCTATCTTCCAGCTCTCGAGTCTTAAGGCTTCTGCTGGGTATATTAAGAGACCTTTGCTATGAGTTGTGTTTCTTTTCTGCAGATAAAATTGAAGTATCCAAGTATTAATTTCTTAATTCCTTCTTCACTAAATCTTGTGGCCCAGACTCCTTGCTGAAAGGCATTGTTTTCTACCTTACCAGCTCGTTGTGTCGAATTGGTCATTTTGTGATTCATCTGCTTCCTTGCCTGATGTGTGTCACACTGAATAGTTTGGGCTGGTTTTTGTTATTGAAGAAGTTCAGATCTTTATATGTAAAATCAACATTGCTGGAAGTGCCTGTAAAAGTTTGGGAAAGAGTTACAATAGTTAAAAAAACAAAAAGGAAAAAAACCAACCCTAAACCTCAGGCAAAAATGTGGACTGAAGTAAAGAAATGATTAGCCAGGTATGAAATGGAGTGAAACAGAATGAAAAGTTTTTATTCCTTTGTGCCTGGTTTATTTTTATACACTGTTAAATATGTAAATGATAAAACTACTAATCATGAGATTGCTGCATAATGACATCTTCTTTGCTGATTACAAAACTGCCTTTAAGTACCCTACTTCTGAAATGTTCGAAGATGGAGCTGTTGTTTCTTCCTTTCATGGCACATCATTTTCAAAGGAGTCATACAGCAAGCTCATGGTGATGACTTCACACACTCCATTTTTCTTTGCAACACCAATGTTTTGAAAGACAATTCTGCAGTAGCATCATGGCATTGTAGGTTGTGTGTAGCTGCCTTTCATCTTGATTGCTTCTCCTGAAATTAGGGTTCTCAGTAATATGGTATGGTGAGGTTGGTATCAACATCCTTATCTTGTGAGTATAGAAATAAGAAAGTGTGGGGCAAAAACTGAGCTGATGTAAAACACTTTGTCACCTGGCTGTGCTGGTGTACACCACTTACCCTGTGTCTGAGAATACATCCTCTTTTACCTTGCAGGTCGATAGAAAGTGTTGTTATTATTTACAACCCTGTCATTGATCTGCCTATGGAAATGAACAGTACCTTGTTAGAAACACTCCTGCCATCCTAACAAAACTAATTCTCAATGCAAACTGGTTTCTTTTTCCCCCTCTTCCTCTTAAGACAACATGAAACAGTTATACCCAACGAGCTCCCCTTGATTCAGGAGGTTACCACAACGCTGCGGGAATGGTCCATCATATGGCGGCAGTTATATGTTGTAAGTATCAACTCAGGTAAACACTTCCCATAGCACACACAAAACGTGTGATGCTTGTGAAAGGTAGAGTGAGGAGGATGAAGGCACTATTAATGAAATTCCACTTCTGTTACTGTTTCTAAAGGCTACTTTTAATGGTGGGAAAGCTTTCAGCATCTTCTGTGTTGCAGGCACAAGTCTCAGCAGGGTTTCTTTGGAGTGTTTTCTCAAATGCTTCGTGCTTCTGGTGCAGAATCAGTGTTTTGTAGAGTGTTACCTTGATCTAACAGTAAATTGTTGAGCAGATGTGATCCCTATTTCATGGGGCACTATTAAATAGAATGCACTGAATTTCTAATATATGATAGCTTTTTCTAAATCTATAGACAATTGTGTTAAAGAAACAAAGAAAATGGTTTTGAGGGTAGTTCTTAAGGCTGTTGGTATATGTTATGAAACAACTGGGTCTTTGATGTCAAATTTGTGGGTGTAAATTTAAACTTCTTGAAAAAATCATCATTCTCAGTGCTCTTGTGCTTGATTGTTCCAAAGTCATCCTGGCAAGTTACGTGCCTGCTTCTGTTTGTAAGCTGAAGTTTCAAGCACATAAGAACACATTCTTAGAAATGTATAGAAGTAACCATTTGCATTGGTAGGCTCTCAGATGGAATAATAGAAAGTTACAACTACACAGCTGAAAGTGCTCATAAGTCAGGTCTTAAGGGTGTTCAAATGTACTTAAAAGTGCAGTTCAGGTGTTGGCAACAGCATGCTGTAGGGTGTAAGGATAGCTTGGCTCAGACTTCCCATGCTCTTGTTGTTTAAGGTCACCACAACAGCATGGTGAGAACATGAAATTCTTGTATTTGAAGTAGGGTTTCATTCAGAGTCTGTTTTGTATAGATGTGTGAAATCTTGTCATAAAAATGCAAGCTGTGTAATCAAGACATTGAGTGGAGATGTAGATGTTTGTGTTGACTAATGTGGCTTTTAATCACACCCATGAAAATAAAGATTAAGACTACAGTATCCCAGAACTGATGTAGTGTTGCAGTAGATGAGATGAAGGATAGTATCTTCGATGAAGAGGAACAGATTATATCTAGAAGAGAGAGCTTTAGTGTGTAATACTAGAAAAGTCATGTATCCAGGAGCAAGGAAGGTGAAAACGGGCAGAGACAAGCTAGGAGGAGCAGGATCTAGAGAGGACACTGCCCTTAGCTCCACTGCTGTGCTCCTCCACTGAGGACAGTGAGGACTGCATTTTGACCCTGATATCTTTTTGGGACATTGTCTGGAGTGTGAAATATGAAATGGCTTAATGTCAGAGAAACACCACTTGCAGAACCACACAAGACTTGAGGTGCACGTACAATTAAGAAAGGAGTAATAGCACAAGGCATTTCTTGCCAAGACTTGTGTTTTCTGTTGCAGTTACTTATAGGAAATTCCAGGCGTAGGAATCACTTGTTCTAACAGTTAATGTTTAACATCTCCTTTCTTGTGTGTTTCCTTCCATCAAAATATATGAACAGCTAAACAGTCGTGCAGTGCTTGGCTAATAACTTTGAACTCAAGAGCAGGCAAGGTATGATGCTGCCAGGAGCCTCAATTCAGTAGTGGAAAGGATCCCAGTCCCTGTCACAGCTTTACTCTGAGTAGGCAGATCACTTGATGAGTGAGATTATAGTTTATATCTCATGGATGCCCGTTAGTTTAGTAGTTATATATGGTGCATTGCCTAAAAGAGCATTGGTATACTGGGATTGCCTTTTCAAGGGAGGCTGGATACACTGGAGGTAGCTGGTTTCAAACTGATCAGTCTGCAGTCTAGACAGATAATCCATATTATCCCATCTTGCATATGAAAAGTCAGTGAATGCTGTCATTAAAGCCTTTGTTTTGTAATTTGTGTTTAAATGTTGAATAGGTACTCAGTTTTGACTTGCAGAGGTTGTGCCCTGTTCTTCCTCTCACTACCTTAATGATTGCAGCATCAAAAATCATGAACCTCTTTTCTGTTTGGATTTGTCTGTATTTAGCTTTCAGGCATATGTGCCTGTTGTGTCTTTCTCTGCTGCATTAAAGAGCTTTTAATAACAGATATTTTCTCTCTGTGAAGCTTCTTGTACTATAATCAAATCAGCTTTTTGATAATCTGAACAAACTGAAGCCTTTAAGTTTCCCAGTGAAATGTTTTTTTCCCCTGAGTCTTGGAGCCATCATGTTTCCCTGCACATTCTGCAGTTATTCATGTCTCTTTTTTAATATATCTAGCTATAGTGGAGGGTTTTAATTACTGAATTATTTCAGTTGTTCTCAGTCAGATAAGGCCTGGATGTAGTCTGAAGGAAAGATGGTTACACATAGCCTGAATAATTCATTGTAGGGTGTTTAGTAAGTTGTGTTCTTTGTAGGAGTTTGTTGAACTTTTGGCTTAGATTTTGAGGGTTGTGAAGAGAGTAACAGAGAGACAGCTTCAGGGTAAGATCAAAGCATACAGGACCACTGTGTGTCTTTGTCTTGATGTTAACTTTCTTGTCTCTGAATGCATGTGTGCTTGGGCATGCATAGAGAAAATGCTCTTTCTTCCATTGTGAATCTGCAACTTATTGTCCTGTGTCCTAGCTTAGATCAATGATGTCAAGGAACGCTTGTATCTGTTGCTGGCACTGTTTAATATCCATAGTTCCAGCCTTTATGAACAGTTATGGTATTTAACTTCCTATAACATTTGGTGCTTTATTGTTTTCCACTTCAGGTGTTACCCGTGGTCTCATATTCTAAAGGTTTAATTGGAGAGGGGAGAGGTTTCTGTAATATGTTGCAGGTGGAGTGTTGCAGAACCTGAGTCTCTTGCTGTTAAAATGCACCATTTTTAGTCCTGCTCTAGTCAGTTTAGAGGGTCATTGCATAAAGTTAGCTGTGTGAACCAAGGAAAGGGTCTCTTTCCCTTGAATGCCTGTTCTGAATACAGCATGACTCTGGTTTGCAGGGAACATAACCACTTAGGTAGCTAAAGCAGCGTATTCAGTGTTGTGTGCTGTAGGAAGTTAGGCTCGTATTTTAGAGCTAATTGTAGACTTTCACTCTTTTGAATTTGTATTTTATAATTGCAGTTAATTACCTGTACTTAAAAGATGCTCAGTAGACTTCAAAACTAACTTCTGTCCATGTTTTCCCTCCAAACAGCAAGACAACAGAGAAATGTTTCGCAGCGTGCGACACATGATATATGACCTTATTGAGTGGAGATCACAGATACTGTCTGGAACCCTTCCCCAAGATGAGCTCAAAGAACTGAAAAAGAAAGTGACTGCCAAAATTGATTATGGAAACAGGTTTGTGAGCAATATTTTTCTGAGTATTTCTGCTTTAAAACCAGCTGATTTGGTTTTGACACATCAGATGTTAACAACTTCTTGCAGGATTGTTTTATTCCTGTCTTTATGGAGATGTAACAGTAGTATATTAGAAGTCCTGTTATAGCAAGATAAAGAATGAAGATGATCTTTAAAGTATAGTATAACTTATGATATGGAAAGTGGACTTCATATGTAACTTTCTCACTTGCTTGATGGTATTATCAATGTGTAGCTGTAATTTTAGACATCAATTGGAAGTGCAAGTATTGCCTCCATTCAAAATACAATTGAAACTGTAGTTGCTTCTCCAATATAAACAGTTGTTACCTTCTATAGTGTCCAGCTTGTACCAGAAGATTGAGACACACTTAATAAAAACAGTATCCATTTAACAGAAGAGGATGGGAATTGTGAAGGAAACATATAATAAAATATGCACTTGCAATTCAGATGTGTTAACTCTCCAAACAGTGGTCTGGGCTTCAGCAAAATGTTTGGAGATGCAATTTTTAGGTTACAAGTTGTCAGTACAGTTAGGACTTTGCATTTTGATTGAAAATGAGAAATCTTATGTCAGTGTTCCATCAGGAAACTATTGGAAGCCGTGTGTTGAATACAGAGAGCATTGTAGTGCTGCACACCTGGAGACTGAAGAAGTTTTCAGCAAACTAGTCTTTAAAGTCCCTTGTGATGTAAATAGCTCATCAGATTTCAGTTACTTGTGTTTTATTCCTTGAGAACTGTCATATTTGCAGTATTTCTGTTCATGCACTTTAGCAGCAAAAGCTGTGATTAAAAAAAAAGTACTCAGTGCATTCAGTCTGTAATTATCCCTTAGAATCCAAGATATGGACTGTGGTACCTCAGCAGACAATTAACCAGATGTTGTTGATATTAGTTGTTGGGCTACTGTATCTTACCATCTGTCTGAGGAGTTGGTTAAAGTTACTGTGAATAACCTCCAGATGCTCAGCGTTCAGATACAATGGAACATCTTGTGCTGTGCTTAATATTCATAATGTTCTGATGGGCTAATTAAGTGATCAGAACATCCTCTGTGGAGAACAGGAGGGAAGTGAATTTGAACTTCTGAATAAATCCTCACAACTGAAAGATACCATATGTTTCTAATGTAGTCATACATCCACTTTTGTCTGAAATAAGCGTGAATGATGATTTCAAAATCCAGACAGATGAGCTCATTATGCATTGTGTAAATGTTTTCTGATCTAATCATATCTGAACTTCTTCTGCTTTGTAAAATACTGATTTGTAAATAAGATTTTTTTAAATTCTCTGTAAATAATAGAGACAACAGTTTCACTGCATGTTGTCAAAATAACTGAGGAAGTAAAGATGATGGTATGAATTTGTATATTAAATGCTTCCCAGAAACTGGGTCAAGTGGTTTTGTTGTGAAAAGACATTTTTGTTCAATTGCAGAAATCTGTAACTAAGACAGTTAGGAAAGAAGTTCTGACTGTTTGCCAAGCATCACTTGCAAGGTCAAGGGTCAAATAAATAAAATCAAAGGAATGTGTGCTTCTGTTTATTTGTCAGTCAGCGCAAGCATTCTTGTCCTGCTGCTGTGTAGGGCTGGGGATTTAGTCTTCCTCTAGACTGGAGTTCCCTTTTCATCCAGCCCCAGCAAGTATCTCCCGTGGAAGGACTCTGCTCTTCACCAGGGCTGACAGTTATGATGGAAACTGCCCAAAATACAGGAGGAAACGTCATCTGGGATCTTAGTGTTCCAGGGATGCTCAAGAGTTTGGTGATGACTAGGTCCGGCTCCAGAGTACAGCTTAGGAGGTGTTTCTTAGTAAGTGGCTGCCTGCACTCTGCAACTGGAGTGATGTTCATCCACTTTTGAATTAATGCAGGGAAAGTGATTAACTCAGGATTTATGTGTTGACCCTGCTCAAGGATTTGTTTAACACCTTCAGCTTTCCCTCTTGTCAGGGAGGGACAAGGAGTGATCTTGAGACATGAAACATGTCTTAATCTGCCACAGTACCTGCCCTTCTTTTCTAGTGGTTATGGGCCATATCCAAAGGGGACTTACTCTCAGATAAACCATGAACCTCTCTGTGGCTTATCAGACACTGCAAGTTCATTCATCAAACGTATTTCAAAGCCAAAGTTGCAGTAGCTCCATAAAGAGAGGTGGCTGCAGAGGTAGAAGGAGAAAATAGGGACCATATGTACTGGGACAAAGGTGAGGAGGTTAGTCTTAAGGAAGATAGGTAGAGAAATAAGGATCAACCTAGACCTGGTTTTTCTTTATTCTTGGTTCTGCTAGAAGCTTTCTACTGACATGGAAACATGTGAAAGGTCTGGATTTGATTATGGCAGAAACATTCCCCTCTGCAGAAGGTAATCATGGACATTAACACCCTGCTGACAGGAATCCGAGTTTGGCTTTAAATAAAAGGAAACAACTTGTGCCTTCTTAAAGTTTTTGCTAAAACATAAATGTGCCTGCTCTGGAGGAGAATGCAGAGTAGGCAGAAACAAGCTGCCCAGTTTGCATGTGGTGTGACTGTAGTGGTTGTTTGTTCAAACTGTCAGATGAATCACAGGAGAAGACAGTCTCTTGCAGATTCAATTGTTTAAGAAATTACTTCCCCAGCTGTTCTGTATCATTTACATGGGATCTTTCTGTGCTGTGGGGAAAAAGTGACTTCCAGCCAGGGATGGCTGTCTCTGGGGTTGGTGACATGGTAAATTGTTTTATCATACATCAAATACTTGTTATTCTCTATCATATGTCAGGTGTGTGTGACTTTCATGTTAATGGCTTGTCAGGTGTCTTTTAAAGAGTGATTGGAGCAGTGTTAATTCACAAGCATGTTTTTGTGTTCATTTAGGATTCTCGATTTAGATCTAGTCGTTAGAGATGAGGATGGCAATATTTTGGACCCAGAGCAGACCAGCACAATTAGCCTGTTCAGAGCACATGAAATAGCTTCCAAGCAAGTTGAAGAGAGGCTACAGGAGGAAAAAGTAAGATAATACTACACACTGTAAATTTTCCCTTAGAAACATAAGACTGTAAACTAATGACTGTTATTTTTGGCCTTGATAATGAAGAATTTGAATGGTTTGTCAGGAGTTAACAGGTGTAAACGTTTTGCAAGAACTTGTATATCTTAGGCTGTTGCATTGTCCTTCTTATCCTTCAAAGGGCTTAGTGGAATTTATTGTTCAGACCTCTGTGTATCAGGTTTATATTTCAGTTTGTCACAAGAGTTGATTTCTGAGAATCAAGTAGAATAATGTCAAGTAGAATTATGTGTATCATATGATCTTTGTGTGCCAACCCTGCAAATGTGTTGAAATACAAAGGGCAAATTTGAAGTCATTCTCAGACTTGAGTAGTCAGCTTCTATTGCAATTCCAGTCCTTATTTTCACAAGGAAGAACATTTCTGTTGTAAGGAGTCCTGCCCATGTCAGCAGCAGTTATTGGAGCGTGGTATTCCTGAGGAGCTGCTCATGGGTGCGTTAGTGCAACTTAATGAGTTACTGCATCCTGTTGAGTTGTAATGGGCCATACACAGACTTGCAGCCCTCACCAAAATCAGGGTAAAAAATAAACCAATTTAAATGGGATTTAAGCTATAAAGTTTTTGCATCCAATGTTGGATGCCTCAGCCCGGTTTCCTTTGGGTCCCATGTGCATTCCTCTCTTCTGCACAGATAAAGTAGTCGGTGAGAAGTTGATGGGAGATACAGTCTGAGGAGTGGATAACCTGTGGAAATGGCACTGTTTTCTCTCCTGTCTTTCCTGGCACTCTACACTCATCAGATAAACATGAGACAAAGGGAAGAGCAAGCTCCCTTCTTTTGTATCAGGCTCTGTTTTTTTCCCCTCCATTTGTTTATCTGTCTTTTTAATAAGTGAATATATCTCCCCACTTTTTTCTTTCTCCTCACAGTGTGCCACTTTAAAGACAGATCTAGGAA
This sequence comes from Colius striatus, assembly GCF_028858725.1. NCBI lineage: Eukaryota > Metazoa > Chordata > Aves > Coliiformes > Coliidae > Colius > Colius striatus. The sequence continues at coordinate 36,471,492 of NC_084766.1, forward strand.
AATGCAATCTATTGTAAATCCTAATATAAACAAAGATCCCATGAGCAGACAGTTGAGAGAAGCCCTCCTCTCTGAAAGGTTTTATGCAAGTTTTATAGTTTGGAAGTCTGTTAGGCTATGTTAAGCTTAAGTTTCTTCTCTTCTTGGATTACAGTCTCAGAAACAGAATATTGACATCAACAGACAAGCCAAGTTTGCTGCCACTCCTTCCTTTGCTTTATTTGTAAATTTAAAAAATGTAGTCTGTAAAATAGGAGAAGATGCTGAAGTCTTGATGTCTCTGTATGATCCACTGGAATCAAAATTTATCAGGTTAGTGTACTCCTGAATGTACTCTTTAGTCTGTGCTTACTCAGTTACAGCAGCAAGGAAGTTTTGCAGGATGAGAGGGCTTATGAAAGTCACATTTCTGTGAAAGGCATAGGAAATGGTCATGTGGGAAGGAGCAGTGCAGCAGCACTTTATCCTCATGTGTTCAGCACAGCAGCAGGCAAGTCCCAGCACCGTGGGTACCTTTCAGGGTCATGCTGTTCTCATCGTGCTGTGCCTGGGGTTCCCCAAGTGCAGAGCTTAAATGGAACGTGAGCACACCTGCAGGGCTGTGTGCCATTGCTTAGCAGCAGCTGTGGCAATAATGTGAGAGTTTGATTCCTCCAGTCCCAGCTTCCTTAAAGAAATTCTTACCCTTCGTTGCTGAGGAGTTGCTGACTTTTTAGAAGTGACACACACAAAGGGGAGTCTCAGCTCTCCACTAAATAAATACTAATTGCTTCAGGATGAGTAGAGTTGGTTTAAATTCTGAAGTTGGGTTTTGTGTGCTTATCTTAAAGGAAACCCTTTAAACAAAAAGTCCTCCAAATCTTGTTATTTTTCAGTGAAAACTACTTGGTGCGATGGTCAAGCTGTGGGCTCCCCAAAGACATAGACAGATTGCATAACCTCCGAGCAGTGTTCACTGTAAGTAGGTGCAACTTGCTTCAGCTGGCAAACTTTAAAGCACTTGATTCATAGCTTGTGAATAACTGAGGATTGTAGTGATCTGTGTGTAAACAGTGTGGAGTTACCTCTGGAGTAATGATCCCGGTGAAGGCTCACGTGGGACATTTCTCTTAAGTGGCTACTAAAAATTCTCAACACTTGGCTAAAACCAAAGTTGCTCTTTGAATTTTTAAGTTGCTAGAAATGATTTGGCCTCTAAAGGAATTAATTTGCACAAAAGTCAAGATGTTTAAGTACAGTCATAAAAACTGGAGGCCACTCTGCTGTGGTGCCAGAGGCTAGCATGACAAAGGCAAGTTCCAGGCAGCAAACCTCCTTCCTACTGAAATAGTTTGGAACTCAACTATTATAAAATAATCTGAAGAAACTACTGTTTGTAGGACTTGGGCAGCAAAGATCTGAAAAGAGAGAAGATCAGTTTTGTGTGTCAGATTGTGCGAGTGGGCAGAATGGAACTGAGGGACAACAACACGAGGAAACTCACCTCTGGGCTGCGGCGACCTTTTGGAGTGGCAGGTAACTCAGTGCACCATATCTACCTGTATCACATTGTGGTCTTGCATAGAAAGTTGGGTGTAGGAAACTCCTGTGGATTTGTATAAACTCAGAATTGTTCCAGATTTCACCAGCCTGATTGCTGCATTGTAGAGTTTCCTGTAGCTTCCAGGACTTGTGTTAGCTAGAGATGCCAAAGGTTATTTGCAACGTGATATTATTCTATAGGAAACCTCTGAAATGGTGCAATTGGTGACTCTGTCTCTTTTCTGACCCACCAGGCTGTTCCCTCAGCACCCTTCTTCCCATGTTGATCACTTAATTCAGTACACTTTGTTTTTGTTTTCAGTAATGGATGTTACTGACATAATTAATGGGAAAGTTGACGATGAGGACAAACAGCACTTCATACCCTTTCAACCGTAAGTAGGGAAGAGTTTGAAGAATAAGCAGAAGTGAAAGAATAAAGTTTTAAACTTCCTTGTTAAAAAAAAACCCCAAATATTAAACTTTTGCTAGGAAGAGATGCTTTGCAGATATTTTGTTGTTAATGTATTTCAGTGTCATACCTGGATAATTTCCCTTTAGTTATGATAGCGATAGCCCCAGAAACTTTTAAGTGTCGACTTTAAAGCGTACATTCCTAGTTTTTCAGTCTTATTTACTTCTGTTTAAAGCTGGCTGATAATGTGTAAGAGGTGAAATGCTTAAATTAAGTCCACTGCTGGTTTAGAGCTCTGCCTGAGGTTGATAAAGACCAGCAGCATTACCAACATCCACTGCAGGAGACGACTTTGAAATTAGTAAATAGTAACGTTTGGCTTTTTCTTGGTAGCAGATACAGTTTCATGGTAGAGTCCACAGTAATTGGAGTCCAAAAAGTTCAGAATTTGAAGGATGGCTTGATATACCCCCTGTAAAATCTTCTCCAAATTCAACTTACCTGAGACTCCTACCAGAAACCTTACATGTTTTGGTTGGCTGGTAAGGAATTGCTGCACATACCTGTTAGAGCTGGCTTACAGAATCAAGGAAATCAGGCTGTTACGTGGACCTGGTCTTATTTCTACTTATCTAACACTGCAAACCTTTCCACAGTGGCTCTGGGGAGTTTGACAGACTGGTTTACAATATGAAATGGTCTACTAGCAAATATGGGGTTGGTGTCCTTTTAAAGTATGGACGTTATGGAATTTAATGTAATAGTCAAAGATCAGTTTTGACTTCAAGCCCCCAAAGCATATTAAAACCCAGGGATTTAATAGCCTGAGTTCTTGTGAATACATAGGTAGGAGCAGAGAAAGTGCTTTTAGAAGTGAAAGCTGATTAACAAAAGAGAATGTGGGGCAAATATTCTGTCCCATCCATTGTTCACAGGATTTTGGGGCTCTTTATATTTCATGAAGTGAGGAAAGTGAGGAAGGGATAAATCAAATCAATGTGCATAAAGTATGAATGCTTAGTTTTCCCTTTGTGTGAAACGTTAGACTGCCATCTGTTCCGAAAGGCAAACCATACTTAGGGGAGCTAAATTCCTTGATTCATGTACTAATGGCTGCTCAGAGGGCTTTTAATAATATTATTAAGAAAAGGAATCTTGGAATAATGAAGCCCTTGTGGTTTGAAGATGGAGGAGTCTTGGGGGCATTGCAGGGACTGCAGGTGCTCCAGGGAGCCAAGCAGGAGCGTGTGTGCCTTGTGTCTCAGCTTCAGCTCTGTGCAGTGGTGGTGCTGGAGTGGTGGATGGGATGTTAATGTGAGAATCAGAAGTACAGCTCCATTTTTCAAAGAGAGCAGGGATTTTTAGGGAAGGGTGTGTTCATGATGTGTTTATTGTGTGGTAAACAATAGCAGGCTTATTGTTTTGGTGAGAGTGGAAGTACACAAGGAAGATGAATCTTTGTGTATGAAAGTGGTTGCTAATGGCACGTCTAGTTTGCTGCTCCATTAACACTGGTTTATTTTTGGTGGGTATATCAACGAGCTTTTTGAAAAGATGTACAATGTGATTTTCTCTTTTTTTAGCCTTCTGCACAAAATTCAAACGTTCTCCTGAAAAAGTGTGTCCCAGAGAATATGAATAATGTGAAAGCTCATGATAAATACTGGTGTTGTTATTTCCAACGTAGACTTAGGCTGTGTATATGAGCCACACTTTTTCTTCTCATTCAGTGCTTTGCTTCTGTTGTACCACACGCACTTCTGCTTTCATATCTTTGTTTGTTTGTATTCATTCACTAGCCACCAACACAATGGCTGTCAAAAGCACTTGGCAAGATTACTTCAATGACACTTAATGCTGCTGTTTATCTATAGTTTCCATCTTTTCATCAAGTTTAACAGTGTTTGGATGATCTGCCTTTCTTCTCCTACACCATTTCTGAGAGATGTGTGGTAGCTTTTCCTTCAGATGGTATGCACTGCTGCTTAACCTGTAGAGTGACAGAAGTGACTGGAGATCTTGCAGGGCCAGTCTACTCTCTGTATTAAAGAGAAAACTGCCTGTATGGGTGTTCACTGCTTAACAGGGGATTCTCAGGTGGGAAACATCCTTCCTGTCTGCCCAAAGGGTTACTGGGGCCTGTGCATGCATGTCCCTGAAGGGAGAAGTGACAATGCAGGTGTGCTTGTACTTCTCCGTGGTAGATCAGCATTCTTCTGATTAATGATCTTCCTCTGTCTTTCTTGTTACCTTTTCTGTCCTCTGTCTTGCGTTAACTAATACATACTCTTTGTCACAACTGTGATATGATCTTGTGTGTTCCCTTGTTACTGTGACTTCTGTTTTTCTGTGATCCTTTGTTTCCTGGTGTTGGTCGTCATGTGCATCCTCCAGGCTAGCGTTGGATGACGCCATTCGACACAAGCAGCTGAACATATCATCCCGTTTTTCACCCAGGGTGGCAGGGGAGAATGATTTCCTTCAGACTGTTATAAACAAAGTGATTGCTGCTAAAGAAGTTAACCACAAGGGTCAGGGTATGTACTGTTCTTTATATACACCGATGTACCTGTAACTGCTCATCACTTGATTTGGAACATGTGATCATTGTAATTTTGGAACCAAGGGTGCATAATATTACCTTCATTGCTCACTGCTGTTTGGTGTGAGAAAATGTGTTTGCACCTTCTTTATTTTTCCTCTCCTTCCCATCCTTCAGGACTCCTTCTGCTGTCCCCCTGCACCCCTATACCTTCCTCTCCCAGCATTAACTCTACAAGCTCTGTCCTTTCTCTGCATTGTCCATTGCTTGGACATCCTTGGAAAGCTGAAGGGGGGACAACATCAACACTTATAAGTACTTAAAGGATGGTTATCAAGAGGATGGGGAGACAATCTTTTCTGTAGAGGTGCAGCGACAGGACAAGGGGTAATGGCCATAAGCTGGAACACAAACAGTTCCACTTAAACACAAGTCAAACTTTGTTGTGCAGGTGAGGGAGCCCTGGCCCAGGCTGCCCAGGCAGGTTTGGAGTCTCCTTGGAAGGCTTCCAAACCTTCCTGGACGTGTTCCTGTGCCCCGTGAGAGAGGAGAACCTGCTTTAGCAGGGGATGGAGCTGGATGAGCTCTGGAGGTCCCTTCCAGCCCCCACCGTTCTGTGATCTTTGTATTTCTGCACGGGAAACAGTGACTCAGGGAGTCATCTCCTGTGCCCTTGAGCTGTGGACTTTGGCCTCCTCCTCATCTTGAGGGAAGGGATATTCGCTTCCTTCCCTTCCTTCACCTCGTTTTCCCACTTGGCAGCTGTGCTCACAGCATTTGGCTCCCTCCCAAGGCGACCAGGGCCCTGCTCCCAGCAGCTCTGCACCCGCCTCCACTGCCAGGGCTAAGGCTGGGGCCAGAGCCAGGCAGCCCTGCTGGCACCTTGTGTGATAGGCTGCTTCTCTCACTGGCCATTATTCAACTGAAACTCAGCTCCCTAAGTCTGGGTTGCTTATTTTTGTGTGTGCATGCATATACCACTTTGTGACCTTAATGTGTCTGGCAGTAGGAAGGGGAATTGTGTGATGGCTCAGTTACCACTGTACTGACTTCAGTGCTTCCTTGGGGGTCTGGATTAATGCAGTGTTAAACAGCCCAGCACTGTGTCAATTGTAAGGTGTATCTGAACAACAGACCCAAGGAAAATGATGTACTTTTTTTTGGCTGATTTCTACTAATTAATAACAAAAATCTAATTAGTCTTTTAAAAAAATGATCCACTAGCTACAGAGGACAACCCAGGTCTGCTTTTTCCTCCTCTGTTTTCACCCATGGCCAACGTTTACTGGAAAGGAGGAATCACTTCAGCTTTCTTGATTCATTTCAGCTTTTGTTTTTCCCTAAGAAAGGTGCCCAAGCAAACAGAAAGGGCTTAAGAGCTGTTGCTTAGCCAGCCTCTGTAGGTACAGCTACTGTTTCATGAAATTGCAGCTGTTAGAACCATCTCGGGCAGCCTGTGAGTGTATAGCCTCTTATAAGAGACTTTAATAGAAAACTAGCTGCCAAGTACACACAAAATGAATGTGTAGTTAATTGTGTGTGTAGCAGGATAACCCACAGTTTGATTTATAGGTGGATTTTTGGGGTATTTTTCATCGATTTTAATATTAGGGTTTTCTTTTGTGAATTGCTGCTGTAATTATTTCATCCTTCAGCTTGATTGCCAGTCACTTCACCAAGTGTGGCAGACTTCTTCGGGGTGTTTTTCCCATTTTGAGAGGTTTATTTTCCCCCACACTTGGGTATCTGTCTTATTCCTATAACAAGTGTGCCTGATGTTAGTTGGCAAGCAGTGGCTTTTTAGTGTGTGTTTCTGCTACTGAAGAGAAAAATGTCAAGTGTGTAAAGCTGATGCTGTAGATTTCTTTGTGCTCAGTGCAGTAAAAACAACTTATGGGGGTGGTGATGATGAATTGATTCAGGTTACGTGTCTGCTGTTGGTGCTGGCTTTGTTGGCATCTCAATGTGAGCTTGAGGCAGTTCTGCTCTTGGCTTAATTGTGTATCCATGAGGCCCTTTTGTGGAAGACTTCAGTGATACTTGTGAGGAGGAGGGATTCTTCTGGGGTCACTCCAGCTTTGTGCCAAGGACACAATAAGCTTGCTTGCATTTTCACAGCCCAGACTTCAGTAGGTCCAGCTGATAACAAAGCATTTTGGTTTTCCACTCTGATGTATGGCCTTGCTAACCTAGTTTTCTTCTGAATGGAAACCTATTATATTGCAATCTTTAGACTGTGAATAAAACTTTTGGCTTTAGTAAGCCCATGTAAGGAAAACCACATGCATCTGGTTTTGAACACATGCCTAACTCCTCCCTGGAAAGATACCTTCTAAATGTTAGTGCTGCAAAGTCCACAATGCAAAGGCTTGGATACTTGTCTTGCCCAGTTTCTCAGGTTTTTTGTTAGCCAGTCAACTTACAGGTGAGGCTGTAGTACAGTCTTCCAGAAAGTCTGGCAAGTCAGACATACATGTGTGCTGCACTAACACTTCTGCTTGAAGCAGTGGGATTTCTGAGTGTTTTAAAGTACTCCGTGAAGTGTGTTTTGTTTGTAAATGAACCTTCAGATATGTTCTTACTCTTTAGAAGATGCAAAAAGAAATCTTTAGTAACTAGAAAAAAAGACCCCACCAGTTTAATAATTGTGGTTTTTACACAACAGGTTTGTGGGTGACTTTGAAACTTCTTCCAGGAGATATTCATCAGATTAGGAAAGAGTTTCCCCACTTGGTGGACAGGTCAACAGCTGTGGCTCGGAAAATGGGATTTCCTGAGATTATTATGCCTGGTAAGCCATTGTGTGAATTAATGCTGCTTTCTTAGAGTTTAACCTTCTTTACATACCTGTGTGGATGGGTGCTTTTGGGGAGGTAAAAAAGGAGATGAATTTGAGGTACTGTGTATGTTAGAAATAACGCATCATCATTGTGGAGGGTCCTTCTCTGGAGGGCTTCAGAACCCTCCTGGACACATTCCTTGTGACCTGACGGACCTGCTTTAGCAGGGGATTTGGACTAGATGATCTCTAAAGGTCCCCTCCAACCCTCACCATTCTGTGATTCTGTCATACTTGACATAAATGTAAAACACTTTGGTGATACTTGCACATGTGCTGCATCACTAAATAAAGCTTAACGACCCTCCCAAGAAGATGTGATGTCAGACTGACAGCAGAGATGCTCCTTTTTTTCCCAGTGAAGAAAAGTGTATACAAAGTACACATTTCATATTATCTCCCTAGCAAGGGCACACATAAACCATGTATTCCCTGTGATGAATCCAAACCAGAGAGATGGGTGGGGTTTTTTTTCAGAGGAAGATGTCAGCTTCCATAAGCAACAGACCTCAGAAAAAATCCTGCACTGGCCGTTGCAGATTGATGGGCTGTGGAGGATCCATTAGGTCTTTTCACACCTCATCCCAGCTCCAGCTTTCCCTGTGATTGCTGACACTGCATCTGTCAGATGTTTTGCTGTACGCTCAGTGTGGTTTAAGTGCCTCAGCCCTTCTGCTGTTTAAGTTAGTATGTTGGCACATAAACCATCTGTGTCATGAAATAATTGGAAATCCCCTGTTTCCCTAACTAATTTTTCAACATTTCAGTTGGATTGAGTTGCAGTTGAAGAGCATTTTAAGACATCCAGCTAAATACAACCCTCCCCTGAAACCCTCAAGGCAGCAAACACATCAAACCACTTCCCCATGTAACAAGTTAGAGACCTCTGTAGGCTATGAAATGTTTTTAAATTGCAAAATATCTGTGTATGGGATACATTAATGACTGTGATGAAACTCATCCTTTCAAATTAGTAAACAACTTTGACCAAACAGCTCTTTTCAGTACTGCTAGTTCAGGATGCTCAAGAGACTGTGGCTTTTGAGTGTTTTACCAGGAATGTGTGTGCTCGCTGTTAGGAAAATGTTGGGGGTTGTTTCTATGTATCATTGATTTCACAAATCAATAGGTATAGTGTGAAAGCTGCTTTGTGCTTCTCTTTCCCTTGTAGGTGATGTTCGTAATGACATCTATGTAACGTTAGTTCAGGGAGATTTTGACAAAGGCAGTAAAACCACGGCAAAGAACGTAGAAGTTACAGTGTCTGTTTATGATGAAGATGGCAAAAGATTAGAGGTATCAAAACATCTGGAGTTGTTAGAATTTTCATACCTGTTTATGCCTTTTTAATGTCTCTGTATTTGCCAGCTTAAGTCCTTATCTATTTGCAACAAAACTTTCTCTTTTGTCATAACTATGTAAGTCTTGCCATATAGTGCATGCACTTTGGTACTCATTTTGTGAAGAGCTCTGAGCATGAGCCATTGTCTGATTTTTAACCTGCTTCATCATTTTTTTTTGGTTGATTTGGTTGGTTGATTTGGTTGGTTGGTTGGTTGGTGTTTGGTTGGTTGGTGTTTGTTTGGTTTGGGTTGGTTGGTTGGTGTTTGTTTGGGTTGGTTGGTTGGTGTTTGTTTGGTTTGGTTGGTTGGTGTTTGTTTGGGTTGGTTGGTTGGTGTTTGTTTGGTTTGGTTGGTTGGTGTTTGTTTGGTTTGGTTGGTTGGTGTTTGTTTGGTTTAGTTGGTTGGTGTTTGTTTGGTTTGGTTGGTTGGTGTTTGTTTGGTTTGGTTTGGTTGGTTGGTGTTTGTTTGGTTTGGTTTGGTTGGTTGGTTGGCTTTTGGTTGGTTTGGTTGGTTGGTTGGCTTTTGGTTGGTTTGGTTGGTTGGTTGGCTTTTGGTTGGTTTGGTTGGTTGGTTGGCTTTTGGTTGGTTTGGTTTGGTTTGGTTGGTGTGTGTTTGTTTGAATGAAGTTTTTCCATAGATGTAAACATTTTCTCTCTATTTGTGTTTTCCAGAGTGTCATTTTCCCTGGTGCTGGTGATGAAGCCATCTCAGAGTACAAGTCTGTAATATATTACCAAGTAAAGCAGCCTCGCTGGTTTGAGACTGTAAAGGTATACAAACTGTTCCAATAACTTCCTCCATGGGGCTTAATAGGCAATTAATAGAGGTTGCAGTGGAATGCCTTCAGAAACAAAACTAAAGAAATTCAATGCTCGTGATCGTGTTTAGCAGGACATAAGGAATAACTCAACTAAGGAAAGCTCTGAGAGGCTGCTGGAAAATAGATTTGACTTGTATTGCATAATAAATCTTCTTTCATCCTTCTGGTCAAGACAACTGTTACAGAGGCACTCCAACATCTGCTTGGGAATGGTTTGCTCTATTTCTATGAAGCTGACCTAGACAAGCAGGATATGAAAGTTAAAACGTAATTGCCATGGTGTTTAACTCATCAGTGTTTTGGGATCTGGCTGACTGTGCTTTAAGCTTGCTGAATTTGCTTTGTTAATAACATTTTAGCTGAAATGTCAAGCTTTAATATTACAGAGGAGGCTGAGGTTGGCTTTATAAAATATATTCTGTCTGGCTGTGCTCAGTGGAAGCAGTATCTGTGTACTGAGAAGGCACATACAGCTACTCCCCATACTGTTATTTTAAGTCTGAAGGTGCCCTTGTTGCATCTGTAGACAGAACAAAAGTGGCTGCTGGGGAATGGCAGAAACCTAGTTGTGGTGTTGGGGAGCAGCACAGCACAGAGCCTGAGTGTGGGTGTGATTAAGAAAATACAATGGCTCCAGCAAAAATACTGAGGGGAAAAGAGCACTGGTTACATCTCTGCAGAGTGGTTCCAAGTGAATCAGACACAAACTCAGAGTATATGTGGTACAGGTATTGCATAGGTAACAGGTTGCAGGTCTTGTCAGGTGACTTAACCAGCCTTGCTTTGTTTCTTCCTTCTTGCTTTCTTGGTGCAAGAAAATGGTGACTTTTCGTGGGGAATCTGGGACTTTTCACAGTCTTCTCTGACAAAGTGGTGCTGGTACTTTGTTCTTTGGAAGCACATTTCTTGAAAGACATCCAGATGAGCTTTGGTAGTGGTTGATGATGTTTGAAGACAGACCATACTGACTGTTTCCCTTCTCTGTCCTCTTTCCCAACATGTGAAGGTTGCAATCCCCATAGAAGATGTGAACCGCAGTCATTTAAGGTTCACGTTCCGTCACAGGTCATCACAGGACTGTGAGTAATTCAGCCTTTTCATTATGGTTCTTGTCAGTGACTGGTGCCAAAATCTGCTAAAACAGGCATAATGTTCCTAATCTGTCATTGGCTATTGTAATGACTTTTGGTATGGGAGTCAGGGTGTTTTTTCCTGCATATTTATGTTAGCATCTCAGCTTCTTCCCATTACATCTTCCTTGCTCTTGCCTGTTGACATCAAGTTTCTGCTTTCCTGCCCAGTTATTTTTTTTTTTCATGTCAAATTAGCTACTGAAAAGGTTGATTTATTTCTGTGTCTTAGAAGTAGTTGGGTGGGAAGTACTAAAGATATTTAACAAGCCCACATGTGAAATGGGAATGTGAAAGAGTGCATAACAGGCTTAGCATCAGTATTGAAGACTTAGTTGTTAAAGTTGGTTTCTGGTTCTCACCTTGACTTGTGGTTGTTTTGAAGATATTTTGGTGTAAAAGTTACATAAGAGCTCCTGGTTTTCCTCAGTTTTCCTGTGATGAGCAGGAAAAGCAGCTTAAAGCAGCTGAGGTGCTTTAAGCTGTTGAGGATCAGATGGAGACAGCTAGACATCTTCCATTTGTCAAGAGTTGTTTGGCAGTGAAGTTTGAGGATTTGCCTTGGTTGTGATAATGTTTATTCCATCTAGTGATTACAGGTATTTGGCTCTCTTGATAGGTAAGCCTCCCTAAATCTGCAGCAAAAACTTTTACAGTGGAATAAAGGTGTAGACAAAAGCACAAATCAAATACCATCTACTGGATGTGTTTTAAGACATACATGTCATGTCTGCGTATCTGTGTAACGTGTCGTACCTTACCCCACAGCAGTTCTTTACTTGAAGCTGTTTATTCTGCAAATTGATCATTAATAAAAAGATTTACTTAGTTGGGAGGATGATACTTGCTAATGAGATCAGAGTGCTGAACATAAGTGTCATTTGTGGCTACAGAATATTAAAGATATCTTTAGGATGACTCAAACATTTAGGTTGGCTGTGGTTTAAATATTCAATAGAGGCTGGGCCTTAGGGCTCTTTGGACTATCTCAAGTTGCTTGCACTTTCTGTCTAGTTTTCCTTCTCCACTTACTTTATGATCTCTGCTTGCCCTGTTGCTTTGATTTTTCCTTAACTTCTGATGGATTTTGAACAGTGAGAGCGAACTGAATGCATCTTCTAGGTCATGTTGGTTGAGAAGTGGATCAGCTTTCAGAAACTTAAGAACTTGATCTCTAATTATCAATCCAATTTCTGTTTTGGTTCCAATGTTTCCCCTCTGAAGTACAGAACCCTGATGAGATCCTCAATGCCCTTAAGTCATCATTCTGTCACTTTTCTAACCCTAAAAATCTGAACTTAGAAACGCATCGAATTTCTGTTTTGTTGTTACAAAAGCTACCTTAATCCAGCTGGCTGAAAGAACAGGCAGAATATGGAAACATTGGGTGTCTGGGAGGTGTGGCCAGATTCTAATGCATTTCATTTTCAATTTTTTCATTCTATCTTGCATTTCAGAGTCTCTCCTAATTTCTTGTACACATTCTCCATCAGAGAATCTTTACTAGGGCTGTTCATTCCCAGGTTACCCATGTTTCTGAGATTTAGGTGCACTGTCTGTATAAGTATGAAATAATTATGTACTGCTTTGGTTTTGTGGTGGGTTTGGTTTTTTTTTGTAACAGCCAAAGATAAATCAGAGAAAATATTTGCCCTGGCATTTGTGAAGCTCATGAGATACGATGGAACGACTTTGAGAGATGGAGAGCATGACCTTATCGTTTACAAGGTAGAGTTTTGAGATACTTTGGCCTTTCCATAGCAGCAAGCTCTGCTGACTGACTTGTCTGTAACAGAATTGCTCAGAGAAGCGTGTTATACACTACTCTGTTAGACCAAGCTACTAAATAGTAAGTAGTGTGGGGTTTGAGTATTTGGCAGATTGCTTGATAAAGCTTGAATATGTTTTCTTGGGCACTTTTTACTGAGCTTTATGTGGGTTTTAGTGGCTGGGAAAAGCTACTTCTATAGTCCTTTAAATATCACATCTTGACTTTTAATTTGTAGGCAAGTTAGTGCTAAATTACTGTTGGTAAATACCAATTGGATAGCTTAAATTCTGGACCAAACTTAGGAAAATCCAGTGTAAATAAGAAGATTGTGTTATGTACCAAGATTTTTTTATGCTGGATATTTTCAAGTTGTTTCCTGCTGTATTTAAAACACAACTGTAGGCAGAAGCAAAGAAGCTGGAGGATGCCTCGACGTATTTAAGTCTGCCATCCACTAAAATAGAACTGGAGGAAAAGGGCCACTCTGCAACAGGGAAGAGCATGCAGAACCTTGGCAGCTGCACCATCAGCAAGGACTCTTTCCAGATTTCTACTCTAGTTTGTTCAACAAAACTTACCCAGAATGGTAAGTTCGTAGAAGGGTGGAACTTCTTGCTCCTCACGACTGGAGTGGGGTTGTGTGTACTGAGTTGCCTGCTTTCTCCATCCCTCTTCCTCTGTGAATGGATGGTGAGTTGTTTGCCACATAGTCTTGCATTAAATTGTTTTGATGCAGCAAATGCATTTACTGAGCATGTGCACTAGCTAGTCTTTTCTCTGCCATGGGCTTTGTTTTGCTTTAGAGCAGTACATAGCTCTAAGAAAACAGAAGAATCCAGAGTTAAATGGTAACAGGAATATCGTTTGCCATGTAGTTGAGACTTCTGTACTGAAGAACACTGAAATTGAGGTCTTTTTCCTTCCTTTGTGGCATTTTCCTTCTTTGTTGATGACAATAATAGCAGTAAGGAAGAGGAGGAATTTCCTTTCAAGAGCAGGTAACACGTCTGTCCCAAATAAGCTGTTTTATGTTATTTCCAAGGTGTGATATCCATGTATTTAATGCCTGAAAAAAGCTCTGATATTTTCTTGTGTTGGGCAGAAGGGAGGTGAGGATGAGGGTTGTGCTAGGGAGGCTTAGATTGGACATTAGGAAGAACTCTTTCACTGAGAGGGTTATTAAACATTGGAATGGGCTGCCCAAGGTGGTGGAGTCACCATCCCTAGAGATGCTTAGAAAGCTCATAGATGAGTTCCTGAGGGATGTGGTTTAGTTGAGTGATGGGCTTGTCAGTGTGAGGTGACTGGTTGGACTCAGTGATCTTAAGAGTCTTTTCCAACTGCAATGACTGTGACTCTATGGAATCATGCACATGTTCACATGCAGAGGCAGAACCCTGGGGGCTGGCACATTTAGTGCCTTCTAAAGCTTGCCTTAGATACATTTTCATGTGTGTTTGTCAGCTGGCTGACTGCATCCAAAGGCTGTAGAAAGCAGAGCTGATGTCAGCCCTGAAGGACTCTGAGGTTCAGATCTGTTGGGGCAATTGAGGTTGTGGATGAGGAGGGCTTGGGACAGGGAGTGTGTTTGGGATAGCGATTGCATTCCCATTCATGAGCCCTCTGTCCAGTGGGAAGGTTACTACTGTGATATGACTTAATTTTTCTGCAGTGTTTTTCCGTGTCAGTTCTGTTAGAACACATCCTAGGTGTGCTTCATATTCAGAGCACATCAGATTCACTGCAATCTGGCAGCCTTACAGCCTGAGAGGGTGTTTCACAAAGAAATCAGAAATGGTTTTGGAATGTCATAGCAAAGATGGGATCATAGCTCAACAGCATCACAGTGGGTTTGGTGTTTTGTAGAACACCGAAGCCAGCATGTGGAATTGAGCTGCTTTTTGTTGGTGATAGGATGAGGGTTTTTTCACCTCAGCCTTGCCTAGTGCTAGAAGTGTTTCATAGTGATGATGTATTGATGTTGCTTTCGTGTACATATTGTTGAAGTGAAACCTGAACATCTTTTCATGCTTAATTTACATGTAATTTGCTCTGAACTTCGGACCTTTCTTTGATATTACTGTTAATTATGTTGTCTGTGAAACTTTCTCTCAAAGTAGCCAAATCCTTTGCTTTCTTTGAAGTACTTTGGCAGTGTTGAACACGACCACCGTGAATCCTTCAGCCATTTAGAAAAGAAACACAAATTCATCGTTAAATTCCCCCCTCTGGTATAACTTACCATCTAAAAGTTGACATCTCTGTTCAGTTTATAGTTTCTGAAGCTGATTTTAGCTCCTGTGAAATTGCTAGTATTCTTCCTTTAACTTTCTTACCAAGAAGTAATCTGTCAGGATCCTCCTTTACCAAAATACTCAGCCAAAACTTCTCTATTTGGTCCTCCATAATAGGGTTTTTTTTCAACACCCTCTGTAAGTATCTTGGCTTTAAGCCTTATTTTTAATAATCCAGAAAGTATGTTAATAAATAATGTGGTGCTTTCTGCATTGTATTTGTTGCTGCAGACTAGGACTTCAGCTGTTTCCTTTAAGAGAAGTAATAGCTTAGGTACTTGGTTAACATTTGAGTAGCTGTGACTTCTTGCAGGGTGTGTTAGAGCAATGCATTTCCCTGGCCTTTTCTTAGAATTTGCATTTAGTGTTGAGGAAGAGCAGCAATGGAAGCTGAAATCATACACCCAATAAGACAAAACCAGGCACTACAGTGGCATAACAAGATACAGAATTACAATAATATAAGTCCTAAAGAGTGGAAAATCAAATGCTTAAAGTCAAGACGGAAGGTTACTTCAGAGACACAATTTCGACTGGAAATGTTGCCCAGCTGGGCTTTGAGTAAATGTTGAGTGTCTGTAGGGAGAGCCCTGCATGGGTAGAGGTCAAGGGAAGCCTGTAACCAGGAGCCTCGAGTCTTTGCTTCCAGTTGTTCAATAAAATGTAACAGAAAATTTTCATATGTAGTCAATAGACTTATAAATGACATAAACCCAACTAAAGCTGCTGTTGGCCACTTCTAGGCTAGATGTTTGTTTTCAACCTTTGCAATTTAAAACTCCTCATTCTGTCTTTTTCCACCAGTAGTTTCTGATCACACACATTTCAGTTGACCTGGGCTGACTAAGCTGTTACTGTTTACTATAGGATAAAATACTGTTTCACATCCTTAAGCTGTTCTACTTCATTATTTATACCTAGACTTAGTAAGATTAACTGACTGGCACTTAGCTGGGATTATGGCTTGCAGTAACAGAGTGAATGCACTGTTTTACTGTGCACTGCAACTTCTTTTTCTGGTAGTTGGGCTGCCTTGACATTTTCTGTTCACATATCTGTTCATTTAGCATTTGCTGTGTTATCATGCTGAAAGTACACGTGGGTTTGTTTTCTTGGGGCAGTACATGATGCCATTCAGAGATAGTCTGTGGACTCACTTTTGTTCAGATCATTTGTTTTGTCAAGCTGGTGCCTTTTTATAAGTCAGACTGAAACCAAAATCAGTGGTGGAAAGCTGGTGTAAACATGTTTGGGGAACACTTTGCATAACTCATGGAGGCATCTTGTCTTCCAGAAGCAATTTTCCTCTTAATGCTGAGTTTAAGGCTTTGGTTTCAGCCTGTAGACTTCTTGTAGGATACATTTAAAAGAATAAAAAAGCAGGGATTGGATTGTTCAAAGCTTTAATGTGGTAAAACGCTTTTTATTTCTGCTCCCAAAGATGATGGTAAAGCTTGCCTGGAGTGTTGCTTAGAGGAGAATCTGCCAAGGACAACTGCAGTCCATTCTACTAGAATTAGTTTTATTTGTTGCTTAGAATAAAAGATTTTGTCTTAGTATGGCAGCTGCTTTGAGTCTCTGCATATAATTTCAGGAGTATACTCTGCAGGTGCCTGGGCATGTTCCTGTGTGACCTGATCTAGGTTGATCTGCTTCTGCAGGGGAGTTGGACTAGATGATCTCTGAAGGTCCCTTCCAACCCCTACCATTCTGTGATGCTATGAGGGTGCATGTCTTGGTAAATGTTTTGATAGTTGTTCTGAAAGTCTGAACCAAAGAAGTGAGGGGTATTGCTTGGGAAGAGCCAGCTGGCCTTTGAGTTACATTGGGTGGAATTCACATAATGTAATGTGCAGTGGTAATCCAGTGGCTCAGCTTAAGGTAGACACTTTCAAATCTTCTATTTGTCTCTCTTTGGGGGATTCTACTGAGGATGACTTAGGGGTGATTTGTTTTGTACTGAAAACTGACTTTTAATGGGGCAGGGAGGAATTGTTCCATGATGCCAGCTTGGCTAAGGTAAGATGAGCTTGGAGTTTGGGGTTTGTGAGTGATTCAGGTCATATCTCAACAAATGCAGTGCTGGGTGTTATTGCTTGCTAGTTTGCTTATTTGCTGGGAAGGTCCAATTGTGAGATCCTCATCTAAAGTTCTCCTTAAAGGAAACTGAAAAGTGGTGTCTCTTTGTGACTAACAAAAGAGAGATCTTACCTTCTGTGTTCACTTGTTTATTAGTGAATAGTGGAGTGACATGACCTCAGTGAGGTGTAGAATCTGGGGACAAGACCCAAATTTATTTAGTGATCTGATCACAACCCTGGCTTTTCATCACTTGGAAGCAACCAGGAACTTGAGCATTATAAGTAATAACAAGCAGACAGTTTCCCATTGAAATAGCTTAGTTTGCAAGTGTTTGCCTTGCATTGTGCCTTGTTTTCTTATCAGTTTATTCAGTGAGAGCAAGGAAGCTAGAACATTAATGCTGGAAGACTCATGGCCCTGAAGATGTGACTGTGTTGGTGGCTGACTAATCTCATTTTGGCATCTTTTTCTAAACACACAACTGTTGTGTACAACAAATAAGGGATTGGACTTTCTTGGCCAGATTGTAATGCTGACATTTCAAAAGCAGGCTGCTTTTCTGTGAGCCTTTCAGAGTTCCTCCATGGTGCAAGGATTGTACTTGCTTTCTGCAGTGTCACAGGCATGCTAGAAATCCATTGCTGTCCAGTGAAAATGACTGACCTAAGGAAGTAAACTTATTTGTCCTGAATGTAGTTATGGAGTGGAGTATGCAGTATCCCAAATGACATAATTGCTTTTCTTACTCTTCTAGTTGATCTCTTGGGGCTTCTGAAGTGGCGATCTAACACAAACCTGTTGCAGCAGAATTTGAAGCAGCTGATGAAAGTTGATGGTGGTGAAGTGGTTAAGGTAACAAGTTAATTCCTTTAAAAATCAATTTGGTGTAATCATTTTGCTGAACTCCATGCTTTGAGGCATTTTGTTTTTTTCCCTGCACACACTTACACATGAAATTGTAACCAGGTGTTTCTCAGCCGTTGGGATGCTAATGCCCTTCTCCCTGCCCTCCAAGAACATTTCAGATGCTGAGTACTGGTAAAACACACAGAAAGTGCAAACCTCTGAAAACGTAGGGTGATTTTTATAGCACTTCAGTGGATCTTTATATACAGATGCACAAAGGCAAAAAAGGGGTATTTCTTTGCAAGATTGGAACATCTTGAGTGATTGCAGAGACCTAATAAAGACAGGTTTAGCTGTGGAAAAGAGTAGGCTGGGATTTCATTGAATGTGTTGTAATAAATCAGATTTAAAGGCATGTCAGAGGATGTAGTCTCATGGGGACAGATGACCCTTAAAGCCCAACAGTGTTGTTCCCATTTTAAGTTGGCATACAGAAGCATCACGAAGGCATCATCTTGAAATAACTTAAAACATCTGAGAAGGCTGATACTGTCTTTTACTGAGTAGGGCCAAAGTAGTATTCTATGTGGTTTGGTTTTTAGGAAGGTTCTACCCACTGCTAGTTTGTTGTCAGTCATGTGATAGGTGAAAACGTGATGCTGATACTCCTGCCAAGCATCATCAGGGTTCTGTCATTTGTAACTTCCCCTCTTCTCCATGCACTGTTGCAGGACTTGTATGAAATCATACTCCCTTCTCCCTGTTGCATGGGGATCTGAGCAGAACCTGATTTATGCATAGGACAGAAGAGTGAATGTTTCATACTGCTCTCTTCAGCGTGTTTATTCTACTTTTACTAGACCACTGTTTGTTATCCAACTCTTACAGCAGTGTTCAGAAAGTCTGTGTGTAGACTGCTTTGTTGCACATTCATAATATCTAGTTTGTTGCTTTCTATTCTTTCAGCCTCTTTTGGCCTTCAGTACAATACATGGTACAGTCTGTGTATGTAAAAAAGAGTACACACGTGATCAGAAGAGATTCAGTTTTTCTGTTAAACTAGCTCCATTTTTTTTAAACTCTACTAAAATGCCTCTGCCCACTGGTGCTTGTTTGTGGCTAAGTAGAGATTAGCCAAAACACTTATTCTGTGATGGACTGTTTCAGTAGTGTATGGAAAATGTAAATGATATCTTCCTTTAACAGAGGCTCAGAGTCTGTAGGATATACTCTATGAAGTCTATAGGATAGAAGTCTATAGGATGTAGACTCTAGAATCATTCTGTGATTCTATGATATGAGAGAGCAAATTAATAGTCTGGGATCATTTATACTAGCTCCCTGCCTGAGAAATGTTGTCCTGCCACTTCATACAACAAAATCATCTATCCTGTATTCTTTTTGCTCTTATATGAAATCCTCATGAGCAGATTTGAAACTTGGCTTCTACTCATGAAAGTCAATGTATGATGCCTAAATATGACGAGTGGATTGCTCACATCATGGCCTTCTAGCCATCCTTTGTTTTTAAAGGGAGTTAGCCAGTGGTTGAGATCTGAGGATACTACTTCTCATCAAACCCAAGACAGAAACTTCCTCTCTGAAAGCTCAGGACCGTGCTCTTTCCTTCCTGCCAGCTGCTGGTTAAACTTGCTCTATTTCCATGTGTTCCTGAATTGAACAAATGGGACTGTGAGAAGGCTGTCTTTTCCCCCCCAAATCCTGTGGTGAAACTATGAGCTGGATCTTCCCCAGAACTGAAGGCCAAAATCAGCTGCCAGCATTTCTTCAGATATTAGTAGCACAAACTGTGGCTCCACGTCTGCTGGAGGAGCTTTGGTGTTGAGCAGTGTTTAGTGAGCTGCTAAATGGGGGTTAATTCCTGAAATGTAGCTCTAGATTTAATAGATAGTCCAGGTGAATCACGTTTGATCTTGGAGACTGTCATGGTTTTGGGTGGGATAGAGTTAGTTTTCTTCCCAGTAGCTGGTAGAGGGCTATGTTTAAGCACAAATGAAGTTTTAAGGGAGGAAGGTAGGAGTCAGGCTGTTTTTCCATCGCTCTCACAGTGTATATAACATCTCTCTGTAGTTGCAGTCTCAGGAAGCAATTGCCTCCTTGTTGTTCAAACCTGGTCCCTCAAGTATTCCTTGCCTCGTCTACAAGACAAAACCCATTTTTACTTGGATTACTCCAGCACATCTCTCGATGCTGAACCCTTTCTCTCTTGACCAAAACAAACACAAACTGAGGCCACGATCTGCCCTCATTCTGCCTTGGAGGAGCTCATGTTGGTTTTGTGTCATCTGGTGGAGGAAGCTGCTCAGACAGAATCCCATGCCAATAAAACTGAGCGCAGTGATGAGTATCTCTGAGCCATGCATGGATTACTTGCTGTCACTGGGAGGAAATACTGTAGTTATACATGTGTAAAACAGCTTTTATCTCTCTGCTTTACTTGAATCCCCTGACACTAATCTGCTTTTACTTTGGTATTGCACAGATAGTCCAGCCAACTGGCTAGAGAAGACTCTTCCCCTGTTACAGTGATAGTCGTGTAGGTTTTGGGCTGGGGCAGAAGGATATGTGCTCTGTTTCCCATGCCTGCATGTGTGCTCCTATTTGGAATTGTGGATCTGAGGTTATGCAGTCATGAAAAGCAATATGCTGCTCACTTTTCATTGCTCAGCTCAAGACTACTGAGGATAAGTTGATTTCTTTGGCATGAGACTTGAGTTGCTTGTCTGGTTTGTGCTCTGAAACATCAGTTTCTGAAAACTGCATGATCCTGTTGACTGCTGAAACTGACTTTTGAAACACATTTTTGTTTGTTCACTGTAATAAATTAAACTTACTGTTCAAGTGTAGTGAGTGTGATGGCTGACCTTTCCCTCTCATGTGAGTGATGTGGAGCTCCAGATAATCAACTTGACTGAAAAAATAATTTGCTGAAAACCAAAACGTTACATTTTCCTTTTTTGAGCTAACTTTAAAAATGACATTGCTTTCTGAAATGCATAAAGAATGGCTGGAGAAACCTTGTGGCATCTGCATTCCATTTTGCCTGTAAGATGTGATGAATTGTGTATTTATTTGTAGTTTCTTCAAGATACATTGGATGCACTTTTTAACATAATGATGGAGAACTCGGAGAGCGAGACATTTGACACGTTAGTGTTTGATGCTTTGGTAAGTTTCTGTTGGGGATGGAATAAAATGTAGGTGCTGCAAGGAGGAATAAATAAACCAAACATGATGTAGATGCCAGAATGAAGATTATTAATAGAACAGATCATTTTAGCTGTTACTTATTATTGAATGTGAAATGTGTGGAAGGTTTTTATATTGTTTGAAGCTTCAGCTGAACTTGGATCAGAAGGGAGTAGGACTGACATTGTCTTATCCTCCCAGAAAAGATGGAAGCAATCAAGCCCAGTCATTTCAGTGGATTAACAGCAGAATTTATTACAGAAAGTTTCTTTGTGGAACAGAAAACTCTGTTATGAACAGGAAGTTTTCACAGGAAAGGAGAATGTGAATATGTTGGGAGAATAATGAAAAGCAAAGCCAGTGGGGTTTGAATGTTACAAATGTGGCTTTTGTGAAAACAAAGATGGATGAACATGCAATGTTAAAGTTAATTATGCTTTTTTTTCCCCCAGGTATTTATCATTGGACTGATTGCTGACAGGAAATTTCAGCATTTCAATCCTGTGTTGGAAACCTACATCAAGAAGCATTTCAGCGCTACGTTAGCCTACACGTAAGTTTGAAGCCTTTCTTTTCTGATGTGGCTTGTCTGATTTTTTCCAGGTTAATGTCACTCAGTTCCTTGTTAATGTAAGTCCAGTAGGAATTTGCCCATAGAGCTTGGGAGGGTAGGGAGATTCCTGAAGAAGATTGCAGATAGCATCTCAGTCTTGAAATAGTAAGAGTAAGGCATTTGGTCATTTGCAAAGAGAAAGTCTTGATGATTTCCAAAGTTGCTTTGTAAGGAAAGAGTTCATAAGCAATTCTCTGTCATACTTGAGAAAAAATGTCCATTTAAGATGCTTCAGATATATAGTTTGATCCTCTAAATTGGTGTTCTACCTGTGTTATCTGTGTTACTGTCACTTTGGGGAGAAAGCAGTGAAAAGCCAAAGGTCTTTTGTTTTTGCTGTCTTTAGTATTTGTTTGACAGTCAGGAGAGTTTGTTGCTGCTTCAGAGTGTTAGTCTTGAGGAAAAAGGGATAATGAATGTCTTTGCTGTGTTGGGAGGAAAATGAATCTAAACTGGGAAACCTGCTGTACCTGTGGCTGCTGTACAGTCTCTATTATGTGACCAGAAGATGTTTGGGAAGTATTGATTTTAAAGTCATTAGGGAGACTTAGATCTTTAGCCGCAAGTTTGACATTGCATCGCTTCACTGACTCGCAGTCACTGTTGCAGCCTTCATGGGGAGTGGATAAAGGATGAAGCATCCTCCAGCATCTGATTTCATTAGCAAGAGCTGAAGGGCCCTTTCTTTGATAGGCACAGAGATCAGCCTTCCCTTCCTTAAAGGCAGGGAGGCAAAAGCAGGTTTAAGCTTGAGGATGCTGGAAGAGCTGAATTCTGCCCCCTCTCTGCCTTCTGTTGCACAAGTTGAGAGAGGTTGCACTGACAGTACCTAAGTAGTTCCTTGCAGTTCTTGGGCAGTTAGTTTACTGCTGTTCAAATAAATTCCCACATATTGACATATCCATTTGCTCAATGTTATTTTCTTAGTGGCATATAATGTTGTACTGACTTTTAATGTCAACGTTGAAACACACAGCGAGGCTGGGATCAGTGAGACTGACGTTGCTTGTCGTTGCATTCGGATGCTGACTTACATTCATTGGGAGGGAGGTAGCTGAAACGGGGTGATTTCTGCAATTGCTTCACTTTCAAGTCTGACAGGCTTTGAAATGTGGACTAAGAGAATTTCCAAGTGGGTTTACCTACCTTTTTTGGAAATAAATGTCACAAATCCTAGCCCAAAATCCACGGGAAAACTATGTAGAAACTCATTCTGTGTTTTTTAATTGTAAGAATGCGTCTGTATTTCATGTAACTGTTCTTCTTATTTTTGATAATTATTAAGAATTCCATCTTTATAATACCCTCAATCTGAAAATCTCTAAATATCCAGCAGAAAATGAGTCTCACTGAGGTTTGCTTCATTGCTTTTATGCTGAATGCTTTTATGTTCTTGTGGTTTCTCTTTTTTTTTCCTCAAGAGTAGGTTGCAGCAAAAACAAGAACTTAATGAATTTATTAGCTGCATAATTAATTTTGAGACTTGGTGGGCACTACTGAGGCACAGAAGCCTTTTCTTCAGACCTTTCAAAGTTGAAATCCCTCTCTGCATGTGTGGTTTTGTGTTCAAACAGGAAGCTGACTAAAGTTTTAAAGACGTACGTGGATAACGCTGAGAAGTGCGGTATCACCGATCAACTCTTCAAAGCTATGAAAGCTTTGGAGTACATCTTCAAGTTCATAGTCCGGTCCAGGATCTTGTTCAATCAGTAAGTGTGGTGAATGCTGAAACCTCCTGGAATTTCTATTGACAGTGTTATTTCAAAAAGTGTCAGAAATGATAATACCACACAGCAGTTGCTCAATATTGCAGTGGGTTAGAAGTATCATGAGCTCCTAGAACATATTTCAGGAGACAGCTGTTCCCTAGCAGCAGGCTGGATTTTCTTAACAGAAATATGTGTTTTAAGTAGCAGTGCACTGCTAAAAACACGTTGGGTTTCACCTTTCTAGAGTTTTAGGTCTCTGAATAAATAAAGGTTGCCACTATTTGGGAAGCTTGGGTTGACTGATAGTGTGACTGAAAGGCTGAAAGCACTGAATAGCCCCACTGCCCTCAGCTAGGCCTGGGCTTGCCTCAAGTGGCTGCAGAAATCTGGGAAGGCTGAAGTACTGAAAAACTTGTAGCAAAGCAAAGGGATGGCTTTTCTGTAGGGGAAACATGTTTCCCCTTGTGTGGTGCTTGCAGGGCTCAGGGAGACCCTGTGATTTGCAGAGGGCTACACATTCATAGGCCAAACATGGAGAGGGAAGAGCAGCAGAATAGAGGACAAGAGGGAAAAGAAGTAGGAGTTGCACATTTTTGACACATTGCTTGATAAAAGAAAACCACAAGTATTGTTGGAGTTAAGTCCCCAACAGCTTGAAGGTCCCCAGGTCCTTGCCTGTCAGGGCAGAGCAAAGCTGTTGGTGTTTGGTTGCAGTTTGGAAGGGGCTAAAGTGGACCTCAGTGGGTTCCAGTGAGTGAAGTGGGAAAGTGGAAAGAAAGAAGGGCTGCAGCAATCCTCTCCTTGAATGATAGTAGTTTTGATAAGAGAATAATTTGAGTTTCTAGAAAGGCCCTTTCTATGCCTTTGGCTGTGGTAGAGACCTGGCAGGGGGCTGTTTTCTGCTCCCCACTCATCCTCCTGCACAGACTCACTGGTGCTGTCTATATGGACATCTGTCCATAAAGTCAAGCATAAATAACTCATGTAAGTTATTTTGGAAGTCAGTCTTGTGTTTTATACAGGGAATATTTAAGAAGTTATAAAACAAGTTGATGATGTATTTGTCTTCACTTAGACTCAATCTTTTCCCTACTTGTTAGCGATGGTAACAGCCTTATTAGAAGGGATTTATGGAGAGCTCAGAAGTCACCAACCTCAGCAGCGTTCCTCTAATTCAGAGATTGGGATTTCTTCCTGTAGGAGTTTTGCTGTGGGATTCATAAAGCACTGCACATCACTGAGACTGTTGCAGGTCCCTACAAATCACTTTAAAGCAGAGAAAAATAATTACCTCTTGCTGCAGATGAGATTTACAGACAGTATGGCTCTCTAGCGTTGGCCATTGGATTTCCTGGTGCTAAGCACTAATTCACAGTTCCTTAGCGTTGGGAAGACACAGCTGTCAATGACAAGGGATTAATCAGCCAAGCTACTGAATGCTGAATGACACCGTGATTTGTTCTGCTGCGAGACTTAAATCCTGCCTGAGGTGTGTGATTTGAAGTGATTATAATGCAGAAGTGTAGCAGGGCTCTGAAATATCCTTAGTGTTTTAGTGAGAAATTGCGAGGAGCCAGCAGATCCTTTTATTAAAAACCATTGCATAATCCTAGCTGTAGTGATATGGCAGAGGGCTGAACACATGGCACCTTAGTAATGCAATTGCAGGCAACCTTTGGTTCTGGAGAAATACAAAGAACTCCACTTGATCTAGTTAAAGCCTGGTGGCACAGCTATTTGTTTGGTGCATCAAGGTTTAGAAAGGCAAAACATTACTAGTGAACACTGGAAATGTCTTTGGTTTGCTCAGTAATGATCCCAATGATTACGTTGCATTTACAACAGGCAAAATTTGGAAGGCAGTGCTGGACAAGTCAGCTTGGTGTTGGTAGCTGCAGTGCTTTTGTACATTATCAGGTGTATTAAGTGAATATAATAACTGATGATGGAATGACATTTGTGACTGTTGCAATTTCCTCGTTGAAATGCAAAGCTTTTTGTCTGAAGCAGTTTGATTTATTGAACTGTCGACTTCAGTTGCTCTTTATATTGGTATTAGTTTCACCTCTCTAATCTGTTCTGGGGGGCACTGAAATCCATTATTGAAATTGGGAGTTAACAAGTAATTCATTCCATGTAACTCCCCCCCAGTTTTAGCCCAAAGGAGAAGTTTGCACAGCAAAAGAACACAATTTAATATTTCCCTGTAGCCTTCATTTCCCCTGTGTACTGCTTAAATAGCTTTTTTAAGTATCTGTGGCTCCCAAAGGTTTATGAACTCAGCATTAAGTAAGATACATTAGTTTCAGTGTAAAGCAGCAACAACATTCTGAACTTCATGTTTGTCGTGAGATAAGACCCTTTTCCTTCTGTGATAGGTGGTCCATCATGATATCTTCAAACGTGAAGAAATCCTACTCTGACTGTACAAACAGTTCCTGGGTCTGGTGCTCTTTGAGCTGCACATCACCTTAAAGACCTTCATACTGGGTTTGACTCCAGAAGACGACAGAGGGAAATAGAGGGGAATTGAACTCTTGCAGGGAGATGCTCTGATGGGTCTCGGTGCAAAACATTTAGGTTAGCTCAGGGATAGAGCTAGTGGAACCTGGGAGGGCTTGGGAAGCCTGGTTGCTGTTGAGTGAGGCTCTTGAAGGTAATCAAAGCCCAGCCAGGTAAGCATGGTGTTGTAGCTGGGCAAGAAGTCTCAGCTGATGTTCATGAACATCCCTGTTTAGATTTGACCTGGATGCCAGGTTCTCCTGGGCTTCTTAAGCACTGGCATGGTTTTGGTGGTGATGAGAGGGGTGTCATGTTAAGTCTGTATAACTGAGGTTCACAAAGTGCATTTGCCTCAGGTAGGCAAGTCATATGTTTTGCCAAAGGGGGGAAATGTTTAAAGAGTTGATGTGTAGCCTAGTGATCTTCTCCTCCTTTTCTACTTAGTAGTGAGAATTATCCTACAACTGAAGCAGAGATCATTCTGCATTTAAAATACTCAAGGGAGTTTCAGGAACGTTCCTTCCTGTGCTGTATTGAACCGGTGAACCAAGTTCCTGAGCTTGGCTGTGTATTTTCTGCCCTTGGTGTTGCTCAGGCATCTCAGGGCAGTTTTTATGCCCCTGAAAGCATCTGTCAGAGAGATGTTCCTGTGGGCAGACGGGCTCAGACAAAAGCTGCCAGAAGGCACAGGGACCAGCCTTGTGAACTTCAGCTGTGGATTAGTCCTTCTTCTGCAGCAGCTGTACTGAGCTATGGGAAATGGAGCCTGAACTAGTTTGGTGTCAGCAAGCCACAAATGAGGTGAAATGCATTTGAAGGTCAGTGTTCCCTTCCTATGGGGGAGGGGGAAGAGTGGTGTTTGTTTGATTTTCTTTAAACAAGTAGTGGCTTGATAGGCTTTTTCATCCTCTCAGAGTTTAAAGTCACCCACCTTAGGCCACTGATGGATTTTAATGATTGCTGGCAACTTGTCTGGATGCTTTTTGGCTGTCTGATCAGAGAGCTGCTTGGCATTGGTCCTCCCAGACATCTGCTAGCTCTTGTGCAGGGTGAAGAGACTCCATCCCACTGCTGCGTGGGCATGTGGAATTGGGTCACCACTGAGGGATTCATCGTGACTTGAAGGCATAAACAACAATATTGAATGTGGTGTTTTTACATAGGAAGCTTTTCAATAAAAAGCTGTTGTTCCTTGTGGGGCAGCCTGGTCAGCCTGTCTTGTCTTCATGTGTTTGTGAAAGAAACCCCTTGGTTCAGTGAAGAAACTCATAGAAATTCCTGGACTTAATAAACCATAAATGCAGCTAATGATCATGTGTCATTTGAGCAGAGCTTTCTTTAAATATGTTTCTGTTTCACTTGGGTTGTGCTTATGAAATGTAATTATTTTTCAGACTTTATGAAAACAAAGGAGAAGCAGACTTCAGGGAGTCTCTGCTGCAGCTCTTCAAATCCATCAACGAGATGATGAGCAGCATCTCTGATCAAACTGTCATAGTGAAGGTATGTACTTAACAGCTCTCCATCTTGGCTTTACTTTTGCATCCTAAACCACAGTTGGGTGGTGGATGAGATATTTCACCTCATTTATGGTTAATAATGACTACAGTGGCTATGTAAAAATGTGCTTTGAACAAGTAAGCTTACTTAAATGGCTGCAAATGCCTCACTTCTGTTTGTAAAGGATAACAGTTGGGGCTCATTTCCTAACTTTTATTTATGATTTATTTTAGCTCATTTAACTTGCATAACCATAAGGTGAAGGTATTTTTAAGATGCTGATGACGATCTAGGTCATTTATTCTCGTGCACTTATTTATATGCAAGGCAGGAACTTCATATCTTAGGCCCCAGTGGATGTTTTTAGTGGGAAACCAGTAGTGAGTCAGACTGCAGACTCCACCCCACACCCCTCTCCTTTTGTACATTTAAAATGGCAGCTACCTTTGGTAGCATTGACTGGCTTGTGGGATGGGCTTTTTACCTCAAAGGAGCATAGATATTGACATCAGGGAGCAGAAACATTGAATGATAAGACTGGTAGGTGTTTGTATCCAGAGGAGTGTGAGGTCACTGTGCCAATACTGGTCCCGTGTTCTGTTAGCAAATCAGTTTCACCATGGGAAAAGTACACACACTGTCATAAACATGCATTTGTGAAGTTACACCTTGAAGCTCTCCTTGGGCTTTCAAATAGAGTTTATAAAACAACATGCCTCTTGACCTTGCTGTGCTGAATCAGTTGAAAAATGATGATCAGAAAGGAGCTAAGAATTGAGATGGAGTTTGGGGACAGTTTGACAGGGTGACTCCTCCTGCTCAGATGTGCAGAGGTTGTTAGAGGCGTCAGAAGGGTTTTTTATAGCAGCTGGGAGCAGCTGGCAGTGGTTAAGTAGTGCACCAGTGCAAGAGGTGCCTCCAGAAGACAGCTAGGGAATGGACAGCGGGAGAACACCTTAGTCAAAGACACTGGTCTCTGTAGCTGAGTGTGTGCAGGTCTAAGGTGAGTGATGCCGTGCTGAGCACACTGCAAAAATACCTAGTGGGGAGAAAGCTGCTGAGTTGGAGTATTTTGGGCAGAGAGACTGAGACTGTATCATCTGATAACAAAATAGGGATATTAGATGTTTGAAGAAAGCTGTATTTTCACCCTGTTGACAAAGCATCTGTCCTGAATAGGAATTGCTAAGGTGGAGTCAGTGGTTCAGAGTGTGCTCTCTGGTGTCTTACAAATAGGGTGTTTTCAGGCTACGAGGACTGAATGTAAGATTCCTTTTCCTCAGGCTCTTTTGTGAGCCCTGCTTTAGGAAGGCAGATGAACAGGAGCTTTTTTCTTTCCCTGCTTTATGCCTTGAAAAAAAGATAACTCCCCACAAAACAACACTCCAAAAATAGATTTGATTGTCTTCACCTGAGATGCAGGAAAAGAAGACAAACTTGTAGCAAAGGCTAGAGGGATGACACTACAGCTGTGTCTGTCCTAGTCTGTGTGTTGCTGCACGTTCAGATCTGGGCAGTGTGCGTGGAGCACGTCTGCTGCCCGCGTTTGGCTCCCTGAAGTGTGCCATGGGAAGTGGGAGATGGAGCGCTGGCAGATGAGCCAGTGTGAGCCTGTCCGAGAAGTGTGCTTGTGGATGCCTTTCAGAAGCCTTGACAGCCTTTCATTCATTATTCATTGCATTCATCTCCTTTGGACTCTAATTACTTAGCTCTTAGAACACATAATTGTTGGTATTGGCTTTTTGCAGCTTGTGAGATTGCTTTTATTGTGTTCAAATACCCACTGAAGCACGACAGGGGTTTTTTTCAGTAGCTAGAAATATGTGATTCTATTACAGAGAATAAAATTACTGAATAGATGAGGCCTCTTTGAGAGACAGTATGACTTCTGTGTGTCTTACTTGGCCGAGTGTTGGTGTCCTGGGGGAGGGTATTGGTGACCTCGTAAAGTGGAGTTGACGTCTTTATCAGTGATCTGGAGTTTGGAGTTGACCACCATGGTAGCAGGGGTGAGGGACATCAGAAGGAGCTCACAAAACTGAGTTGGGAAAAAAGTGAGCCTCAGACTAGACAAATGTAAGGCAATGTATGAAGGGAAGAAGGAATGAATCCCCTATGATGCTGTACTTGAAGCTGGCACTTGGACTTTGAGGAAGATACCCTGGAGCTCTCTAGGGCAATTGGTTCCATGCACAGTGGCAGGCAAAGAAGCAACAAAATGTTGGGTCTCTGCCAGAGGGATAATGCCAGAGGGATAATGAGGACATGGCAGCGCTGTCACTTTGTTGTTAGATAGCCTTGGTGCATCCACATCTTGCTCTTCTGATCTCTGTACTTGAGAAAAAGAAAAGGGTACAGGGGGCCAGGATTTGGGAATGGACACCTTTCTGGCAGGTGAGCCATCTGTGAAACTTCTCTACCAAGTCCCACAGTACAAGCAATAGGATGCACTCACTGGCATCAGGAGGAGGTTGGCTTAAAACAAGGAAAAGGAAAACTTTGCAGACCATGGGTCCATAGATATGCTGAAAGGTTGAGTGGAGATGCAGCAGCAGATGCAGGGTCCTGGGGGAGCCAGGAGAAACAGAAACTGTAAATGGCATCTTCTCTGGCCAGCATCACAGACTAGTGCTTGGTCATGCCGTCAGTGTGGCACAGGGAGCGTTACTTGTGTGTTGGCTGCTCTGCTGAAGTTGTGTGGATAACTGGTGAAGGTAAGTAGATAAGTTGCCAGGGCCTTGGGTGGTGCAGTTCAGATCAGCAGATCTAACTGTAGCAGTTTCAGGCTTTTATGTTTTTTACTGTTTTTAATATATGTTGGAGAAGCTAAATAAGTCTCTATGAAACAAATCTGTTTGGAGAGATAAGAAGTTGAAAAGGCCCACACAGAAAATGAAGGTGCTTCACGTTAAAGAGACAGATGCTTAATTCACACATTGGAATATTTCAGTTTCTCCTTGCAGAAAGTGCACTCTGCCTTGACAGTTTATCAATGTGCAGCAGAACTGCCACTGGGAAGTTTTTTTTCTGAGGTGTTTGTAACTTTCTCTCTTTGGCTGGATACACTGAGCTAGTTGTTTTATTCCCCAGCCTACCTGTGAAGAGAGTAGCCTTCAAGCTGACACTGTGTAGGGGAGAATGAATGACTGCAGTCTCACATTCCTAGCAAGAATTCCTCTTTATCTATTCAAATACTGATGTCCTTGTGGAAGCTGATGAGCTGTTTCTCACTGTAGCTCAATTCTTCACTTACTTAATATTTTGCATTTAAATAACCCCTTTTTCATTTGAATTTTTCAAGGCTTTGGGTACTTGTTTAAATAAAAAAGGAGTTTGTCCTCAAAAGAAAACTGTATGAATTGTACAAGGATTTCAGGTTGTAGGGCACAAAAGGACACTTTGAATTTGTACCTCTTTTAGGATTATGGCCATTAGAAATTTCTTAGGGACTTTGGTTTGAGCCTTTAAGGAAACAAAATGAAGAATATTTTCAGAGGAGGACATGTTAGAAGTGGTACAGCAGCTTTGCTGGCTGCCAGTAGGTGTAGAATCGTAATATCCTAGAATGCTTTTGGTTGGAAAAGCCCTTTAAGATCATCAAGTCCAACCCCTCACCCTGCCAAGCCCACCACTAACCCACAGCCCTCAGCACCTCAGCTCCAGGGCTTTGGGATCTCTCCAGGGCTGGGTACTCCCCCAGCTCCCTGGGCAGCCTGGCACAGGGGCTGACACCCCTCTCAGGCAAACAGTTCTGCCTCAGCTCCAGTCTAAACCCCACCTGGCACAACTTGAGCCCATTGCCTCTTCTACTCAGTAAAGAGTAATAGAATAAGAGACTGACTCCCCACCACACTGCAGCCTCCTGTCAGAGAGTTGTAGAGAGGGTGATACCATTGATTCCATTTTCCTCAAGACCTGGAAGGATTAAAACCAAAAAAACAAAGATACAAAAGCCCTGTCTATCTCCAAAAACCCTCTATTGCACCAAAGTCATGCTTTGCATGGCTGGAGGATGCTTTGACTCAGTGTCATGCCTGGAAATTGCAAGAACTTTGCACAGGGTCCTGCAAGACGCCAGGAGTTGGCCTGGAGTTGAGAGGCTTGCCAGTGTCAGCTCTCCATCTGCATGGCTCAGAGGAGAGAGGGCTTTGAAGGTGTCCCCAGTGCTGCCTGCCCTGTGCCCACTGTCTTGGTGCATGGTCACTTGTGACTGAGGAGCTGGTCACCTAGTTCTTAGGGTGTAGGTTTGTAGTGGCTGGCTAAGCTCATGCATGGGAAAAACCGTCCTAACAGGAATGGTTCTTGTGTGGTAAATGGGAGTGGGCTGCAGGAACAGCTTGAGAAGTGGAGAGATGAAGCTTTGTTTTTCAGCTATCAGATTGGTTTTTAAGAGTTATTTGATTAAGGTGTGCAGCGTTTGGTCCGTGCATGTATTTTTCATGGTTACAACTCCAGTGAGCTTTCCTGCTTTAGTCCCATCTTCTGCTAATTGGTGCATGATAATTATTTCCTTAACCTTTTCCTGTTTGAGCCCGAGCTCAGATGGAGCCGAATGTGACGTTTCAAGTTTTGATACAAATGCAAATATTTCCTAGTAATTTATTCTTGCATCTCTTTAAAACAAGGGCAGTTGAGCCAGCTGCATCGGATTTATGAGGCTGCCTGATTGGGGCTGTGTCTGTATGAGGGAGATCAACTACTCTCAGCAGGGTTCTTCCAGTTTGCTCTAACGTTTGCTGCTACGAGTGACTTTGTGCCGCTATTCAGGATGACTGGAAGAGGCAGGCTGGTTGCAGAGTCACTTCTCTGTGCTTTAAATGATCTTGATAAAGTAGGTGTGTATATGAAATGATTCTGTAATGTGACCACAGGGAGCTGGAGCAGAAGATAACATTTTGCTAATGTGAATTCTCTTGCCTGTGTGGTTTTGTAATCATCTTTGTCACTTTTAACACGACACATATCTCTCAGTATCCATACCATCCTTTTTCCCTGCCTTCTAATATTAAGCATTTCTTGCTCAGCCCACAAAAAGTAGTTGAATGAAGACAGGAAAATACATTTCAAGCTTCTGAGGTACCTAGGAAGGAGACAAAAGAGCCTACATTAGCCTGCAGGACTTTTCCAACAGGTTAAATACTTTATAGGCATCATTTGAAGTGAGTTGGGTAACAAAATGCAACTGTGGATGGAGGCTTCTGTGTCTCTTCAGAACCTGTATGGGAAAGTCTGTTGTTAACACCGGCAACAATCCTATAATCTCTACAAGAGCCCAACGCCACTTTGCTTGTGATCGTGTTTCATTGGATTTTACACCAAATCTCATGCCAGAGGCACTGGCTGAGTTGTGATTTGGGACAAACAGTTGCTCTAGGCTGGGACAATTAAAAAATAGTGTTGTGGCAGGCCTGGAAATTGTTTCATCCAGCTGCCGACTGAGCTTAATTTGGCTGGGTTGATGAGTTTCACCGAGTGGCATCTGGGATAATGCTTGTGTAGAAGGTAGGTGCTTTGTGTTGAATGGCACAAAAGATGAAAATGAGCATTAAAAGCATGTACAAATTGAGTCAGGTAAAACAAATGTATTGCCTCATCAAACAAAAGAGTTCATGAGGATATACTGTGTTTGGCAAAGAGATGTTATGCTTAATTTTGAGACTAGGTGTGCTGTTTGAAAGGACTGACTTCAGAAAATGACTTTTTAAAATCAAATGTTTTTGCTTTTGTGTGGTACAAAGAGAAGAACTGAAATCCTAGCCAAAACCTGTAATATCCTATTCAGAACACTTTTTGTTCTGTATTTTGCAGACGTCGTTTGTTCAGTCTAATGACAGCCTTAAGTCAGTATTGCAGGTTTCTTGCCTGGCTGCTGCAAAGAAGCTTTCCTTACTGCTTTTTGACATTCCTTGGCAGCATAAACCCAGGAATGGGATAAAAGTTAGAGTGTTCTGTAGTTGAAAGACTGCTTTTCTGTACTCTGAATGGGAAGTTTTCCTCTACCATTGTTGTCACAGTAGTAATTTATGTTTTATTTTGATCATGAGACTGCTCAACATTCTCAACAGTGTAATAGAAGTAAATTAGTGACCTGTTGTTTATATCTGTTAGACCAAATTATATCAGAGGTAACTTAAAGCTACTTAGCAAGGCCTACCCTACTTGATTTTAGTGGGCTTTCATATGGCAGACAAGTGTTTGTGCAGACAATTTGTCATGTACCGAGTGGCAGAAGGGTGCTGTATTTTTGGTCCCCTTTAGTGTAGCTTTGTGTTAGTTCCAGTGTGGTAAAATTTCTGTGTTATGAGAGTGTAATTTTTTTCTTTCCACAAGCTATCAGATGTACTAACAGCTACCAGAGGTGACAAAGTAATGGAGATGCTTAGAAGCAGTGCTGGCTGAAGGCACAGACTGCAGCGTGACTCTGTGGCTTTAGGGCAGAGCACATATAAGATAACATCTCCAAGTGGCGTGGGAAATATGCAGTAATTGTACTTGCAATGCTTAAACAGGTTTCTGAGCAGATGCACTGGTTTGTGGATAAGTTCTTAGTGGCTTGCTATGATGTTGGATTGTCAGTGAAGTGGTAACCTGTGTAGTTTTGCTAGAGGTGACCAAGATGACTTAGGCGCTGATGACTGAATATGTGAAGTGATGCTGCTGTTCATCAGTGACATCTCCTCCAGAAAACTCCAAAGATTTGCAGAATGAGAAGTATTAGACTGTCTCTTGTTTTTCCCCAGCTAGGGAGGGCTTGAAGGGAGCTGGGGTTTAGAGAAGCCCAGAGAGGAAACTGTTAAGAGTGAAGAGGGATTCAGATTGCCTGGGTCTTGCTGGGAGACCCAAAACTTCAAGTTGAGGTGCTTACAGTTGCCTAATGACATGGCATGTATTTGTCCTCCCAGTTCTTACTGGGAAGGCTGCTGCTATGTGCCTGTCTTCATGAGGAAAGAAAAACTGGAGAACTTTTCTGGAAGTTTCTGGAAATTGTCTGGAATTTTTCAGGTGATTTCAATGATTTTGAGGTTTTTGTTGTTCCAAAAAATAACCAAAGGTTACTGTTACTTTACATGGTTTATATATGCAAGTGGTGAAGTGTTGTAGCTGGTTTTTGGGGGGTTGAGCACTTTTTCCCCTCTAAAAAATTGCAGCAGTTCTTTTCAGAGTAAAGCATCTGTTTGGCTGTTTTCTACATTGCTGGCTTAGGATACATTTTTGGTTATAAAAATGCCCTGAATCTGAGAGATGTGGTAGTATTCCTCTTGGTAGATCCTATTCCTTACCTGTTCATGTCTCATTAACCCTTTGTGGAAGGGAGCCATCAGGCAAAAAGGAGCTGTGGCAAAGCAGTGGACCCTTCGCTGATGTTTTGATGTTAGCAGCATTGCACCTCATGTTATTTATTCTGGCCTTCTTACCATGTCTGAAAGGGTTGCTTGGTTTGTTTTCTCTCAAGTGATCTTTTTGATCCAAGTCACCACTGAATTTCTTCCTCCAACATGAAGAAACCAGCTGCATTGTTTAGCTGCTAGCTCTGAAGATGTTCAGGAGAATACAATGAGCTGTTAAGACCTTATGAGCCCATCAATGAGTTTATCTTAAAGGTTGCAAAGGATGACTGCTCTAGGTGGAGGGATGGTTGGGATGATTTAAGGAATAATTTGCAATTATTCTGTGGAATGATCAAGCCTAGGAATTTCATCCTCTGTATTGGCTGTGCAGAGAACTGTGACCATCAATTATTACCTAATTTATTCCATTTAAGGCAAAGCTTTGACATTTCTGGCCCATATTATTCTCACTTAGTGAGGTTTACTTCTCAGCATACTTAATTGACTTTGTTGTAGTTTAGAAGGGTATCCTTGAGGCACTCAAGGCTCTATAGGTTGTATTGGCAGCTGCTTCATGGACTAAGTGTCAGTTAATGGTTCTTTGCATCTGTATGTGCTCTGACTGTGGTTCAACACCTTTTATATAGAGACAGGATATTTGTCAGAGGGAAATGAACAGACATTTGTGTGAGTGCACAGCTGCATGTGTGGTCGTGTGTGGTGGGGAGAGGGAAAGATAAGGGATGAGACAATGCTGGAACATACCTGGGGTCAGCTGGTGGGCTGACGTGCTCCTGTTGATGTCAGGCTGATCCTGACTCACATGTGAATCACATCCCAGGAAGAACAAATTGCCAATAATACCCTGCCAGTCAGTACAATGGTGAGTGTACAAGGAAGCTGAACTCAGTATAATGGGGAAAATAGATCCATTAATCTTATGATGCCCTTTCTTATTTCTGTTTCCTCTCCTTTTTATCCTCCTCCTTTGCTAGTTTATGTGTGTACTTGGTACTTAAAGGATTTTGTAACTTGACAAGAGTAGTAATAACTCATCACTTGTTTTCCACAAAGAGAGAAGCCCCTTTGGGCAGTGAAATATGTTTTGCAACCCAGCTTGAAACTCTGTGTAATTATTGACTAAGTATGTGAGACTGCTATTTTTAGCTTGGTGTGTATCTAATGTGCTCACATGGCAAGTATTGCAAAAAACTGTTTGATTAAAAAACCAAGGAATTAAGGTTCTTCATGACTGTGCTTTCTCTAGTGCTGTTTTGAATTTTCAGGTGTCTCAGGCATCACTGGGAACTAGGAAACTAGGGTCTTGATTTAGTTTTCCACATACTTCTTGCAGAAATGAGGAATTTAAACCTTTGTCCAGTGCTGATCAAGAGTGGAAAGTAATCTAATTTAATTTCTTCCAGTGGAAATAAAACAAAGCAGATTGCTTATTTGTTTCTTCCTGATGTTCTGTGAAAAGATGAGAACAGGGCTTTTATCTGCTGAATTTAATATTCCTCACTTTACATGTTCTAGTATCCTGGGAATAACCAGTATTGCAATTGTGCTGCTGCTAACAAAAGATCTAGTTTCAATTGCAGCTTCTAACAGAGTAAAATCTGCAGTGGGAGATGCTCTTTCACGAGAGTTAATATCCACAAAAACAGTTACTTTACTGGACCTTTGGATTACACAGATACAGATTTAATCATGAGGCTGCAGAGCTTTCTTGCCTGTTACTACAGTGTCATGTAATTGAGTCAGTTGAGATGGGAAATTGGGAAATATACTTCCATAGTTTCCTTTAAATTTTACCATATTAAACTTTAATTGGTTTGTCCATAAAGTAGAGTCAAAGTTGCTGGTAATTGTTGTAACTACAGGCTTTAAATGGATGCTGTAAATGGTTTTACCTGATAGTGCTTCATTGAAGCTATTAAAGTGTTAATTTTAATGATTGTGCCAGCACAGTGTGAAATTTTAATTCAAGATATAAAATGCAAGCTCTTTTTTAGTATGTGTTAGCAAACATTTATTGCTACATGCATTGGAATGATAAGCAAATAAAAACACAGCGATGGCTGCGGTTTATAACTGGTCATTAGAGTCCTCATCCATCAAAACACATAAGCGTGTGCATAATGGGACTATTTGCATAATTACAGTTATGAGCTTGATTTCTGAGCATGTAAGTAGTCCTTTAAGCATACGTGGAAATGTTTGATGATCAAGCCTGGCAGTTTAAATGGACTATGAATAAAAATGGGAGCAGTGTGGAATTTGCATCCAACCTATTGAAGGGTTTGTTCTCTGCAACCCTCCCACGCTGGCTACTTGAGGTTACCCTTGTGACTGTGATCAAACAATTGACCTCACACATCCAGC
Organism: Colius striatus; assembly: GCF_028858725.1. Lineage (NCBI taxonomy): Eukaryota > Metazoa > Chordata > Aves > Coliiformes > Coliidae > Colius > Colius striatus. The sequence continues at coordinate 36,508,342 of NC_084766.1, forward strand.
AACGGTGGAATGTGATTTCAAATTACCAGGGTTGTGGTTTTGTGGGTACCTACTAGGGAATACTACTGAGTCTGTTTCCCTGTGGCTCGTCCTACTGGCAACAACTACTGCTAAATAGAATTGCTCTCTCTTGAATTCCTCTGACTGTGGAGTTGGATGGTCGAATGACTTGGCACATCATGGGCTTCAGCCTACAAAAGAAATGATTGTAATAGAGAAGTGTAAGGGCTCATCTTCCTTCTGATTCAAAAGGGTAGTGAGCACAGGGTACTCCTGTGGATGGAAACTGCAAATGCTAAGCATTAAACCCACAAACAAACACCCTGACTGGGAAATGAATCTTCCCCCCTTTTGAGGTAAAAGTGTGCCTGTAATGGAACTGTGTGACACTATCAATAAAATCCAAAGCTAAGTGGAACAAGTCTGGCTGTTAGTGGTTAACATTTGAATCACTGTGGTATTTTTCTAGTCTGGTGCTCGGTGGATGCAAGAACTTGAGGGACAATGGTGCATGTGTAGGAGCTAAGAAGATAGAAACCCAAGACTTTTGCAGTAGGATTTCTTAGGCAGAATAGTTTCTCAGCTATTTGAAAGAGGGTGTTTAAATCCATTTGCAGATGAAGGACCTGTCCTCCCCCCTAACTTTCCCTAATTGCAATTACTAAGTGATTTTTACCTGTGGTGTTAATAGATGTCCCTTTGCTATTGTCTAACCAATTCTCTTCTTGCAGTCTTTGCATCACCTTTAAAGACATGAATTACAGTCTTGTTTATTCATTGTCATTGGTTCTGGTTTTTGTTTTAGGGAGCAGCACTTAAATACTTGCCAGCTATTGTCAATGATGTGAAATTGGTGTTTGATCCAAAAGAACTCAGGTGAGTAGAGCTGATGAAATGTGCAGTGGGGACTTTATCTAGCTGTCTTTCTTTTACATGTATATATACACACTCATATGAAAATGTGTAGAGGCAATGAAATAGGATCATAGAATCATAGAATGGTAGGGTTGGAAGGGAACTTTAGAGATCATCTAGTCCAACCCCCCTGCAGAAGCAGGTCAACCTAGATCAGGTTGCAGGGGAACACTTGAGATGTTTCATCACTTTGGTTTCATTGCCCTTTTTCCCCCTTGCAAATATTTTTTTGGCCACGCAATTGGTTTGGAAAACCATAAAACCCCAAGCTTTTTAGGAAGCAATGCAAAATTAGTGAGAAGCCTCTTTAAAAATCTGTGTTGAGTGGGAGCTCAGCTGGTAAGTGTTCATGGTACCTTGTCCTAAAGGTACCTTGGGGTTGGTTTTGGGGGGATTTTTTTGGATGGGGTTTTTTTTTGATGGTGGGGTTTCTGTTTTTTCTTGTTGGTAAAAGCTTGTATCATGAATTATCGCTCTGTTTGGCTTATGTGGTCACATATTATTTCATTAATGGAGTGAAACATAGGAAAAGAGTGTAAAACTGAGATAAAAGGGAAATGTCTGGAAAAACACGAGTTTGCTTGTCCAAAAGTGTGTAGTTGTTCTCTCCTGTGGTATTAGATATTTTTTCACTTATTTTTTGAGACAGATTAATGTCTTTTTCACTTGTCCCTTTCTATGTAGCAAACTCTTTACTGAGTTCATCCTGAACGTCCCCATGAGCCGACTCACCATCCAGAAGCTGTACTGCTTGATAGAAATAGTTCACAGTGACCTCTTCACGCAGCACGGTAAGCAGGACCTTTGCAACCCTTCTATTGTCACATCATTTCTTACCTACACACCTCTGCTAGAGTAGAGGTTGGCCTTGCTGCTGAAGGCAGTGGACGTTGTAACCAATTAAGGCAGTTCCATTAGGAGGACAGGAAGATTTGAAGTAAGTGAGGAAATGCTAATTGACACTTAGTGCAGGTTACAGATCATAAAGAGGTAAAAGCAAAACCTTGCAAGTCTTAATTTAACAGGTCACTAAGTGTTACTGGTCACACAGTGTTACTGGCATGTGTTTTAGCTGTAAGTATGACATATTTTATCATGCTGTAGCTCCAGGGATGGGGAATCCATCACCTCCCTGGGCAGCCTGGGACAGTGTCTAACCACCCTCTCAGGTAAAAAGCTCTTTCTTATCTCCAATCTAAACCTCCCCTGCTGCAACCTGAGGAACTTGGGGCCATTTCCTCTTGTCCTATCACTCATTACTGGGGAGAAGAGACCGATGCTCACCTTGCTACAACCTCCTGTGAGGGAGTTGCAGAGAGTGATCATGTCTCCCCTCAGCCTTCTTTTCTCCAGACTAAAAACCAGACACATAAACCTTTTGTAGTGTGCTGTTCATCTGTGGTTTATTTTCTCCTCTTACACTGGTGTGCTGTGTAAGTTCAAGCACTTGTCTTACAAATTTCTTCATCTGAGGTGAAACAGTTTATTCTTTTTTCTAGATGAGTGCAGGTTAAACTAACCTCAACAAAGTGTTTATGTGCTGTCAGAAGGACTTAATGAGGGAGCAAATAGGCAATGGTTCAATAACAGAGGAAATTTGAAAGGATTCTTCAGTGAGATCAAAAATGCTGGGAACAGGTGATGCCAAGTGCAAAGAGCAAACTTCTCTGCTTCCAGTTTTAGCAGTGTTCTTGGTGGATTGGCTTTGTACCAGCAGCCCTTACACCAGATAAGTGTCCAACCACAGCTTGGTGACATTTGCTGAGTCTAGTAGCAGTTAGCAAATATCTTCCAGTTAACAAACAAGTATAAAGCCAACACATCCTTGCTGCAATCTGCTGTGCTCCTTAACTTCACAAAGCCGTGTGTGCTGCACCGGGAGCAGCTCAGCGGTGCTGCTGGCAGCTGGGGTGTTGCATGGACCTGGTGCTGATATGTGTGCTAGTAAGTACTGTTACTCTTTCCTCTTCTTTCCACTTGGAGTGGGCAAGAGGAAACAGCCTCAACTTGTACCAAGGAATGTTCAGATTGGATATGAGGGAGAATTTCTTCCCTGGAAGGGTTGCCCAGCTGCAGTGGAATCCCTATCCCTGGAGGGATCCCAAAGCTGTGGAGCTGAGGGCCATGGGTTAGTGTGGCAGTGTTGAGGGGAACAGTTTGACTCAATGATCTTTAAGGTCTTTTCCAGCTTCCAACAACTATGTGGCTCTGTGAAGTATTCTTTCACATTTGGCACAAGTAGCAATGAAGAATGATGTTCAAGGAAGGAGCTTTGCATTTTGATGTCAATTTTACTTAGACTGCATTTGCAGTGAGGTTATTGTCCAAGTTTGAGTTACAACAAGTGCCTGTAAAATGGAGTCAACATGATACATGTGATGTGCAAGTTTAAACCTTAAACTTTGGGTAAAAAAAAAGGTCTGATGAGGATTAAGACTGGAAGATGGAGGTCCTGAAGACACTGAACATTTCAGGAAAGAGAGAGAGCTTCCCTCAATACAGTTACAGTCCCACTTGAGCACCAAGGCATAACATAGGTTGGAGATTTACTTCCTGCAGTTATGGATGGTGATGAAGTAAAAATGAGTCTCTGAAAAACAGAGTCTACCAACCATGTCACCATGTACTGCCCCAGCAGATGCAGTTCTTTCAGCTTGATCTATGCTTTTGAGATCTTCCTTTGAAATTATTCAGCAATTCAGATTGAAATCAAATGATTTAACTCTGAATTGCAGTGTTTGCAAGAGTAAAAAGGAGGGATGCAGATGGAGTTGCTGGTGTTAGGGCTTGGCTAAAATGGATTTAGTCTCTGAGACCATTTTAATGTTTGCTTTTTCAGACAAGTACATCAATGTTACTTCTTTAATACACACACAGTAAGCTGAAAATGAAAGGATTTTTCCTTCTCCTGGCTGCTTTTAGCTTGCAAGGCCTTAGAGGCATAAGTCAGTTAAATAAGATGGTATACTTCACTGTGTTGGATGGGGAGAAATCAACAACTCAATCTAAGAAACTATGGCTTTAAGAAGCACTCTCAATGAAGGCTATAGGGGCACATCGTGTATTTATTACTTTAGTCTTTGACTTTCCTTCTTCACCCAATGTCATTGCAGAGGTGGAAGGAGAAAATGTCTTTGACTGGTTTGTTTTTTAAACCTAACTCTCAAACTCAGCTGTTTGCATTGCAGCAGATGGTCTAGTCTGGAGACATGTAAATGAATCTGTCTTAATAGCAGGGTCATTAATCTGACTCAGTCCAGTTTTGTTGACAGAACAGTGCTACTTCATGAGTTTTGGATCTTACCAGGGGTTTTCATGTCACTGGCTGTTAAGAATACCTTAAAGCTAACATGCTTCAGCTGGGTTACAATGGAGATTGGAGGCAGGAGAGGATGGGGCTGGTGCTGGGGAGGGCTTGCAGGGCTCAGTGCAGCACTGATGTGGTGGTGCTTCTTCCCACAGTGTGTCAGCCTTGACACCCCTGCACTGCCCTCCCTTCCCAGGGCTTAGACTCATATATATACATCTCTTTTGTATGTGTCCATAAACAAAGCATTACCTTAAAAACTTCTCTTGCCACTGGTAATTCTCTACAAAACCTGTGTCTGGAAAACCAGTTGTGCTGGGAACCTTCCCTAAACACTGAAATTCACTTGAAAATAAATCCAACCCCTAGCCAGAGCCCTTGATAAATTCAGAGTCTCTTTTCCCCCTTGCTCTGTGGATTTGAGTTGTTGTTACTAAAATATAGTTGGACTGCTTCTCCTTCTTCTCATTGATTCAATAACTTTTAGCTGATAGGCAACACTGTCATGGAAGGATCCAACTAATCCTGTATCATGTTGCAGAAATGAGGTTTTCTTTTCTAAAACCAATATGCAGTACAGGATTGTGGAATTGATGGGAAGCTATAAAATGTACAGAAAATCAAACAGTATTTCATCAGCATGTTTCTCTTGGAGAAAAATGCTCTAATTCTGTGCCTTGAGAGGTCAAGGAAGATTTATTTCTGTCTCCAGAGGAATTAAGATTCAAAGCAGATGAGCTGGTGAAGCCTGAAGCATTTGGGGGTGAAAGGGATGGGGGTGTGAAATGGATGTTCAAGCACAATGCTTTAACAAACTGTCTCTCAACAATGTTCTTCAGTGGTCTTTGTGAAATCCGAAGAGTTTGGTACCTTGGATGAGTGTAGTATGGTGCTGTCACTTGTATGTCTTTAAAAAGGATGTAAAATACAGTTTTAAAAGGTTGTTAAGCTCTCTTCTGGTGATGTTGCACGCTGTTTATATATTTCTTTCTGAAATTCAAGGGAGCTTTTCTTCTTCACAGAACTTGGACATATTTTTAGTGAGCTTTCTTCAGTGTTGGCAGGAAAACCCTTTATGTTCCTTAGGTTTTGGTGCTTTTGTCTGAACAGTGGCTCATAGTTGAGCCTTAGGATGAAAGGGAAGAAGGGAAACCAGTGTGTAGCTAATCAGTCAAAGCAACACTGAGCAGAATGCATATGTGTGTGTGTTTGTATGTGTGTACTTGATAACACAGTAACAGCTAAGTGACTTCAAGGAGCATATTTTCCCAAGGTTTTCATTATTTACAGAGGCCAAAGTGTAGACATCATCTCTCTGCATAGACTAAATCTGTGTCAGATCTTCATGCTTCTGCTTTCTGCCCTTTAAACATCAGATATTCAAATATCAATAAGAATGAAAGATTTTCTTGTTGGTCCCTAGCTAACATAAAGACAGCAGGTTTTGCCTGTTTTAGGGGCTATATTCATCCAGTTCAAGACCTGCTTTGCACATCTTAGGTGATCTGCCTTTTATCTCCTCCATGTTAGTACTGATAATCTCTTACAGCTTTAGGAGAAGTGTGAGTTTCTGCAAGAGCACAAGGTTGCATCGTGTTTTTCTCAAGCATAGGAGATAACCCCCAATACTTAGTTGCTCTTTTCCTGGTCACATACCAGACCTGTGTTCTACATTAGTGGCTGTTGAAAAGATCATTTGGTCTTGGCTGTTGCAGGAGTTCCCTGCAGTCCTTATTTAGCACAACTATTTCTGAGGGCTCAGTTACAGCAAAGATCCAAGACTGTGCCCTGTAGGAGCTTTTCCAAGAGCTGAACTGCCATGTTTCCCCATACTCTGTTTGGATACTTTATCTTATCTCTGTGTGAATGTGGTGCCTGGGTAGTGATACCAGCAGGATAAAGGACAGTTATGAACAGGGAGATGGGCTGTCTGTGCCTTGGGGTACTTCACTTGCTCTGTCCTACCCTGATTTCTGTCAGGAAGAGAGTTACCAGCAGAAGCCCTTTGCATAGGGGCTGGGTGCTTCTGCAGAGTCTTTATAAACCCCCAGGTGTTCATCTGCACTAACTGGGATGCAGCTTTTTGCATGTAGTAAAGCATTTTAAATTGTCAGTGATTAACAACCTGATTCAGCAAGTTATTTGATTTTGAGGCTTAAGTAGAGCCTTAAACATTCTGGTTTAGACAAATGCACACATCTCGCTCCGTGAGGACAGAACTGTTATCAATATGTTCTTACATATGGCACATGTGCATAATATTTATGAATGTGTCCTTAAGCAGAAGATCAATGTGAATATATAATGATGATGTAAAAATACATGGCCATCTAGAGATAAATGCTTGTGTAAATAAGTAACATTTGTTGCCCCTACCACAGTGATTTGTGTGGATCTGTTAGGGTGCACGCAGTCTTTTTCATCATAAAGCAGCAAGCTTTGGGTTGAGACCAACCTTGCAGCTCTTCTTCCTTTCATGTGCCTCTCCCCTCCAAGCACAACCCCCACCTCAAACCCAAAACAGAGGAAGCTTTTCTTTAGATGAGCACCTGCCATGATTCTGTGCTGTAAGAGTCTTCTATAAGAGGCTGCCCAAATAGAATTAGGGATTCAAAAATTAGGTTGGAATAGTATTTGAGTAACCCAGTGCATGGTTTCTCTTCCAAATGTGTAAGAACTTACCATTGGTAGTTAAATGAAGTGTCTTAGCCTTGCAGTGTTCCGAATTTGGGGTTCATGAGTGTTTTAGCTGATTTGTTTGGTCCCATAGAATTGTTTGGATTCTCTGTTACTTTATTTTACAAATGACTTCCAGCTAATTGCCAAGTGAGCTGTGTAGCTGCTGTATTCTTAACTAGTTAGGAGATCTGATGATTGCTCCATTAGGAAATGATTAGTCTATTAGATATCAGTAGGTAATGTCTAGCATTTATAAGTTTTTTACAGTTTAATGATGACTAAAAGAACAATGTCTGTCTCCGTGCTGTGTGGTGGCAGCAATGTCGCTAAGCATACATTTCATTTCTCGGGCCACATTAATGAAATGAACCATGAAATAAAGAAGTACATTTGTCAGCATCCCTCCAAATGAAATGTTTTTAAATTGACCAAAATTGATTGTGTGTGTTTAGCTTCACCATAGTCCCTGTGTCAGTGTTTCATCTGAAGTCTGTGCTTGGATGCTCGTACGTTAATAGTGTTTCCTGAGCATCCTTTTATAAAGATTAATAATATATTCTCCCTGCACATTCCTGTGACATTAATCATTGGGGGTTGGACTTGTGCAGGAGAGAACAGATGTCAAATTATCGTTGTCTGTAATCATACTCATGAGCTATCTTCAGAGCTGGCTTTTGGGCAGGAGACTAATGTTATAGACTATAGATTTGTCAAGGTTGCCCATTAATCAGAGCTGGGAGGTGTCAGTGACAGGCAGGCTGATGAAGGTTAACCTTTCCTCTCCTCTACTCATAAGTAATCAAGGTACAGCTGATCAACCCAGTGGTTTTCAGAACTGCTTACAGCAAAGGATACACTTAAAATCTTTCTCCTCACTGAACATGTTACCATAGTACTATATTGGTTTAAATATGTATAGATAGATAGTTCTGTCTGTGTTTAGATTCTGTTCCCTTCTGGGTCTTTTATCTTATAGAGGTGTCTGGAGCCTGTCCAGAGATGGGCACTGGAGCTGGGGAAGGGTCTGGAGCATGAGTCTCATTGATGAGGAGGGGCTGGGGACCCTGCTGTGTTCAGCCTGGAGAAGAGGAGGCTGAGGGGAGACGTGATCACTCTCTGCAACTCCCTCACAGGAGATTGTAGTGACATGGGGTTCTGTCTGTTCTCCAGTGAGCGACAGGACAAGCAGGAACAGCCTCAGGTTGCACCACGAGAGGTTTAGATTGGAAATGAGGAAGAACTTCCCTGAGAGACTGGTTAGACACTGCCCAGGGAAGTGGAGGAGCCCCCAGCCCTGGAGCTATTGCAAAGCTGTGGAGCTGAGGTGCTGAGGGCTGTTAGTGGTGGGCTTGGCAGTGTGAGGGGAGGGCTTGGACTTGATGATCTTAAAGGTCATTTCTAATCAAACCCATTCTATGATTTGATGATGTGGAAAGCCAGGCTCCGTCTCAATATATCTTCCTTAGACTAGGTAATTGGAGGGCTTAAATTACTTAATTCTAAGTAACCCCTAGAAAGATTTGAGTGTTGGTGCTTGCAGGGTTGTGTGGGACGTGGGTGTCTGGGTTTTTTGTTAGTGGGGGTTTTTGGGCTTGCTTGCTTGTTCTCAAAACTCTGGGAAGGATTTGGATTGTTTTATCAAGTACTGGGCACACTTTGATGCTTCCTTTTCACCTCTCATGGTTGTAACCCACAACAGCTACAGACCAAGCAGCAGATGTTCAGGAGTGCTGGGGAAGGCAGAGCCTGCAAGGTGGTGACTGAGGAGCCTTGTCAAGTCTACTCAAGGGAACGACTTGGTCATTTGTGTAGGCTGTGTAATTGCAAATGAAGTAGTGTGACAAATCAATTAGTTTTCCCTTTCTCAGAAATTCAACTTGAATACCCTTCCTATTGATTAGAGTGTACTCCAGACAGTCTAACTCAAAGGTGACAGAGCTGCAATTTTCGCCTTCTGCATGCTTGCAGATATTAAATTGATCTTTGGCCGTTCTCTACTAGTGGGGCTTAACAGGGACACGAAACATTTTCAAACCTCTAATTAGGGGCTTTTGTAAGTTATTAAAGATTGATTCATTTCACAGGCTTTACAAAGGCATGCTCCCATGTCTTTGCTGGAGTGCTTAGCAACTGGGTACCAGGGTTCCTTCTTTCCCCTGCGCTAGGTGACAGGAGGTTGCTACACCACTGTTCCGGGGGCTTCTTCTTCATCTGCACTTTTCTTTCTGTTAGTCAAAACCTAAGGTGACAACAACAACACAGGGTGAGGTTTCACAAATGTGGAGGCAGAAGGCTCCAGTCACAAAACATCTCTGGGGCAAACAGACTGAGCTGAACTAGGCCACTCATTGCCTTGAAATTTATATGGAAAACGAGTAGTTAATTTTGACCTGCATCCATCTATCTGGTGATTCTCTCATAACACCTTCAGGGAAGTTTTTATGTGGGTTTTTTGGTGTTTCTTTTTTTTTTTTTCTTTATGCTCAGGGTATGCATTTAAAACATGTGTCAGCAAACTGCTCCTTTAAACGCACATATGTCATTGTCTGCTTTATTTGGGCAGTTTGGAGACCTCCAAAAAGTTATAAAAGTTAGTTATGATCAAAAGTTATTTAAAGTTATAAATAACTTTAATAATTTTTTATTTAAATAACTTTAAATAAAAAGTTATAAATAACTCTAGATCACTTACTGAGCATCCTGGTAAATGAGCTCTTTCAGTGAGGTGAATTCTGTTTAGCTCTTTTTTTTGCAGACATCACCATCTCCTTTCAGTGTTTAGTTTCTGTGCAGAAGATGTAAACAAGGAATGGGAACTTCAGATGAAGGTGTTTTTCTGTCATTAGATTTGGATCTTTTGTAATGCAGTTCTCTGCTACCTAATGGAAATGAACATGAGGGGATGTGGTGGAGTCCTGGCTAGGTGTATTTCCCCACATAAATACGTTGCAGGGTCTAATGTCTGTCTCTTGAGGCAAAGATTTCAACACACTCAACATGATGTTCCTCCTTTTGAGCGGTGAAGAAGGAGGTTAAATGACCAAGAAGCAGTTAAATAGAAACATTCTCCATTGGAAAAACTTATCTCTTCAAAGTACTCTCTTTGAATGAGGGCCCACTTGTGCATTCCTAGTGAACATGTGCTCCTGTGAGTCACTTGAGATGGAAGAATATGTCTCTTGAACTACTAGATGTTGGGTGTGCTTATACACTGTTATTTCTCATCCTCCTTGTCTGGTCTTACAATGCAGAATAAGGATGCTGTTTCAATCCCTCTCTAGCATCTTGTTGAGATGGAGTGCCTGCTGTTCTGCATTATAGCATGGTTTTTCTTGATTATTTTTTCGTTGGTGACTTTTATTTTTCCCCATTGTGCAGTTTGTGAGAGCAGGATTCCAGCCTCTGTGCTGTGTATCTTGCTGTAGGGATGGCTTTGTGGGAGTGCTCTTCCTGTAACTCTTTCTTGCTCGGTGGGAGACTCAAAGCTGTGGTTACTGGTGATCCTGGAGTCCTGAAGCAGCTGTGGAGAATAGCTCAAGTCATTGCAGTTGGATCTTACAGCACTGCCTGAAGGCTTCTGGCAGACTTTAGGCAGAGACTGTTTCCTTGTGAAGTCCATCTTTGTCTCATCCATCCAGGTTCCTTGTCCTTTTAGTAGCAGAAGCAAGTCCTCTTGTCCATATCCCATTACTGAGACTCATCAAGTCACAGTAATTTTTACCTTGACACCAAGTTTGTAAAGCACATGTCAGTGTTTTTCCACTGCAGGCCAAAGCAGACCACCATAAGGGTGTATTGCTTTCTTCATCCTTGGCACTGCTTTCCTTTGTGCTATTCATCTTTTGGCTGTTCAGGAAAGTTTTGTATGGCCTTGAATAAGCATGTTCCCATTGCAGTGTGGGTCCTCCTCTCGTAATTGAGTTCCATTTTAATATCATGCCTTCTTTTTGTGGTCTGCATGTTATTCAGTCTCTTGATGTTGGGCTGGTGAAGCTGACTGGTCCAGAACTATTTAAAATCCTCATATTAAGACCCCATTGAGTTCTCACGAGCTTCTGAATGTTCCAAGGGCTTCAGCTTTTGTGTGAAGATAACCTCTAAGTAATGATATGCTTATTAAGGACTGCAATGAAGCCACCTCTTGTGAGTCATCCATATGCCATCAAATCCAAGAAATTTGGGTAATATCACTTAAAATTCAGTGTGTTACATGTTGTGTTTGGCTGTCCAGAGCTTCATCCATATTTTCCCAGGTACTGTGTAATTAGAGATCTCGTGGGCCAAAGTGTAACATTTGACAAAGGGAATTCTTCGGTTGTCTTTTCAGAGATGATCTGCCAGGTGGATTTGATAGTACAAGGGCAACTTTTTGGAGTGGCTCATGTTTTGATAGTGTAAGTCCATCTGTCAGGAAAAGTAAGATTTTTCTTAACAGTAGCTGTTGTTTTTCGAGGTACTTGATTTAGCTGTATATACATGGGGAGCTGTACTGCTTTCTGTCTCTGTTGTGAATATGACTTCTGGGGAAAAAGCTGCCTGCCAGCTTGGTAATGCAGCCTTTTTAGTACAGAGATGTAGTACTCCTTCCTTTGGGCAAGCAGAGCTCACATCCTCTTCCATGTATACCTGAGATAGCTGGGAGGGAAATGGGCTTGGGAACTGGTGTCTAGTGGGCTAAAATAGCTGGGAAATTCTCATGGTTTTCTTCTGTTCTTATTTTACACTATTGTTTAGAGGAAGTGGAAAAGTACCAAAATGCAGTTAATTCCTCCCTATTGCTTCCTGCTCTCCATTCCCTGCATTTAGTGCTATGCTGATGGTATATACCTTGTATAATTTATCTATGTTAAGCCATGTTCTGATGAACAAGAATAACTAGTTCCACTCCTTTGGGCACGGGTTTATTTGGAGGCTGGGAGTGGGAGAGGCTAAAAGGTTTTAACTTGACTCTTTCCTGCTTGTGAAGATGTCTCATGCTGTGGTTGGTTGCAGAAGGCAGGTATCTCTGGCTCTGCCATCTCTCTGAAAGGAAGAAGAGCATGGTGTGGGGTTAGGAGTGAACTCTCCATTCCTGCACTCTCTCTGTGCAAGACAATTGGCAGGTTATATATTAATTAAACTCACTAGATCTGTTCCCCAGTGTCACCTGCAGGTGGGCTTAGGAGTATCAACCAGTGTCTCAACTTTCAACTCTCTTACTTTCCTTACATTCTTGAGCCAAAGTGTTGAGCTCCACTATTTAGCCCCATGTCTACTTGGTCCTCGTCTCTCTTTTCCCTGTCTGCAAGTCCTGTACTTGCCTTGTACAGGCAGGTACATCTCAACACCAGCAGAAAGTACTTCAGCAGCATTTTTTGAGCTATAAGAGACCATGTCACACAGCTGAATGTTAATCTGAATAGCATCATCCATCTGGGTGACTCATGCTTGCAGTATGGGTGGGCTGTGCTGTGTGGGTAACCACTACAGGTCAGATAAAGGAAGCGTAATACACTTTGCCACTACTCAACCTGTTGAGCAAACATGAAGCTAAGCTTGCATGTAATGCTTGGTGTGATGCTGTGTGGCTGGGCTGGAGAGGTGCAGTTGGTGAGTGTTTTTTAAGCAAAGGCAGTTAATGTCAGTGAGATGGCTCAAGTGCTTTGCTGAACTGGGGCTGGTGTCAGTGTGGGTGGGAGGATAATACTTGTCTGAGCATTCTTAACCTGTTGACTTCATGTTGACTTGCTTAAAACTTTTCCAGGTTTTTATGGAAGAGCAAGGGACTGGAATCTGGAAGTTACCTTCTTTTTTTCTCAGGTTTTTCTCTCTAGTGTAAGCACTAAAGCAGATTGGACATTTAGGCAGCACTATGAAGTTGTTCAAAGCTGTGTGTGTAACCTTATGTTTTGTGTGCAGACTGCAGGGAAATCTTGCTGCCAACAATGACAGATCAGCTGAAGTATCACTTGGAAAGACAAGAAGATTTGGAGGCTTGTTGCCAGTTGCTGAGTAACATCCTGGAAGTGCTTTACAAGAAAGATGTGGTTAGTATTGTACAGTTCTGTGATGATTAGCACTTAAAAGAAATGGATCTGAGTAAGATAAATTAAGCAGGTAATTCCTGATAGCTTAGCTTTTATTTTTCCCCTTAACCAGTCTCTTTTTAGTTCTCCAGTGATATCCATCTCAGGATGTTCCTTACTGTTTCTGAGGCCCATCAAATACAGCACTATTATCCAGTAACACTTTTCCAGACATGGCTTAGGTAGTGAGTAAACAGATCCTTAGGAGTTCAACCTTTCTCTTACACGGTGTGTAGCCTCTGCCAGATGGAAAATGTTGTGGGGTTTTTTTTTCCACATGAGCATTTTGGGAAATACCCCTTTGAGGTTTTACTGATAGTGGCCTGCTAGGCTGGCCTGAAAGAGGGAATGTGGGTGTGTATGGACATCTAAATAGTATGTATGTGTATGAACATATGCTTTTGTTGACACAGCAAACTTGCTGAGACATTTTAAGTTAGCTAGTAGAATTCTCCACCTCAGAGAGAACCTGAATTGGGAAGTGATGGCTTCTCCATGAATGTTACAACTAATGGAGTTGTCTTATTCAGAACATAAACGTCTGAGGTGGCTGTGCATGGGAACCAGGGCAGTGCCCTGGGCTGCCTTGCAGATGTGCATAGTAGTTCCTTCATTTTGTATTCTCTTGACTGCACACAAATACATAAATACTGGTGCTGTGCTGGAGAGCTGCAGTGATTTGATTCTCTCAAAGATGTTGGGGTTGATAAGGCTGCAGCCTGAACCTTCAATTCCATGCAGAATCATACACTAACTTAGTTGGAAAGGACCTTAGGGGTCAGCTACCCATATTGAATGTAACATCTTACAAGTCTGTGTTTTTTGGGCTTGTTCTGATTTTGGTCTGTTGTTTGTTTCTTTCCCCAAGTAGCTCTGTGTGATTGTTTCAGAGAGTGGGTTAGTTTAAAGCAGGAGTTTGGGTTTGAAAGCTTGGCTGCTTCTTGTCACTCTTTGTTGGCTGCATTTCTCTTCCTGGTAGCAGCTCATTTGCAGCTTCACCTGGGCTGCAAGAGTGGCCAGAGCAGGATCCAGAGCTGCCCCATGCTACTGCTGCTGAGCAGACGGCTGCAGAAGAGATACCCATTCACTAGTGGGACAGGGGATGGAGAAGGGGACAGGGAAAGAGAAAAACACTGCAAATGAGGAGGGTTGTAAAGGAAAATTGAAAATGGACAGGAGTAGCACGAGTGCTGGGAATGCAGAGAGGAGTTAAGTCTTAGAAGAAACTCATTGGAGTGAAAGCAGGCAGAGCTGAAGGGTGGAGAGCAGCAGGGTGCTGAGATCACACAGTCATAGAATGGTAGGGGTTGGGACCTTTAGAGATCATCTAATCCAACCCCTCTGCAGAAGCAGATTCGTAGAGGCATTCCCTGAAGATGCAAATTGTATCTCAAAGACATCTGTGTCAGCAGCAGGAAGAAAAGTCTAAATGGGAGCAATAACTGTGTATATTTGTACTGATGATGGATTGTTCCTCAAAGATGCAAATGCATTTTTGATCTATGCAAGTCTGCCTTGGGTAATTAAGCATAATGCAGTGATAAGGTGAGGGTTGTTACACAGAACCAGGAGCAGGAAAGGAAAGGGTTCATCAGAATACTTGTTTGGTGGTCAAGGAGCAACACAAAGAGGCTGTTTTATTTAGACAGCTGTCTGGAAAAACTCTCACAGATGTTGGCTGTAGAGTTGTTTCCCCTTTCCATGTCACAGCCTCTTTTGAAGTCTTCAGACTAATGACAACTACGAAGCAGCTTGATTGTAAGTTAAAGCTGAGAGCAAAGCGTCGCCTCCTGTAGCCATGAGATTTCTGAAGTTGTGCTTAAAAGCTGCTTGCACCAAATATGGAATTTCAATGATAGACATTTACTTCCAATGAAACTTGAACATTTGATTTTCAATATTATTTCAGTATTTTCAACTATTGATTTGAAACAATGGACTGAAATGGGAGTTCCTGAACCACAGTCTCACTTTACTTTTCTGTTCCTTGTCATGGAGCTGTTGCACAGTCGCCCCCCAGGTTTGCTCGTGCCTGTGGGATTTTGAGTTGGAAAAAAGACTTGAAAAATAGAAATGACTGGGTAACTAGATGTCATAGGCTTTGCTATACTTCCAGGGACTTGCTTTTCATTTCAGTAATTGTGCCAGGACATGTTAATTTCACAGAAACACGTATTAATGAAGCAGACTTTGCCTGGTGTTTGTTAAAACCGGAGACTTAATTTTCTGCTTTTGATCAACAGCAGTGAGTGATGTTTTATTTAACTTTCACAAGACAAGCAGATTTAAAGGCAAGCATAAATAGTTGCATTGTGTTGTTGGTGTCTGTTGTATCTAGTTACCACTAATTTATTCGTTTTCCTTAGGGGCCAACACAACGACATGTCCAGATAATCATGGAAAAGCTCTTGAGGACAGTAAACAGAACAGTCATTTCCATGGGACGTGATTCGGAGCTCATTGTAAGTGTCTCTTGATGTCAACTTAAATACCTCTGTCACATCTTTTTGAACCTGACTATAATAGGATTTAAATCCCAGGTGTCCCAAAGCAATCAAAACCTTCTGTAAGTGTCTTTGTGTGCAGTAAGCTGGAAAACGTTGGTTTGTAATTTTTCAGTGGTTTACACAGGGGGAGAAAAAAAGTATTTTGAAGATATTGGAGTCCAGGTGATTATCACAGAATCATAGACTGGCTTGGGTTAGAAGACACCTTAAAGTTCCTCTAGTTCCAACTCCCTGCCATGGGCAGAAACATCTTCCACTAGCCCAGGTTGCTCAAAGCCCAGTTCAACCTGCCCTTAAACACTCCCAGGGATGGAGCAGCCACAGCCTCTCTGGGCAGCCTGTGCCCAGGGCCTCACTCCATTCACAGGGAAGAACCTCCTAATCTCTTCTCTTCCTAAATCTCCTCTCTTCCAGTTTGAATCCATTACCCCTTGTCCTGTCACTCCATGCCCTTGTAAAATGTCTCTCTCAGGCTTTCTTGTTGGTCCCTTTGGGAACTGGAGGCTGTTGTGAGGTTTTCCTGGAGCCCTTGCTTCTTCAGGCTGAACAGCCCCAACTCTCTCAGCCCATCTTCATGGGAGATGGGCTTCAGCCCTCTGAGCTGATTTTAGATAGATGTCTCTTTTAACCAAGATGATTTATAATTTGTAACTAGCCAGCTGAAAAGTGTGGAAATGAAAGACTTGCAGGTTGGTTACTTCATTAGCAATCGTTTGACTCCATAAGCAGTTACTTGCCTTTTTCTGACTGCAGCTGAGCTAAGCAAGGTAAGAGCAGTATTCAAATGACTGAAGGGTAGAAGAGAGCCCTAAATTACTACTTTTTGGAAATCTAGAGGAAAGACTGATGCAAGAGCTGCAGGTTACCACGTTGCACTTGAGTGGCAAAGCACAGTGATTCTGAAGCCTGACATTTGAATTTTTCAACTGTGTCATTAATGTGGATCTGAATAATGAAAAAAAATGGTGAGACCTGTTGACAGCTAAAACGGGGACAGAGCGTGGTGTGTTCTGAGTCTCACTGTGTGTCTACCTTAGCTATCTGTAGCTGACAATTAATAGCTGTCCTGTAGCTGGCCTGTTCTTCATGACTTTGCTTCATTTTGGTTCAATACTCTGATATTTCTTTTTGTCTTCCAAAAGAGTTTGTTAGCTGGATATCTTTGAACCCATTAGCACTGCCTTTTGTTGTTGTCCCCTTTCTTTTCCAGTTTTCTCTATCGTTACACACAGTGATATTTGACTTGTTACGAGGTTATCCATCCTCAGCACATCTTTCTTACTGTTGTCCCATGTAACTGCCATCTGGTGATGCCTGTGTTGGCAAAGCTACTACAGCTGTACCTTTGTCTTTAGTGCATCATCCACTAAGTTTTTTGTGTTTTGCTTTTGTCACTTTGGCAATAATTGTTTTTGGCATAAAGCACTAATGGATCACCTGATCCATTGCTGGAGCAAGGAATGGTTATGTGCACAGATCATTCTTGCAGAATATTACAGTGCTGGGATGCAATGACAGTGAAAGGAAGAGAAAAGATTTGTATGTTGTTGCTTTGTGTGCTGCTGCAGAGATTAGCAAGCATAGGCAGAACAGATCTTAATGCCTTCCCGTGCAAGGGTGCAAAACTTTACTTCTTCCTCCAGTTGTGCAGATGGTGTGGGTAGTCTTGTAAGACACACACACAGGAAAGTTCTTGGGTTATGATTAGGATGTGAGTTAATTATTGTTTTGATGAACATGACTTGGGTGATATTTTAAAATGTTAATTATTCCTTTTGCATTTATCAAATTACATTTGAAAACTTCTCCTGTATCTATTTTACCCAAGTACAGTTGTATTAAAAATATCCACAGTGATCATGAATCCAGCTTGAAATCACTCTGTGCACATGCTCTATAATTATGTAATGAGTATTAATAGAGCTGGGTGTTTTCAAGGAGTGCTTACTCGTGTCTTCAAATTTAGTCTGTTGCAGAAAGGATCCTTCTGTAATCAACCAGTAACAACTCCTTCGTGTGGCCTCAGCGAAGTAGGGAGAGTAAAATGCAAGTGGTAATTGGGAAGCAGAATCTGACTCCTCTTGGATCAGTATCCAGTTAAAATGATGAATTAACTTTTGTTGATCCTAGGGTAGATTCACCTGGAACTTCTATTAGAGAATGAACCATAAAGGATTTCATAAAGGCTCTTATGGAATCATAGTTCAAGTAACAATAATTTCTTCTTCAAATTAGGTAAAATACAGAACATAGCAATTTCTTTCTTATATAAAGATAACCACGTTGGTGTACTAAAGCTGGCATGTTTTCACCTTGAAGAAATGTTTAGCTGTGCCATCTTCATCCAAAACCTCATGTTGCATAATAGACTTTAAATATACTCCTGTAGACGTGAACTGTATGTGCATGAAGATTTGTCAGCTCTTAGCTTCATTCTGGAAGGATTCTCTGAAGATCCTGCTTTGAATAGCTCAAGGGGAAGACACAGCCCTCCTCACGGGAGACAAGAGTCTCTTTCTGTTAGGTAGCAACACAGAAACAGATTTGTTGCAGGGTCAGTCAGATTCATTTAATTTCACATTCTTCAGAAACCTGTGTTCCAAGCACTGGGGGACTGCTGAGGCGTTGGAGATGCATGAACCTTGGGATCTAGAGGGGTAAATATCAAGGACAGTTGTTCAGCAGAAATTGTTTCAATTTGGATTGTAATGATATTTTTTGTATACTCCTCTGAGTTAGAGGCTTGCATGACTTAGAATCATATTGGTTTTGACACTAGTAAGTCAGTGAGAGCTGGTGTTTCAGAGAGACTGATCAGCAGAGGATTGTAAAGAATTAAGTGCCCATACAGTTATCCTGGAGCAGAGGTGGAGGGAGTGGGATGCTTAAACATAATGTCATTTTTGTTTTTACATGAGTGAACAGAAGTCTTCACCAGAAGATGAGGTTGCTAGATGTGCTGATGGAATGGGAGTGTAAGGCCTTGAACTGACTTCTTCAGGAGGATATGCAATTAGAGGCTGATGCCACAAATAATTCACATGAACGTCTCTAGGTGATAATCTATGGATAGGGTTCTGTAAGTCTGGTACTGAATGACTGTTACCAGGTGAGTTTTCGTTGGAAAAACATTGCTGAAAGGTGTCAGTTGTAGCACCCACCTGACCAAAGCCCTGACCTTCAGGGGCAGGCAGGGACACCACTGCATGCCTACAGCCACCAGCACAGAAGTCCATTTACATGTGGCTGCTTCACTGTACAGTATACATCCCACTGCAGGAAATAAGGAGCTTTGGTAACTCACCTACTGTATATCAGTGTGAATATGGGAGATATGGGGTATGACCATTGAATGTTCTTTATGTCTTCAGTATTCCCTCCATCTCACCATGTCTGTACTTACTAGGATTAAGTACAGTCTGTCCACTTATCAGTGGCTGTTTCAGTGAAATCAGTGCATTTATATACTTAGTATTAATTTCCAGCCAGCCATATCAAAGAGTTTTTAACATGCAATGAAAAACCATCTTGTCACCATTGTAATGCTCATTATATTTAACTACTTTTTCCTCTGGAAGTTTCACAGTGACTTTTGCTGGGTCTGTTTACTCATTGAGTAGAAGGTTCTCTGCCTGTTCCTGGAGTGAAGGTAAGAACTAGATGCAGCCTGTGGGTGCAAGGTCAGGGCTCATTGCTGCTCATACAAGTTGCCTGCTTTGGGCTACTTTTGCACATGCCTAGAGCTAGTCCTGCTTGTGACACAGTAAGAAGATCACAAAACCTTTCCTACTGAACAACATGTCGCCTGAAAGAAACAGATTGATTGTATTTCCATGAGTCTCTTTTAAAGGATAGCTTTAAACCATCTCTTTCCTTGTGTAGTAACTTTTGCAGAGCGTGTTCCATGTGGGTCAGCATACTGGCCTTCTTCAGTACATCAGGGTTGACCAGCACCAGTTGATGGTAGGTCCAAAATGAATTGTGACTGCTCCTGACTTCCTTGTGGCCAGCAGCTTTGTTTAGTTTTCATTTGCAAAGCCAAGAAAAACAAGCTAGTTGCTGATCTCTTCAATTTCAGAAAGGCCATCCAGATGGGTTTTTTGGATCCCTGTGTGTACAGTTTTTGGAAGATAACCTCAGTTGGCAGATTTGTGCAACTCTGTGATCATTGTCCGTGAAACAGACAGTCTTGGTGCCTTTATGTGGTGGAACAGATGAAATTCCATTTGAATACAGAAAAAAGAAGATCTTAAGTCACAGATGTAGGAGCAAGGAGTGTAGGAAATGTCTTGACTCCTAAGAGACTCTGTAAGAGCAGTGGCTCTTAAAAACATGTCGTGATATTGATGAACAAAGTTGGTGCAAACACTTGCTGTTACCAGGGGAAAAATGCTGTCGTGGGTTCTCCTGGGATGTGTGACTAGGAAGCAGTAGACAGGAGAGGACTTTATCACTTTACTGATGAGCAAAGTGTTTCCTACATGATTTTTTTCTTTCCTCCTCCACACTTTAAAACAAGGATGTAGTGAAACCAAAACCAAAACGCTGCAGAAATTGCTCAGTAGAGAAAGTGATTTGTGGTGTGAGATGTGAAAGCCATTTGAGGTTAATGGAAAGAAGATTTAGAAGTGCCCCTTGGTGATAGCGAAGGAGAATCTCTGTAGGGTGAAGATGACACCTGTCAGAGGAAAGAGGAGGAGTAGGTGACAGGACTGGAGAGTGAGGAGGAGAGCAGGGAATAGGGGGGTGATGGGGGAACGGAACACTGGAGTAATTCATCAAAGACAGCGGTGGATGCTCCGTCTCTCGGCATCTGCCAGACAGGTTGTCTTTCCAGAAGGCAGTAAAATATGAGTTGAAGTAAAATGTGAGTTATTGAGGGTCATGGGAGATAGGCCTAAGGTTACTTAAGGATTGAAGCTAGATGTCAATCACCTTTCTGTGCCTTAAAAGCTGTTCAGTTTAGGATTAAGGGCTCCAGAATGCTGGGGAGAGCCTCCTGCTCTCACTGGATTTAGAAAGAATTATCCTTTATTTTACTGAATTGCTTGTTTCCTCATCTTTCAGAGACACTTGAAGTGATGTATTGGAAACTATTCTCACAAAAACTGAAGTGGTATTTGAATGATGGTCACAATTTTGTTCTGTCACTAATAGTGAGCTTTGTTGTTGTGCAGTGTAGCACCCGTGATGCAGCAAATGGGTATGGAGTGTGCCCTAGCAATGTTCATCAGAACAGGCTGCATTCACCTGAGTGGACTGACAGCAAATTCCTGGCACTTCAGTTATTTTAATAAGCCATAGTTGTATTTTGTGGATACTGAAGTAATACTAAAGATTGTTCCATGCAGTCTGTTTCCTTCTACTCAAGAGTTGTGTCGGTATAGCAGTTATTAGTGGCAAGCCAGTTAACAAGTTCCAGTGGTAATATGCAATGCATGCTTATTGTACAGATGCTGAAGGAATGGTGTAATCTAGCAGCATTAGTTAACTTGAAAGTGTTCATGAAAAATGAACCTATTTGATTTTGAAAAAGTGATTAACCTTTAAAACACAGAGTGAAATTCAAGGCACAGACTGTGGTTTTGCATCTTAAGCAAGAAAAAGGAAACACTTTGTACCAATGGTAGGGTTTTCCAGTTTTAATCATGACTCTTTTTCAGTTTATCCTGATTTTTAAACTATTTTTACAGTGACTTTTTTAAGAAAGCAAGTGATACTCACATGAATAGTGTTGTTTCCTAGTAGTCCTAAAACAAAGAACGTAACTGTTGCTCGATGGAAATTATACGGACTCAGAAAATAGCAAGTAATAGAAAATCACTGCAGTATTTATTGACTGAAGGATTTTTAAGCATGGGATGGGAGAAGTGCATATAGCAAATCAGGGTATGAAAGTGCATGGTTTTGTCAGTGAATGCAGCAGAGCTACAGTATGTGCCACGCTGAAAGTAAAGATGCATTGTCTTCGTTATAACATCCTACCTGCATAAGATCTTCTACATTAGGGTGAAAACAGCTTTGTCAGACACATTTAACTAAAAGCTCTAAAGAATTAGGGTTTGTTTTTCTTCTTTCTCTTGGTATCTTGTCTAACCTGAGCCTGAGTGGTTCTAAATGTAATACAATATGATCCGTTTTACACACTTGCAAAAACATTTTATTACAAATTCCGTGGTGTGGGGTGGTGGAACACGGGATGGAGTTGGGAGCAGGGCCAGGTGGCTGGCAGCTTCTCCAGGTTAAAAAATGTAAAAAATTAAAAACTTTGCAACTTGGTAAGAAAATAGCCTGGACAGGTACAGAACACGCCGGGAGAACTGCCGCTTTCAGCTCGTGTGTCTCACCAGTGACTCTTCCTCTGTCTTTTTGAATGGTTACAGAATACTGGTCTCTGTAGGAGTCAGTAACCACATGTAAAAACAGTTCAGTTTTGGGTCAGAGTCCCTGCACACAGGAACGTTCAGGTTTGTGGGAAAAGCTGCTGAGTCGTGATACTAACGATTAGTAATCGATTGCTGCTGAGAGATGCTTGACTTAATGTCTTGAAGTAAAGCCCCAAACACTAGGCATGGTAGCACGTTAATTAGTAACACTATTGTAAATGCTACTGAGTACTCTTGTACTTTTCTGTCCATATTTGCTATTTCTTTCTGTCTAGGCAAAAGAAATAAAACCCTCTTGTTTGGAAATAGTTTGGTCTCTAAAACCTGTTGGGTGCCCTGTCTCGTGAACAGTTTTATGTTTTCAGTCAAAACCAATATAAAACACATGAAACACATTATTTTTTTCCACCTGAAACAACTGCACTTCCTTCCTGGTACACAGGATCACCTTTGATAATCCTTCAGCTGTCACAAGAGTGTGTCAGGATATTGGTTGCTCATGTACAGGAACTTGAAGGTTTACTGCAAAGGTGACTTTTTTCCCACTAAAGCGTGCTGGAAATGATTTTGAGCTGAACACAGACATCTTCTGCATTCCTTTTCCTTTTCACCTCCTTTTCTTGCTCTTGGCTTTGAGGGGGAAAAAAAGAAAGTCTTTTCCTCAAGTTTCCTTGCAGCAATGATTTGATGCTAAAAGGGGAAAACAGTGTAAACGAAAACACTTCATTTTTTTTTTTAGTATGTGCAAACTCTTCTGCTAGTGATTACATTTCTTCCACCTAAAGACTGACGAATTTGTGTCTTACTCATGCTGCAGGGTATGCCATTTCAAAACCACTTCTTAGTAAACCCGTTTGTCACAGAACACTGCATGACTCAGATTCTCTGAAATCCTTGGAGAGGAAAAAAATACCCACCAAGATTCCCACTGCCTGGCCACTTCCAGAATGAGAAATTTCTCCACAAATGGTCAATCTAGATGCAAGTTTAATGACAGTAAAAGGAAGAAGTTTATAATCCAGAGCAAAAATGACATGTCATTAAAAAAGAAAAGGGAAAAAAACCTGGATTCACTTCTCTTCCCTAAGTGTGTTGGTTAGCAAGTACAATTGGTAGACTAAGATAAAAATTGTAGTGAGCTGGGAAACCCCTTGGAGAAGCTGAGTAAATAATTAGCATTTAAAATTCCTACTCCTTCCAAACAGGTTTCAGAGCACAGGCTGTGAATTTTCTGGTGCCACCTGCGATAGTGTAGAGGATTTCCAAAGACTGTTACAAAAAGATAGTAAATTATGGCAAATGCCAACAATCCATAAAGGTTTTGATTGTTCTGTTTCTGGGTGGTTTTGGTTTGGCTTCTTGTTTGTCATTTAGATCTCTTGGGTACCAAAAGACTAAAAGTGAGATCTAGGACAGGTGATTGCCCCGTAGCCTTGACCCTGTCAGCATGATGTGGTTAAAGGCTTGTCCTGACTTTTGGGATGTTTCTAGCTGCTCACCCCTTGAAGACGAGCAGCAGACTTGTTCGTCTGGTGATGAGGACACAGCTAAAATGTGATAGCTTGGCTGAAGTCTACATTGCATGGAGGCAAATATACACAGAGTCACGTCTTAGAGATTATTCATGGTCTTGGACCACATGAAAAATTGTGCTTTGTCCAGGATCTATGTGCTGAAAACTGCACTCCCCGATCAACATGGATTTGTAAAACTGAAGCCCACTGCAAACATAAGGCTTGCTTGCTTGTTTTTGTTTGTTTTCCCCTCGTTGTTCAAAGACAATAAACCAAACCCCCCAAAAGGCTTCAAAACAACAGTGATATTTAGCTGTGGACAGGATGGCAGCCTACAATTTAACAGGTTAGAATGTGACGCTTTCAGATCTAAGGAGGGGGGGGGAAATAGTTTTACTTTCCATCTTTGTACAAATTTCAATTCAGGTTTTACATCCCACATTGGTGAACTGCAAATAGAAGTTGGCAAGGAATTATGTAACACCTTGCTTCTGGACATTAGTTCATAGGTACAAAGGCCTTTTTGGTACATACGGTGAGAAGTCGATGCTGCCAGAGCGCTCGCAACTCCGCTGGCCGCTAACACGGCTCAGTCTGCCACAGTCCCGTCCAAGGGATTCATAGAACTCCAAGTGTTTTTCAAAGAAGGCCTTGAACTCCACATGTAATGGACTTGGGTTAAAGGAACCAGAGTTTCCACCTTCCATGCTTTTTTGATTCAGTTTTGGATTTTTGCTTGGGAGTGGAGGAGTAGCTCTCCTGAGAATAAGGCAAAGGTGCAACCTGAGTTTCCTCAATAGGGTGAAGTTTTCTCAAAACGGGCTGGAGTTTATCCTCTTGCTGTTTAAAATCCAGTTCCACACTAAAAACAGGAAGAAAAAAAACCAGTTACTAATGGTGATGACAAAAAGATTTCGATGAGGCCGACATCCAGCACCAATATACAACTGCTTCATTGATGAAATGCAAATACAGAATGCTGAAATGAGATCTCACCTTTGCACTAAAAGTGAAAGGCTTGGGAGGAAGAGGAAGGTCCAAAAGAGGACACATTGCAAGAGAGAAAGAGAGAAGGGATTGTGCAAACTTCTCCCTGCTATTTAGGACAGCCATGAGGGGGGTTATGGTACATGTGCTACTTTCCCCCCTCATCTCTGTGGAGGCCTCCCAGGCTCAGTTCTCCCTCCTATCTGCACAGGCTGGGAGGTTGAGGTGGCAGCCAGGCACCTCCCTCCTCCTGCTTTCGAGAGGAGCTGATGGCTTGGCCAAGAACAAGGCAGCTGTCGTGGCAGTTCCTCTAGCATGGCTGTTTCTTGTGAAGTTCTACCATGAGTTAGATGAATTTCACCAAGCCAGGGTCACATGTGTATCCTCATATACACCTGTGGAAAAAAGAAATTAGGACCCTCTTCTCTTTTGCAGTGCAAGCCTTTAGCATATGCTGACAGCACCTGAACTGAGCTTTGTAATAAGCATTCCACCATAAAACCTACAGGGTCCCTGCTGCACTCGACTGCTGAGACACAAACATCTCACCGTGTAGGTCTATTTATTTAGCTGACAAGATCTGTAGGTAAAATGGAAAGAACCTGTTTCAGTAGTAGCTGGTGTGTACTTGCTTGTTTTATTGCTGCTAACATTTAATAGAAATGAGGGAAACCGTCGTGGAAATGTAAGCTTGCATTCAAAATGATACTGAAGCTCTAAAGTACACCTCCTGAATTCTGAACAGGGTGTTGGCTCTGCTGTCCTGCCAGCAATTACAGAACATAATCAAGATGAAATTACAACCCCTGTTTCAGCGCTGTGTCCTCCAGGTTGTTTCAAGTTTACCTTATGAAAGAAAGGAGCCACATTATAAACTTCAGCGAAAGGTTCATCCTGATGCTCAAAACCAAATCTAGGCCGCTTAGAAATACCCTCAGACTTCCTGGCTGCAGTTGCATTTGTACAGCAGCTTGGGGCCAAATTCTGCACTGAGTCTTGTCACCCCATCCCGTGCATTACGCTGCGGTGTGGCACCTGGCTGCCAAAGGATGAAGTCAGAACACGGGATGAAGTTAAAGGAATGTAGACACTGAGGTTGATTGACTTCTTCCTTACCTTTTGCTTGGTATTTTAAACCTAACAGTGAATGACTGAAGCTTGTGTGCGAGTGCATCTGTTGGGGTGCTGGAGAGGCTGTGCTTTCAGTCTGCTGCTGAGGCATCTTGTGTGTTGCCCTGGTGACCTTTGCTGTGTCAGCATTGCACACATGTGGGGTTATTGTTCCTGGATGTCAGTGCATTTTTAATAAGTACTAAATATGTTTCCTGAGTTATTTCTGCCACTGTTGGTCAGGAGTTAACCTTTTCACCATAGCTCATCTAAAGGGAGATGTTTAAATGTTTGTTACTTCTCGTGTAAGGAGTACCCCACCTTGAATGTGCATTCCAATGCAAAACACCTGCAGTCACTTCAGAGGGAGTTCTCCAAGTAAGTTGGAATAACAGAAGTCATGAGAAAACAGCCTTTGCAAATTGAGCACAGAATGCAAGCTAATGCCATCTGCTGATTGAGGTGGATTTTATTTTCCTCTTAACGGTGGAGGAGAGGGACACAAAGATGCTAAGAGAAGTCTGGGATACCTTTTGTGTTTTGGTTTTTTGAAGAGCTGAAGACTCTGCCTATAAGGACTTGTAGTGAAGCCCTAGAAAGGGCTGCTGGAAAGGTGTAAAGTCTCTTTCTCATCTGATGGTGCCTACTTTGGTGCCTAGTTTAACGGTTAAATGCTTTGTAAGCAGCAGCGTCAGTGATTTGGATAAACTTTCTAATAGTGCTGGAGAAGAAATACAGCAAGTAGGAGTTCAAGTACTCACAATATTTTCCCCACCTCCATGTTGTTAAGCAGTAAAAAGACATTCTGAGTCAAAGACAGTAATTTTAACAATTTCAGCTATAAGCTAGGGCTATGCCTGTGAATACTGAGCTGGCAAGAGAGAGCTGTATTGGGTGTCCTGCTACTGCAGCAGCATAGGACAAGCCTCCTGATTTATCTAATACCCATCCTTGTTAACGACAGGAGAAAGCAATCTTCAGTTTGCTCACACATTCTTGTTTGCAGTTTAGCTAGCAAAAAGCAGTTGGTGAGGTAACTGGGACATTAATTTAGTGGTAAGGTGGGTTATCTGTTGATTGTGAACGCCCCACCGCATAAATGCTTTCAGTAATACAGTGAGAGAATCGTGGCATGAAGTAGATTCTTCTCTAAGAGCTCTCTAAATTTCATTTAAAGCAGCATGCAAATCTGTGCAGAATTTGGCATGCATTAGACTTGGTTTGTTTCTTAGACTATACTTATTTTTTAGAAAAGGCATTTTAGCCCTGGCATTGGCACAGTTCATTTTTACTTCTCTCCAGCTATTGTTCTTGCAGGGGAGCTCTCTTAAGAGCTACTAGAAATTGATGTTAAAGACAAATTATTTAAAAAACCAAAAAAACTTGCTGAACAAAATAGCTTTTTTCATAAACAGTTTCTATTAAAGACAGACCTCTAGAGAAAAACCATCTTAATTCTAGTCCCTGTGACAAAAACCATCTCGTTATCATTTCTCTGTGGCATAAAAGCATTAGCAGCACAGTTCAGGCTGTCTTTCAGCTATTACATCAAAATGAAATCCCTTGCTTCTGAAGAGCATAAAGAGGATGAATGAAAACATTCATTGTATTTCAACATCTATAACTGTAAATTTTGCAGAATAATTGATTGTTATTTATCCAGATCAATTTATCTAGTTTGGTAGATGCTTTAATGTAACCACTCTTTTCAGGCAGATGATTTGTTTGCTTGTAAACTTAGCTTTTAGTGTATACCTGCTTGTGTTGCAGCTACAAGATAAACCCCTTATTCTGCAGTTTTTCACATTTAAATGAGTTACAGCTGACTTTATTTTTGGTGTTTAACTTCATCACAAAGGCATGACATATTGTGAAATTCAGCAAATGTTGCATAGTTGTAGACTTCCTTATATTTTTGTTATAGAGCTGCAGATCTTTCCAATTCTTGCATTCCTGAGCTTGATTTTGTCACCTGTCACAGCTCTGACAATGTTGTTTTGCTTGGTGCTATTTTTGTATCCTAGGTACCTATAGGTTTCCTCTCAAAGTGACCTTGTCTTGAAATATTCTCTGTGCCATGTGGCTCTCTTCACTTTCCAACTTTTTCGTCTCTTCTTTAAGCCTTCCCATGATACCTCCATCAAGTTAATTAGCAAGGACTGTATGTTCCTCTGGCATTATGGAGATTATAATTATTGGCTTCAGAAGCGTTTTTCCTTAGATGAAATAACACTTTTTACAAGACTGGCAGCAATTGTGAGTGAGCCCTCCAAAGCCAAGAGACTGAGCTAAATATTATATAACGCTAGTGTCACAAACATTTGCCCAACACCTCTGATGAGGACATACTAAAGGTGCACTTACTGAGTTGGAGGCCTGTGGCCAGTGAGGTTCCACAGGGATCACTTCTGGGCCCAGTCTGAATCAACCTCTTCAGCAATGACCTGGATGAGGACACAGTGTTCCCTCAGCAGGTTCACTGATGACACCAGAAGGAGAGGACTGGCTGATTCGCTGGAAGGTTGTGCTGCCATTTAGTGAGATCTGCACAGGCAGAGAGATACCAAGGGCAAGTGCAGAGTCCTGCACATGGGGAGGAACAACCTGCTGCGCCAGGACTGGCTGGGGATTGACCTGCTGGAGAGCAGCTCTGGGAGAGGGACCTGGGAGTGCTGCTGGGCAGCAACTAAACGTGAGCAGAAACGTGCCCTCATGGGCAAGAAGGTCAATGGCATCCTGGAGGATGTTGAGTGTGGGCAGTGTAGGTCAAGGGATGTCCTCCTTCCCTTCTACTCTACCCTGGTGAGGTCTCATCTGGAGTCCTGTGTTGAGTTCTGGACTCCCCAGCTCAAGAGAGGCAGGGAACTGCTGGAGAGAAGCCAGTGCAGGGCTACAGAGATCATTAGAGGACTGGAGCATGTATGTGAGGGGGAAAGGCTGCAAGACCTGGGACTGTTCAGCCTGGAGACCACTGAGGGGAGATCTTATCAAAGCTGATAAATACCTAAGGTGTGGGTGTCAAGAGGACAAGCTGGAACAGAGGACTTTCCACTGGGACATGAGGAGAAACTCCTTTGGTGCTGAGGCGAGGGAGCCCTGGCCCAGGCTGCCCAGGGAGGGTGTGGAGGCTCCTTCTCTGGAGGTTTCCAAACCCACCTGGACACGTTCCTGTGCCCCCTGAGCCAGGGGAAGCTGCTTTAGCAGGGGCTGGGGCTGGAGGAGCCCTTCCCAACCCCACCATTCTGTGACTTGTGCTGTGGAAGGTGGTGGTACAGCGAATGAGGCAAGGGGCTGTGAGAAGGTGAAGGGTAGCAGTGGGGCAGCTGGATGCTGCCTTGAAAGCTGTTTTTATACATGCCTGTTAATTCTGGAATTGGGGTCACTGGGAGGCTCTGTGGGGTTTCTCTGTTTGTTTGTACTGGGCTTCGTGTCCCCCACACTTGGCTTTTTGTATTTGTGAAATGGAGTTAATTGTGTTGAGAAGACAATGGAGACTGGGATACTGCAATAACAAGTACCCCAGAACAAACTTGGAACAAAACTATTTCCTATGTAGGATTTTAATTGTATTCAGGAAGGAAAGAGAAGCACAATATATTGAATAGCTGCTCATCAGTGAAGGACGCGTGCTTGGTGCCTGAAGCCCTAAGGGAAGCAGATGAAAGAACTGCCTGACTTCCTAATTGGGCACTCACAGTGCTGCAGCCCTGATCACCAAGGGGATCCGTTTGGCCTCTGGCCATCCTCAGAGGCCCTGAGAACATCCCAGAGGTGCTCTGTGGTTTGCAATATGCCTGTGTGTGCTGTGTTTTATGTGCAGGAGGAATCCCAAGGTGGCTGGTTTGGATGCCTCAAGGCACACACACACACACACAAGGTGGCTGACTCGCTCACGCTGCTTCTGCCTGGCAAATCCCAGTTTCCAAATCCTCTGGTGTGGTGCATTTTCTGGTTTTGGCTTCATGGGCTTTTTTGCTGATGTTGAGAATGCATGTTAAAGAGTTTATTTTTTGCCTGCTGTCAGTAGAGTGAACTTTTTCTAATTTTGTTGCTGTATAAGAGATTGAAAACAGAGGCTGAGGAGTCTGAACCATTGAACTTTAAACATATGGGCTGTGGGAGGGTATCTGGCAACAAGCTCAGAAATATGGGGTAGGGTTTCTTTTTCTCTAACGCAGTCCCACATTATTAATGTGAATCATTAAGACATTAGATGCTAACAGTTGGATATGGTGGTTACTTGTAAGATCACCAAGTCAGAGTAATTCAAGTTTGGGACTGGGTTGCTGAGGGTTTTAGCCACTTGTCTCTTGAAACCTCCGAGGAGCCCCTTGCACGGGCTCTGGGCAGCCTGTCCCTCAGCTTTCTGCCTCAAGGCAAAACCCTTCTCCTTCTGCTCAACCTGAAGCTTCTCGTTTCAGTTGACATCCCTTCTGTTTACCCTTCTATTAGCTAGTTTGTAATGTTAAGGCTCCAATTCCCCAGGCATTTGTAGACTTGACTCTTTACATTTAAGTTGGCTAGGTGAAGAAGGAATTAAAGAGTATCATGGTGTCTCCTTCTGGGTCATGTTAATTGGATGGCATGGCATTAGTGCATGCCACATCTAGGCAGAAGAGGATCCAGAGAAGCACTAATCACTCGAAAATTAATACACTTTTAAGCAATCTCTGTTAAATTTTCTGTTTCAGCCTGAAAATTCCCCATGCCCAGGGTCCAAAGCATTGCCAGCATTAGCAAGCCATTCAGAGCCATTTTCCTACTAAGCATCTTACAGCCTAGAGATAAGAGGAGAAAGAATGTAAATTAATTCCTGTGGCTAAGAAATAAAAAGATGATACAAATGACACTTCTCATCATTTAGTCACCTGGTTTTGCTATACTAATTAATGACATCTTAGGAATTGATGTCTACTGGTGCTGCTCTCTCTTTGTGTTGCCATATTTATGAATGTTGATTCATAACCCTTAAGATTCTGGGATAATTACCACCGTGTCTCACCTTTACAAGTGCACTGAGTCCACGTGGGCTCTGTGCAACCTGGTTAACTTGCATCACCATGACTTTAACCTGGTTTATTTGCCAGTGTTTTGTTAAGAGTTACAGTTAATAGATTTCAGCCATCTATTGAATATTTGGAGCAACTAACCTTGAATTTCTAACCTGGGAAGCTCATCCAGTGCAACCCCGCTGCCAGAGCAGCATCACCTAGAGCAGGTCACACAGGAACTCACCCAGGTGGGTTTGGAATGTCCCCAGAGGAGACTCCCCAACCCATCTGGGCAGCCCCTGCCAGTGCTCCCTCACCTCAACAGGGAAGAAGTTTTTCCTTGTGTTTCTTCCCTATGCAGGAATTGGCTAGTGGTTTGGTCTAGTGAAAAGTTTACTTCCAGAAGCTGAAGTGGTCTAGTAAAAGCTATAGAGTACTTCTGACCTTTGTAACTGCAGGGAAGTGTGGCAGGAACTCTTCAAGATGCTCCTTCACAGAAATAATTTACGATAAAAGCCTGAGAATAATGCACAAAATATGAAACAGAAGACTCATTTTCTCCTATAGATTTCTGTTGAAGGATTAAAATTCACCTGGGATGGTGATTCAAACAGGAGCAGAAAGGGCAGTTACACTAAAAGATAATCACAGAGTAAAATAGGCTGTGAAGATTTAGTCCATGTGGGTTTTGGATGTTATAGAATTGGTACAGTTTCTGCATATCAATTCAGTTTCTTCTTAATAGCAGCATTTTGCTAGACTCCAGTACGTGCTAGACTTTAGCATTTGCCTTTGTGCAGACAGTATTCCCCAATAAAAGTGACTTTCCATCCTTACCGTTTTTGGTGGTTACTTTGTAAAAGACAGATCTGTGAAAGTTGGTCTCTAGTTTTTAAATTTGCCTTTTAGTTTGTGGAAGATGCTTTTGAAGCTGCTGGTGACCTCAGTTGATGTGATACTGATGCCAGTGGGACAGATGAAGGAGACCCAGGTTAACATTTGATCAAACACTTGTTTATTCTTACTACTTAATCACATCTTCACACTGCCTGGAAATTACAGTAAGGCCCAAACTGTCTGCTTCAGATTATTGCTATGGGGTTGGGGCTTTATTCTTAGAAATAAGATCTTTGTAAGGAAACAGGGGAACAAATTTAGATGTGTTCCTTTTCCCATTGATTTCTAGAGCAGTTTAAGGTTTCGGTGCCTTGTCTTTTTAATAGAGTTTAATGTTTGATGAGTTTCCTGTTTATTAAAAACAAATAGAAAATAATCTTTTTGTCTTTTAATAGTAAGAAGTATGCATTCTTTTAAATATGAAGATAAAGCAATACTGAAATAGATTTGAATTTTTAGCAAATTTCATATGCAAAATCATTGTGTTCTCAGCATTGGATTTGTGGTCCTAAAGAGCAGCCAAAATCCCTTTCAATTACAACTGTGGCTTTTTGTCAGCTTCTACACTGTCTAGCATTTGTGCTACATAGTATTAATACTCTTAAAAGTAATCTTGAAGGGGGAGAATTTAATTACATTGATTATTTCTGCATTCTAGCTCTCACCTGCGCTGTACTTGCCATCCCAGGATGCAGCTGGGCAGTGAGCAGGGCAACTTAATCATTCCTCTAAGGTGCCCATTCGCTGCAGTTTAAAACCAGAAGGTTTGAAACAGCTCTGAAGGTTTTGTTTTTTAATGTTACTGTGCTCAGTATTGAAGCAGATTTTTTTTACAGTCAATTATGGAAAAGTTAAGGTTTTCTCTTGAAATGACTGATTTCTTCCATAAGGGCTTTTTTCTTAAGCCTCCCTTATCTACTGCTGAGGAGGGTGCAAAATAGGAGCGTGTTGCTGGCCTCTTAGTAGGTCAGAATGATCCTCCTGGTCTGACAGGCTCCAGTGCCCTCTGAGTTACCCAGGTTTTCAGTGCATCTCGAGTGGTTTAATTTCAGTTCCCAAAAGGCATTTTGTTTTAAAGAGGAACCACGTTAACTCTGTGCAGCACTTGTCGTGCAGACCCTTTGCAAAGGTACAGCATGGACCGTCACATCTAGAATTACAAGCAGCTTTAGCATCCTTACTAATGAAATGCTGCTCCTTTTTTTTCCGAGGTTTCAGTGCTGTAGTAATTGACTCGTGGAGGAGCAGCAGCTCATACAAAGCAGTCTGTTTTAGTGGTAGTTTTATCTGGGAACTTCTCCTTCATCCCCTCTGGCTGTTTAGCTTGTCTCAGCCGTTCAGTCTTCCGCTGTTTTGCAGCGTCTTCTGGCTCTAAACCTCTTGCCTTCAGCACATCTCCTGATCTGCCAAAAACTGAGCTGTTCTTTGCTAAAACTTCCCCTGGAAACATTGCTTTAGGCAGATGCCCAGCATCCAGAGCTTCAGTCCAAATGACTGTTGTGGTGGGAAATACTGCATGCCACACCGTTGGTTGGTGGGGAAACACTTGAAACCCGTGTTTCTGGACTCGTTTCATTTGCAGTGGGTGTAAGAGGCAGGAACTAGAGATGCCCTTAACTTTAAATATACTGACTAGAAAACAAGCTTTTGTAACATTTCCCATGGGATTTTTTTTAATCCAGTGAAACAACAGCAGTTTCCCTGATGGAATGTGCTATGTTGTACCTTCCCAGGCTGCCCTGAGCAAGAAGTTGCACAGAGGTGAGCTCAGGAAAGGGAAGGCCATAGTTACTGGTATGCTTCTACCAAGGATGAGTAAATGAACTGCTTCCTTCCCCTGCATGCAACAGCATCGTTCCTTTTTCCAGTTGGCTGCTAATTAGAAAAGATGGAGCTGAAGTTTCCTTCACTTCTAGGCAGCTATGAGATAATGTACAAATAGCTCCAGGTCTTCTTCCTAAATCAGAGACCAAGTAGAGTATGAAGGGGTGAAATCCTGTGCTTTCCAGACCTAGCTAATGTTTGTGTCTTCATTTCAGTTTCCATCATCTCTGTAATTTCTAGTTATCTTTATACATTTTCATCTCAACTGCCTGATTTTCTGAAGTACTCTAATACTGAGATGCATTTGTTTGCACCTTACCTGCAATGCATGAAAACACTCATTTGTTTTGTTAAGACTCTAGTGGAGTAGGACAATTAAGTTGTCAGTATGAAACAGTTTGTCAGACTCGTGATGGCTTCATCTCGTGCCCACTGCCTATCTGTTTATCGCACAGTCTCTTGGCTGATAAATCCTAGGAAGGGAACATCTGCTTTGCAGAAACAGGGAGTGGTATCTTGTTACCTTTTGCACCTGATCTGCTTCTAGTGAGCAAACCCCAACTCCTTCCTTCTGGAGGAGAGAAGGCAGCAGGTACAACAATCTTTAACCCAAAGATGAAGCAGTTTGTCATTTATTTCTCTGTTGGCTGCAAATGGCCAACTTACAGAACTTCGTTAGTGGTGCAGTTTGTGTTGGGCAGGATGTGTTTTCCAGCAATGTTTTAAAGCTTCACTCATGTAAAACTACATATTCATGGGTATTCATGTCACTTTACTGGTAAAACTGTCTAGGCTGCATCTGTATCTGGTTCTCTTTGCTGTACAGTCTTTCTCTCACAATTACTTTCCATATCCAGTTGTTAGTGCTACAGAAATAAACTTGAAGTGTGCTGACTTACTGGACAGAAAATGCTAAGTATCTGTAGCAACCTGAAAATGAAGCTAAGACCCTTTAATGCTTCACACCCAAGAGCTACAGCAGTCACAGTGGCCACAATCATCTATTTTTGGTCCAAAATGTTAGACTTAGATACAGGTATCTGCTGAATTGTAGGAGCCTTAGCGAAGCTGAAGTTATGTCCTGCTTTTAAACTGGTTTTGTGTTACTGAAAAAAATCAAGACTAACAACTGATCCTTCATTAGTGAATCAACCATTACTTTCACTCAGGAAAAAGGGGGAATATGAGTGTTTTTAACCTACCTATAGATAATACATGCACTGTTCCTGCATGTGTCGCAATTAGCCGTGTCTTGACCAGTCCGATATGAAAGCCTACAAAGACAAGAACACGAGGTCATTAACAAGTGATCTGCTGTAACATGGATTTTTTTGCCTTCTATGGTTCTTTTCATAGAAACCAGAATTTCAGGAATCTCTTTTGAAACGTTTAATATGTTCACATGGAATACAAAAAACTAGGTGTTAGGACAATGGGGTCAAAAAGAGCATCTTCAGCTTCACTGAACAAGGGGAAGTTGTTTTGGGAAGTCAGGCATTAATGACTGCAAGGAGCAAATAAAGAACAAGTAGTTCTGTCATGCTTTAGTAAGTGAAAAGGATAAACAAGTAGGAAACCAAGTGATGTGAACCTCTTTTTGCACAAGGCTTCTGTGTACCAAAGTGATGGAACATCACTGTAAACAGACACGTTTACAGCTTCCACAGAGCAGGACGGGGCTGGTTTACTGGGTTTGTCTTTTCTGCTTCCTGAAGTACATGAAGCTTTTCCTAGTTATTAATGGATGTTGAGAACATTATACAGAAAAGTGGCATCTGTTTAGGAATGTTGTGCCTCAGCAATGAGATATGAAGACCTTTTGCAGGAGTTTTTATCTTGAAAGGAAGAAAATGCCATTTAAAGAGCGTTTTCTGTACTTGCCTAGTCTACAGCAGTTCTTTGTCACACGTGGGTTTGAAGCCTGTTACAGCAATGTCTCTTAATTTACCTGTGGAGTGTCTCTAACTTGGTCAAGTTGAGTTCAAAAGGGGTTAAGGTATGCAAGAACTTTTGTCTACATAGACATTTCATTAAATTACATATATTAAGTGAAAAAGACCAAAGTTGCTTACCTCTCAACAGAAATGTTCTTGCATGCAAATGAAAATACCTGAGTCAGTATTTATATGTTAATATGTATTTCCTTTCCTACCTAAAATCAAACTTACAGAGTTCTTTTCAGTTTGTCTTAGACAATGACCTGCAAAGCTTCCTCCTGGTTGTTTTTAAAAGAAGTGGGGAAGTACCTCATCTGTGGGACAGAGCAATTTTTTACTCTCTTTTGCATTTTAATGAAAAATACAGAACTTTTGCAGAAAAGTTAATTTTTAAGTGACAAAAAAGTCAGACTTACACACTACAAAGTGTTAGTGGGAAATGATACACAAGCTGTTTTATCTGTCTGTCCTTCAGATGGCTAATCAGCATTTTCCACATGCTGCAGGCCAGGTACTTATCTTACTGCAGATACTGGCTGCTGGGAAAATGTTCATCTGGTCCTCTGTCACTTTTCCTTACTATTTCAAAGGCTGGGATATTGGTTTACAAGTTTATTACATCACTTATCTATTTTATATAGACTCTAGAAGGGAGAAATGTATCAGTTTGGACGTGAAGGCAGAGAGTGAACCTCTGAGCTTGGCTTCACAGGTGACATTTCTCCTTCCACTCTGATTTCTTTGATTATCAGTCCTTCAGGGTGGTGTCATGGCAAAGTGCTCTGGGCCTGTGAACACAGCTCTGTGGCACAGTGGTGGTAGCACAGACAGCAGCTCATAATGGGGTGAATCTACTTCTTATTATATTAAAGGCTTTTTTGCCTTCTGAAAGGAGAATGCAAGGTAAGGTGCTTGCTCTTCTAGTTTGTGTTTGTTATTTGAAGAGGGCTTGGATTTCAAACTTGATATCAAGCCACTGGCCTCGGAAATGCTTTTCATTCAGAGGAACACACTCTAATTGAGTAGACTGCTGAATTTTATCATGACAGCAAAGCCAGATGTGCAGAATTCCTATAGTATGTACTATTCCTTCGAGGAAAAACCACACAGTAGTAGTTTGTATTTGACTGTATTTGCTTTTTATGTTCTTTAAGATATGTCAAGCAGGATCTGTCTTTCGATTTCCCTTTAGGAAGTCTCCAGAAGCTGACACTCAGATTGTCACCATGCTATTAAACTTGGCCTTGTAAAATGGTTTTTTCCGAGCTATTGATCAAATACTAAAAACTCTTAGTAAAGACAGAACAGTTAAAGTTTTCAGATGAGTTGATGAAGGCCTTTCTTTACTGAGGACATTAAGAGTAGTTAATAATCACCTTCAGAGCAACACAGCACTGAGTCACAGAGTGCCTCTTTAGAGGTAAAGGCATAAACACACTGTGTTGGGTGCCAGGTTGTTGGGGTTTTTTATTGTCATTAGTTTCCAGTTGGGACATTTTCATTCATCTTTGTAAGCCTGCAAACTACCATTCCAATACACACTTAATTATCTGGCTGGTAGGCTTAACAACCTCCTCCTCTCTGCCAGTCTCTCCTGTTCCTGCCCTGTGCTGCAGGGTTTCTGCTGTGCACGTTTGACCTGTCTCTGCTCTGCTGTTTAAGAAGTTAATAATATGTTTTACTTAAATAAGTGTTTTCAAAGACCAGTGTGTATGAAAACAAACTGTAAAATCCAAGGTGTTTCTCCTGCTAATAGCTCTCTCTGTTATCCTGGATTGCCACGAGGTGAGCCCTGTGAAAAGTGACAGTGACATCTTACTTGTAGAGCTCCTTAGCAAAATGGTTGGTTGTACTTTAGGGACATGCCTGGTGCTCTGAGGGATTGGCTCTAAACCAGCAAGGCTGCTGGCAGCAGTCATAAAAGCAAGGTGGCCAGGTCATCTGCTACCACTGAATCTTGACAAGTCTGTGTTTTAAATTTTCCTCCTGATTGAGGTGTTTGAGAACAACAGAAAACCTGGGAAAAGGTGAGAGTTTTGTTAGTTTGCTTGTTTGAAAGAGTTTGTTTGTCTGAGGAGTGTTCCTGTGTGTGTCAAGGAGGGATAAGTCAGAGCCCTCAGAACAAACCTACAGTGGTGGCATGTCCCAGTCATAGCCCACTCAGTCTGGCACAGAATTTAGCAGCACTTCAGCAAGAAATTGTATGGGCTTAAACAAACAAACAAACACACTTCAGTATTAAAAGTCATACAGATATGTCTCTCAGTATTTACTTTCCCTGGATGCTCACACCTGTAAAAAATAAGTATGTGTATGGTCACTCTCTTAGCTACTCTGATGGTTTACCAACAGTTTCCAGCAAGCACCATGTCCATCTTAAAAAACCCAGTAATATCTGAGTTGTGATCAGCTCACCAAATGCTGCCAGGCTGATTGCTTCCTTAGCAAAAGCCATACTACATTTGCTGTCAACGTGGATGTGCCAGTTTGGTCATGAACTATAGTCCTGCTTCCACAACTGGCTTAAAAATAAGGTATCACATGCTTTAGGTGAATAAACTGTCTCAAAACTGAGTTTCCAGTGTTTTATTTAAATTAGTGTCTAAAGCATATGATGACTTTTAAATGCCTCATGACTCCAGAATTCCAGATGCGTTAAAAACATATTCCCTACTTGATGGCATAAGGCAGGATGGTGAAACTGATGGAAGTGGTCCTTTGGTGTAAGTATTTAAAAATGATATGGTATTTGGATGATCAGTTTGAACTGCTGACTTCTCAGCTTCCACACTCAGCACTGCTTGCTTTTAGCATCTTTGTCGTTCCCAAACGCCACCGTCTGCAGCGATCCGTTTGTTTCTCTAGTCGGATGTAGCTTATGATGAACTGTTCTTAAAGCATCACTTTCTGAGTTTAATATGTTCAGCTTTGCAGAGGTAACTTTCCTGTCAAAACTATGGATTTAGTAACGTTGTCTTCTCTGGACCATCCTATTAGTGAGACTTCTTGGTAAGCCCTGAGAGCGCTACGTGGTGTTACAGTGTTTGGTTTCCACAAGGCAGTTTGACAGCTCTTTAGCCAGGACTGTGTTGTGAGACTGGCAGCACAGTATAAATTCAATTATTTCTAGATAAATTAAACTCTTCATGAAGTAATTCTGTTGTTGGTACCCCTGGGCTCTGGACTTTCTTGTTTTCACATAATTATTTGAATAAACACACCGAACTCATGTGCTTCTGCAAAGGCTTTGCTATTGCCATAGCAATTCCATGGAAGTCTGAGGTGCTGAGATGGATCTCAGTGCAGACTTACTGAAAAACTGAGCTTCCTCTCAATGATAACCACAAGAAACAGTTCACAAGCACACTTGGGTTACCAGTTTCAGGAGAACAGAGTCCTGTGTGGTTATGTTTTCCTTCTGAGATGGAGTATTTTGGATAAGCTACTTTTCTACTCTCTCCTTAAAATTCATTTGAAGGGTATTCCAGTGTAGATGAGCTCAGGCTAGATACCACAAACCTTTATTGTTATCACTGGTGTTCTGTTTCATGCTGTAAAACGTGTCAACTCTTCACAAAACAAAGATTGCGACAGAAAAAAAGTGTTTTCTTTTCAGAGAAATGAAAGTTGGTTTTGGTTTGTCTCAGATCCAAAGCAGAGTGTTTCACTTTGTACTGAGAGAGATGCCTGGGAGCCAGGAGTTTCCCCCCAAGCTACAACTCCCATGGGCAATGCATTTCACGTTAAAACTATCTCAGCAATAAGCCTTGCAGCTCCTTTTACCCGTCTCAACATCTTGATTTTGGCAATACCTCATTGGTTTAAATATAGGAAGTGTTGCATTCTGTAACTTGCTTCAGTCTCTCTTTTTTTTCCATCCAGTGATGGAGTTTATCCTCCTCGAGGCATGGATGAAACAGGGAGTCTGTGCTGACCCGTCTGGTGTGGGAGCTGAGGCACCACTGCTGTGATGCTGCTCCAGTGCATGCAGGTGCAACCATAGAGTCCCTTTGGTTGGAAAAGCCCTTTAAGCTCATTGAGTCCAACCCCTCCTTGCACACTGCCCAGCCCAAGAGTAGCCCATAGCCCTCAGCACCTCGACTCCACAGCTTTGGGAACCCTCCAGGGCTGGGCACTGCCCCAGCTCCCTGGGCAGCCTGGCACAGGGCTGACACCCCTCTCAGGGAAACAGTTCTGCCTCAGCTCCAACCTCAACCTCTCCTGGTGCAACTCAAGGCCATTTCCCCTTGTCCTGTCACTTGTTACTTGGAGAAGAGACTGACACTCACCTAATGCCTAATCACTTGGGGAAAGGGAAATTCCATCAGCCTTAAAGCGAGATGGAGGTCTAGCTGTGTTTCTGCTACTGAGCTGGGGCCTGCAATTGTGAATGTTGGATGACAGGCCGTTGATTTTACCCTTCTGGCAGTCAATTTTGCCATCCTGGGATTTGCAAAAAAGCCCTTTTGCCTTTGTGTCTGTAAAAATGGCAGATGAGCAGTTGTGCACCATGGCCAGGAAAGGTGTATTGATCTGGAAAGGGGAGAGCAAAGACCTGTGTCTTACAGCAGGGATCTGCTTCAAGATGTGAGGTGCAGTCAGAGGGCAGCACTTGGCAGCTCTTGACTTCTAACACAAGTTCATTCTTGGCATCTACTTTTCACTTCCCTGAATAAGACCCCCCCCAATCTACCACCTTCCCCCACTCAGCAGCTCCACATTTTTTCCTCAGTGACTATAGTTGGGAAGATGTTGTGGTTTATAGTTAGAAAGGTATTTCTCTTGTGGCTACTGAAGGGCATCTTTTGATTCAATTAGGTTGCTTTCTGGGTGACTGGGCAGAACCTGTGTTATGTAATGTTTTTTGTCTTCTAAAACCCATAAAGCAAATAGACCTGAGTAAGTGTCACTGTTTTGTTTGCTTTTTCCTGTCAGTACAGCAAAGGAAACATGGCAGTGCTCATTCTTGGTTTGAGGGGATGCATGCTGATCTGCAAGAAGGGAGCTGAGTGCCTACACTGGAATGTTTAATCAGCTTCCATGGTAGTCAACACCTAACATGTTTTGATATACACTAACAAGAAGTCACGACTCCCGTAGCTTCAGTCTTTGACACCTCACATCTTGGATGGATGGAGCTGGGCATGGTTATCTCATGTGTTACGTGATGCTTTATGCTCAGGCTCTGGAGAAAGGATGACTCTAGGTTACTTGCATTGCTGTGCCTGCCTCCACCTGGCAGTGTCACCTCAGGAAGCCTGTCTCATCTCCATGCTCAGTTTTTCACCTCTGCTATCTACACTGTGTATTATTTTCATGAGGCTTTCATTTTATTGCATTTCTTTTCGTATTCTTGGCACAACCTGAGCTTAACCTCAATTAACACTTCCAAGTATTAAAATATTATAATGAAGAGCAGCCATTTTGCTGACATGGACTGGCAGTAACTAATAATAGGCTGCAATTTCCAGAGCAGCCTAAGGGAATTACACCCTCTAAATCCCTGTGAAATGCAGAATTCCTGCACTTGCTTCAGTCTTTGGTGGGCTTTTTTTTTTTGAACACACCAAGTATAACCTCAAAATCTTTTCACTTGAGTAAGTTTTTGCTCTTAGAGACCCCATGGAGCTGAGAGAGGGAAGCTTAGGTCTGTGTCTTTACTGTTGTTGTCTAGGTGGCTGGTTAAGGGGCCCTGAGCAACATGTGCTGCACATCTCATAAAAACAAAGACAAAAATAACCTTCCAAAGCGGTTTGGAAGGATGGATCTGTCACATCTGGATGTCTTCCCTTATCTGCTGGGACGTAGGGAATGCTTCATACTAATTGAGTTACTTAATGGCATGATTCCACAGGAGTGGCTGTGCTTCAGAGTGCGTTTATGCTCTGATGGGTACGCTCTGTACACGATACTGATGTTCATCACGCTTTTGATGTGCTACCACCATCAAGGGGAATAAACAGGCATCAAGACATTTTTTTCGTTGATGTTTTGATTAAAATAGAGTGAAACAAATTATCTTAAGAAGGCAGTGGGCCTTTGAAGTGGTTTTGAAGTGACAGTTCTGGCCGCACTGAATAGCTGCGGAGGCGGGGGCTGTGGTTCTCCTCAAGTCTTTCTATAAACAGGTATTACATTTCCATGCATGGCCTAGTCCTGCTGGCACTGTTCATAGCATTTCAACACAATAATGTTATCTGGCTTTACAGAGTAATGGTTCAAAAATAAATAGAACTTCTCAAAACCTTTGTTTCCTCCTGCAGAGTATCACAGAGCTAGTATCACTAAAAACCAGGCTTCAGAAGGAAATCGCCCTTCCTTACCGTTAACATCATTTGCCTTTCAACTGAAGAAGATCACTGGGTCATGTGTGTTTCAGTTGTCCTTATGACTTGAAGAAGTCATGTTTTAGCTTTGTAAACCTCTGGGAAATCAATTGCATACGTTTTGCAGGTTCAAACAAATGATGCTTAGCCAAAGAGGTTTAGTGTAACCTAGGAGAGGTTTGCAGCTCCATGGAAAGCCACTCAGAAATGCGTGTGTATCAGCAAAATGATGTTTCTGTTGGATGGATACCTGCCTCTGGTTCCCTTAGGAACTTCTGCTGTCAACACAGCAGATATGCT
The DNA here is from genome assembly GCF_028858725.1 of Colius striatus. Lineage (NCBI taxonomy): Eukaryota > Metazoa > Chordata > Aves > Coliiformes > Coliidae > Colius > Colius striatus. The sequence goes on from NC_084766.1 coordinate 36,550,087, forward strand.
ACAGGTAGAAAATATTTCAGGTCAGCCTTTGGCTCATATGAAGCTGTTCTGGAAAAATGACATGCCCAGTGGACTGGTAGGAAATTGGGTTAGCCTTCCTGCTGCTGTGCTTTCAGTACATTTGTAATTGCCAATTAGCAGCTTTCATTTGTAGATGATAGTGGTACAACCTGATAAAAATCAGGACTAGTGTTGTGCTTTGAGCACTGATCTTTGTTTGATGTCTACAGCTGGATGCAAACACTGAACTGTTCCATGCTTTTCAGAGGCATGTTGGCTTGTGGTGTTTGGTTTGGGGGGGTTATTTTTCCTTTTTTCTTTCCTCCTTGGCTTTCACCTAAAGATTTTTCTCTTTTCCCTGTTTGTTGTTGGCATTGCTTATTTGTTTCCCTCATACAAGCCCTGGGAGCATCCTCAGGGTGACTCCCAGTAAACATGGGTCCCTTACTTGTGTTTGAGAGGATTTGATCCTTTTTATGTGACAAAGTATGAGTTAGCTCCACCAGCAGTATGGAAGTACTCAGGCTACTCAGAGCAACTGGAGAGAGAGATGCTTCACTGTGCCCTGCTTCAGCTTCTGCTCTTTTGCTTTGAGCTGAATGATACTTGCAGTGGAATGGTTGTGTTCCAATGAGGAGCAGAAGGCAGCTTGTTGCTCCTCATGCCTGAGCCGTGCTGGGGAGTGGGGAAGCTGTCTCATAACTCCAGCTCTGACAGCTCTACTCCTGCCCCTCATCCTGATGCCAGAGGTATTGCCTGGATTATCCTTCTTCTTATCTTAGAACCTTCACTGTCAGCATCAGTGGGGTGGTTTCTGTAAGTAGTTACTGTGTGAGGCTGAACTAAACCTTAATGGATAGAGTTTTCCTGTCTCTGAGGAGGAGAGCCCCTGAGTCCCAGGGAGCAGGGCAGGCAGCACAGGACTCATCACACACCAGTGGGGCTGTGAGACCCCAGTTGTCATGCTGGCTACAAATCTGGTTTAACACACATACACAAAAGCCAAAGAAACACTGCACAAATTCACTGCCTCATTTTTGAAGTGTTTGTTTAACTGATGGCAGGGGATGGAAGCAGAAATCTGCTGCTGCTCTAAAATAACAGCAGAATCTTTTCTCCACTCCTTTTCTCCCCCCTTCTTGTTATTACAGGGCTGAGTTATTAATTTTGTTTCAGAAAACACTTTGAAATGTACAGCAGCTCAATGGTGAGATTTTTCAGACTGTTTCCAAGACAGTGGTGTGTTGTCTTTTACTGAATGCTGACAGTTGGAAACAGATGACTAATTTTCTGTTTGAGGTATTTGCACTGTGGGCGTATGGCATGACTCCCACGACAGCAATCCCAGTGCTCTCACCCTGTAAATACATCTCATATTATACTCAGGTTAGTCAGGGAGTGATGGGTTCTTTAGAAAAAAATATATTTAAATAGGGCTGTCTAGTGATTAAAAAGAAAAAAGCCAACACCACTAGAACAGAATTAGAATGTATTTCAAGTGAAATCACTAACTCTTACAGGTGCATGCAAGGTCTAGAGTCTTTCTTGATTATTTGTGCCTCTGTGGTCTCAGCAGAAGAATCAGAAGGATCATGAAAACGTCAACTCTTTGGGTTAATAATAATTCAGGGAATTTGTTTGCTCTAGCTGGTATATAATTCTTAGGCCAAACACTTCCAGTGGGCTATCAGGGAGCACGCTCCTGTAGTTAGGCTGAGATGAGGTCTGTCTCTTTACCCCCTGAGCTCTAAATCTCTCTGCTGTGCCTCACTCCTGACCTCAGCATCACTCCTCGGGTGCTCTGAGAGTCTGAACCCGCAGATCTTCATCAGGACTGCTGCACACATCCTTTTACTGCAGCTTTGGAGTGTGTTTGTTACATTCCTCTTCAGAGATCCCATCCTCAAATCCACCTAATTCTAAAATTAACCTCTTCTGCATGCAAGTTTTGGGACTAGCTTGGGTGAAGTGTCCGTTGGTGTAGTCATCAGGCAGAAATCCACGCCTGCAGCTCCTACCCTCACACCTCCCTGCTGCCCCTACCCTCAGCTGAAGAGCTTCTCAGTGACAGAGTGATTATTCAACTGCCTGCACTGTGGCTAACAGCCCTTCCTCAGCCACAGCACAGAGATTCATAACTGCACAGGATGAATGCAAATGAAAGCCTCTCAGCTGATCAGACCAAAGGCTGTTTCATAGGTATGAACTAATAGTGCATTTATGGGTGAAGAACTGTATTAAAACACAACACCTCGGACTCTGCTTGCCTTGGACTTTAAATTAAGGAGGCTGCTAACAGGCATTGTTTCTATAAAGGAGGGAAGACAGGAGAAATGAGTCTGTGCTATTTTTTCAGTGCAAGCTCAAACACTCTGTGTGCATTACTTGGCTAAGCCTATACCAGTTCACAGTGATGACAGCATCAAGAATACTATGTACAAACCAAAGAGCTTGTTTAAAACACTAAATGTTATGCAGTGCTATAAGATTAAGAATATGGAGTATGACTGCTGGCCACTGCTGTTGCTGATTGCATCATGCTTGTCAGAAGGCTGGGGCTCTCTAAAGGTCCCTTCCAACCCCGATCATTCGGTGTGATTCTGTGTATGTGTGAACTGCATGGAGGAAAAACCCACCAGGAAGGACCCTGGAAATGCTGAACTCCTTTTCTTTTGCAGCTTGAATAACTCTGTCTTGGTACTTTCTATTTTCTCATTTCCTTAAATAAGGGTAGTCTGAGATTTTACTGCAGTACAGGAGAATCTGTAGAGCAGCAGTTCAGCATTTGCTTGAGCTTTGTATGTAGGTGCTCAGAAAAGTTCCATCCTTGGGAATTTTTTCTGAGCTTGTCTGGATGACAATGAAGTAAAAAATCTCCTTACATTTACCAAAAAAAAATGACTTAAGCCAGGTTGAACTATTCCAGGGTGTAAATTGCCTTGTTAATACCAAAATACCTCTGCTCATCTCTCCAATCCAGTCTCTTGTGCTGCTGAATTGCTAGATTGTACTCAGCTTCCTCTCAGGAACCAATGGGAAATAAAATGTAGTAGACCCAATACAGTGCTCTCTGTACCCTTCTGGTTTGTTCATGCAGCAAATGACATGGTGAAAAACACCCCCCCATCATGATCTTATTAGTAAAAGAAGGCTAAGCACAGCTGAGGAGGTTTGGAAAGTTTCCAGTCTCCCTCTGAATGGCAGTTTTCCTTCTTGCTTGACCCATGACACAGCTGATGGCTATGCTGCAGCTCCACGAAATGCAAAACCAAACCATCACAATGAGCTGTCAGAAAAAGCTCTGAATGATCACAGTTTCCATTAAGTATTCTATTAAACTGCTGCTTTTCTAAGCATTTGCTTCTAACGTGGTAAAAATGGATCAATGGCAGGGAAGAGTAACCTTGTGCTGACCGCAGACAGCAAACACGTGCCCATGCCCCTGGGTTGGACTGCTCTGCATATCTAAACTTGGTTTTCTGTTTACTCATCAAAATTCTCCTGTATTTTCAGAGCTCAAAATGAAGCAGTTAAGAGCTATGAAGCAGTGTGGGCCACCTGAGGCGTTTCAGGGGCTCACCTGGATTTGTAGTTAACCAGGGAAGCCAGCAGTGACACAGGAGGATGGAGACGTGCCGAGGAGCTCCTTGCTTAACAGGTGTTTTCCTCCAGTTACTGAACCACAGATACTTAAATCCAGCTCAGGTCTTCATGGTCTCCAATGCTTGCTTAACTTCTGTCCCCTGAATGAGTTACACAGGGGCTTTCTGTAGACTGAACTGCATGTTTGTATCTCAGCTCTGGCTCCTGGGGTAGCTGAGAGCCTCAACACTTCACAATCAAAATGCCCATCTTTGGATAGATCTTTTTACTAAGATCAAAATCTGTTCTCCCCTAGTTAGGAGAAGTGATAAGTATATCTGTGTGCAAGCACAGGGGCTCAGAAAGAGGTGTCAATTAGAAATCTGGGGATTGATTTCAGCAAACGAACAGCAGTGAGAAATTTGACACTATAAAGCTCCTTTTGTCTCATTTCTACGTGACTGGATGGGTACCTGGCTCCTTGCTCTGTCTCTTTGGTTTCTAATACTACTGACAGTCAAAATGCAATTATTAAAGGATTATTCTAATTTAGTAAAGTGAAAACTGGCAATTCAGTACCTAAATAACATCGTCTTTGAAAGACTGATGTCGCAGAAAAACTCTCCTTGCAGGTATGTAATTTGGACAGCTTGGTGACAGCTGGAAAAGCTTCCTTTAGCTTCTGTGGTAATTCATATGGATATATATTTAGCAAGACCTTTTTAAGAAATCATACATACTAAGCCTTCACCAGTGTTTCCAAACGTGCATTGTGGACATGTGCCTTTTATTGGCCTTTTGTGCCACTGCAGCCACTCCGACAGGAAAGTCTTGAACCTTAATTTCACTTCTAAGCCTGAAGTGCTGCTGCAGAAATGAGGAGGTGTGGTGGTGAATGATATTTCATCTTGTTTTTCAAGTCTGTTGAATAGCAACTGGATGTACATGATTTTTCTGAGTATGTCAAATACTTTTTCTTAGAACTGTGCCTGTGTATTAGGTGCAGATAAATAACAGCTGGAATATATTAGCAAAAGGAGCTCTGCTTTCTGAGACTCAGAATGTTCCTGGCGTCAGGCTTTTTGACACAAGAGTAAGCGTTAAGGTCAGGTAACTTTGCTAAAAAGATTGTTTCTCTCTGTTTAATACTTATTCCACATACTGGTTGTTGCTAAAGGTTCACCTTTAACTTTTGTTCAGCGTTGCTTGCTTGTTGAAAAACCTCTTACCACTATATTCCTAACAAAGGCTGTTTAATAGCTATAAGGTAGCTATGGCAGAAGGGTTATTTGATACAGTGCCCTTCATATTAAATGTTAAGAGTATCTAGGTACTCTGAATACCTGTGACATATGTACTAGGGATGTCTGAGAACTGTGAAGGTTTGTCCTTTTTATCCAGTCTGGCAATTTGATCTGAAGCTTTCATTATGAGCAACAGGTTTGTCCAACTGTAATGAAAAATCCTATCCAAAATATAAATCTCTGCAAGGTTTGCAGCTCTGTGCTATGAAACACTCCTGTTACCTGCCCTTGGACATCCAAGTCCAGATTTGTTTTAGTGATCTGATTGATAAAAAGCGTGGTAGGAGGTTAAGCCGTGGGTGATGCTGGATCTTTTAATGATCACTCTTAATCAGCTTTCATTTGGAGCTATGGAGAGTTTTGTATCAGAGGGCTCATTAGGAAATGGTCTCCAGTAGGAAATAGTTTTGGCAGCTAATGAAATCGTTCCAAAGCTAAGGTGCATTGGGCTGAGAGGTGTCCGTGTGTAGCACACTGCTCTGCCACTTTGCTTGGATTGTGCTGGGGGGAACGCAGCAGGGAGGAGGCTGGGCTACTGTTCTATGGCTTGGGAAGCCAGGTTACTTATGGGAAGAGCAGGTAAATGGGCTTTTATGGCATCTTGATACTTATGCTTCTTTCAGGAAAGTGTTAAGTGAGCATCTGAGTGATGGCTGAGGGAATGGGAAATGAGCACAGGGCAAGGGGATAGGACCTGTCATGGGTCCACAGGCAAAGAATTTGTCTTAAAACTCCTTTAGTGGCCTGACATAAAAGCAGAAATGATTGTGGAATGCATTTGGTTTGAAAACGGCTCAAAGTTTACAAGTACACCTTTTGGACAATGGCACAGCCTGACAGTTGAGCTGTTAATAATTAGAAATAACTGTATGCCTATAAAAAGAGAAGGTTACACAAATGACTGTAAGAGAGGGAAGAGCAGAGTGTTCTGTTGCTGTTGAAACTAGAAAAGAAGACTGCCCCTGCAGTAGCAGAATGCCTCACTCCAAGGCAGATCTCTGTGGAGACAGCAGAGAATGGGGTATGTACGGATTAGAAGTTAAAAAAAACCAACCAAGGATCACAAGATCCATGAAGCACTGATTTGTACAAAAAATGATTTCTTTTCCTTGACCAAGGAAGATGCATCCAAAGAGATTTCTTGTCTCTGCATCAGAAAGGTGAATTGTCACAATCTCCAAGGTGTTTGGGTATATCTGCGTTGAGGAATGATCTGCAAACGATGCAGACTCTGAAATACACAGCTGTAGTGAGGGTAGAGAGATAGGAATCTGGGAGGTGGTCTCAGAGTAATAGAATGAATGTGACTGCTCCAAAGGACAGCCAAAATGGATGATGTAAAGATCACAGAGTTGGAAATCAAAGTAGTCATCAGAGTCCTGTTCCAAAGGACTGCTGGTACAGGCCCTTAAAACCCGCCACCACTCCGTTTATGATACAATTTGTGCATCACAGATGGAATTTGCTGTTTACTTTCTGGTTTCCATATATTTACTCGTAGTGCAGATGTCTGTTGTGCTGTTAAGCTTTTCTGTCTAGTGCTTCCCTCCATTTCCAGGTTTTCTTTTAGAAGTCATTTTCTTAAACTTATCCTTTGCCACGTCAGTAACTGAAAAAGCAAAACAAAACTAAAGAGGAGGGGGAATCCCAAACCAAATCATGTCGTATTTTTGCAGCTAGCAGATTACTTCCAGGGGCTGTGTTTTTGTAAGCTCTTCAGCTTGCTTTCTGCTTATGTGAAATAAGGAACTCCCCAGTTTTTAAGAGTATTGGCTCATGCATGTAGACGAATTGAGTTAGACAGCAGAGGTTGTCACTCCCTTTATTTGCTCTGTCTCCTTCATCTGAGCTGAACAGTTGGACTGGATTTGAAATAGCTTCTGAAAAGGAGAAAAGCAAACAATGTGGGCAATAATTGTTTGGGCTACCTGGCTTTCACTTGCCATTGTTCATGAGTCAGGATGGTCAGTTTTTGCTCAGTTCTTGTGACCTTGAGGATGACTGCCTGTAGCATTTTACAGCAGAAGTACTTCACCTGCACCAGCTAAAGCTCTCCTGTTCTCTTTGGTACAAGCATCTGTCCAGACACACATGGTATTGGGGTTTTTTTCTGTTTAGCAATGTCAATGAGAGACACAAATCTCCCTTATTCACTGCAAAACGTGAGATGCCATTTAAATTCTTTCTGCAAGAACATGATCTTTCAGAGCCTCTTTGAAGCAGCCTGGGACTGCTTGTTTAATCAGTGTTTGGTGAGAGTTCTTTAAATTCCTGAATCTCTGTCACCTACCAAATGAATATAAATTCTCTCCCAAACAGGTTCCTTTAACTCTTGCCTAATGTGTAGCATTTGGCCTGTCAGAGCCCAAGTACTGCGACTTACTTTTTGTAGCAAATTGAGTACTTTGTTTATTACAATTGCTGATTTGTTTTATAATGAGAAGGGCCTAGATTCCTTTTACTTTTCACAGTAAAGGATTTGAAAGGCAGGTCATATTTTTTTATTATCTGTTTATCCTCTGTTACATATTTCCCAGGTGTGTGTTAGCCAGGTTTTTGCAATTAGTGACTTGTCTTTTGCTTTCACTTCTGGTGGCCTTAGTACAGAGCAGAATTTGGTTTGCTCAATTGAATGAACTGAACCCGAGCTCAGACAAATCTATCTGTGGTTGATATAGATTGCTAATAGCTTATCAGAAGATAAAGCAAACATCATTGGGAGCACAAACCCTGTTTTCTGTTGTAAAGCTGCACCTTGCATCACGAAAAAGTCAACATGGTTTTCAACTTGGAGCTGGGAATCTTAATTGAAGCCGTGGCTCTGTTACTCTTCTTCATGCATGGCTTAACACAGACATTGTTGAATGCCTTTTGCTGTGATGCAGTTCTGTTTTTGTAGAAGCTCCCACATAGTAAAGTACAATTACCATTTTGCTAAAGAGTTAGTAAATAATGCTGCCCATAGGAAATACACAGGTTAAAACATTTCCTTTGATACCGGTGGGGTCTCCCAGGCTGGCGAGAACGATTTCTACTCCTGTCCCCAAATCTGCTAGCTGCTGCTTAGATAGGTTTCATGTGTTTAAGGCTATGCAGTGCCTGATGGTAAGAGCTGTATGTTCTGATGGCCTGAATTTTGTGTTCTGTGAGCAATAAATGGGGCCTGATCCACAGGCATAAGAAGAGGGAGCTCAAGCTGCAGCCTCGAAGTCTCAGGTCTGGCAGAGTGCCGTGAGCGCTGGGCTCTGTCGGGTGTCCTCTTCCTCCTCCAGCGGTTCTCCCTTTCTTTTCAGCAGAGCTGAGTGCTGTATGTTGTTGCTAATTGCAGGTAATGTTCTACTGACATTTTGAAAAGTACACATAGATGATATTCACCCAAAGGATGATACTACTCTTTCCAGAGATGCTGATACGGTTTTGCTGGCACAGACTCATTTAGTGATGAATTACAGTAATAGCAGTTCAAGACCTACAGCATATTAGTGAAAATGAATCCACTGAGCACTAGTCCCATGGCACTACAACAGCACTTCAAGAACACTGATCTTCTTGAAGGGAGAAAAATCTGGTTAAGAGATTTAGCTGTGTGTCTTGGTTTGGATTTTTTTGGTTGGTTGGTTGTGGTTTCTTTACCCAACTGTGTTATTTGTATTTTTGGCTTGAGGTATGTTATTGTAATGAATTTAATATACATAAGAAAGCCAGGAGAGTGCCATAAACACAGAAAGCAGATGGAGGACTTGTGTATGTCACAGTAAGCAGAGGTGTAGCAGTAGTACTGCTTTTAATGTCCCGTTAGAAACTGACCTAACACTCGGTTCTAAAAGGAAAAAAGGAGATCAAGATGGTAAAACTGAGAAGATACGTAATACTGTACACAGTGGTGGGTCTCTGTGGCACAAGTGTTGCAGGAATGGATGCAGTAATGGGAACTATTCTAATGATGAGGCAACCTATTAGTGAAATTGAGGGAAAGGGGGATAAAGACAGGCTTCACGTTACTAATGTGTTGGTGCTTTGCACGAGAACAGTGTTCTCTCAGCTCTGGAGCAGGATCAGTGGAGAAGAGAAATGTCCCAAGCATAATGCTGAGCTCCTTTAAAACCACCACATTAGAAAATTAGATGGATCTGGAATATAAGAATTCCTGAAAGAGAGGAAATTATGCAAGTATGCTTTCCCTTTCCTCCTTCCCCTTGTCTACGTCCTTCGTGTCTAGCTGGGAGGGGACGTGTTTGAGTCATGCCTAAAACATATGGAAGAGTAGCTGAAAGCAGCTTGAAATAGAAACTCTTCTATGCTCTCTGTAAGTCTTAGGGCAGCACCTTTGTATGTCTTGTGTTTAAAGCAACCCTTCTATCTGGTGTGTCACTTTCATCTCTAGATACATCACTTCTAATTTCTGTACTGAACCTTGGCTGCCGGTGTAACTGCTGCTGGTTACAGTTAACGTCAAAGAACCATCAAAACATTTGAATTCTACCTTCCACGTACCACAAGGTCTTTAAAAAGATTTCAAACAGTGTGCTGTATTTTTAGGTGGTGATTTCATCATTGCTGAGAAACCTATCAGAAGGGGAAAGTAAGGGGCTGCTAATAAATAGGTTCTTTCTGGCCAAGTACAATGTAGTCTTGCAGACTCTGACATAATATAAGACTCAGTAGAGAGATCCTTAAGAACTGAGGTTTATGGGCAGTTCTGCTATTTTAGGGCTAATACAGGCTACAGTTTGGTCAGGCTGACAGCTACAGGAGGATTATTCAAAGATACGAGTAATGGCCAATACTTTGGGCAAGACAAGACCTCTTTTGTGCTGAGGGCACAGATACAACTCACATTGGCTACATTAAATGGGTCTGCTTATGTGAGGGCAACAAAAACATAAGTTTTTTGCTGCACCTGTAGTTCTGCTGTCTCAGGGAAAAGCTAAAAAATGGATATGTAAGTGTATGGAGGAAGCACTGGGATTTATAGCAGATGACTGTGGGTAGATGTGTGTGCTCACACAGGGTTCTCGAAGATCAGATGATGGGTTATGATGAAGGAATATTTGTCACTGCTCTGTGATTTGACAAGCAGCATGCCACTTCCTTCCTGTTCCTTTGCATTTCTCTAAGTTAAGAAAGTCGCAGGAAGGTTTTTTCTGAATATTAACTTCAGTAAGCCTATGCTGCTTTGAGACAGATCAACCAGCTTCCCAGTCTGAAGGTCCAGGATTGACAAGGCACTCTAATAATACTATACTCAGCTGTAAAACAAATTAAAAACGCTAATGCTATGTTGACAGCATTGTCCAACAGCTAAGATCACCTTTTACTGAAAAACACCCTGAATTTTTAGGACTAACAAGATGATTTTTGCATTCCTGGAGAAGGGATGAATTACAAATCTCAAGATGTACCTTTTTGACTCAAGTGAAAACCTGTGCTGCTTCAAGTAGCACGAGCTGCTGGTTTCTGATGTTAACAATTCAGATTTCTCCTGACAAATGATGGTTTAAGTACTGAAGTATTTAAAAATGCACCAACAGTGCACATACATTTTGAGGTGCTTTCATTGAATAAAGATTAGCAAACTAAGGCAAGCAGGTCTGCAAATTGCTTGTTAAGGGAAAGGAAAAGATGGGTTGAACTGTCTTAAGTAGACTAAAGGTTGTACAGGGTTATGGTAACTATTCTTTATAATATCTACAAGTTATATGTGTGTATATATGAATACATGTGTGTATATACACATATATGTGTGTATATATGAATACATGTGTATATAGACACATATATGTGTGTCTATATACACATACATATGTAGATAGGTTGGTTTAAGTAAGTTAGGGCTGAACAAAGTTCGGGGTTTTTCTGTGCCTGAGTTTGTCATGGGTAGAGAGTAGTTTGAATGCTGTAAAGAAGACTTTGATATTCAAAGTTTTCATTTAATTTCCTTCTGAAAGAAACAGCATTAAAAATTCAAGAGGGTGAAAGTAAACCAGACAAGATTCATATGCCATTAATGGAATTATATTAAGAGTTGTAACAATGTGCCTTAATCTTAAAAAGGTAAGTCGCTTCCAGAATGAGGGTTTTTCTGCTGCTTTTCATGCCGTGTGAAGCCTTACAGTTAATACAAGTTGCTGATGTGAAAGCTTCCTCGCTAATCCTGTTTGGAGAGCGGCTCGTTAGAGAAGGTACAAGAAGAGATATTACAGGTCCTTCATTAAATAACTACTTAATTACATCGTGGGACAAGCAGATACCAAATCTGCAAATGCTGCTGGCAGGTTTCCCTAAGACTCGCCTCTGAAGCAGCAGAACTTTGGCTGTGTGCGAAGCACCACGTGTAACGTCCTAGTGTGCTACGGAGGAACCCACGGCACCGGGTGCAAACTCACATTAGCAAATTCAAGGGCAGGACTTGTTAGAAAAGGCATTTAAAACAGTGTAAACTCATGCAAAAAGCTTCTACTCACCCTTCTCTGTGAGCTTCTCCTTTCTCTAGCTCCTGTATAACACCCAACAACACTTTTATGGTTTCCTGACTAGAGCTAATCAAATTTTCCATCATCTGAAGCTGCGCTTTCAAGTCCACAACTTCCGTATGAGGCACGATTTGTTGGCATTCCTCGCTCACGGCGACGGCCGTCTGGCAAGGCTGGTTCTCCTCCATGGGCGAAACGTTCATCTGAAGGGGCTGTTCGTTACATTCGGGGGCTTGGCACTGCGCCCGCGACGAGCAGGCTCGGGCATCTCCCGCCTGGGGCTGAACACCGTTCAGGTGCACGGTCCTCTTTTTGTCCTCCTCGGCCGTGGGGCACGGCGACCAGTCTGTCTCGGCCACGAGGTTTGGCAGGTCGGGCTGCGAGGCGTTCGAACCGGCCGCCGGCAAATAAACGGTGGCCACCTCAGTCTTGAAGAGCCTGGCGTGGAGGGGCTGGGCGGCCTCCTCGCTGCCCGGCCGCCCCGCCGCCTCTCTCCCTCGGCTGGGCGGCCGGGCCGCGCCGGGCTCCTCTGCGGCGAGGTCGGCCGAGTTGGGGAGAGGAGGGGGAGGCAGCTCTTTGGGAGAGCTGTGCAAACTGCTGCTTTTCCAGGCCTCGTCCCCGTCGTCATGAGATGCCACGTTGGCGCGCTCGTTGATGTGGGAGATGAACTCGGCCGTCTGCAGGCTGCCGGCCTTCCTGCTCCACCCAGCGGCCTCCCCTGAGCTGCTGCCGTCTTTGTCCTTTACGTCTATTAGAAACCCGTTGTTTTGACCCTTAAAGGTGTCGACGGTCGAGGCGCTTTTAAGGATAATCCCTTTTTTCCGGTCCAGGGGAAAGGTCTGGTAACACTTTTTAAGATCGGGTGAAGTCTGGACTCCTGTGCTCTTGGTGACGTTGGGTATCGACCTCCGGGCAGGCACTGTCATGTACTTGCGATACGCCGCTTTGTAGGAGAGGGGCTTGGCTTCTCTCTTGTCGGGGTCCTGGCTGGTGGACAGCTGCTTGTCCCTCTGCTCGTTCTGGGCCTCGCAGATATCTTTAAATCTCACCTGGAGGGCTTTGTTCCGTTTCTTAATCTGCCGGTTGGGATCCAGTGCGTATTTCATCTCCAACGCGAGTGATGCCGCTGGCTCGACTTCGCTTTCTGAGGCGGTGAGTAGGCATTTGCTGGGCTCCTTACTCACCATGATGCCTGCATTCAAAAACAGTTCGAAAAGCCTCACGTTACAACAGAAACGCCACTTTTCCCCCCCAGGCTTGCGACACTTGAGTTTATTTCTGTGCTTTGACCGAAACGGCTGCCACACGCAACCTTTTTGCTCAGTTCCCTTCAGTCACAGCCCTTCTTTGGTGTTGTGCTGGAAAACTGGGCTTTTTCTCTCCATTTATAAACACCTGCTCCTCAGATTGAAGCGGGGCCCAGCCTGGTTTTCCTGGCAGCAGGTTTGTCCAGCTTTTCCTCTTGTCAGAGGACAGGCACCGTGGCTGTCGTGCCGGGAATGTTAGCTGGGCGCTCGGGCTTCACTGCAAGGGAATATGGGCTCTCAGGAAGCAAGTCACCTGAATTGACTTGATAATACATTTACAGTTAATATTTATCAACTGATAATTTCCTTGATAACAAAAAGTACAGGCAAGATGAAGAACAAGTGTCTCTGTACAAATAAAGGAAAGCCTAGGGCACTGACCACCCTCCGTGTTCCTTTCATGCAAATGTTTAGTAGCAAGAAGTGTCAGATTGGCATTCCAGACATGTTTCTGCTGTGTAACCTACTCTGCATCTTTACAAGAAATTAACTGGTGTGTTATTATTTAACAAGCTCATAGCTAAACCTAAAACCTGGCTATAGATTAATTGTTATTAGCAACTGGTCGCTACTGCTGCATGCATAAAACTCATGAACTGTTGCAGTTAGTGGAAGAAGTCAGCAGTGCATCAATTAAGGTTTTGCTTCAAATGCAAAACAAGTTATCCTTTCCTAGAAGCAGTAATATGGCTTTATAATAGAGCTTCTTATCCCAAAGGATCCTAAAGCACTAAAAAATAAAAACCCACAGAAAAACCTGTGATGATTCACAGAAATTACTTAATCTGCTATTGAAACATAAGCACCTCCTCAAGGATGAAAAGATGCCAGCTGCTTAACACAGCACATGGCAGAAAAAAACCCCACCAGCTCTGTTGTACAGATCATATGGGATCTGGAGTAACTGGGTAGTTAAGACCTCATTTTTACATCTCATTTGAAGTTGGCGTTTTTATCCTCCTATTGCACAAGTTCCTCCCTAATGCTGAGATTTAGTGAATTACCAAATTCCCTCTTTATCCGAGTATTCTGCACTTATCTCCTATTTCAACACCAATGTTCCCTCAGAGGGACTCTGAGTACAACGTAAAATGAGCGAAGGGACTTTCAGGTGTGGTACTCCAAATACATTTTTAATTACAGTTCTTTTGTCTATTACATAAAAAATGTGAAACTTGAAGAGTTGAGTGTCACAGAAGTGTCTGTTTTAGGAAGTCAGCTCAGTGGCACAAGGGAGCGAATCCTCGTGGCGAGTCCATATGTAGTTTTCACTTAAGCACATGTAGCGGAGAAACTACTTTTAATGGAAAAATAAAGTTTATGGGTTTGTAAAAGTAACTTTTCCTCAAAGTTTCAACAACACACAAATGTGCATGGCAGACAGTGTGTGTACTGCAAGCTTCCACTTCTGGGTTGTCCAATTGCTTTCAAAAAACCTCATGCAAATGTGTCATTGATCTTTATTTTTGTTCAACTTCCTCCTCCCTGGACCCAGTAATTTGCAAGTAACTGAATTACTCTAGAATCTGTCTAGTTTGCCTTTTTCTATCTGGCTTCTCAGGCTGAGGTAGTGGTGAGTGAGCAGCAGCCATTGTAGAAGGGGAAGTAGTAAAAAGTATGTAGAAGAAAGAAAGAAGAGGGAAGATTGGGACAAAAATGTTCCAATAATGGAATCTGAGATGGCTAGATCCTAGTTTTTGAACTACAGAGATGTTATATACAGGCTGAGTGTCTGATACCAGCGTGACCAAGCTGGGAAGAGAGATTATAAAATGGAAATGCTAGAGGGAAGCCTGGCTGAAGTGGGGTAGGGTGGTATTGATGTCTTGTACTTTGTGCCCAGCTGGGGTGTGGGGTGAGATCAGTTATCCCTTTGCCTTTAAAACGTGATGTATAAATACAGACAGTTGTGTTTGCTGAGAGAAGATGCGCTTCTGTTTGACTGGCATTCTGCATCCAGAGCCCCACCAGTTCACAGCTCCCGTCTGTGAACATCTATGTTCAGATGGTGCTGGTAGGAAAGAGATCCATCCATCCTTCTGTCTATCTGTTGATCTGTCTAGGAGTGGAGTTTTGGAATGCTTTGGTGAATAATGAAGTGCTGTGTAAGATACAGCCCTGATCCATCAGCCTGCAAGTGGACAGACATTAGCTTTACACTCAGCTGAAATATGTTGTGAAAACCACTGTTGAAACCAACAACTCTGCACTTTTAGAGTTTGTGTGGAATGATTTAACAGATGGAATTAATGAAGTCCGTAACCCAGACGAAACCAGGAGTCTGGAGATTTCCACAGAACAGAAGTAGATAAATGGGCTACTATATCCTGTGATGCAGTTAATTTTAAGCATGTCTTTAATAGCCAATAAATTGATTCTTCAGAAATTGCTTGTCTCCCTTTTCCAATGGCACAGGCTTGATTGATTTGGCTAATCTGGAGTTTTCTGTTCTCACTAGTAGCTTAGACTAATAATTCTATAGATAGCTGTGATGAAGAACAACACCAACCGGAAGAACTCGATTTTTTGAAGCCTTACTCAGGTCCTTGTGTCCCCAAGGAGAACTCGATGTGCAGATGTGATCAAAGAACGGTTGAGCAAACAGTTGATCCCCAGTTAAATATTTAACACAGAAGTGTTTATGTAATACTGTTTTAGTTTGTTTCTTTTTTTGTTTTGGACAAGATGTTGACTCCTCGTGTGTTTCCTTTCCCTTCGCTACTTACAGTAGTTGTGCTGCCCATGACTCAGCTGAGCAGTGTGTTGTGGGACACAAGGCAGGGCTGGCGAATGTGAAACGCGTGGCTGTGAAACATGGCAGAAGCTGCAGGATTTTTGGGTGCTTTAGGAAACAACTGGAGATGGAGTTGCTTGGTTTGCATGAGTATTGCAGTTTATGGCTCTCTTGAGGGGCTAATAAAGGCTTAGAATTTGAATTTTAGGTGCATGTGCCACTTAAATACAGATAATAGATTTAATCTTTTTGTCTGCAGTGACTGTGAACGAGCCCTGATTGCGTGAGATGATTTGCTAAGCTAAATATTTAAGTAATCACAGAGCATATTTTTCAGTTTTTAGCCTTGATTTGTTTATAAACTTCTGGCTGATTACCCTTAAGCAGTGTTCCTTTATGTTTGAATATGGAAATAAACTATTAAATAATAATAATAAAGTGATGCACAGAGCAGCTTTAAGTAGTATAAAATGTTCAGGGTATGGAAACCACCTTCTGTATTACTTCAGGTTCTGTATAGAGTGCTTTGTTCAACTACATAATTCTTTCCCTTTCACCTCTCCACTTACTGATGCTGTCCAGATTTTTCCCCCCTCAGTTCAGCAATGCAATGAGCATTTCTAGGAAGGAGATCTGTTTGATGTGATTTCAGCTTCAATTATGAGCGTCAGTGGGTTTCCAGCAGTCCTGCTGAAGTCTGTGTTGGCAGGTAAAGCTTAGGTGTGTGAGTAATCTTTGCAGGACCTCCACTCAGCCCAGGACTCTGCAAAGTCACTGCATTGTAGGGTGAATTATAATGTTGAATTTATAGACTGATGTGTTAATGAAGGGAGCTTTGTAGCTTACCTTATCATTTACATCTTAGTTATGTCAGTTTTATGATACAGACATATACTGAAAGATTAAATGTGTCAATAGGCAGAGTGGAGTTAAACTTTCCAAGTTGCACATGCAAAGGCACAGATTTCACTCACTCTATGTTCAGACCAAATGAAGGCTTTAGAGACCCACCTGGAAACTTCTGTGCACTTCCTAAGGGCTCAGAGGGGTTTTTTTGGCATGTATGTAATAGCTTAAAGGAAAAACAATGCAAGACTTTGCAAACAATTGGGCTTTACCATGAAGGCTCCTTCATGATCTGCAGCATCTTAGGCTGCTGAATACAGTGAGGCTGTACTTTCTCATGAGGAATCCCCACTGCCTCCTAAGCCATTTTCATATCTCTAAATGTTACAGTGCAGTTCTGTCATTAAAAACAGACATTTGAAAGAAACTTGGATTGACTTCATATAAACAAATGTGATATAGAAACTTATTCTCTGATAACTCTAAGTGTACCATCCCACAAACCAATGATGGCAGCCTAAGCATAGTTTGCCTGCAATCTAAATGTTCTTCTTGTTAAACAGACTGCATCAAATGTCATGGTTTTTTTCTTTGACTTTCAGACATTTTGACTTTATTAATTTAGGAGTATTTTCAGTCTTTTAAAGGGAATCCAGTTGTTAGATTAATTGACTGTGTTGTTATGATACAAGCTTAAAAATCCCATAGCAGTATCCTAAATATTGGTAAGCACTGTCCAGCAAACAAAACTGTACTGATAAAAATACCACAAGCATATGCTATGCTCTTTAGTTGTGACATGTCTGCTCTTCACTCTGAACACAAACTTTGCTGATACTGAGGACTTGTTACATGGATAGAATTTAAAAGGAAGCCACTCCACATGATAAAAGTCTGTACAATAAGGGTTACTTTTCCCATTATATGTTTGTGCAGCTACTAGAAGATTGGTACTTGCATTAAAAACAATATAGACCCTTCTGGTCTCAGTTAATAACTATTAACTTCATACTGGAACTAGAGTAGCATCAAAAGATACTCCCTGACAACTCACAGCGTGGTTATAATGTCAGACATTTGCTAGGATTTAGTGTACTGGAAAAAACAACATTACTATTAAAAGAATTAGGTTTGTTTTTCTTCCTGTGCTATGCAGCTATTGCTGCTGTGAACACCTGAGTAAAGTTTTATTAGCAGCATTTTGCCATGTAGATGTGTGCAACTCTCTGTCAGCGTTACAGCTGCTACTCGCAGTAGAAGGATGCTGCTGAGGATGTGTTGCTAGGAGAATCAGAGAGTTCTGCTTATGCTGTACTGTCTTCCAGGAGTCCAAAAGCCACTGGAAGGCTATTTCATTTTTATGGGACTTTCTGATAAATAATTTAAATAGCAAGCTGTTAAGAACAAGAGCTTAAAGACAGCTCCTTATCTGCATTATTGAATACCAACTTTTGATTGTTCTTAGTAGTTTTTGTGGGTATTTGAGAAAGAAACCAGCCACCAAATGACAGGGAAAAAAAGCACTTCTGTTCTTCAGCTTTGGCCAACAGGTCTGCAAACCTGTCAGGCCTCCAGGGAGTGAGAGCTGGGTGCTGGAGGCTGAGAACATGTCCAGACTGCAACGATCTGCATCAGCTGCAGCTTAGTTTTTTCATTGTAGCTCTTTCAAATGTTTGTTGGGGTAAAGAGGAAAAACGTGTTCCAACTCCATGCTTTGGTCTTGCATCTTTGGTTTTGCTGTGCAGGGCATGGAAAGGCCCTGCAGCGTGAGGTGTGCCTGGGTGCAGTGCAACGTGCTCAGGTCAGGCTGTTCCTGGCTGTTCCCCTGGGGATGCAGATGGCACTGCATGGAAAACGTGGTTTGTAGTCTGGGCTAGAGTTACTACAAAGGGGAGATGACAAGCATGAGCGACATTACTGAGGTCAGCGGTTGTAAGGCATCAGAACATAGCCAGCTCTTTCTGTTTGATTGGGGTTACAGGTAGACAAACCTTGAGAGGTAATTTAGGTCTAAAACCTGAGATCATTAGCAGGATATTAACTGGTGAATAATACCAGTCTAGGAGACACGTATTTGCACTCCAGTGCTTTCAGCATTTGCCAGGAAATAAAGGTGGTGGAATTTTCACCTTCTTGAGCACATTTGAGAACAGTTCCTGGTTTTCAAGCAGGTTTTGGTTCTGGCTCTGCTCTAATTGTAAATTATCAATGTACAGTTAGACCTGAGACCCTGGTGTTAGGGAAAGATAAGAGTAGTGCACAAATCAGTTTGACTTCTGCTACAGCAAAGGCTCATATAAAAATGAGCACTAG
This sequence comes from Colius striatus, assembly GCF_028858725.1. NCBI lineage: Eukaryota > Metazoa > Chordata > Aves > Coliiformes > Coliidae > Colius > Colius striatus. Next base: position 36,568,646 of record NC_084766.1, read on the forward strand.
TTACCCCAAAAGACTGTTTCCAATAGAGTAAAAAGCTGTGCTTCCATCACTGGACTGCAAGAGAACACTAGTCCTTAACGCTGCAGAACTTAAAAGCTGTTTTGAAGGTGCTTTTCAAGTAAGTACCATGAAGGAAGAGCCAAATCCTGACATGAGGGGAAGGTGTCTGAAATTTGAACACAGGTACAAGTGCTCCAAATCTCAACTCCCAAAGTCTCAAGTTCTCTCATCAAACATGAGGACTCTGGGAGAAGAGTTGGAGTCGACAGGTAGCACTGGTGCAAACAGCTCCTTCCAGCTCACCAGGGAAAATGGTTTTGGTTCAGTGTGGGAAGAACTGTGTGGAGGATGGAGAAGGAAGCTCTGAGAGTGTGCAAAGATAGCGTGGAGATGTCGACACCTTCCGTGACACCTTCCAGGTGCCGGGGACCTAACACAGTGTGGAGTAAGACCTCAAAGCAGACATTCTGGTGATGGTGTTTCAAGATGGGTTGTTTGTGAGATGGATGATTAGGAAGTGTATTAAGGTAATAATTAGAGCTCCTCTGAAGAATATTCATATGACCCTTTTGTCTGTTCAGGTTAGATACTCTGCTTGTCTGAAGCTGCAGGATCGTGGCAGAGATTGCCCAGTAATCCTCTAGGCACCAGAACTGTCTAGTAGACAGATAATTTGCATCCTGTTTATTGTGGCTTTGTGTGTCTTTATACTGTCACAAAATGTGAAAGCAAGAACGTAAGACATTATTCTCACCAGCTTGCTCAGCTAGGACCACCTAAAATACACAGCTCCATCCTGAATTCAGCAACTTGGGCTCAGCCTACAGAATGGTGCTACCAGGCAGTTCAGGCATGATTTCTGCTGAATTAGTCTCTTCAGCATTGGGATATTTTATCTGTCACTTTGTCAGCTCCTTAGAGATATTGCTGTGTTTTATTTGCTGATGGCCTCGATAAACAAAAATGCATTAAACTGATCCACGAGTTGTTTCTGTGCTTGTGGATATCTCCTTACTCATTTCTGGTTGTATTTGCAGAAGACAATAATGAACTTAATAACAAAATGGGCACAAACAACCAAATATTAATGATTTCAAAGCTTGCTGTAAAGTTGTTTTCTCATTCCTGTATGAATACAGAAGCATTAGTGATTTCACTGAATTGTCTCTTCTTCCTCCTCCTCCTGACAGCAGGCAGTAACCACTTCCAAAGCTGCTTTTCATGTTGCTGACTTATAGTCCTGAATCTAACACATCTGCTTAAGTGGTTTTGCACTGAGCATCATAGAGGCTCTGTTTTGGTTTTTAAAAGTCATTTACACCATGGTTGGGCTGTATAACTTGCATCAGCTTGGACCTCACCAACTCATTCCAAGCAACAGCTTCAATATTGTGGCACGAGCATAGGCTGCTGTGATTTTCAGGGAAGCACAAAGCAGGCTGGCTGTGGTGAAGCTGGGGTATTACCCATACCCAAACTGCCCCATTTAAAGATAACGTTGGCTATGTCCATCCACAGTTGTCACAGTGGTCTTTGCTTTTGATGTCTCCTTGATATTTTACAAGACTTTTTAGTCCTGTGGCTTAGGTCACTGTGGAAGTGGGATGGAAGTATCTAAGTTGTGTTAAGTCTTGTAATTGCAGTCAAAGTAGGGTTTAAATACAGAATTACAATGTTTAACTAATTGGAAATCCTGATGGATGTTTTTAGGGGTACAGCTCATTTCATAGGACTGTCTCTTGTATGGCTGAATTACTGACTAGGTGTCTGCATTTGTTTTGGAAGTTAAAATGAAGAGGTAAGGAAGGGCAGGTATCAAACAAGCAGGGAAGTGTGGGGGAAAGAGCACAAAACAAGTAAATCCTTCTTTGTTAGCTTGTGACACCTCCTCCTCACTGAGACCATCTGGAATGATCTCCCTTTGCTTTTGTTTTTAAAATGGTTTAATTTTGTAACTATGTGGGCTTTATTTACAGGCAGGCTACAGCAATCATGGATAGGCAAAAATAACACAAACCATTAGCTCCTCTTCCCTGGAGATGTCATGAACATGAGTTGAAGTTGGATTTATGTATAGTTACATGATGATATTTATGTATGGAAAATAAGGAATTCCTCAACTAGGTAAAATGGAAGTAAAATTAATAGAGTTAGAGGAAAAACTCATTGGATGGCGTAGACTACAACGAAAAAGAAGTTACTGGTCTCTCTGGAGACGGGCAGAAGCCTTCAGCTTTGAATCTGAAGGAGCAGGGTGTGCAAGTAGAAATCAATATGGGAGAAAGCATTCTTCAGCACACACAACTGATGTTGAAAAAAAGAGCAGACAGCTGAGGCAGGCAGCACCTAGAGAAAGTAAGTTTGCAGAGGGCCTCCACAACGCTCCCTTGCTGTTCCGAAGCTGCTGTGCCAGGCCATGTGCCAGTTCTGCACGTCCTGTTAAATCAGGTGCAGATAACTGCATTTGTAGCAGTTCAACGAAACTCTGCTGTTAGATGAGGATTTTAGAAACCAAACTAGTCGGGTTCCCACAGGAAAAGGCACTGCAGTGACTGGTGTCTCTCAGATTGTTGTAGTCCTCTGATGAAATGTTCCTTTTTGAGTGTTGCTGGCCCATGACTCTGTTCTGCTCTCCTGAACGTTAAGTACTGGACTATAGGTGAACACTTTGTTTTGCTTCTTAGTATTCATATATGATTATTTTACTAGTTGTAGCTTCTTGCATTGAAAATGAACGCTAAGGCTCATTTCAAGCAGTAGAGATTTTGATGTAATTTGTCTGTGTTTAGCCATACAGTTGAATTTGTGGCGTGTCTGTGAGCACACCGTGGGCAAGCACATTACTGGTCACAAATGACTACTCCAGTCTGTCTTTTTTAGTTGCTGCAGCCTCTGATATATTTAGCCATAACTATGTAGCAGTCGTGGGATGTTTAACACACTGTTTTGGTAAGGGCTGAGCCTGAGGCCAAATGATTAGCAATGCACAGGGCCTGGAGAACCTCACCTGTGATGGAGCTCCAGCACTTGTCCTAGAAAGACAAAAAGCTTTCTCTTGTAATGACAGTTTGAGGAGTTTAGGTCTGCACCCAAATATCGTAGGACTTGGAAGCCTTCAGTCCCCTGGGGCTTTTAAATCCATCTCTGTTTAATTTTGACTGTGAAAATAGCCTTTACTCTTCTATGCTCCTCTGCATTGAAATCAGTGGATTTGGCTGGAAAAACTGTTACTGGAGTAAAATCAGGCCTGATGTCTTTTTGCCACTGAAGGGTAAAAAAAACCCAGGCAGAATGGAGGACACCAAGAGTTGCTGTTTGATCACTGAATTGTTATTTTTCCCACCCTTACCCTTGCCTATGAGACTTGTGCTTACACGTATAAATGCAAAGCAGGTGAGTTTTAAGGCACTGATCACCACAACACTGTGCTGTCCAAAGGTATAAACAAGATGAACTATTTTTGAGAGCGCTGAGGGATCAACAGAAAGGCTGTTTTCTACCTGAATGTAGTAAAATCACAGCATATTGGCTTCAAAGTTGGGGATGTGCTACTAAAATAAGAGAATGATCTGATCACATTCTGTGTGGTTGGTACCAAATTCAAATGGAATGTGGATAACTCCTGAGTCGTACCTGTGGCTGCTTTTATAGGTTAGACAGGATTTTCCAAGCAGAATAAAAGCAAAGCACAAGTTTTTAGCAGGCTAAATGTGGAACTCCCACTGAATTTCCCACCCTGAGGTTTTTATTTTTCATTAAAATGCTCATGATCTCATTTCCTTAAAGCCTATTTAATTTGCAAACTGATCAGTAAAAATATAAGAGGAGTGTTGTGCTATTAAATAGATTTGTTGCACACATGTTTTTTAATATCCTGCACAAATTTTCAGCAGTTCTTCCAACAGTGGCTGCCACAGAGCAGAATATAAGAGCTGTTGAATAGCTAGCTGGAACAATCACGTGAATTTTTAATGTTCTCAAATATTCCAGATTTACTGTAGTTTACTCAAGTATGCATGAGTGATGTGACTACACATCTGCCATTCCCCCTGTCCAACATGACTTTGGTTGGATAAGGAACTGCCTTGAGACCTCACTGCTTTGTGGAGGCATCCTCATGTTTTAGCACAGGCTTTTGGCAAGCTAAGAGGTTCCCCTGGCTTTCACTTCCACATCGATCACTGCAAAGGACTGGTATCGCTAAGTTTGCTTTCAAATTCTCCAGAAGTGTCTAAACAAAACGTCCCTGTTCATATCTCACTGCCATTTGCACAATCTGTTGTTGAGTTTGGACTTCCAAGTCCTGCAGCAGTGTCTTGTGGTGACCAGTGGTGTTTGGTCCCCTGTGGTGCACGTCAGGAAGATGATGCACGCTCTGTCATTTGGCATTTAGGCAGGCTCTTGGGCTCCTTGGCTATATTTTCCTTCTATGTGTTGAGCTCTGTTGAACTTAGCTACTGGTTGGGTTTTTTTCCCTCTGAATGTATATGCTGTGCATCTCTCATACAAAAATGCTTCTGTCAGTGAAATAGTTAACTGGGGAAAAACATGCTGTGATGATCTTACGAGCTACTTGTTTCTGAGCTTAATTAGTAGAAGGGTGCATTGAATGTTAAGTGCTGTCCCTCTTGATAAGTAACTAATACTTTCTTTTATGGTGCTGTTGCCCAGCTGGGTTTTTTTCTGTGTCAATCTAGGGGAAAGGCACCGATTTGATTCAAGATTAGAATTATCTTGAGCATCTTGTTAAAAAACACACATCGTTAGTAATTGCAGAGTCCTAAAGAACATGTATTTTTCACCAAGGACATCATGACGTCCTTACCAACAACAACAACAACGAAAAGCAGCTCATTTAGTCTCAGCCTTCCCCAGTGAGCTCATTCTGTGAAGGCAGTATGCTTTAAATGCAACAGCACCTTAAATCCTGGGACAGCGATTTCATTTTACAGCTGTTCAGTGTGAGTGTTTGGATTAGCAATATACATTATGTATATCCACTGAAATCAGTGACTGTGTGCCATCACTGTATAGGAGAATATAAACCTCCAGATGATATACGAGTAGTATCTGAGCACTGAGGTCTTTTCAGCTGAGCTGCTCATATGCATTTATAACACTAGCGAAAAACCCAGCTTTTAACTTAGAACTGTTATTTGCACTTGAGGAGAAGAGTGTTATTGTAGTAAGGGCAGGCAGGCAGGAGCAGGCTGCTACAACACCAAGAGGCTTCACACCGAAAGTAAGGAAATACGTTACTCTCCATGCTTGTCATGTTTGTACTAGGGATCTGCTGGCTTGAAATGAGCCCGAGCCCGTGGCTAGGACAGCTGCATGGCAGGGAGGGCTTAAAACAATCACCAGTTTTTGAAGCTAGTGGTTTTTCATCTATCAGCTAGATTCTAACCTTGCTACATGCACTGTAAATGTGATGGGGGATCAGGATGAAGCACTTCAGCCAAGGGGATAAATGTCCTGTTTATATTAGACATGACCTGTTACTGTTTCGTCTTTTGTTACCACTTTCCAGCATTCAGCAGAAAAATGATGATTCTGGGAGGCTGGAAAAGCATGTCTTTCCAAACTTCCCCACTGTAGAGCCTAATGAGTTAAATATTCCTCTGTGATGTTCGTGTGGGATTGGAGCTGTTTAGATGTACAAGGTCAAACGGAACTGCTCCATTACCTATTCTGACTTGTGGCAGAGAGGGGGGCACAGCTCCCTTGGGATAGACCTCTGGGGAGAAGGTGACAGAAGCAGAGAATATATTCCCTGCTTTCAGTGTTACAAGATGTCCCTGTTTTGCTAGGGCTGGCCAACTCCTTGCCCCCCCCCAACAGATCCAAGCCAACTGCAGTCCTGCATCCCCTCGCTGCTGTAACTCTCTGTAAACACAGCATTAAGTAGAGGCGTTGAGGTCACAGGAGAGGATTTTTACTAGCAGCAGCCAGGCAAGATGGAAATGCAAAGCGGGTAGCTTTGGATGGCATGCAAGATGCAAGGTCCAGGACTATGACTTTGGTGCTGGATCCACACTACCCATTGTCCCATCTGCCTCCTGCATTTTCACAGCATGTAAAAGGTGTTGGATGACGGTGACGGGGGCCTCGGGGGCTGGAGCGGTGCATTAAATCGGGAGAAGCACTGCTTCTCGAGAATGACAGTTCACAGAAAAGCAGCTTCAGCCCCTGATGAGGATTTGGGGGTTTTAGTTTTTTAATGAAGTGCTGTACTGCAAGTTATGGGATGAACACGTCGGACGTTCTCCCCTCGCCGTGCTGTATGGACACTTCATTAGGGCTGCGGTTGGACTTCCCAGCGCTGAAGTTAATAAGCAAGGGTAGTTCCTCGCAGGCAATCATGTGAAAAACTAAAGCGCTTTGTGCATCTTCCAAAAATCCTCCGGCTACAACTCTCCCCTGCCGGGTACCATTAGAAAGGTAGCACTGGAAGAAAGGCTGGTATTTTTTGCAGCAGAAAGTATCGGTTTGGACGTGAATAGTGATATTCTCTCCTTATCTGTCATGAAAGTTATTGAATGCGAGAGCCGTGCCCAGGCAGGCAGATCCGCTATTGCATAACCCTCCCGCTGGCGCTCGGCGCGATGCTTTAGCCTCATCCCTACCAAGTTTCCATCGGGAAAAAAAGCAGGGAAGTGGGTATTTTGGGGAGCCCTCGCTCGTGGAAGCGGCGCGGAGCCCTCCGCGACCGCGCGGGCAGAGCCGAGGGCAGCCCCGCGGCTCTGATGGCTTACCTTCTGCTTCCTCAGACAGAAGTGGCGGTCTGTGCGCTCCCCTCGCCGGGCATCTCCCTCGTCCGCCGGGGCGAGCTGGCCGTCAGGAGCCCCGCGCCGGTCGCGCATCTGCTGCCTGCCCGCCGCGCCGAGCCGAGCCGAGCCGCGCCGCCCGCCACCCCGCCGGGCTCCCGCGGCCGGGCGCTCAGCTGCGGCCGCCCGAGCGCTCGCTAGAGGCAGCCGCCGCCGCCGCACGCTCCCCCGCTGCCCTCATCGGCTGCAGCGCCCGGCTCGGGGGGCGGGGGACGGGGCTGGCGGGGGGGATGGAGCGGGCGGGGGTGGGGGGATCCTCTCGGCCGGGTCCCCGCCGCGGGGCTGCGGGCGGCGGCGGGGGGGAACTTGTTGAGCGGGACCGGCGGGCGTCCCCCAGCCGGGCGGGAGCGGGCTGGGGCGGCGGGGCGCGGGGGGAGGAGCCGGGGGCCGGGCCGGCGGCGCGGGGAGGCGGGAGGCGCCCCGCGACGGGCAGGGCAGGGCTGGGGGCGGCGGGGAGCGCAGCGGAGCGGGGGGTGTGCGGATCCGTGCGCCCGGTGCCTGCGGAAGGAGGGGGAAACGGCAATTTGCAACGTTACAGCCTTGCTAAAAATCTGCAGTTATTCCTGGGGTTTTTCTGCGAGCGAATTCGGTCGTAAAAGGTGTATTTGGGAGCGATGCGTGCGCTGCTGGTCATTGGTAAGCCCCTCGGTTTTCCAGTTGCGCTCCCTAATCCAGGAACACTGGAGCAGACGCAGAGTGGGTGATGCTGATACATTTGGGATTTTACCAAAGTGCTCGTTTAAAGCCACATAGCTTCATTTATTTCAAGGCAAAACGTTTAAGATGCCGAATGAATAGATGCTCCCATTTGCTTTCAAGCCTCAAATAAAATGGACGCAAGATAAAAGTGATGTGACAAAGCAGCAAGGATTAACAAACACGATAACATTCTGAAAACTTAAATCCCGTCTTTCCTCCTTTTCTCTCGCATCACTTTTTTATAGAGAGCTTTTCAGAGATGCTCTTCATTAAAACAAAGAAAGAAAGTTAGAAGTTAAATGGGTCATGTTTAATTAGTCAGACCCATCTATCAAAAGATGTCACAAGAGGAGCGTGAATTCGTCTGAGTTGGGAAGCGGTGGAGCAGTCCCCTTTTCTTTTGAGGAGCTCAGAAGCTTTGCTGAGTAAGAACTGGTTTTTACCACAGTGTGAAACTTGCTTAGCCCAGTTGCGATCGGGTGCAGACCACAGTTTGTTTGCAGTGGCACTAACTTCACCTGCAGTCCATTGATGAGGATCCTTTGGGTGTGTGGGAGGGCCCTCTGATTCCAAGTGGCCGATCAGGTGGGCTGGACGAGCCCTAGCATGAACTGTCCCACTGCTACTTGGGCTGAATGTGCAGGGCCAGACACCCAAGCTGAGCACTACACAAGTTAGTACATCTACAGAGCACGATGCAGCAGGAATCCTGGCTCAAGTCCTGGACATCTTTTTAGAGTTAATTAAGTGGAGCAGGCCATTGCACCAAGGAACACATGCTGCTGCGGCGGCCGGAGTGCCTGGGCTGTGCCAGCTCTGCTATCTTTGCACTGGGTTCTGCTGATGGAGCCCAACAGTGGGTCAAGAAATCCTTATGGACCCAGCTGTCAGATAAACATCAGTATGGAAGAGGGGAGGTGAGCTCACAGAAATCCTCGCCTGTTAAATTGCAGTTGAACTGTGCAGGGTTGGATCAGAGGAGTGCTCGACAAATCAGACAGTCAGCAGAGGGCAGCTGAGTTGCTCTCCCTGTCTGCTACCTGCCCAGGTACTCTCTGCTCACCCTCCTCCTCCCATACCTTCTCTTGGCAAGGTCACTGCGGGTTGGTTTTAGCTGCAGCTATGGGTAAATACATAGTACAGTGACCACATTTAATATATGCTATTTCAGCAGAAGCAAATAGATCAGTGGTGCTTAGTGCTGTTACTTTTTCGCAAGCTGAGATGTGAACTGTGCAGACTGGATCCCAAGACCAGTAAATCGTGATTGCTGGAAGGATATACTGTTGCTAGATAACCTCAGTGACTTGAGAGGAAAAGCCTTCTGACTGAAGAGGCAGTCAAACAACAGCCTTATCTTCTCCATAATTATATTTAGAAGCTGCTGTCCCAGGGCTGATTATTCTTGCACAGCATTATGCATATGCCCCATTTATAAAGCCAGGCAACTATACAGCGTTTTTCTGTAGATGTTTAGAGAATTAGAAAGGACTTTCCAGTTGTGGACCAGATTCCTGCTTGCACATATGTAACTGCTGACACTATTGGTATATGTAAGAAGATTTTAAATCGTGGTTTGTAAAAAATGACGTGTTTCCTGATGGTCATGTTTCATGTCACTATAAAAACATCTGGAAGCAGACATACTGGAAAAATGGAAATGCTTCATCATCCCATTTGTCAATATTTTAGCCTTTAAAAAACGCTGAGTGCAACTATTACATAATGAAATGTAGTGTCAAAACCGTGCTTGAGAAGGGAGCGAGACGTCTGGCTTCAACTGAGAAAGGTGGCAAAGAGAAAAGAGACCATTCATTGGGGTTTCTTTGAGATTACAAATACATTTCTCTCTAATGACGTGTCTTTCCTTCCTTGATTGTGTTTTTCTTCAGGTGTTTGTCAAGGAAGAGTGCAGGGCTGCGGGGATTCGTTCCTGTAACACTTGTGGGTTTGTGGGCAGAAGTCCCATCTTGGACTTCTGGAGTGAGTGACAAAGTCATAAGGTTGTATTTGAGAACAGTGAGATATAATTTTTAGTGGCATTCCTGTACAGAAGTACAGCAAGGGGTCCTTCTCCTGCTCTGCTAATTCCCTACCAAATTTGGGGAGGCACCTATGTGCATTTCTAAACGTTGATCTCCTTGCACAGCCTGGGATTACAGACAGGGTTTTGCCTTTTTATATTCAGCTCCTGCGAGAGCGTGAGGAGACAGGGCATGGCTGAATGGCTGAGATGCTGGTACTGTGCTTGTGTGGGGATGCCAGCCCATGCCCTCCTGGCTGGCAACACCAGGGCACAGCCCTCTCATGCTCATTTCAGGGGTTTTGGCTAGGGGCCTGCTCACGCTGAGTGCGGTGGGGTGAAGATGTGTGTGCTGAGCAGGTGTTCTGTATGATTACGCTCTGCTGGAATGTACTAGTCCTCTAGTGTAACACGAAAATGTCATTTTCTGGAACAGTCTGTGAAGTTGTTGTCAGTCTTTAAGGAAACAAGCTCAAATCCGGCTCAGGGAAAAGGCTGTGGCAGCCAGAGCTTGAGTTATCTGCCAGGTGTTTCAGCTAACGCCAGCATGGGGAAGATGATAACCAACACGAGAGGCATTTTCAAAATCACTGTGAAAGCTGGTGTTTGATCTCACCCTAGTTTTAAACACGTACCCTGCACTCAGGAGCAGGTTCAACAGTGAGTTCGGTAGGGAAAAGCTGAGGAAAGTGCTGGTGCCCAGGCACCGGGTGAAAGATGGGCTGGTGAGGGCACCTTCCTCGAGCCTGCTTTAAGTAGCTTTTATTAGGAGGGATAATTTAAGTGCTGACACTAAACACATCAGCTAGGTTACCAGGGATATGTGTAATTGTTCAGGCTGAGCCTAGGTGCTCTCAGAACCTTACCACCTCTTTTTTAGGTGAAAGAAAAGTGAAGTTTAATTGATTTGAAAGATGGTGGCATGGACGATGCTGCGCCTTTTCACTCTACGCTTCATTGAGACCAGTGCTATCGTTGCGTCTTGTTAAACACTTTCATGTTGCTGAGTCCTCATTCATGTTGAATAGGTCATTATTTTCCTGCCTTTGTTGCTAGCTGCCTGCTTTTCCATGCTAAAGCTGTTATTTATTTATTTACTTGAACGTGCCACTGGAAGAAAACTGGAGGAATGTTAAATCCGCTCCTCTCCTACAGCTGATGTGAAGGCAAACTTGGCTTGAATTTCAAACAGATCCTTATGCAATCCAGTTCTTAGAGGTACTCCTTGCTTTGAGGAAGAATATAATCCGCTTGGCTGTGATGACAAAGCAAGAAGGTCTCTCAGAGTCATGTCAAGCAGAAATTGGAGAGATTTACTGTAGTGTCTTGCTCCATGATAAGTTTTTTCCATGAGCTTGGACAATCAATTTTTAGACTGGGCTTACATCTTGTTCTTCATCTGTGAAGTAAAAGTAATTGTCCATCTGTTAACTTGTAGGAATATTTTGAAGATAAAGTGTATTTAAGATGATGTGTATAATACCCATAATACCTGTGTGCAGCTAAAATATGAAATAGCTGATGAACTGAACTGCTATTTATGGATTTGCTGCCCAAAGAAGGAAAATGCTGAGTAACCTCATTAGCTATGATAGTTATTTCTGTACTTTACTGCTATAAGTATGAGCAGGATTTTGACCTCTCTTTCTCTCTCTTAATTTCCCTTTGTACAGATTGTTGAAAGAAAAATACAGCAGCAGCTCTCAGGAGCTGAAGCTGAGGTTTGAGTTGCAGTTGAATGCTGTCTCGTTATGAATCCAAATTGCTGTAGGTGTCAGCTTATCATTCATACCAAGAAAGAGGTCCGTATTTGCACTCTGGTTATAGTTCAGAAAACTTCATTTTTGGTGTACAAAAGTTTTTGGACAGGGAACTAAACTGATAATTGGAAAATGTTTGTTCCATCTTCTAAGGATGAGGATCATGAACTAGTCTCTCATGGTGCCTACGAGCTGTGGAACCAGCAGCTTAATAAAGATGTTCCCCATAGAATTCTGCCCTGGTTATATTATCATGCAGCTTGTACAGTTAGGAAATAAATGAGGGTCTGGGAGACCATGATGTATGATACCCTGAATGGCTGCATTTTGTTCATATTTGAAAGGCAGTTTAGCTTGTCGTCATTACTGATGATTTGTGCTTTTATAGCCCTTCTTTTTGCATTTCAGAAATCCTTTGTGCCCATCTGAATAATAAATCACCGTGTTTGATTTGTTCAGTTAGAGCAAATGTGAAATTACATCCTTATTAAGATGTCTTGAGAAGCTGGGAGGGTGGATAAAATTTTTGCTGGAATATTGTGCCAACTTCTAAAATATTTTGGTTTGTCTTGTTTATTTTATTACCTTTTCAAATCCCAGGCATACATCTCCAGCTGCTTTACGGCAAAGAGAGAAATACTGCCCTGTTTAAAACCATAAAAAAAATCTGATCTTACTTTGGATTGCCTTGAAGCAAACGGTTTCAGATTTGAGCACCTAATGAAATCTGGAGCGAGCATCAATTCCATCCTAGAATTCAAGTTATGGACAAAAGAATGTAACAAATAATGAAGCTACTTTCATCTGCTTCATATTTGCTCTTTGGTGCAATAATATATTATTTATACAACATTGATTTCATTAGAGGGAGGATTTGATGCAACTGTTCTGTCAAACCAGAGAACCATTAAATGTTATAAGGTAATGTAAACTCCCAAATCCTCAGTAAGGTGTTCTCAGTTGAAATATTGAACTGTTTGAAATTTGAATATAGCATAAAAATCTAGGCTTTTATGTGTTTGAACATGTTGCTTTAAAGTTAGAAACCCAGACAGCAGTCCAGTGCTAATGCATAACACTTAGTGGAAAAAAAAAACCCAAGCTGAAATAAAATGTATGAAGCACTGAAAAATGAAAATGGTACAAAATTATGTGAGAGGGAGCAAAGTGAAGAGTGCAAATAGTCAGAAGTAAATTGAATGTGCCATTTCTATCAATGCTCTGTGCCTAAAACAAAATTAAGTCTTTTAGCCATAATGTTCAGAAATAAAAGTCTTTAATGTAGTTTCCAAAATCCATATGCAGGCACCAAAATAAAATTACCCTCCATAATTTTGATACACAGCAGAAAAAATGATGTCAGCAAATGAAAATAGATGTAAGAGGCAGGATGCAACATTCTGGGTACCACAGACCTGGGAGTTAAGAGCTTCCAGTCCTGTGTTGAGTGGACGTGTTGAAAAGGTCTAGCTGGCTGAACGTGATGGCCACCACCACTTATTAACAGTGGTACACAAATTAACAGAAGAGAATTTCACAGGCTTTTTGCTGCTCTGGGAAGGCAAAACTTCTGTATGGCTTTGGTCAATATGGCCTTTCTCACACAGTTTCTTACTGCAGAATGAATTATTAAACAACAGGGTCCTATTTGGGATCTATTGGAATGTATTTTGACACCCATCATATATGTCTCAGAAATACTAAAGGTTCATGTCATGATGTGGCTTGCAGACTAGCACAGTAACACACTGCCATAGTCCAAAGTCAAACCAAACCAGCAACTTTTTGGGTTTTAAATAGGGAAATGGTTGGAACCTGTGGGAAAAACCTCACTTTGTTAATATGGCATCTGATGGTAGCACATCACATTAAGAGCCTTGAAAGAACTTCATCTCAGCAAAACATATCCATAGTGTTGACAGTGCTACTGTGAACTATTTGTGTAGAAAAATAATGTTTGAGTAGCACCAGTGCTCCAAATATCTATTTATTTATTCTTCTTAACTGAAGTAGCCTTGGGACTTAAGCATTTGCAAGTAAAGGTACGCTGAATTCATAACTGGCTATGCAAAGACTTAATTCTTTTATGTATTAAAATGTATGTGACTAAGTTTTACCTTAAGAAAGGAATAGGAGAAGTTTGTCTAAAGAGTCTGAAAATCTTTTAATAAATATGGGAAGCCTGATGATGGCATTAACTGAGTTTGTGGTTGCCAGCAGAGGCAAAGTGAAGCCCTTATTAATCCGAGGTCTGTGGCTTATCGAAATACAGGACAATAAAATTGGCTTCATCCTTTATAAAACATGGTCTCTGGGATACTCTATTAAAAGTAGCACCACATTTTGATTTTCTTCAATTTTTAAACAAGTTCAGCATTTGAAATATTAATGCTTAGCAGCAGTCAAGGAGTGTAATTAGCACATGCTTTAAATCAGAGGGATGTCAGTCAGTGGTGTGGTAAAGTCCCAGAACTTAGATGGCTTTTGGGGAAGAGGATGCATTGTTAGACCCTGTGCCAGGCTGCCCAGGGAGCTGGGGGAGTGCCCAGCCCTGGAGAGATCCCAAAGCTGTGGAGCTGAGGTGCTGAGGGCCATGGGTTAGTGGTGGGCTTGGCAGGGTGAGGGCAGGGCTGGGACTCCATGAGCTTAAAGGTCTTTTCCAATCAAATGATTCTTTGTGTATGTGCTGGCAGAGTGAAGGCAGGAGAACCCAGCAGCTGTGATGGGTGGTTTCATGTGGAGAAGGTGGTGCTTTGGGAAAAGATGGTGATGTGATTAACTTTTCCTAGAGGTCCTGTGTGCTTAGAACTATGAAATCTCTGAAAAAAACGAAATCATTTGCTACTTTTTATACTACTGTGATTCTTCCTCCATTTACTTCTAGGGATTCAATGTAGTACCCTACTATTTGAATGTCCCCACATCCTGCCCTTCTCTGTGGTCTTGCCTCCTGTTCTGGCCAAGCCTTCATGAGGAATTTTGTCAGAGTAATTGCTTCTTGTCTCCAAACATTGCCCATTCATCAGACCATCTTGTCACAGAGTTACTGCAGTCCCTTGCTGGCCCTGCCTTTGCTGCCAGCCTCTGCAGCTTCTGTAGCCACAACTTCCATCGCTCACCATGTTGAAGAAACAAATGCCTAAATTAAAGCACTGTCTCATACATGCTTGAATTTCATCTCCCATTAGCTTCAGCAGCTGCCTCCTGGTTTGAATGCTGAGAAATTTGTGAATAGTAGCTGTGTGCTCACTGTATACCCCACCTCTCTGGATGGAAACCCCAGTCATGTAATTCCCTTCTCTGCCTTCTCAGAAGAATCTGGGACTTTGTGGCCCCTTGTCAGGAGGCAGCTTCTCCATCCTTTTGTCATAGAGTCACAGAATGGCTCAGGTTGGAAGGGACCTTCTGAGGAGCACCTAGTCAGTGGGACATCCTTCACTAGATCACGTTGCTCAAAGCTTTCTCCAACCTGACCTTGAACACTTCCAGTGATGGGGCATTAACCTGTCCCAATGTCTCACCACTCTCATTGTAAAGGACTTCTTTCTTCTATCTAATCTAAACCTACTGTCTTTCAGTTGAAAAGCATCACCCCTTGTCCTGTCACTACAGGCCCTGGTACAAGTCTGTCTTCATCTCTTCAAGTCCCTTTGAAGTATTGAAAGGCTGCAAGAAGGTCTCCCCAGAGGCGTCTCGTCTCCAGACTGTCATTTTAGTTGCCCTTCCTTGTACTGTCTCCAATCTATTATGTCCCCCTGGAGCTATGGAGTCTGCATTTATTTATTGACTTCAGTTTTACTTCTCTGTGAGATGTTATAAATCAAAGCTTTCATTGAAGGATGGTAGTAAACATCACTGGAAAGTTATTTGTGAGCTAAGATTTTACTCGGGATGATGAGCTGGGATGATGAGCTAATAAGGTTTGTTTTGATGTGTAATTTTGTTATTTCACATCAATTACCAGATGACAGATAAGCTCTGCAGCAATTATCTGGGTCCTGAAATGATGGGAGAAAGCTTCTGGGCACTGAAGGTGAAGCTCAATGGACAGATGATGGCCTCCTGTAAGCTGACATGTCACTGGCATTTTTGTTGGCCAGCACAAGGAACACGAGTTCTTACGTGGAGAGGAAAAAAGGATGAGCTTAGTCCCATGTGCCTGGAGAGTTTCATGGAGGAAGGGGAGACTGCTCTGGCCTTTAGCTGGGTGTGCAGGCTGTGGAGCCTGCACGAGAGCTGCAGCATCCCCACATGCTGCGGAGGGTCAGGCTTTCTCTTGGGCCACCTTCTGTCTTTTCACAGATCTCTGTGGTTTTTGCACGTGCTTCTGTCCTTGCCTCCAAGAAAACAATTAGTGAGAAATCCTACCCCCTTGCTCTTGTCACTGTATTCCATAGGGTCTCATTTAGTAGAGAATTTATGATGGTTTTCGTAGTATTTTAATTTAACAGAATTGAACCTGAAAATCTCTTTTTATTTTCATTCTTGTTTGGGGTTTTTTTTGTGCTTTTTAAATGAAAACTTGTTAATTTTAGGTATTGTTAGAAATTTCCTGACTAGAAAAAAAACTGCAGTAACTGGAAAAAGCAGAATACTTGTGCATTTTCTGTTTAATTTTTCTATTTAATAAGGAACAACAACAACAACAAATTTTAATAATTCACAGGGATGCAATGAGTATTTTCCTTTTATTTATGCATATTTATCACTTGGCTTGAATTGTAAACATATTAATTCCTGCCTAGCAGTTAATGACTTTGGGTAATGTTTGTGCTCCCTTTATGCAGAAATTGTCCATGTACTTCACAGTTGCTTATAGGGATGGACTTAATCAGGTCTACTTCCTTAGCCATGAAAGACATTTTATCTTACTCTTAAGTAGTTTTCCTAAGGTATTTTTAAAGCACTCTCTTGAATTTTTTTCCAAATCCTTACCAGATAATGAACATTTTTCAGCCATGCTAATAGAAAGTATTGTTATGTCAAGCCTTATTTTTGCCAAATGTGAAGAGTGGGTTGAGTGTTGCAGGCTCTGCAGTAACTGAGAGCTGATTTGTTCTTCTGTGGTTTAAAATGTTCTGCCTCAAAAGGAAGGAGTTTTGGTGGTATTAAAAGCATGGACATTTATGCCAGGAAATATGCTTTCAAAATAATGATACTATCGCACTCGTGCTTTGAGACCTAAAGACAGGCCCTGGGATTAACTGGTATGTTTGAGATACCTCAAGTATTTTATCTTCTCCTATTTTTCATCTTTTAATATATCTAGGTAATATTGTATTGTATAGGAATATAGTGGCATGTTTGTAATTCTGTGATGTTTTAATGATACAGTACTTCTGTTATTTTAGATAAACACATTGGGTATTGAACATGCTCATATCTGTATCGTGGAGAAACTGGTTATGTTGATACACCAAGTTGAATAGTCTTTATAGTGGAACATAAAAACTAGTAACTTTTCTCAGGAAAGTAGCAAAATTAGCTTCCCATGATGGTTTGTGTGATTAAGCTGGATAACTGTGGGATTCAAATATGGAGTGAAGGTCTCAGAGCTCTGCCCCTGTTCAGCATCGTCCCACTGCAGTGCTGTGTCAATCCACAGCCATATCCACTGGGATCAGGGAGTGTGCAAAGCAGCACATGGGAAGAGACTCACGGTTTTCAGGAACTTCTCATTAGTATGTATGGGAAGAAAAATGGAATAGGACTCAAACACAAGTGGCATAGAAAGCCACAGCCTGCCCTTGGCCCAGGTACCACCTGCTTTGTCCTGGGCAGAAGTGAGCAGGGTGCTGGGGTGGCACAAGCTGTGGCAACTTGCAGTCAGTGCTATGAAAAACTACTCATTTTTTTCTGCCCTCAGCTTTGTTGCCATGTTGTAGCGACTATAAGAAGTGTTATGTGCCTAAACATGTGGACTATTGTGAAAACTGTAATTAAAATGACTGGATAATAACTACAGATAGCAGGGGAGGCAGCACTGCTAAGTCAGATTCATTCCATATAGCTTTTGCTTTGGCCTGTGTACTGGTTTTAGTTTTGAATATTGCTTCTTACTATTTCTTAAGCATTTTGAGTATCTATCAAAGCCACTGCTGTGCTGGTTTGAACATACTTCACCTTGGCAGAGAAGTCCTAGGGATGGGAGATCCCGAGTGAGTCCAGCAAGGAGCTGAACGTGAGGAAACATGAAAGAGGTTTGGCTTAGTCTCATTGTTACTGCTTAGCTGGTGATGTGAGAGTTAAAAAAGGGAAAGGATGACGCATCCCAGGATATTTACATACATGTGCCCAGTGTGGCATCAGGAGGATGTGGCCTGGAAAGGCTGAGCGCTGTGGAGCCACCCACCTCCTTCCCCAGCCCCATCCTGAGCCCTTTCCCAGCCCCATCCCGAGCCCTTTCCCAGCTCCATCCCGAGCCCTTTCCCAGCCCCATCCCGAGCCCTTTCCTCAGCCCCATCCTGAGCCCTTTCCCAGCCCCATCCTGAGCCCTTTCCCCAGCCCCATCCTGAGCCCTTTCCCAGCCCCATCCTGAGCCCTTTCCTCAGCCCCTTCCCTGCCGCCATTTTGGGGACGCGGCCTCCCCTCAGCGGGCTGGCGGCTCCCGTGTCTCTTCCTCAGTTGCCACTGTAACCAGGGGACTTGATTTTGACCTCAGAACGTTTTAAATCACTGATTTTAATCTCGTTTTGGATTTAATTCTAATTGCCTTTCCAAAGAGAGATTAATTCTCATTTAGGTGTGGATACTTAATTAAAAAAGATGTCTCGACTTAAGTTGCTTTTGTTACCCACATGCACGGGCTGTACGTAAGTGAAAGCAATTACATAGCTGAATATACATCTAATCCTCTTCTTAATGGTTAAGTGTTATTGTGTTAGAAAATGATAAATGACTTCTTATTTATGAGGGGATTTACATTTTCCCCATGTAATTTCTGCCAAGACGATGTTGGAAGGAAAATGAAATTCAATTATAAATCAAAATGTATTTAGATGGTGGAAAACCAGCACATAAAAATGCTTTGTTATTACTGGAATATATTGAGTGTGGTGGATATCAGAAGGAAGATGATCAAAATACGCTTTGCACTTTAGTTGGGGTGAGTTACTCAATACAGAAGGTATTCCCCTAAAATACTTCAGGTGGTTTCTGGTAAGCCTAGAGTTAGCTTTGTCTGGAGCCAACAGTGCTTTGTGAGCCTGTGCTTACTGCTGCTGTGCCAGGCTAACCAGTGTGAGGGGAAACACTGAGGTGTTGCCTTCAGTTCTCAGGATACCTGCCTGTCACCAGATCCTCACTGGGTGCAGATGAGCTCTCTTTCAGGAGCTGGCAAATCGAGTCCCACGTATAGGCTTGTCCATGGAATGGAAAAGGGCAAAGAAATGTCCTGGGTTTAAAATGTCTGGTTCATTTCTTAACTTCCACGTATGTGTTATTGACCTGAAATAAATAGAATTAGGTTAATTTTAAAATGAAAATCAAAATCTGTGTGTGTGCAGAAGAAACTCCTGTGGCCATAACCTGCTTTAATACCTTCAGGAAAGGTCTGTGTGCAGGTGCTGACCAGTTGCTTGACAGGCTTTTGAAATTGTAATTATTCCCAGCGATTAGTTTTGCTTGCATTCTAAATCATGCTTTGCTTGCATTCTAAATACTTGTGTTTACATTTAATGCTTTTTGATTTTCTCCATTTTAGTCACATGAATTGGTGCTACTCCTATTCACTGTGTATTCTTACTCTGAGAATTGTCATAAAGGATTGAAAGCAGAAATCACCTCCCTTTGCCCTCTGTGCCTGTACCTGTGTCAGTATTCTTTTCTTCATGACATCTGCTGCCTTATTTTTCCCCACTGCCTCCTGCTCCTGAAATGAAGTCATACTCCTGTGGCCTTGGCCCCAGGTCTGAAAACAGAAGCTGAGTCTGTCCTTAACCTAGCTGATAGTCTCTGTCTGTCCTCCTGGTGTTAGATTTCTGCTGAGTTTAGGTGCACTGGTTTCTGCAGTAAGAAGAGGACAATGAGCTATTTATCAGTAGCATCCTGTTGGAGCACATTATGTTGAACATTTTGGTCATCATTCCAAATAGTAATAAAAAAGTTTTAATTAGTTTAGTTTTCCCCAACAGAAACATTCATCTCTTTTTGCTGAGATTGAGTATTGTAGATTGATTTAATTCTCTTTTCATGAAGTATCTTTGAGTTTTGAAGCTCTTCTTGATACTGTACATTGCTTAGCAATAGGTTGAAAGAATCCCCCAAAGTATTCTGAATTACTGTAAGTTTAATAAGAAATGAAAGTCAAATTTAATAATAATATGGGGAAGAATTGTTTCGTTCTGGGAGACACAACCTACATATTATCGTTTTCAGGTTCTACAGATGAGACCTTCCTTGTTTAATTAATGCCATGTGCTAAGTAGGTCTGTGTTCCTTGATAGCATATCCTTATGAGATACAGATAGGGCTGCTGCTCAAAGTATCTGTAGACAGACAGCCTCCCACACCGGCTGCTGGAAAACACTCAGACCTCAACTTCTTGCTTTTTGTTGTCTAAAGGAAAGGGGACGGTGTTTTTCCTCTGCTCCTGGCAAACCTCATACACCTTTTACATTATCTAACAGCCTGAAGAAACTGCAGACTAAATACGATTGCCTGAGCAAGAGGAAACCCACAGATTCATAAACAAAGAGAAAACTTTCCAGTAGACAGTTGCTGCAGGATAACGGAGGTGATGTTCCTGTCTGTGCCCATGGAAAGGGTGGAAGCTGGAAGCCCAAGACCTTGTGGTGCTTCCAGCTGGGCAGAGCTCTGCTCACAGCTCTGCAACAGTCCTGCCTGTGCTGCTGCTTTTGTGGCTCTGTGGGTTTTCTCATTGCTCTGGTGAATGGTATTCAACTTTGGCATGAAAGTTGCAACATTTGTTAGCAGGAGCAGACCCCGTCCTTGCATGTGTCCTGAAGGAGTGTGGGTATGATTTGGGAGCCAGATTCCAAGGGAAGAGGCAGGCAAGGTGAGGCTATTCCTCTAGGCACAGAAGAGCAATTTCCCCTCTGTGAAATCCTCTGTTTGCTGCTGCTAGGTGTTAATCTTTTCAGTCTCTCTTATCTGTCAATATTGGTACAGAAAACCTAACTTAAAATGTAACCTGCCTGGGAATTGTATTTCTCTTATTTACTGGATTGGTACGTGGGTTTGTGTGAATGCTGTTAATTTTGCTGCTGCACTATGAGACATCAGTGGAAATTGAACTTAAGTTAGAAAAGTCATAATAAAGGGACCAGACTGTTATCAGCAGTGCTATCTTTCTCTACTTAATCAGTTTTCCTGCTCTTTGGGGAGAAGGGAATGAGAACATTGCCTATAATGGGACTTTCATTTTGATAACATGCAAATGTGAAAAGAGCCCTGTCTTTATTTTTAACGCTGATGAGAGCCTTGCAGTAATTCCTGTCTGCAAGGACTATGTAACCTTCCACAGCACTGAAGGCTGAGAAGCACAGCACGACATCAGAGACTGCCTTCCCCATAAACCTCCTTCCCATAATCACTGCCTGTTCTGTCCCAAAAACTTTGTAACAGAACAGCCCCAGTGGTATGGTGTGATGGTTTATGTGCTTACAAACCAAAGGTAGAAATTAGTTCAAAACCACCACAGCCTCCCCAAAGAAACCTCTTCTTGCAAGTTGCTTTTTAATCCAAGGATATCTAAACTGTGTGTTTCTATTAAATTTTGATTGCTCACATTTCTGATCTTCCCTTCAAGCTCTCTGAGCTCCTCAATAAACTAGTTGCTAAATATTTTATGTTACAACAGTCAAATGAGAAGTGCTGAAAGTAATTTGTCTTAAAAATGGCTGTTGCTTTTAAGAAGTATGTTCTCTGGCAGGGTCACCTGTCTTGTATGAAGAGGAGATTCATTTGTAATAGAATAGATCTTCCTGTAGGATTTCCGTGGTTTGCCTCAGTGATGTCTTATTGCAGCACCATTTGCCTGCTGCAGAGACAATATCCATAATACCTGTAGGCTATCACAACTGCTGAAATTGCTTTAGTGCAGTCATTCCTAACACTGGTTGCCAGTTGTCTTTAATTCTCTTTTCCTTGTATTCACAAAACTTGAATTCTTTTATCTGGCCGGAGTCAATGTGATTGTGCTTTGTTTGTGTGGCTTCCAACGTTGCTCTCGTTTGATAAGGGGAATGATGTTTCTGATTGCATTAATTAATGTTGTATATTACAGATGTGTTCAGTCATGAATAGTTCTGTGGTGTAGGATCTGTAAACCGTGTTTTACTCGTGCCTCCGTGCCAAGGCTGCAGCCTGCTGTGCTGGCAGAGGCCGACTGCCCAGCTCTTGGGAGCATCTCCTTTCCCACAGTGATGTTGTAAGTCTTGTTGTGGGTCAGTGCCGAGCCCCTTTTGTTGCCTCCAGATCTGGTGCTGATGCAGCAGTGTGGGCAACACAGCTAAAACCAAACCTCTCTGCTCCCCTGGCTGGTGAGGGTGCTGCAAGCAGTGGACAGGCTCCTGTGCTGGTTGTGCAAGCATCTGTGTTTCAGCTGTACTATCCTCTAGCTTCAGCTTTATTTTAGCTCTTTGGTGACTTCTGTTTGCTCCAGAGAAAGTTCAGCTTTTTTTCCCTGTCATTTATCCAACACTGAGTGCTAGAACAGATATGTCTTTCATTTTGAGAGTGCTTCAGAGGATGATAATAATAATTATAGTTAAATTAGCTTCCTAACAGTAACGTGAAGAAGGTAAGACGTGATTTTGTGCTGGGAAATGTAAAATAAACAAGATGAAAGGCTTTCCCTGAGGCAAGGAAGGCAGTTAGTTAGAGATTCATATTAGTGTCAGGCACTTTGTTGTTCCTCTCTTAAGTCAGTACCAAGATGACTGCACTGTCTGTCACGTGTGTGCCAGTGTACACCTGTTTCTGTGGGTTCTCATATCTTACTCCTTTTTGATGCTGGGGACAGGGAGAGGTGGAGGTCTTAGTGAGGTTCTTTTGGATGAATAATTCCCCAAATGCTGAAGCAGTTGATGAGGATTTGGGAACAGTGCAGCCCAAGTGAACATGCATGTTGATGAGTGTGTGTTTGCCTAGCTGAACTCCAAGCCCCACATAAGTAGCGGGTAATGGCATTGGTACTTGAATTGGAGAGCAGAGGTTTCTAGTCCCTGTGACATTTGGACATAGGCTGTCTACAGTCACATTGCAGACTGGAAGAAGCAAATGATATACTTCCACAGAGAGATGTCTTTAAATGATAAGGTGGGTTGACTTGTCAAGGAAGAGGGTCAAAACGGTGTGTTTCACCAGAAGAGAGAAGAGCAGAGGCTGAAGGGGAGGCGGGGTGCTCACTGCTGCTCTCTCTAGCCCTCCAAAAGTGCTGGTGGGTGCAGTAAGGAGGTAGAGCAGTGTGTGCTGTGGTGGGATTAAAACTGCCTGACTTAATATAACTGACTTAAATAACCCAGTTGAGCAGCTGGAGCTGGAACAACAAAGCTGACAAAACATCATTAAATGCATTTGGGGCAGTGGGTGAATCTCAAACCAAGAGGTACCAGTTCCAATTCCCTTACCTTTTCAGATGATGTAAAAATATCAGTGCACGTCTCTCTGCTGTCACTTGGCAGCTTTGAAGCCTCTCTCAAAGGTTGCTCCTCTACTTGGGACTCAGTGGATACCGTTCTTAAGCCTAGGGACTGATGCAGGGGCATGCTCACCCTGGTTTGTTCTGCGTCTCCTTCCTTGTCCTCCCTGGTGTATCCTGATATCACACAGGGGGCATGAAAGGCTGTGAGTGCCAACCAGTGATAATTACAGTAGAAGTAAGTAATGCTAAGTCCCAGAATAGTTCTATTCCCATAGTCAGTGCTTGCATGTGTGTAAAATTCTTCAAACCTCTATTTCATAGGGCTTTTCTTTAGTCGTTTATTACTGTTTGAATACAGGCCATGCTCATAAAACCTCTTGTTTTCTCTATTTTATTACTTATATTCCTCATTTTTAAATTGTCATTAATAGAAGTGTAAACTGAGATATCTGAAATAGATCTATTGAGGATAGTTCTCTAGGTTTTCAGTGGAATAATTTTTAGTATAGCAGGTGGAGAATAAAGGTGGGGAAACTGCATTGGAAAACCCAGAAATAAATGGGCTGACCTTCTGAAATCTTAAGCACTGTGATTTCAATGGAAGGGCACACTGTTTAATACAGAGGCTATACAGAGCTTTTTACAACCAAGCATTTTTTTGCTTAAAATGGACTCCTTTGGAAAAGAGCCTTAGAAAAATGATAAATGGTGTTGTTAAAATGTCTCATTAATTTTTTGCTTGGCTTTTACGAAAGTTAGTGCAAAGTGCTTTGAAAGTAGGGAACACTTTGTGTATATTCTCATTTTGAGTATCATCAGGTTTCTAATAAATACACCTTGTACAAAATGAGTTACAGTTGAGCTCTCATGATCTTGGATTCTGGTTTTGATCTGTGTGAAGATCCTTGCTTCTCTTCTTGCCAGAAACACTTCCTTGTGTTCCAAGATGAGGGGCTTTTTTTCCCCTACTGTTTGTGAATATAGGTTATTCCTTCAAATGAAACAGTAATCAGTATTTTGCTTACTCAGAGTTCGTTCTGAAGCAGCAGATCAGAGCCAGTAGCAGTGTCAAGGGGGAACTGATTGCTTGTTTTCACCTCGTTGTCACTCTGGTGACTTCACTCTGGTGATACCTCACTCTGGTGGCTGGAAACTGCAAACAGGGGTGGGACTGCTGTGGGAAGGGATGAGCGTGTGGGAGAGAGACAGAAGGCTTGGCATATCCTGCTCTGATGGTGCAGGAAAGGACCCCAAGGCGGGGAAAGTTGGGAGCTTGTGGCTTCTGACTGCAGAAGGATGATTCTGCTCTGCCTTCAGGGATGCTTGGGGGCAACTTAGCAGCAGCTTCCCAGGCTGCTGAGACACCAGAGCCAAACTCATTGCAGGTGAACTCCATCCTTGGAGTTTTCAAGACCCGGTGGGGTAAAGCCCTGAGCAGCCCAGTCCAACCCTGGAGCAGTTCTGCTTTCGATAGTCTGGAAGAGAAACCTCCAGAGGTTCTTCAGGTAGCCTAAATGATTATCTCAGTGACTTGTTTAGCTCACCTGAGGCTGTTCTTCCCTGTCTCACCTAGGAAAATGGAAATGTTCCTTACACTTTGTCCTTTCTGTCAGGAAAACCAGCACTTTTTACATGATTTTCTATTTTGGAACCAGTGTGCTCAATCAAAGATAATAATCAGCATTGAAGTCCTGTAAAGGATTTCCTTTTAAAACAAGTTTTCTATTGATTGATAGAGATTGAACTGTCAGAGATCAAATAAGTATCTGTAAACCACATTTTGAGGTAAAACAAGATATGCAAGACTGAGTGAGGTAATATTCACCTATAAACTTGTGTATCAGTCTTGTGCATTCTGAAGGGAGCTACACTGAATGGGATTGACCTAAATGAGGCTTTTGCTTCCTAGGCAAGCACTGTGCTGCTTAAATCAGGCTGGGTAAGGGAGGTGGCACGTCTTGTCCAGGAGCTGTGAGAACACAGTTTGTCAGCTGAAAGTACCTTAGTGGATCCTGATTTGCCAAAAGTGCCTTTGTAATAATGTTTGTGGTAGCAGAAGAAAAAAACCCCAAACCTTAAAGATTTATCGCTCACATTATTGCAAATGTTAACTTCTAGTTCTCAAAGGAAGAGATTGACATGTTGTGTTCCTTCCATTTACTCAGGTACAAGAAGGCAGGATTTGACGTAAGGAAATCGAAAATAGCATACATTCAGTGAGAAAAAAGGGATGTTAACATTTTGCACTTGTTTACATTCTGCTGCTCTGTCTGTGAAATCGCTTTCTCTCTAGAGGTGCTGCTGAGTTTACTGTCAGATTTTCTATTAAGGAAAAGAAATGTTTGGTTTAATACTGTGAGAAGTACATGTATGAATTTATATACATATATCTATTTATAGGTATATTTAGGGATGGCCTGCTTTGTTTTGTTTTTTCCTTCCTCCTGTGGTGGTATGAGTAGATGCTGCTGGCACAGCCTTAAGTAATCTGTGTCAAACTCACTTTCAGTGCTGTAAGGACTGCTAAGGGAGGATAGCTGTGGCTCCCACTTGCCCCATCCTGGCTAGCAGAGACTGCTTGGGCACTGTGCTCTCCCCCACGCTGTCAGCAGGAACGAGGTGTTATGCTCCTGAGGAGATGAATTATATCCAAGCAGAGTGATCCTCATTCCTGGTTTTGGGATATTTGCTGTTGGGTCTTCATCATGTGCTTTTGTTGACACTTATGGTGATGTGACCAGGAACCGAGGCTCGTGGCTTTTAACCAGTAGCTAATGGGGAGCTGTGTGCTATGGGGTCATGGTGTATTACACAGTACAAAGGATTCTTCAAAGAAGTGCCAGGAGATCCTCTGCCATATCCATGTTGAGTTAACATGGAATCAGTCACAGAATGGTTTGGTTTGGAAGGGATCTTAAAGATGACCTCATTCTAATCTCCTGCCATGGGCAGGGACACCTTCCACCAGCCCAGGCTGCTCCAGACCCCACACAACTTGCCCTTGGACACTTCTAGGCATGGGGCAGCCACAGCCTCTCTGTGGCTGTGCCAGGGCCTTAGCACCCTCATTTAAAAAAATGTCTTCTTTGTATCTAATCTAAACCTTTCAGTTTGAAGCCACTAGCCCTTGTCACTCCAAGCCCTTGTAACGAGTCCCTTTCTGGCTTGTCCCTCCTTTAGGGATGCTGCTCTGAGGTTTCCCTGGAGCCTTCTTTTCTTCAGGTATCTTCATGGCTTCCTCTGGACTTCCTCCAACAGCTCCAGGGATGTAATAGCTTTTACAATACTTTGTGTAAATGAGCAAACTTGTTTGCAGACACATTGCATTGTACATTTAATAATGAGGTAGCTCATCTGGGAGTGCAGGCTCAAGTGGTAGACGAAAGTCTTAACAGCAGTTACCAAACAGTTGAAATTTGGGGCATTTTAAAGATGGATTTTTATCCTTGTGAGTCCATCAATGGTGACAATTTCATTTGTGGCTTCTAGAAGTGATAACTGATTTTTATTTCTTTATCTGTTGGTAATATACAGCGAGTACATGTCGTGAGCAACGAAGAAACTGTCTTCATTTTCATGTCCTTGCAAACTGTCTGCTAATTGTGAGGGGCTTGAACCCTTTCCAACAACATAAATTCTATGAAGATGTTCTGAAAGCTAAAGTGTAGTGAGTTTATTCTAATGTATCTGAGTTAGGGTTTGGGGCTGTTTTCAATATTTATTCATCCATTTATTTATTTAGCTGTTCAATCTTTTAAGGCCATGTAAAGGAAATTTTATTGAAGAATAAATGCAACTTAGACTTTCTCATCTGTTCCTGATCATGGTAATAAGGACATTATAATGAAACATCCCTTAACTTAGTGTAGTTTTGGTTTCTCTCAGATTTTCTCCCTACATATAAAGAGATTAATATTTCCAATTTAGAGATTTCCCTGGAGGAAAATGGGCAAGGCTGTTTTAAGTAGGATGTTTTACCCCTGAGGGAGAAAAGCATTGGCATGTGCTGTCTGTTCTTCAGGGAATTCTCATTGTGATTTTTTTCTGTCTTAATATTACTTGTGAGGATTATTTGATATTAAATTTCCCTGCCCATATCTGTTAAAAGGCAATTTGAACATTTCTTATTTTATGATAAAGGTAATTTAAGAAAATAAGTACACTCTGAGCATTCGTGTGCCTCTTCAACTTTTCTCTGCAAGCTGTGTTTTACAGGAATCAGAAAGAAGTTTACAGCTTGGAATTGCATAGGGCTTTTTTTAATATAAAATGTGGATTTTGATGTGGTTTTTTTGTGTTTGTTTGGGTTTTTTTAATGTAGCTGAATTAGAGTTCTCCAGTATGGGAGCTGGGTCTGCCTTCCCTTACCACAGCCTTGCAGATGCCCTGGATGCCATGATTTTGCTTTGGGAATACTAAATTCTCTCTTGCCTCAGTGTACCTGGTTTGAAAAGGAGGAATAAATCCAGCCCCTCTGCTTTTGGGCATGAGAGAAATGAACTGGGTTAAACTGCTTACAAGATGCATTAAATGCACTTCTCTAGGATGACGTGTCGCAGTCATCTTAGTCACTGTGTGACTACTTCATCTCTGAGCTTTGCAAGTAAAGAAGGATGTGAAAAGCTTCCAGTATAAACCTTGACACTATTTGAGTGAATAAGTAGCTAATGATTGCTGGGGGCAATGGCAAAACCTCCTCTGTTGCCCTTGCAGTGTTTGCTGTATAAACGTAGATTAGACCTACAGTTAAAATTGGAATTGATTTTTTTAGAGAATGAGATCAGGTGGGTGTGTTTTTTCCTGTGCCTTGCTTGGAGTGGGATGCTGCAGAAGGTGACAATGGTCTCTGAATCCAACTGAAGATTAAAAATCAACTCAGAATGAAATTTTTATGATGTTGTTAGCTATTGCTAAATAGTTAATAGACCGTATTAAAAACACCTACAGAACAAATATCGCCTATAAATAATGACAAGTTTTTATTACCATTGTAATTAAGAACATGCTGGCTGCAAATGATACCTCAGTAAGTGCAAAGAAAGTGATGAAAAGTAAGCAGATGACTGGTAGTGTACCTTTTGCTAATATTAAACAGATTTTCCTAAGCAGCAGGAGCTTGAACAGTGTTTAGCGGGTGGGAATCTGGAGACAAATGTTGCATCAGGGGTGCCTGTGTGTGTAGTGCAGTGGAGGCTTAAAGGAACAATATTGTACCAAAGAAAGGTGTTTTGTTACCAGGATAACACTAGGATGAGCATGAATCATTGTTTTATGTAGGGGAAACAGGAAAAAGATGTTAACTTGCCAAGGACCCTGACCCGTTGTGGGGCTCAGCACAAGCCGATGTGACAACCTCGCACAAGTTTCTATCCTTAACTTAAACCAAAACTTAAACTCACTCCAGAATCCCATCACAACTCATGTTTCATCTGCTAAGCTGCTGTATTTTTGTGTATTTATTTTTACTTCTCCAGGTTTTTAACAAGCTTTCACATATTCACACTTCCATGTGGAAGCAGAGTGTTTAACCACCAGCCATTGAACTTTCATGTGTCCTTTCCGATTCTCACCCTGCTAATTAAGATGATGTTCCTCCGTAATTAGCTCTTTCTCCAGTGACTCATCATTTTCCCTGGCTTGTGGGGACAGTCATAGCATTCCCCTCTGAATTAGCACAGTGATCTGTGAGAGGGTAGGGCTCCCTTGGCAGGACCTGGGATTTTGGAGGGTAGTGAGAGGTCTTGTGTATTCACAGCTGTCCTGAAGAGCTGCCACAGGAGGGGAGAGGAGTCACCAGGAGATGCAGAGGAGGTGGCAGTCAAATTCATCCACAGCTAGCTGTTCCTGTACCTAAAAGTTAATGCTAAAGTGTGTTTGGAGGTTTAACACTTGCTCCACATGCATTTTTTTTCACCTACAAGGGAGCCATGATAATTTCTTCAGGTATGAAATTCACCTTTTGGCTGTTGTGGCAGTTAAGTTACTCCCCAAACAGGTAGATAAACACAGAGATGTGACCAAAGCTGTTAACCAGTTATAGAAAGTACTTTGTTAGAAGGGGGCACAGGCTGTATGTTGGCTGCAGGATTACCTGGAAAGGGCTGGATTTGCAAATGTGGGGTTGATGTGTTTATATGGAGGAAGGTAAAGATAAATGGATGTGTTTGCAAAGCAATGGGCTCCACAGATCATTTAGGTGAGTGGGCATCTATAAAAAGATATCATGAGCAAAACAAAGTTTGTCTTCAGCTCCCCTGAGCGCTTATGAACCATCTGCAGAACGTTAGGTGAAGTGATGGACTGAACTACCTCTGCAGCCCAGTCTTAAGCAGCCAATTTAAAAAACATGCAATTCTGACTGGCAATGAAACATCACTTTGATTGATGACATCATTAGGGGAAACTGGAGTGAATCTAGGCTGTGGAACGTTTTCTTGTAGGCATAAGCCCACTGACAGTGTCTCTTATGCAGAGTGCTTGTTCTGTGGTGTTTTGACAATGAACAGTTTGAGATTTTGAGATGATCCCGTCTTATTTACATTTCACAGTGGCAAACATTATCCTTGTACAGCCACAGCTGCTTCTTCTTCTTGTCATAGTTTGTTATAAAGTTCTTCTGATGCCATGGAACAGCAGCTCGGTGCCCTTTCCCTTCCATATTCATGCCGTTGGCACGTGCCTCGCGACTCTTGGCAGGTACCATTGCCGCCTCTACGAAAGTAATACTCTTGCAGGGACAAAATAGGAGTTTAGATCTCAACTCCATCACATAGGAGTAGAGCAAATTCAAGGAGTGCTTGTCTGGTGGAAGTTGAGGGAATAGACTGTAAGTGAGAGGGCTCATAACACACGCAGATAACTCTATGTCATTTTGCATTCGATCTCAGTTACTTGAACTGATGTAGAAATAACCATTTTAAGTTGAAAGTCATGCAGACCTTAAAGGTAACAATAAAAAGTCCATGTTAGGTGTAGAACAAACAGAAGAATTCTGAGTGTTCTGCTGTGACATAGAAAAACCTTGAAAATGGCACAGAATGGTGAATTTACAATGTCACCAATCCATATACAGAGTTGTTTCTTCTCTGAGTAATTCTCATGAGCCAGAGTAATTCTGAGCCAGAGGAGGACAGACAAGCAGAAAAGTCATTCATGGGGCTTTCTCATAGCTCTAGAAGTGTTACTCCAGTACTTTCATATGCTAGAAGGAAAGATGAAACATTTTTTGGTCACTTTTTCCTTCCTCCATGGCTGGACAGAGATCTGTTTGGTACTGCTCTCCTGGTTTTATGAAAATTACCGGGTTTGTTGAGCATCACAGTGTCTGAAAATGAAATTACATGGAATTAAATGAAATTAAAGCTTGGGGTTTAACTGTGGTGCTCAATATAATGATTGTTAAGAAATTTCTTCCTTGAGCAGAGTATTGACTTCCCAAATGCAAATCCTAGTGCCGTGTGGTATTTTTAGCAGCAGTGTGTTTATTACATTCCAAAGCCTTTAATGCCTGAGCAATTTTCATATGAAGAATATGTTGCAAAAGTCTTCAGTGAAGATGGTGATAAAGCCATGAAATTGGAAACAGAAACTTTTCAAGATGCTTTTTTGTTTTATTGAGAGAATTTTGCACATTCATTAAGGAATTGAAATGATGGAATTCTGTCCATCATGACATGGTGCTCTCTGGCAATCTCATGTTTTGTTACCAACTGCCACGTTGCCCTATCTTCAGTAACGGATTTTTTGGGTCCTTTTGTTTCTGACAGGGGAGTTTTGTTGCCTGCATGACTGCCATTTTGAGGCAAATGGAGGACTATCACTATGCTCATCTAATCAAGACTTTTGGGAAGATGAGGTCAGATGTTGTGGTAAGTTCAACACGTTTCAACTGTCTGTAAGGTAGTTTAACTCGTGTTTGTGTTTTTTCCTTTTGCTGTTTGTTCTGTGTGCTTACAGAACGTGAACAGAGTGAGTTTGACATTACAGATGTAATGTTAAAGCAATTAATTAAAAGCCATATGACTTACACACTTGCTGAATGTGTAAAGCACTACATTAACCTTCCTGCCACACACAGGAATAAAGCCCCTCTCTGGAGCTGTTCAGTAGTTTAACAAGCAAGCACTGAGACCGTGGATTTAAGGCAATGAAAGGAGAGCATTAGGAAATAGTAGTGCTGAGCCATTACTAAAAATCTGGTTTGCTTAAGGAGAGAAGGGGGAAAAAAAGCTTTCTTGAGGATTGGATGTTTCAATGTTAAATCTTCCAGATGTCCCAATTTCATTTGTTTAAGTAGCTTTTCCTTCCAGATCCGCTCGCTTACATTTTATACAAAACATTTTAACCTTAAAGATGCCCTTAGTTGTTAAATAAGCAGGAGTAATTGAAGTTTGTCTTCTCAGAGACATTCAGTAGCCTAACTCAGCCAACACCACAACTTAATTGGAGCGTAATAGAGGAGAGTTTATAGCTAAGGAAATAACTCTCTAATGACCTGAAACTATCATTGCCATATGGAAGTACATGCTGCAAAGTAGCTACCAAACTTATTGGCTGAGCTCCATCAATTAGTGGCTGACCTGAAGCCCGATCAGCTGTATTACATTACTCACTCTGGTGCTGGGGATTCTCTTAGGTGTTTTAGGCAGCTTTCACCTGCATTTTAATCTTCAGGGTGGCCTTTATTTAGGTTCCCTTTTTCCTTCCAAAGCCAATGCAGCAAAATCCAGGGTCTTGTCTTTGTGTCATTGTGTTTTGTTTGGCCTTTCCCATTTTCCTTTATGCCTTTGAGTTTTCCTGCTCTTTCTAACACTTCCACGAGACTCGAGCTCTTTGCCCTGTGACAGTTTTCAGATCAGGTGCTAGAGCCTCTGGTATTCATTCTATTTGTACCTGATCTGGCATTACTAAAGTACAAGGCTGATGATTCAGGAGAGGATCTGAAGAACGGCATTGCAGTATTAAAAGGATGCCTTCCCAGTTTCTCTACTTCAGAATCTCAGAGCGCTTCCATGGATTGTCCTTTTCAGTGCATTTCTACTACAAACACGACATTCCCAAGCTAAATGCTGCTAAGGGAGTGAGAAGAACATTTTTAACACACAGAAAAGGCATGAGTGTTAGGTGTAATCAAGTCAAATATTTCTGTACTTTTAAAGTGATCCAAACCATTAGGCTCTGGAAATGGCAAAGTGATCACAGGGGTTTACATGGAAAACAACAAAAGCACTTTACTCTTAAAACATGTAATGAAGCAATGCAGAGAGTAAAATACTGGTTAGGAAGGCTGTGATTATTCTAACAGCAATAAAGTATTAAAGTCTCGCTTTTTTGGTTTAAACTGTCTGAAAGGTGGTTCTGTAGGTCAGACCTTTCTTGATGAAAACAAGGCAGTAATGATGTGTTTGAAATTTGGCAAGTGGTCTGTGAGTAAGTAATCACTTGTTTTTAAGAGCGTGATTTACGTGCATGCAGTGCACTGGGAAACATGAAGAATCAATTCTTTCTTTTGTCCTGATTCTGTGTTGTTCTTGAGTTGTGGAGCTGAAGTTGTTTAGTACTGTTAAAATCATATTTTCCATCAGCATATGTACTGTTTGACTGCTTGTTTCCCACTGTTATGCCACTTGACTTTCATTTGCATTGGCAGGTATGCTAATCCAAACGTGGTCAGTGGCTGTAGGTTTTTTATGTCTTTAATTAAAATGTACCTTTAAAATGTTTCAGTATCACTCTTGATTAAATGCTGATTTGTGTTAGGAACTAAAGCACATAGTAAAGTATTAAATGGATATTATGGTAATGGTAGGAAATGCCATCTTAAACTGGCTTTAAAGTAGAAATAATATAAATGAAGGTGTGGAGGTTTAATGGCAGAATCTTGTTAATCCTATGACAAAAGGAACTTTGGGTGGGTAAAGTAGTTTGGGATTTGTTTAAAAATACAAATACAAGTGATTGAGTCATCATTTAGGGCAAAAGATGAAGACACAACTCGGTCTCTCCATTGAAGAGAAACGCTTACATACCCTTTTCAGTGAGGACCAAAGCCAGGAGTTACTGTCTTCATAAGTATTTCTTTGTAGACAAGGTTTTATTGTTAATATGAAACCCACACCTTGTTCACTATTTTATGTTTCACCATCAGAACTGATGCTCTGTGGAGCTCTCCCAGGAGCATCATCCCTTTTACTGTTATCAGCACTTTACGGTTCAAGTTTGCCCATGCTCCTCTCTTACAGCTTTTGGTTTCTTCTGTCTTGGTACTGTATGATTTAGATGGAAAAAACCCTCTTTCTCCTGCTTTTCATGCTTTTTCCATTTCTTTTTCATCTGTCAGTATTTTTAGCCAGTGCTGTTTGATTCACCCATTAGAGCTTAGATCCAGAAGTGGTTCATTTAAACCCCATCTCCCTACATATGGAGGTGGTAACTGCGTCTTCTGTTACAGGTTTTTCAGTTTAATCCCCAAGAAGCAGGGATTTAGACCTGCAACTAGATGAATTCAAACAGAAATTAATAGGTTTTTCTTGAGAAACGAAATTACTAGAAAAATGGGGCACTGAAGTGAAGCTGTGGGGTTTTTTTCTTCACCATTGCAGACTCTTAAATCTTCCTTCAGTGTGTACCAGAAGTTCTTGAGCTCAACCAGAAATTATAAGCTTGGTATTGGAACTGGTAGAGGAAACTTTATGGCCTGTGTTATGTGGATGTCAGTTTTAGATTGTTATAATGGCCTTACTTGGCCTCAAAAGTCTTAGAAAAGATGAGGTGAAAAGCAGTAAAACCAGTCTTGTATCTCTCTGCAGAACATATTGTTTAGGTTCATTGAGGTATTTCTGTTCAAAGAGGAGTTTCTTACCATCAAGCCTACTATCATCCTGAGATGAAACATCATCTGAGATCAGTGAGGTTATTTTTGGGACTAGCTGATCTCTGTCCCTTTTTTACTTGGTGAAATTGACATTCAGCTGAGATGTGTGTGGTTATTACTTGACAAAAAGAAATATGTTAATGTTTAGCCGTGTGGAGCATCTTGGAAGTGTTCCTTCCTAAAGGCATTCACGACAGTGTCCTGGAGTCAGTGATGTATGTAGAAAGACAAACTCCATAGGGGGGTTAAATTGCAATTTTCTGCACCTCCCTTTTCTTCTCACCCTTTGATCTTTTGCACCCCTGGATTTTGGCTTTTACTGTGTGTGTATAGGTGACTATTGCCCATCCTTCGTGATGAGCTTCAACTGTTGGTGTGGGCAGATGACTGCACGGCTTCAGCAGACTCTTTGTTGCAGGATGTGACCGTGAGAGTCATGGGGATGCCCTGTGTGGTGAAACCCTGCAGAGGCAGCTCACTCAGAGCCTCCCACACCAGGGGAGAGTGGACTGCCCACAGTCAGCCTCATAGTGCAGCTCAACTGTTCAGCTGTTGTCCTGAAAAGCTGTAATTGAGCTGTCATTTGGCTTCTGATTACTGTACCTCAGGACTCAGCAAAGCTCAAGTTTTCATCAGCTTGACCTAACTGAGTTCCTACATGTTTTATCTAATTATCTTTATCAAGCTTGAGAATTTATTGAAGAACATAAGAAAAAACTGTTATACTGTGAGGTGAGGGAGCCCTGGCCCAGGCTGCCCAGGGAGGGTGTGGAGACTTCGTCTCTGAAGGACTTCAAAACCCTCCTGAACGTGTTCTTGTGTGACCTGATCTAGGTGGGAGCTGCTTCTGCAGGGAGATTGGACTGGATGATCTCTAGAGGTCCCTTCCAACCCTACCATTGATGATTCTGTGACTCTATGAACCTCTTTGACATCCAGGTCTTGAAAACGATGAATAGTAATACAAATGTATATGGGAGTGTGATGCTCAGGAGTCTGGGGGAGATGGAATTGTCTGAGCCTCCTCAAGTCACTGTCTGCCCAATTGCAAGGCAGAGCTGACTCTGTTTTCTTCCTGTAATTAAATGGGAATTGTTAAGGGATCCTATCTGTTGTGAATTTTGCTTCCTTGGAATATTAAATAGAATTCATATTTGTAGTTGGAAAGAGAATGGGAGTGGCAGCCCTTGTCCCTTTTATTACATTACCATTTTTTAATGTTCAGAACAATTTGTTATGCATGTAGGTGTACTGAAAACAGACTCTCCAGCAGCACAGAGTGAACTGATAGTTTCTCTCTCTTTCCACTCACCCCCTCCCCTCAAAAAAGCTGTGTTTTGCTCATAGCGTGAGGTTAATTCATATAGAACCATTTAGGTTGGAAAAGACCTTTAAGGTCATTAAGTCCAGCCATAAACTATTTGCTTTTGTATAAGAAAGATGAAATGGAAGAGGGCAGTACTAGGAATACATAAGAGACAGGTAAGCATCAGAAGCTTGTTATTTGATCAATAATTAGATTTGTTGTTACAGAGCGTTACGGTGCCAGTGTGAAAGAAGGATTAGTACAATGTAAATATCACTAGATTAAAACATTGAGCTGAATCAGCAAAGTAGGTCTGGCCACACGTGGCACCACTTCCAGGGTCATCAGCATCAGCAAAGGATGTGACAATACCACACAGGTTGATCAGCAGAGTGTGCAGAGGCTCAGCACCTGAAACCAGTGGCAAATAAAGTGTAAGGGAGGGTTTGGTACAAGAAATCAGGAAAGCATACATCTGTGTTCATAAAATATTAAGGGATGGGGGGGGAAGCACAGTGAGCTCAAATCTACCCTCCTGGCTAGGGCATGACCCTTCCCATGGTGCCACTTCTACTAACATTTCAGTTGTTGAGCTGTGAGGCAGCATCAGGAAGAAAATGGACCGCTATCCGCAGCTGTAAAACAAGGAGGCGCTCAAGTGGAGCCCCGTGCGATGCTTGGGCAGCAAAATACGCAACGTGATTATTACACGTTATGTAACTCTTTCACCAGAACACATCAAAAAAAAGGGGCAGTGAAGTATGCAGTTTGATCTCTTAAATGGAGACACATTTTACTGAGCTAGTGGAGTGTGTGCCTGGGACGAGTGTTGCCTTATGCAACAGTAACATCTCATTAACCACAAGCAGGTCCAAATTTTATCTCAATCCTATTAATGTCAAAACATCTCTACTGATGTTGTGTTGCTGGGAGTGGTTGTGGTTAAATAACAGTAGAGTTGCCTTACTAGTATTATTCTTTTCTTTTGGTTGAAATGCGACTGTCTTGGCTGCTGATGCTGTGTTGGGCCTCTTTGGCCTGGGTGTCTCCTTGGGTAGCAGGAGCTGGGGTGCAGAGCCTCCCAAAGCAAAGCCCATGCCGTGCACACAGCGGAGCTGAGCAGCCGGAAAGTTCACGTGGCTTCCTGATCTCGATGTTGTGTTCTCAGGATCTCTGCAGCTCCTTGCTTCCCACCAACTGTGAATTTCTGAGCCAGGAAAAACATCTTAAGAGAACAATGAATCAAAATATGAAATGCAGCGGAGAGGTTGGCTCTCAACACGTGGAGGATTACTTTTGAGAGCAGTAACTTCGTATTTGTTTCTCACTGGAAAGGTTACATAAACCACAGCCTTAGTTAAAAGTCCAGTGACTATAACATTCATTTACATGAAGTTTCTGTTTGTTTATATCTGCGTAGAAATAAGTTGGTTTATGCTACTAAATCAACTTTGTTCTGGGTCAGGTTTATCACTGGCAGAAGCAATTATTGCTGCTTCATTCTGGGAGAGGGACTCTCCTAGTTTCAGGATGGCCAAAGCGTTGCTGAGATCTACCCCAGCCTGGGGTAATGTGCTCCACCACGCTTCCCTGAATCCAGCTTTGAGATAGAGTTTAGAGTTCTTTTGATAAGAGAACCTGCTTCTGCAGGGGGGGTGGACTAGATGATCTCTAAAGGTCCCTTCCAGCCCCTACCGTTCCACGATTCTATGAATACATAGATAATGTTGATTTCAGGCAAGAGAAGATTTCAGGAGGGTATTCACAAGGGAAAGGAAAACTCATCAACTGACTCCAGGGAGTATTTTTAGTGTAATCATAACATTCAAATTAATACCTTAGCTTTTTTCTTCTCTTTCCATGCACCAGGATACGTGTAAAAAGTTTCCAGCCTAGGCCAGGGACGTGTCTCTGCACAAGAAGGCACTGGGAGACTTTGTCTATGGTATAGAAATCAACACTTTCGGCAGAAACTGCCTTTGGATGTCTGTCAAAGCAGTGCTTGTTCCTGAGTTACACCGTGGGTTCTTTGCAATGCAGGACTGCTGTTGTTATCATTTCTGAACAGTTGAAATGGAATTATTGCAGGGTTTATGTACATCATCTATAAATATGCCTGACTGGAGTTGATGTGTGTGTATGAATAATGGCTTCTTTATGAGGCGGAACTGTGAGACACCTTTGGAATCTGGTCGTTAATAACTGACACCATCGCTTCTGTCTTCTTTGATCTAGAAGAGTGGTCTTTTCCAAATGTTTTCTCTTTTGGTTTTTTTAGGATTTTCTGATGGAAACATTCATCATGTTCAAGAATCTCATCGGGAAGAACGTCTATCCCTTCGACTGGGTTATAATGAACATGATGCAGAATAAGTGAGTACAGAGGAAAAATCACTGTAGCTTTCCGAGATGGCTGTTTCCCGTTTGATCTGAGACAACAGTGTTGCTTGGAAACAGTAAAACACAATGCAGCAGCTAGGAGGATTTGGTGGGTTTTTTATTCCTTTTAGTGATGCAAATAGATAGTTAAAAATTGACTTTGGAGATGCCAGGGCAGTGCTTCAGTGGCCTGCTTTGGGATTCCAGGAGTCCACCGCAAATTAAAGGTGACATTGTACCAAGCAGCAAAATTTTGGAGTGAAGTGCAGATGCAGGAGGGATCCACACACATCTCACAATAATTGAATTTGTTCCTTTGGGGATAAATGGCATGTTTGGCATGTGACCTCCAAAACTAGTGATCTCCAATACTGATGTGGAGTTCTATGTTATGAAATATTTCCAGTGGTATTGACAAGCAAGGATTGACAGGGCATTTTAAACCAGCTTCCATCAACCTGGTAAAGAAGAGACAGGCTACAAATGTTTCTAATTGTCAGGGGTTTTGCTCAGTAATTGCAGCTTTACCATTATTTAGCATGCCTTTGTGCTGTATTTCATGTTTGTGGCGTTTATTAGGTGTGTCAAATGCTTTTATGTGTACTGTGATGAAAGTATAAGGAAAAAACATGATATTTACTAGTTGCTTGGAGAAGTCTTAGTGGTAGCTACCATGGCTATAAAGTTGTCAGTGTTTACTTATATGAAGCCCTGAACCACGGCTCCTACTCTCGTTGTAAAAATGCACCATAACTTTAATCTTGGCTCTGAAGTCTCCTTAACCACCTAATAAAATCCTTTCTTAATAAATATGAGCTGGGAGCTTCTGCCATCTTTGGAGTTATACCCACTGCCTATGGATGCACACTTCTGTGTGGCTGCAGCTCCTGAAGCACCTGCTGTTTTAAATGAAGAGCCCTTTGAGACCAACTGATGAGGAAGATCTAAAGCCCATTGGGGCTCTTTTCTTTTTTCATGTTGAAAGTGGTTTTGGTTCAAGAACTCCAACTCTCTCTCCCGAGTCATACTGCAGTTGCTTTGGAAAGCCTCAGAGCATAGATTACCTGGCATCCTTTTGAACAGGAGAACAGCTCTGGACACTGAATGCCAGTTACAGTCACAACAGCATCGAGCAGTATTATGATGGCTCTTCCCCTAGATGTAAAGATGAATATTTCTTATATTATCTTCAGCATATTGCCTAATGAACTCTCACTGTTCATTTAAGTGGGGATTTGACTTTGGTTCAGGGTTTGTTTTTTTTTAAAACTCTGGAATTCTGGTCATAGAAATGAAAGAGCAAAAATACAGAAAGAGCCTTTCCTTCCCCACCGTTTCTTCTTTACAGCACAAAGGGATTCTTACCTGGCAGTTCCTCACTCTGCAAATTTGAAGTAATACAGTGTGATGCAGAGACCTGCAGTTAGGCTTTGATTTTCTGATCCTTAAAAATAGTCTTCTCTTTTTTTCTCTCATTCTTAACACTAAGTCCTGCAGAAGGAGAAAGAGGATGTGCTGTTAAGGTCTTTGATTCTTTCTGAATAACCTCAGTAGAATATTTGTGTAGTATTTAAAGTTAAAAACCAAACTGTCATTCTGCTGTTGATGAATATCTGCAGAAGGGCAAAAGGGGGTTTGTCCATCTCTAATTTACAGGTTCATTTTTATTACAGCCTGTTTGTAAATGGTTCTGAATTGATTCAAGTGCTTTTCATTTTTCTTGTTGATGTGATTTCCAAGAACAAAAGGCTCCATTGTAAAATACCTTTTGGTCCATCTGGTCCATTTCTTTTCACCCATATAAACTTTTATTGAAGAAAATGAGGAGAAATTTAAGACCAAATTCTGTCATTTAAAGCTACCTCATCCTCTCAATAGAAGAAACTCAGAGCATTGCCATTTTGTGTCACTCTTGCAAGCACTCCTTGCTGCACGTGGAGTGTTTCCATGCCACTATCCGAATGAAGTGAGCCAATTTTTAACTATATCCAGAATGTTTGTGAGTTTGTTTGCCTGCATTAAATATATCTACTAGTGTGAAGCAAAGAAAAAAAAAGCCAACCTAGCTGGAGCTTAGACCTTCAAGCTCCTTCTGCATGCAGCAGAGACCAGTTCCTCAGGAGGTATTTCTTCACCTTCATGGCAGAGACAGCCCCAGCAGCTCCTTCGTTGTTTGCTTTCAGATAGCTAACAGTGGATGAAACATACTCTGGCTGAGAAAGAGCTGAAGCTCTGGGGGAAGAGAGGAAATGGAGAAACACACATGAACAACCATCTTACAGGGAATAGTTACACATATATGTTTCGATAAAATGTAGTACTGTGCTTCTTTGAACTTTACTAGTAGGGTTCAGCATACACAAATATGTGCACACTCAGTAATAATCACCCAAATGACTCTCATTCTGTGTGCACACGTATTTTTAGTACAGTACATTAAAACTTCAGGGTACTCTCTGTTTTCCCTTCCCTGCAGTGCCCTGTGCCAAGCATAGGATTATTTCTACATGCTAAGGCAGATAGTTACATTGAATTACCACAAATCCCACTGAAGTGTACCCAAAAAGCTTCATATCTAGTGAGATAATTATTACCTTTTTGTTCTTACATGTGCCACAATACTCTATTTCCTGCCTTCTCTAATTCAGTTACAACCAGCAACTATTGTTTTAACAAGGCAATTTATTAATCAAGAGCCTGAGGTTTTGAATGTCACCAGTTTCCTGTAATCCTGTCTTTTGCCACCAGTCCGTTAAGGGTGGGATTGGTTTGCTGTCTGCTGCTCAGACCTGGCAAGACACAGTAGTCACAGATTCATAAGGTGCTATGCAACGTGTGTTGTTGGAGAGGGTGAGAGAAAAGAGCATACAAACTGATGCTGTGGCTTTTCCTTGCACTGTCAAATTATGGTCCAAATCAGCTGCTGTTTTACAGTAACCAACAATATCCAAGCAACAGAGATGGACGGGACCACTGATGGCAGGATGACAGGGATGAGCAGTAGACCATAGCATGTACATATGAAACAACTAGCTGTAGGAGAAGAGCAAGAGGCTGTGCCTAAACCAGAAAGCAGAATGCCTAAAAGGCCAATACGTGCCAGCACAGTACTTTTAGAGGTGGCTGATACAGAAGAATACCCATACAGTATTTAATAATTAACTCTTTATCCATGTGTTGTCAAAATGACCACTGTTTTGGGGTAAAATCTAAAGAAGAGAGAAGATAGAGTGGCAGAAAGAGAGGAACTGGTCTTCAGATACATAAAGTGTAGCAGTGGAGCAGATGGGAATAGCCTTTGTGAAGCCATGTTGAATTGTGTGAGAAATATTGGTCATAAACTAGCAAGAAGCATTCAGGTTCCAGGCGAGGGGAGCTACTCTGGCAGCGAGCTCTGCAGCGGGATGCTTGGGACGTTGGGAAGTCTCCAGCAGCTCAGTTCCACAGGCATCTATTAAGATGCTGGTTATAATTCAAGAGAAAGAAAGCTTAAGTGATCTCTTGAGAGTCATATGAGCCCTATCACTCAGTATTGGTTGGTGGATGCTGGGCTGGGACTTGGAGGTGAACTTGGCCACGGCAGGTAGCGGCACGTCCATAGAGTGTGCAGCGCCAGGTCAGTAAGGGCTGCCCCGCTCAGCCTGCATCTGGGCAGGGAATGCACTGCCTTCTGCTGTCTGGTCATTCAGTGAGTATCAGTCACTCTGGGCTATTTCTCAGTGCTGGGCAACACTAGGATTCTGTCTGGTTTAAGTTTATGTAGCTTTCCTTCTACTGGATGCCTAAAAGTAAGGATGAGCTAAGACAACTTTGAAAGAAAACGCTACATGCGGTTTTAAATGGTTCTGTTGGAAATTGCTGATAATCCCGTTTAAAGACACTTGGGCACCTGCAAATTACATCTGTTGTAAGGTTTATATGTGTCCACATTTTCAAGAGTTATTCCTGTACAGGTAAGGGCATGATATCACTGGATTAAAAGGAAGTGTTTTTATCAGCTATGTTGACAGATCCTGTGGCAGCCGCTTCGGAGCAAGCCACCAAATGCCTGATAATGACATTTGGCCTGATCCTCAGCCCCTGTGGTGTTCGTGCCAGGCAGGTCTCTGTGATAAACCCCAACAGCTGTATTTAATAGCTGCAAGGAATCAAGAGGTTTTCCTGTGTTCCAGGATAGGGATGGGGAGTGCTCTGGAGTCTCCTTCCCAAGCGTCTCCTGCAGGAAAATGCACTCAAGGAGTTTCAACTGTAAAAGTAGTTTTAAATAACCCAACCTGGCAGGGATTTTGTCTTGTTTATATTTTTCCCTTCTAAATTGTGTTTAGGAATGATTCAGGTATGTTTTAGAAACTGGCTTTGACTTTTGTCACACACTGACAAGCTAAACTTAGCTTCCTCTTAAACACATAACTCGGAACATGAAAACAGCTCCTCTCTGTGTTTTTGTAAATGAAAATAATTTAGTCTTTGGTCTTACTTTTGGCATTTGAGACAATCAGTTCCTTTGGTAGACCTTATGATATATTAATTTGTAGCTACTACTTTCATCTGCAGCTGTTGCAGTGGAAAGCTGAGCTGCCTGTGAAAAATGAATTTGATGTTTTCTGTTCCGTTTTTTTGTGTCTAATGCCCACATTTACATAAAATACCTGGTTATATTGCCTTTTGAAGTCAGAGAAGAAGGAATGAGATGCTTCTCGGTGAGAATGAGGTTTCTGGTGCCTACGTATTTTTTCCCAGAGGAAATGAATCTTGCCTTTGGGAAGGAATGTGGCGGGTGTTGCCTGCTCCCCACGAGTGCTACGTTGGCTTTGCAGGTGGGTGGAGGTGTGTTTCCTCCTGCAGACCCAGTCCACAATCTAAATGAATCTTCTTTGAGAAAAACAAGACAAAAATCTTGGAAAGAGGAGGAGAAAATAATGGAGAGATCCATCTGGTAAACATGTACCTTTTCACTGTTACCAGAGTGGCTTGTACGTGTTTATTTTTGGAGCTTCCAGGGACATGTGGGCTGTTCTGCTCCATGGTTGTCATAGCAGTACCTGTCAGATCTATACTGTGCTTTTGGAATTAACTTGAGCTATGTATGTGACTCTCCATCAATAGTGTGCAAACACTGAAGTGTTTATCAACTGAAGCAAGTTCTGTGCAACTGTGAACCTTAAAACATAGCACAGGCTTCACTTGCCTGAGAGTTATTCTTCCTGACAAGTAACCCACAGCTAAAATAGAATTGGGTTTCAGATTATTGAAATTTTGCTTAATTGCAATATTCTGCTGGGTTTTATACAGGCAAAAGGAAAAAACCCACTAATGTTTTTAATAAATGTATGAAAATAGGCTCTTTGCACTTGCATAATTGACCAGTCAAGTTGCATCTGTCAAATTAGGTGCAAGTGCAAAAGCTCTTATTTAAAATCCCTCCCAAGCTGCTGATGGATGGAGATGTGGCTTTCACAGCAGTGGAAAATTGTCTGGAGGGCCCACAAACAGTCTGGGTAGGAAACTACAGGGACAC
This sequence comes from Colius striatus, assembly GCF_028858725.1. Taxonomy (NCBI): domain Eukaryota; kingdom Metazoa; phylum Chordata; class Aves; order Coliiformes; family Coliidae; genus Colius; species Colius striatus. The sequence continues at coordinate 36,611,636 of NC_084766.1, forward strand.
AACGCAGTGTTACAGACCATCAAGTAGTATCAGATCTATGGGGAGGGAGGAGGATACACAAACACCCCTCTGCAGAGGTGCAATGTTAATACCATGTTCAAAGACGTTATTAGTAGACATGACTTGAAAGCTTACACTTATAACTGGGGCACTAATGATTACAATATTTCCTCAATAAGTGTCATTACAGAATATGGCAACTGTTTTACATTTCCAGCTAGGATATTGTGACGAGGGGACTGTTTGAAATGCAATTGTATTTTAGGAGGAGAAGAGATGTGTTGTTTCAAGAAGAGTCTGAGCAATAGAAACAGCTTTGATTAGAAGGAATCAGTGCTGCTTTCCCAGACAATACATTTCCTATAGGACTCTGTGCTTACTTGTTTAGAAGGTTTAAGAGTCCAGACATGCAACTTGAACAACAGCATTTATTTAGGGATGGAATGAAATAAACTTCAAATGAGAGCTTGCTTTTTTTCCCCCTGTAGTGCCAAATACCTCTCTGTATGGAAAAGCCTCCCACTGTTTGCCACAGAAATTTTCTCACTGTCTTTTGAGCCAGTTTTCAAACTTAATTCATGTGCCAAAAGCTTGGTCTTCACCAGTAAATAGGAGAGATGAATGCACAATGATAAATTATATAAAGATACAGTTTCTGTACATGGAGGGATGGTTTTTGTTGCTGTTTGTAAAACCTGGTTGCGTAGTGTAGTGACCTTTTCAGTAAAGACCTTGCAGGATGTTGGATTTATTGTTGTACCTGTCAAATTAACTGGACCTGGGAGTAAAATGAATGTAATTGACAATGTTTAAAATAACACAAGGTTTTTTTGCCTACTCAAAAGGCTGAGATTCCTTGCAGGAGTGTGCTTCAGCAGGTGCTCATTTCCCTTGATGCTTTCCATAGCAGGTTATTTTACCCCAGCCATTAGCAGTTAGAAATGTAGTGCCTGGCACAGGTAATATATTGATAACAGTTGGGGGTTTACAGTCCAAAGGATTTAATAGATCTTTCTCCTTCATTTCTGTGATCTATGCTCACTTACACCAGATCCCTCCCAAACTGCTGCTTCTCTGAGTACTCCCCTCATGTCTGTATCACGTTTAATCTCTTCTGGGATCTAGAGGTGGAATAATGATTTCCAGTACTAAAATAGCTAGCATTTTGATCATTATTGTATAGTCTAAATTATGGTTTTCATGTATTTGAAGGCATGTGTTTGGTTTTGGGTGAAGGCATCTTGCAGCGAGGAAGGTGGGCTTGGGCTGAGTGACCGCATCAAGAAACCGCCGTGACTCCCCTTGTTCTGTCTCTTATTGTTATGCTTCCTTTGACAAACCTATTTTTCTGTCCCTAAAGCATGGATGGGATTTGCTCTCCTCCTGGGAATGTGGAGCTCTGGAGCATGCCAGCTCTATAAAGTGAAAACTGTTGCAGATGTATTTCATCACAATGTAATTTTCTGGGGAAAGAATGAACCTTATTCAGTATTCACTTCAAAAAATCACCGTGAAGCATTAGACTAATATGCACATGCTCACGGCTCAGGAGTAGTTAATATCATCTCAAAATATTTCTGAGATATTCCATGATTCTTCAACCTTTTATTTGCCACAAGAAAATGACAGTGACTTTAGAGAAAAGAATTGGGTATTGGGGAACATCTCTTCCTGAACTAGAAAGAAACGTGTAGGGATAAAATGATCCTGGTGTTCTTGAAGCTGTATATATGAAGGGGAAAAAAGGTGAACTAAGATGTTTTAGAGACTTTTTTTCTTCTGTCACAAGGCCTTGCTAATTTTGGCTCCTTAACAAAGTTTTAAGTAGCAAGGAAGTCCTAAGGTTTAGACCTGGCAGTACTCCCATTCATTAACTGGTTGTCCTCCTTTTGAGCGGTGGCCGATTGAATCCCTTCAAGACATATTGAACACTGCGTGTCCCTGATGAAACCTGAGAGCTGTTAAGAGGTGTGTGAATTTAGAACACTTTGTCCAGTGGACTTTCCAGTTTCTGCTGTAGGTTTTACACATGGGATGTTTCGTGGGGCTCCTCTGGTAGGGCTACTACTAAACCACGAGTTTGCCCCATTGGTCATCTTCCTTGATATATTTTACCAACTCTGAAGTGGTTATTCTGCAAACAGGTGATGAGCAATTAAGAGGCACCTCACAGTCAGTTGTTTTCAGAGGTGGCTCAGAAATGCAATACTTTAAAAGAAAAATAGGGCAAATGAGCTCTATACAAGTGAGGGAAAGCAGCAGCCAGGCTCAAGGGTTGCAAGATAACATTGCAAATAGCTTTTTCTTCCTCACTTTCTGGAATCATCATCCACAATATTTTGTGGTTGTCTGGTTTCTTTTGTTTTTAGCAAGGTGTTAATAAAGCCAACTCATTATTTTGGATACTTGCACCCTTTCCCCCCCCCAACCTATATATATATATATATATACAGTGTTAAGAATTACTGGTTTAACATATTGTTTTGAAAGGAAGCTACAGGAGGTTATTAGACTATGTGTCATGATAATTCTCTGGTAAGAGTCTAATTGAGATCTGAAGAAGCGTTGTCAAATTAACTTGAAACATAAAAGAATGATTTGAATGTTACTGTCCTTCCTAGAATCTAAACCTGGATTGACACCAAAAGACTTTGTGATGATTGCTCTCACACACACATTACATGGGCCAATGTATTTATCAGTTTAATTTTTATGATATTTTTGGTTATCAAAAGGTGAAAAAACCCCAATATGTTCTGCACTGAATGGTGGATAATACACATTGTGATATATTTCTGTTTGCCTGATTTCTGCTTTAATTGTTTCAGGAGTTGCAGAAACCTTTACATTTCATCAGGTAGATTCTTTAGTGAAAGAGTTCCTTTTATTTCAAATTACCTAAATTTTCTTACCACAGCTGCAAAATCCCAACTGTGATTTTAGATGTTAAGTTGTATTTTGTAATTCTGAGGTTCTTTTTCTCTTCTGTCTGAGCTCAAAAGACTCTAGTGTGTTAACATTCAGAGTTCAGCTGGATGTAAGGCCGAGCCCAACACTAACCCATGGCCTCAACTCCATCGCTTTGCAATATCTCCAGGGCTGGGGACTCCCCCACCTCCCTGGGCAGCCTGGGACAGTGTCTTGACAACTTTCTCAGGGTAGAAGTTCTTCCTCATCTCCAACCTAAACCTCCCCTGGTGCAACTTGAAGCTGTTTTCTCTTACTCTGTCACTCACTTGGGGAGAAGAGACCAACCTCCACCTCACTGCAACCTCCTGTGAGGGAGTGTCAGAGGGCTCCTGTCTCCCCTCAGCCTCCTCTTCTCCAGGTTGAACACCCCCATTCCCTCAGCCACTTCTCAACATTCAATTTCAGTTAATAACTGGAAGAGCACGTTCAGGTGGGTTGAGGTGTCCTTGTGTATAGGCTGCAGACATCACAGCGCCTGTACCAACAGGCAGCCTGTACTCTGGGGCAACTGCCTGGGTCAGTCCCCTCTGTGTATTTCAACAGCAGCATTAAGTGCTGTCCACGCCACAAACCCAAAGATAAAACTGCTTTATTTTTTTGGAATGAGCTAGAATGTGTGAATACTTGCTTCTTACAAAAGCAGGAGCATGAAGTAGGTAATTAAATGAAGCTGAAGGTGTTAAATCAAAAGATGTGTTAGCAGGGCTCCATTTTTGCCAACAGTAAAAGCTGGTGTCACGTGACAGCTATTTTTAAACACAGAAGGTGTAGCAATTTTCACTTAAAATTGTGATTTTACCTGTCAGCTTCATTTAATACTGTTTCACATGTAAAATATCTAGTGAGTGAAGTATGTACTGCTTTTTCACACTTGAGTTTTATTAATCTTTTCCAGTATTTAAAAAAAAAAACCAATATTTCAGTCTTTGGAAGGAATAGAAAAGGTTTATTTGTATGTTATAAATAGAAGTTCAGGCTTAAATGCTTCTCTTGGCTGTCATGAAGATTTCTGTAGTTAGATTTGAAACTGGATTGTAAATTCCATGACCATCCATCAACTTTTAGAGGTGGAAGAGAAACTGCAGTTAAACTGCAGTCCAGGTGCTCATGAATGCTGTGAAAGGAATATGGCAAGGGGGAGAAACCTAAGTGTTAACAGGAAGAGACAGAGGACAATATAAACTTTGCCTTTGGAGTTGCTGGAGTTAAGTGCAATTTACACAGCGTGGCAGCAAAGGTGGGACACTACCCCAGAGTTCCCCAGTGCTTTTAGGGCATCAGCCCTGGTGCTTGCCCATGATTACCACTGGTTTTCCTGAGTTCTTGTCAAATCACGTCCATGTTGCAAAGTAAATCTTTGGCTGGCAGCTGATCTGTTCTGTGGGAGGAACCTTGGGATCAAGATCCAGCAGCAGTTAAGTGGGAATGCATGGGACAAGTAGTCTTCTACTAGCACATGGATGTTGAAGTGCATTGCAACATGTGGCAGTTTATCCTCAAAAATCACCGAGTCCTCCAGATGGTCTTCTCCATTGCAGTGAGCCCATCAGACTACTCCTTTGCCTGTGAGCTGGATGGATGAGGTTCACAGACCATCAGACAAGGAAGGCTGTAACAGCTGTAGCCACCCTCCCTGGCTTTTATTTGTCTTTTCTGGTTTTCTCATGTTGCACATGAACATAAACGTTGATTCCTGTTGCAGCCAAACTGCAGTAGCTTAGTGGGAGGAACAGATGAGCCCGTAGTAACCGAAAACTTTACAGATACCTGTGTGACATTACTTATTTCTTCACACTGAAATTTTCCCCCTGAGAATTCAGGTCCTGAGTGATCACTGGTTTTATTCCCCTCCATGTCTGGCTCTGATAAAATGTATTATTTCTGTGGCTTAGCCATCGTGGGCCCAGTCATTTCTGCAGCATCAGGGTGTAACAAAAGTGCTCACAAAGCTGGAAAAGTGACTAAGACAGAGAAGAAGGTAATTTATTGTTTTCTGACATTTCACTCACAAAGGTACTGAAACAGAAACGTTTGTGGAGTGCATTTCAGGTGCATGTTTTTTGTCAGTGGGATTTTAAAAGGACGTGCAATACTACAACACATTTGTGAGTATTCATCCTCCTCCCACATTGTTGTCTCATGTTCTTTCCTGCTGAGCTGTTTTGCATCCATTCAGCCAGAAACCCATGGTTAATCTTTAAAAATCAGAGTAAAGTTGCCAACTGTCAAAACCAAACATGTTTTCTCTAAATTCAGGAACACTGAATACTTTTTCGTTTGTCAAACTCTTTGCATCATGCTTCCTCCCCAAACGCTTCAGTCACATTTTCTCAAGGAAAAGTTTCCTTAAGGAAGACATTTCCCTATTTGTGATACATCTCACAGTTGTTACCTGGTTAATATATTCATATTGGGATGTGCCTTCCTCTTTTGGTACAGCATGAAGCACTTTTTAGGCCTACCACATGGACATTCAGCACTCGCTGCTGTGTGTTGTCCCAGAAAATACAACTTCTTAGCCACAGAGTTTTTGTTCAACCTGTAATTTTCAGTGCTTTTGACAGCATCTGAGGATTTTATTAGTTTTTTTAAGAATTATTCCTCATCTTTTCCAGTTTGACAAAGTGTTTCTGCTGCAGGAGTGCCAAGAAGCAAATGCACTTTTTCAGGTGAATACTGATGAAGGGGTGTAGAGAGGGATCATTGTGTTTTTGCTCCCTGCCAAATTCAGCGCTAGAGTACCTTAGTGTAGCAATGAAATTATACAAATGTGTGCTGAGCTTGGCTTTCCTTCAAATGGCACTTCCACAGATCCAAACTAAACCTTCAAAGCTCATTTTTCACCCTGATTGTGTTTTGATACCGGCAGACTGCTAAGGAAGGGAGCAGGGACTTGGTTCTCCTCAAAGAGCCTGTTTTTGGCTCATCTGTAATATCTCTTGAAGGCCGAGGGCTCGCTTTCTGCATCCATTTCTTTGTTCTTCCTATCTTAATTTACTCTCTTCTGGTCTAGTCTAATGGTCTCAAAAGGAAAAACACATAAACTCTTGTTTCTTGATTGAAGAAGGTGAAAACCCTACTCTCTCATTTGGTGCTGAAGTGAAGGAAAAAACAGTTTATCATGAATATGGATCTATAAACAGATATTAAATGTTAAAATCCAAGGGACTTGCAAGATGGTCACCAAGGAGTCAAGGGTACTCTGTATTTCTAAAAGGCCATTATAGTCCTTGACATCTATACTGGGTACATAGCATCACCCAGTGCTTGTCAAATACTACTGAAAGCAGACAGTTGTCTTAATTAATCTGCCACTTTTACAGCTTCGTAGATTTCAGTTTCTGCCGAGACAACTGACAACAAGAAATGAGGAATTTATGAAACATTTATGCTGGCCTATGTGATTTATTCATCCAGAATGTAAAATGCATTTTACATTCCAACATCAGAGCTGCTAATAGGAAGTTTGAAAGTAGACTAAAAGTGTTGGTGGCTTTGTATGAATGTGCTGACTGGACACCAGATTTCCATCTCGTACCACGCTTGTTAGTTGTCTCGCAGTGAAATCAATGTTGGTTTTTGACTTCTAATCTGCAAGAGTTTGTTTCATTGTTAGTCAAGATTTCAAACTAATTATTTGTGTTAGAAAAGAACATGTGGCATAAAAAGCCCCTAAGAGAAAACCAGAATATTGCCAATGGCAAACTAACACCCAATCTTTCCAATCCTTTTGTCTTCAGCAAAAACATCCAAACCAAACCAAAACACCCCAACCTAATGCACAAGGGCATCTGAAAAGCAGAATTGGTTTAGACTGGGATTGTTTGAAGCTTTGCTGAGCAGTTTCTGATGTTATCTTCATAAAGCAGGACTCGGTGCGTGGACGTGAGTCCACAGGGAAAGCAATGGCATTTAACTCGACCTCGTTCCAGGTAGACTGTTGCATAAATCTCCTTTGTAACTTGTGACATCTGTAGCATGAATTGCTAATTTTTTGTTCTTAAAGTTAGGGGGAAGCAAAAATCACCTCACTGAGGACAGTGAGCAGAAATGCTGTTGCACTGAAGGTTTTTTTTGCATGGTTCCCCTGACAGCACCAACTCCTCCATTTTGACTTTAACCTGGATTTGACTTAAGTTGGTAAACTTTCCCCATGCAGCACGTGGAATTTTGTACCAGAGCATGCTGTTCTCTCTCCTGTGAAATATCTAATCCCCTTCACTTAAATGTTTCTGTTAAAGATGTTCTCTTGTTTTGACATGGAAATCCTATCTGTACAAGCAAGATAGATGAATTGCAGCGCTTGCCTTGATTTAATGCAGGGACTGTGAGAGTTTTGTTACAGCTGATAAACTAAAGGTTTCGTATTAAGACACACTGAAGAGGCTTCTGGGCTGAGATGTAGGTGTGGGGTGAGCAGTACAACTGCAAGACTGGGTGATCATGAGAACTGATTTGTAGATCTATAAAAACTCTTTCCAGTCTGTCAGCCAGAGTGGTGAGATACGGCTCACGGAGAGCATGTGGCAGATGACAGCAGTATAGGGCAATTAACCTGAGATAGCCTGCTTGTGAGGAGACAAGATTTAGTGGTGCACACGGCTTTTCCAATTTTTCTCAGCTAATTCAATTGAAAATCTGCAAGAGCTTAATTGTGTTTTGTGGACAGGTATGTTAGATAGCGAAGAAATACTGTTGAAACTTGGCAAGTGCCAATGTCAGGTGCCCATGCAGTAGAAGAGATTCACTGGGTGAAGGAAGAGCTAAAGGTCCTCTTCTCTCCACCTGGATTGTGGGAGAGGTCCACGTGGCTGTAGAGACGACAATCCTTCACCAGATGTCACAGTCAGAAAAGATGAATGCCATGTAAAGAGTTACCACCACATCATTTCTAGTTGTATTAGGAAATTAAATGGCAGTGACACAGAATCACCTTGGTTTAGGGTTTGGGTTTTGTTTTCCCTGCTCCCCAGTGCTATTAATAATTGCATTCTCTCCACGCAGTGAATAACCCTGTTTGGGATGATAAGTACTGTAAGACATCCCAGAGAGGTAGTGCTGGGTTTGGGAATGCTGCAGAACTTTGTTTGATTAGTCTGTATTTACCGATGGTGACACATACTTTCAAACATAGATTTATAAGGTACTCTTATCCCACCATGTAAGTCTCCTGATCTGTAAATAACAGGATAATTAAAAAACCATATTTATGAAAATGACTTTTTTTTTGCTAGTATATTTTACAGTTGAATTAAGACCTTACCAGATGTGAATCTTGGGTTCCAGATGTACTGTCCTATCCTTCAGCTTTCCTTGACTGTAGTAAGCAAGTGCTTTGACCATTGTTAACTTACCAAAAAAGTTCCTTTAAACATTTCCTTCTTTCTGTGAAACATAATTTACCTTGCTCCAGGAATGCTGTGTGGTAGGGACAAACACAGAAGCTGCTGACCTGCCACCAGCCACAGCACGGTTAAACTGTGTGGGGAGTCGCGAGAAGCGCAACTCATTCTCATCGATCCAAGGCAGAAATACCTGGCACATGTGTTTTGGTTATTTATATCTTACTCAAGACAGTTCAGATATTAAAAAGAAAGAGGAAATTAAAGCCCAGGTTCTGAAAGAGCAGAGGCAATTTGTATGCAATGTGTGACTCCACAATCATTTGGAGAGAGAAAATAACCCATAATTTTTCTTCCTTTCTGATAGACATCCCAGCAAAACCTGTCTGAGGGGATGGGAGAGCTCCACATTGCCACAGTAGATCTTTACACCGACCCTCTCACGTCCCTGAACGTGATTGAACAGGAAGTAAATCTCTGTCAGGTTCAGTGAGATGTAAAACCCAATGCTTAATCAAACTAGTTGACCTGCATTCATTCTAGCTTTGTTTTTTGCAGAAGCTCTGAGTGTCTTTGCATCATGTTTACCTTATTTTCAAATACAAGGTGTTTATACTTTATATACCTTTATATTCAGCAAATAATGAAATGATGTGAGTGAATAAGTTCTAATTTTTTTCCTTTTTTTCCTAAATTTACCTTAAAATTTTGGTTTCCTTTGCTCTTTGAGCTGCCTCCCCAGCTGTGAGAGAGGGCTGGTACTTAGCTGCGGTGTAAAATCAAACCCTGTCCTTTATCTACAACTTGTGCCAGTCGAAGGTTCAAGAAAATCAATGGTTTATCTGTCAGGAATGCAGTATGTTGTGTTCTGCCTTCTGTAAATATTAGTCTAAACTGTGCTGATGACCTTTTTTCAGTGGCATTTTGTTACCCTATCTAAGTTATCACAGCAAAGCACTTATTATTTTTGTTTGGTATTGTAGCTATGCTTTCAATCTCTCATTAACAAGCCATTTGAGTATTTACTTTAAAGGTACTTTTGGCTTGAATGCAATTAAAGTAAAATACATTTTGAGATAGTGGCAACATAAATACCATTGGCAAACAGGCCCAATTAAATCTCATTTGCAAGTATGTACATAGACTGTTATTTTTACATTTCCATCTGAGAAATCCTGCTTTGGATTTCTTACCCAAGCAACTGGGCATGGTGGGTACCTTAAACTGCACCAACTTCCTCAGCTCCTCTTTGCTAAAGGAGCCGTTGTCAAGGCTGCTTTTTTAGCCATAAAGTAAGTTTATAGTGATGAGTTTATGTAGCAACAATAATACTAATTATAATTCTTTTTGTTAGAATCTCAGAGCATCTGGGGAAGATCATCTGTGTTATGTTGACCTTACAGATGTTCAAGTTGATTCATAGAGGAATAAGTAATTTTCCTGTGCCCATGCAGTGAACAGCCAGCAGTGAAGAGCAGAACTCAAGTCATATATTATTTTCACATGAATTGTTCTGCCCCATTTCAATAACTAGTTCATTTCCACATGAATATTAACCCATAGCTCTAGTTGAGGTTGCACAGTTCACGTCTTGAGTGCCTAAGTGGGAAGATTATTCAAACTTTTACACAAAAAATACTGAATGTCAACATAGTTTTTAAGGTCAACATAGCTGTAGACAAACATTCCCTCCCAGGAGCCTGTAGAGGTGTGTACTTTTGTGAAGTTTAACTTGGATGATCCTTCCTCATCACTTTTGCCTGACGTGGATGAGAGAGTGCTGTCACGAACCGCTTTGCTGTATGAGCTGCAAGGGCAGTAAGCTCCAGCAGAAGGAAGGGTCAGAAGATAAAGGCTGGGAGCCTCTTCTCTTTGCACAGCTAAGACTGTAAGAAGACACCTCTTTAACAGCCTTGTTCAGCTTCAGACTTAGTATGTAAAGCTAGTGGCATATGGGTTATAGACCCAGGGATAATAAACGTCAGCCCCATCAAAACTCTCTGTAAAACTGTTACGACTCATGATTGAGGTAGATGTACTTTGACACAGGAGAGCTGAATAATGATTGTGTTGTTAGCACATACATTTGTTTCACCTTTCTTGTATAAAAAGATGGATCAGGCAACGTGTACTGCGTTATCGAATTATCCCGAGAGTTGGAGCGTGTTGCATGTAGAGCTTCAGTTCTAATAGTACTGTGCCAAATTAGCAGGAATGAATAGCTGCTGAGTAAATAATCCTGTTTTGATGTTAGTTCATAATGGATTTGTTGATAGGAAACAACTTTTCTATCTGTTTACATCATGATAATTTGATAACCCATTTGTATTATTTAAACGGCGTGTTTTGTAGACGCTGAAGCAAAGCAATTTGTAACAGGAGCAGTATGTAGGAACTGCTCTCCTAAAGTGTTTTTTAAATTGCTTTGCTTGCAGCTACAGAGTTTGCCATAAAGAGTGATTTCTCATTCTGAAATTTCAAAGCCACAGGAGTGGTCATATGGATGAGAAAGGGACAGCCTGATGATTTAAGACTATTTAATGCCCCGCTTGTTGTGGAACAGAGTGCTGTAGACCTTCCTGGTCTAGCAGAACATATCACTGCAGTTTCTTAATGCTCTAAACCAGGAAACTGATTTATCACCTATTAGGTCTTATTAGATCCCATTCAGAGGGAAAAAATGAACTGCTGTAGGTAGATGGCAGAAAATTAATTTGAAATAAATGTTATATAGTCAAGACTTCTTCAGTTCTTTTATCCAAGTCAGTCCCTGTGGCTGGAAAGCTGGGTTTCCAGGTCTAATACAGTTTCTTGCAGAGAGACATGCTGGGTGTGCACAAAGGGATACAAGGATGATGTAAAACTGTCTATTAGACATCTCCTTTGGTGCATGCTGTGGTATGGGGGAGCAGCTGGTGGGCAGAAGGGCTCTAAAGCCACTGCGCTGTTTGGGGTGTCACATCATCTGGGGAGGGGGCTTAAGTGTAGGGTTTTATTTCTTCTGATAGCATTTCTTCCCCAGGAGAAGTCACAGGGAGCCACTGCAGGCATATTCCAATTTTTCCTTAGTTTCAATCTGTTTTAAACCTGGGATTGATGGTATTCATTAGGAAAAGTATGGGCAGTTGCCTGCTGCACTCTAGCTGACTTCTAGCACAAAACTAGAAGAGGCACTTCGTAGCTTCTGCAAATTATGTCCCACTAAAGTTACTTCAGTTGGTAAGAACAGTGCTCCTGATCTCCATTTCCTTGCTTTTTTTAAAACTATGCTTAAAAACATGGGTTGATAACAGCACACTTTGGGAGCTGCAGAGCAGATTGTCTGGAGCAAACAGCTTTAACTGCAGAGGCTGGGAGGAGCAATGTTGGGCAGTGATGATCTTTTCTTCTTCTCACCCCACTTTTCTTTCAGCTTTGCCTTCTATTGCTGGTATTTTTAGTTTAGGTAAAGATTCCTTTAAATGCAATGCAAGAACTGTCTCTCAAATCAAAAAGGATAACAGCAAGCCATCAGTGATGTGATGGGCTTTCACCCCATGTTTGCCTTCAGAAAGGACACCCAAATAAATGCCCTTGGGAGGACATTGTTGTTTGTTGTCCCATCCAAGGAGCTGGGTAATGAGTAATCGCCTGCATTTGGAATTTGCCAAGCCAGACCTTCCCTGGGAGTCCCAGAAATGAAGAGTCCACCAGCAGAGTCCCTGCACTGGCCTACCAGCACCCACAAACTTCTCAGCCCAGGTCCATCAGGTTTTCGACCGTATTCTCCTTCAATGAAGAGTTTCATATGGCCCTGCCCTCCTGCTGCCAAGTCAAATAATCATGTGCCTGGGCAGTGATGTGCCTATTGACTGCTCTTTACAGAAAAGGAGAAAATATTGAATTCAGCTAGTGAGGAAGTAGGGAAGCACAGGTTTGCTTGTCACTGATCAATCATACTCTTTTGGGTGGTGAGACTTCTTAAAGAATGAGAAAATGAAGTTGCTGTTACTGTCAGGGGCAGCAGCAGAGTTTACCTTTGCAGTTCCAGATGAATTCATGAAGTTTTACTTATTCTGTAACAACAAGCAAAAGACAAAATAGTATTACCTTGGTTTTCACTGGTACATCATCATACCAGCATTTTCCTGTTCCAAAATGAACACCAGTGGTGCTTGGGTTTGTGTTTTGCAGTTTTCACCTGAGGGCAGGTTGCCTTTCTTGAGTAGGAAAGTCTGCAAGGCGGATCTTTTAAGACTGAAAGTCATTTGCCTCAGAGTGGCATCTTCTGCTGTACAAAATGGGATCAGTGCAAATGGTTGGATATTTCAGAGTAATTCAACACCCTGTTAGTTCCAGCTCAAACAGTCATCTTCCCTCTCTTTCTGAACCCTTCCCTCAGTATTGATCTTTGCTACACGTTTCCCTCTGTCCGTGCAGCGCTGAAGCCCTGTGTCAGGGCATGTGCTGTTGGACTCTCAATGTCTTGAGGTTATTGTGGGGTTTGTTGTTTTACACAGCTGTCTGGCAAAGCAAAGGTCTCTATTCTATTCAGTCTTTGCCAATTCATATATATTTTAAAAAGGTATGTCTGCTCCAAATAACCATTGTTTCTTCACACAGCAACTTTTGTCTCTGATTTTGCTCAACATCGTTGTCTGAGCTCATTAATCTGCTGTTGCACGTTGAGTTACCCATCCCTGCACCTTCAAGGCAGGATGTGCAGTGAGCTTACCAATGAGACTGTGTTCCCTATTCTGCAGTCGCCCATCCCTATCGATTTGCACTGCCCACCATCCTTATCACACCAAACACAGTAACGTGGGCAGGTGTGCCAAGTCAGATATTATGGACAGCTGGCCAAGTGCTGTTCCCATTGCAGTTCACATTAACTTAAGCAATGCCAAAGTGTTCTTACGATTTCCAGAGGTGGTTTTGTCCGCTGTAAATGTGTTTTTAAGTCATTTTGAATGAAACCAAGTGACACTCCTACTTGAAAAACAAAACCCTAAAAATCTGTGTTTGCCATAACTGAGAACTTGTTAGCAAAGTTAATTTATACAGCTGTGATCATCCACTAATTACGATTTGACACAGACTAATACTTTTTTTGACTAATTTAAAACCCATTCATTATACTACATACAAATTAAGAAGAAAGTGTTGTGTTGGTGTCTGAATGGATAATTGCAGCGACGATAGTCTCTTGCAGAAATAATACGTGTGGGGTTAATTTGGAGCACGAGTTGCTTTTTCTTCTGTCTTTATGTTTCTGTACAATTAAATTTTCGTACTGTGGCACAGAGAAAATAACACTTATTTGTATCTGGGCTCTGACATGGTGTTTTTAATGGAAGTGTTTTTAATGAGACTGTGTAACTAAGGCTTGTAGCACGGCTTGTTGACTAACAGTGGATTAGTTGTGTTTGCTCACTCCGTGAGAGGTGAGGGGCTCTGAACAGCGTTTCTGGTCCCAGTTGTTAGTGAGCAACTTTACTGAAGCAAATTAGGTAATTTCTGATGAAAATGTCAATGCTTGAAGAGGTAGAATCACATGAAGTCCCTGCAGACGTCTGTACATGTCCCTTTTTAGTGGCATTTGGCACTTAAACATTTAATGATGCCTTGGGAATAAAAACATTATAATTTTGTCATGAACTACACATTTGAGTAAATGGAACTAAATGAGTATATTCCTCATTATAGGAACAGCATTTGAGTGCTGTCATCATCTAATACTCTCTTATGCATTGAGCTAAATCACAGTTTGCAAGGCTCGTTGGCACCTGTGTGTCCTATCTTTGGGGTATAGGAAGTGTCTCACTTTTAAGTGTGCATAAAGTGAGAATTCCACAATTGCAAAAGAGCAGATTAAATATTGAGGTAGATGTAGCTGAAAGAAAAGATAATAAACCCCCTTTCGCTATTTCCCCCAGTCATATTTAAATTGCTCAACCGAAATAGCAAGGCAGGAGGCTGTTCTTTCCAGTAAAGCTGGAGAAAAAGGCAAAGTTTTTGGCAATATGGGGAGAAAAATCTTTATCTCAGTGTTTTTAGAAAAGAAAAAGTTGAGTTTATTTCTGCCATAATATAGAAAACATTTGTTACATGTCTTCTTGTAAAATACTGATTCCCACTGAAAACCTGGAAAGGCTCAAATAGCACCCACATTCAATCCTAACATCCCCTAATTCTTCAAGAGTGATTCCCAAATCTCTTTGGCCTGTTGGTGTGATCAAAATCAAACCCTTTTGTGTTGATGCTGTAATGCTAAAGCTTTTCATAGAAACCACTATAAATTCTATAATGGATTTGTGTGCCACTTGCAGACATTTTTAGTGTCTTCTGAATATCAGTTTTCATCAATCACAGTTTGGATACTGCTCATATTAAAGCTGAAATCAGGTAAGATCTGTGCATGCCGTTCTGCTTTTGTCTGCTAGTATCTGGAAGAAAATCCAGAAGTGGTGCTTTTTACCTTACATAAACCTTTGACAAGTCCCCCAGTTCTTCGTTGTTGGCCTAGAGAGCCTCTTGCTGTTGCCAGACTTTCCATAATGTCTGCTGCAGATGGACTTGAAAGCGCTGGCAAGACTTTGTCTGTGTGAGCATCAGTATCTCTTCTAAAAGCAGCATTTTCCCTGCCCTTGATGAGCTGCTGCAATGCCAGCATCCCTCTCTCCATCAAAGGGCTGTTGTCAGCCCCTGCAGCAGTGGAGGCAGGAAAACCCAGCTGCTTCATCCTCACAGGATCAGCCTGTCCCATCCTGACAGTCCCATCTGATGCTTGAGACCTGCAATTGCTGCAAGTTTTGAATGTTCCATGACCTTGTCACATGCCTCAAGTCAGTTCTGTACAACCTCAGATGTATATCACTGTTTAAACCTCAGAGCAATCAAAGAATGAAGCAGTTTGTGTACTGACGTATCATGAATCCATAATATAGGTGTCCTGGCATGATGAGGCTTAAAAGACTCGTGTTCCTCTAGTAACTTTGTAGATGAAAGGTCACTAAAGAGAGATGTTGTTCAAGTTTGGTTTTTTCAATGCTTTAAATTAAGTCTTCTTGCTTTTTGGTCTTTTGGCCTTTCCATCAGGCAAACAATCCACTTGTTTGTATAAATTAAGACTTGGATGTGCTGTCTCTGTTCCTTATAACTGTGTTGAACTTTTCTCTTGCAGTTGTTGCATTAATGGTTTCTCTTTAAACCTCCATTATCAGATTCTGCCTTTCAATTAAATTATTCTGTCAAAACTAGGGTTTCACATGAAAGCCACAGAGTGCTGCTGGCTGCTCGGGAGGGCTGCTCAGGGCCTTGGTCAGCTCTTTCCAAACTGAGAACATTTCAATGGCAAAGTAATATAGTCTTTCATACATCATATTACCCTGTTTAAGCTTAGTACAGCTTTAGGTGCTACTCTGTACCCAATCACAGGTTGAAAAAACACAACAGATACCTTCGGTTGGGTTTCTTTCGAGGTGGGAAAAGCTTTTAACATTGGGGCTAGTTTGGTTTGTTCCCCATCTGGTTTCTATTGCCTGTATCAGGCCATAAAGTAATTACAGTCTACTCACAGAGAAGCTGCTGGCTTTCTCTGCCATTGGCATGATAAATTATGTGTTTAGAGATAGCCAAAATGTGTAATTCAGGCCAGAGGACAGTGTAAAAGGAGCATAAATGGTGCATAAATGTTATGCGGGCCTTTTGCCCAACTATAATTTGACCCAGTCCTGAAAAATTATTCCAGTGGCATTGATTTTTGTGGAGTGACTGGCTGTCTGTCTTGTCCTTGGGAGGCTCAGCAATCCATTCTCAGCACAGCCCCGTGCCTGAGTTGAGTGCGCTGGCGCTGCCGCATGCTGCATCGCACCATCTGCGCCCTGGGATTTATGGTACTCCAATCTGCTGGTGTCCAGCGGCTCTGCTGGAGTCAGGAACGTTTCCAAATGAGGGTAATTTCCGAATTCAATGTGCTGCTTTATGGGCAAAGTAAATAGACTTGCCTTCATCTTGGGGACACACTTATTGCCGTGTCCACGTTAAAGCACACTTGTGTATGACTCTGCCTTAGCGCAGGTGAGTGTTGAGCATATGGCACACAGACCTTCAGGTTACAATGCTGTCTTACAAACTCAGCTGTCAGAGAGCAAATCTGAGTTTTATGGAGCACTGAGGGAAGAGATTCCAGGCTACTGTTTATATTTCAGAAGCCAGATAGTTTCCTGTAGTTGTAACAACAGTTTACCCATGTAACATATTTTGTAGTTTAAAGAGCTTCCCCAAGATTAACTGAGAGACTGAAATTATTCAATAGAAGAAATTGCAGAAAGCTAGATTTTGTTCTGGAGGATCCAATTGCAAGGCTTCAGAAGTCAGTATCAGCCATAGAACTCCGCAGAGATGTTTCCCTAGAGAACAGGACTCCTTTAGTGATGCTTCAAGCATTCATCTGCTTCCTCCATGGGGAGGCTGGGGCAGGGTATGGCTTGTGTGTGCTGGAGGTGGAGCAGATCCTCCTTTCTGCCTGTGACCTGTGTTTCACAGTCAGGGAACGGTGCTCAACGTGTTCTAGTCTAAATGTCTGGGAAAACTGGTGAAGCTTCTTAGCAAATTGAAAGACACATTTGACTGTCCTCATAAGCAATGCTGTGTTCATACCAGTGGCATACACATATATCCAGAACTGCATTTCACATCTTACTGAGTACATTTATTTAACAAACCCTTTGTCCATTGACACTTGGCTGTTTTCTCACGACCCCAATTGCCTTTGCCTCTGAGGCTTCAACTTTACCAGCCAGAAACTAATTGCCAGCTGTAAAATTCCAGGGAGGATTGGCAAGGGCCAGATCCTCCTGAGCCTCAAACACACCTGAAGCCTGCACACTGCAGCCAGCTCACACAAGAGCACGGTGTTCTGATGCAGGAGACCCCTGCTTAAAGGCCACCAGTGGCTCAGTGTGCGGTGCAGGCGGCGTCCCTGTGCTGCCCTGCTGCCGTGTGCGAGGCTGCTCAAAGCACTCAGCCAAACTGGGTTTGATTGTTCAGCTCCGTTGTGGTTTCTTATGAGACAGTTTGGTGTGTGCAGTGTTATTTAGCCCTTCTAAATCAGAGAAGACACAAGTGAAATAGATGCTGAAGGCAGTAGGGTGTAAGCAGTGTTTCTGGGGTTCCCCAAGATAAGAGACATACTAGAACAGAAGAAACCCAGAACATTACACATATTATTCTCTTATTGTCTGCCCTGCAAGCCTGACTTTTGTGCCATGTCATCTGTGACTGTTTCTGTGTGCAGTCCCCTGTGTGCAGGACACATTAACTCTTTCCACAGGAGCCAAAAACCCTGCTAATAACGGTGGAAGCAACGGGCTCCCAATAGGCACTGTGCTGGCAGGATTTCTGTTACTGAAGGCTATTGAAGCATCATCTTGAAGCATTTATTCCAGTCCTGTCTCGTTGCTACAAACAGTATCAGACAGAAGCCTGGAAGAGAAATTAAAAGAATAGCAAAGCACTGATCTTGTCCGAAGGTTAACAGCTGGGTTAGACGAGCAATAGTCTGTACGGGAGACGAATGCTCCTCTCGTCTCGCTTCACTCCTTCCCTCACATACCCCACTGCCTTCTTAAAACGTTTTGTGTCACTTTAATACCTGCGAGATGCACTTTGGATCAAATGCAGGCTTACTGAAAGCTCCAGTGAGGTTTTTTCGCTTTCCCAGCATTAGTGATCCCGTCAGGAAGCTGCCAGCCGCGCGAGCGTGGAGCTGCAGAGCAGAGCAGCTGCTGAGCTTTATCCTGCTCATCTCTTACAAGAAATTGCATTTTAACCTCTTCCCTGGGACTCACCGCTTGTGTGTCGTGGTTGGAGAGGTGGATGTGAACTTTGTGAAAGCTCAGCTCTTCTGGACAGCGTCTCTATGTGATTCGTGGTAGTTAGACAAAGTGATAGTAAGGCATCGGACTGGAGGCCAAATTCTTTTCAGCTTCCCTGGAAACCTTCTGCCATCAGGCATCACAGTGAACTTGTTTTACATTTTGGGTTATAAACAAAGAGAAGACTCCTCTCCAGCACACCTGCTAAGCACTGAAGAGGTGTCATACCAACCTTTGGACACCTTCTTCATCTTCAGATTACTTTCTTGTTCCTCATTAGTATTCCATGATGGACTTTGATACAGTAATTAAAGTGCACACAGCTGATTTTCCAAGCTAAGTTATGACATTTGTTTAGCCAGCTGCAATTGTCTTAACAATTGATTGCAAAGAGTGATGAAAATGCCAAAGAATTTGAAGTGTAGGGAATCGATTCTATTGATTTATCCATAATTAGCTAAAGTAGCCCTAATCTGTATTCACTTCTAGGTATCCATGGGAATGGGTGAGTTGCAGAGGACAGTGCTGTCAGCAGAAAATGAGAGAGGTTCCTGTGCTGCAGACTGTGAGGCACTGTCAACTATTAGAAAACTTTTGTCCAATTTCAGTCAGAACTTTAACCCTTTGCAGGGAAATGTACTGGTGATGTCCTTACCATGAGTTACTTCTCTTTTTAAATTACCTCTCTTTCCTGACTGAATGCTTCTTTAAAAAGCAGTACAATAGAGGGGGAAAAAATCTGCTCTATTGATTTTTTTTTTAGCACTGGAAAAACTGTCTGGATTCCCATGGAAGATCCAGTCAAAATAAGAACTCAGATGCCATCTTTCAGGAGACTCCACTTGTTAATCTCCTGTAGGCATCTTGCATGGAGAGGTTATGAGGAAAGTCATTTTCCTTCTCCATTTGGAGAGTCAGAGATTGTTCAGCATCTGTTTTCACCCACACCAGATGCTGGCCCATGAAAAGGCCACCACCTGAAGGGGCCAACAACAAAGCCTGAGAAAGACATTTACAAGGACATGGAGTGATAGGACAATGGGTAATAGCTTCAAACTGGAAGAGGGGAGGTTTAGATGAGCTATTAGGAAGAAGTTCTTCCCTGTGAGAGTGGTGAGGCCCTGGCACAGGCTGCCCAGAGATGCTGTGGCTGCCCCATCCCTGGGAGATTGGATGGGGCTTGGAGCAGTCTAGGCTAGTGGAAGGTGTCCCTGCCCATGGCAGGGCTGTGGAGCTCGATGATCTTTAAGGTCTCTTCGAAGCCAAACCCTTATGTGACTCAATGATTCTATGGAAGCAGCAGGCAGGGGGAGAGGTCTGCCAGCCCTGGCCAGCAGGCTCTGATCATCTGAGAGCCCGTTAGTCTGTCATCTGTGATTGCACACTTGCTTGGAAGGGATGTTTCTTAGCCAGTAAACTCACCAGGCATATGCTGATGATATCTGCACTGTAGCAAAGACTTAGCATTTTATTGAGCAGCGCATTATAGTGCAAACTGCTTGTTTAATAGCTAACCTGATTGCAGAGATTTCTTCCAGCAGCACTACAACAAATTACAGTTGTTTTAAATTACAAGATCTATTGCAAGTTTTTGCCAAGTACTATACTAGAAGGTCTCTTTGAATTCAGTAAATCTTCTTCCTTTTGAATAGTAACTTTTGGGTTAGAGGAACAATAATGCTGTCTACTTACAAATGATGCTGCTTCCCCAGTATTGTAGCCTTAGCTAAAATCTCCTAAACTGAGTTGTCTTCTAGCATTTCCACTAGAAAGAAATACTTCCAGGCTTTTATTTCTCTCTCATAACGTTCTCTAGGTGTTGAAATCCGGTACATAAGGTTATACCCATGGCCAGAGTTACATCTTGGATAAAATCTCAAGAGAGCTTTTGAAAAAGTGTGTAGAAATCTAAAGCTTCTTCTTTCCTGCACTCTGAAAGTCCTCAAGAAACCACAGCTTAGACTTCAGACAAGCAGTCATGAAAGGAAGAGAGTGAGGGCAGTAAGACCCTGTGGCAAGCTGTCCAAGGAAGCTGCCCATGGGAGTCTCCATCCTTGGAGATACTCAGAACCCAACTGGACTCACCCCCAGGCAACTTGCTTCAATTTGACCAGAGACCTCCAGACTTACCTTCCAACCTCAGCATCTCTGCGCTCCACTGACTCTACACCAAGTCCATTAAACAGGCAGCTACGTTTCAGTGGTGTAACACTTTTGCCTGTCTGTTCCACCAGGGTGGTTCTGTCAATATGAATTTAAGGTACAAGATACCTGTACTGCAAAAGTGCTTTATGAAATAACACGTTGTGCCTGCTGTGTGCTGCCTGTTATTGGCAGTCAGACCACAAGTTTGTCCTTCAGAATTTCATAGCTTGCAGTTGCTTTTCATTCATCTGTCTCCATTGTTTTTGAGGGCTCACAGCACAGAATATAAATTAGGAAAGAGGTGTCAGTGATTATAGATAATGTGCTAAAACTGTTTCTGAAATGTTTATTAGAAAATGGGTTAATAAAGTGACATAGTGCACCTGTGCTGGTGTGGAGGAGACATTGGGAGAAGATTACGCTAATGTAAGTATTTAGTAGCAAGTCTTCATTGGGATTACTCTGTCCTATTATCATAGCCAGGCTGGAAATTGTAATGCAAAAGAAAGGAGATGATGATGATGATGGCTGGTCTGGGGTTGTTGGGTTTTTTATTGTTTTGGCTGCTCTTTAGCCTGGTGAATTAAAGGTGGGGGGTAGGGGTAGACTGAGCTGAGAAGGGTCATATACAGAAGTGTAAAATGAAAAGGATTTTAGAAACTTTGACTTGGGTTGGACAGTTGTCAGGTCTGGAGGTGTGAAGACAGGTGAATAACATAATGACCAGGAAACAAAGGAGAGAGAATTTGGGAAGGGAAAAAATTGTGGAGAGATGCAAGGAAGGCAGATACCTTCCTGCTCACTCATTTCAGTGATTTTGACTTTCATTTGACTTGTACAAAATGCACATATAAGGTCACTCTGTGTCCCAGGGATAAAATACTTTGGACAGTCACCACACTGCCTGCAATGCTAAGAGAGGAGTGGTTATAGGAGTGCATTAAAACACAAGTCCTAATTCGTATGGAAGTAAAAAGCTGTTTAAAGCTTAACTGTGCTTTGCAACACTGAGACATTGAAAAAGAATTTGAAAGCATTGGAAGTGATTGTTGTATAAAAGGAGGCTTTGCTATTCATGCTTTAGTGAGCATTTGTTGAGGTTTGGGTTTTGCACTGGGATTTCAAGGTCTAGGTCTGTTGTTTCATACGCAGTCTGACAAGATAAGAGTAGTCTGTCTCATATATGCAGAGTAAATTTGTCTCCCAGAGAAGCAAAAGCTCAAGCATGGAAAGCATGATGATGTGCAGGAAGGCTGATCAGCTGTAATAAAGCATTCATTATCCTTCCATCTAAATTAACTGGAATGACATCATAATAGTGCCTTTTATAACCTCACTCCAAATTCCCCCTCTTTTATTGAATTATCAGCTAAACCTAAATTATTTTAAGCTGTATCTGTATATTCTTGTTTAGATAATGACTCTGTCATTAGGGAAGTCATTTGTTCTTTCTCTCCTTCTTTTTTGATGTTCACTTAAGGAAAAATACTGGGGAGGCCATTTGGAGCTTGTACCATTTCGTATCTTCCCGTTGTAAGTATTTTGCATGAGTGCTTATAGTGGAAATCCAAATCCCTGGGCACTAGAGCTAACTAAATAATATACAAAATGGAACGTTCTGTAAGAATGTTTCTCCTTTTGGAACCTCTCTCTCGAGAGGATTTTTTTCCAGAGCAGTCTTTTTGCAGAGGCAGTTTGATGTGTCTGTGTGCCTTACCTGACGAGAGAGGTATGTTGCAGCATCATGTGGCTTCCACCTTCCCTTTGCCCCTTTAGCTTCTCCAAATACTTTCTGACAATGTGAGAAGCTGAACGAAAGAAAATGGGACATGGAATATTTTTAAACATGAGTGAGGGAGGAAGCAAATCAGGACACTTGACTAATTGTGAGAGAGAAGGGAGGAAGGAAAAACAGCTGTACCTGAGAAAAGCTAAAAAAAAAAGCAGAGTTGTTTGGCACAGTGACTACTGTCACACTTGGAAACTGAATCCCTTTGCCCCTTCTTTATTTGCTACTGCCAGTCAAAGTCTAGATTGGAGATATATTAACAGCCTCCTGAATTCAGTGAGGTTGTAGGGAATAAAAGCCTCTCTACAAAGGTAAAATTACAGGACTGAAGCATTAATTTTTGCAGTCCTTGGGGGAGCAATCTCTAAATGTGCATCCACAGACCAGTTAACCACTTGTGGGCCTATTGGAAGTGATGAGTAATCAATAACAGTAAAAATACCCAGAACTCACTAGTTGCAATTGTAGTTAGTTCATGACTTGAATCAGCAGCATTGATTTATTGACTCTGGATAGATATGGGGAGGATTTACTGAAGAAACTAGTACTAACCTATCCTTTGGCCCAAGGCAAGACAAGGTGAGTGATACCTGACCAGATCACAGGTATTTGCTTAACCCATGTGAGTTTGTTTTGTTTTGGTGGGCTTTTTGAGGATTTCTGCTCTCAATGGCTGCTCCTTGGCATCACAAAGTATTTCCTGATGTCTAACCTCTGCCATGGTTTTCTGTATCTCCTGTGTTCTTGCTTCCCTCATCTGAGCATCTCTGCTGTATTTTCCGGTCACCCTCAAAGCACGGTTACTTCAACTGAACAATCACAGAGTCACAGAATGGTTTGGGTTGGGAGGGACCTTAAAGCCCATCTTGTTCCACCCCCCTGCCATGGGCAGGGACACCTTCCACTAGCTCAGGTTACTCCAAGTCCCATCCAACCTGCCCTTGAACACTTGCAGGGATGGGGCAGCCACAGCCTCTCTGGATAGGAAGAAAGTCACTGCATGAGGAGTATTGCAGGTGAGGTTTTTCCAGGGCCAAGCAGATAGGAAGGAATATTTCATCTCTCAGTGGACTCTTAGGCTAATACAACCCACACCAAGCATTTTGCAACACGGTGGAACGTTGCTGCTTACCTGTTTCGCTTCCCACCATCTAACACACCTTTGCAGCCTTCCACTATGTGTTTGTGCAGTTCATTATTCTTTCTGCCTTGTGCAGAACTGATAAAGCTGTCTTGCCAGGAAGTACATGAACAGGGATAAAATACCAAGAAATCCTGCTGATGATGTAAGACCTCACTGTGATGGAAGCTATGGGAACACAGAAAAAGCAGGCATTCCCTCCCTCAAAAGACCTAACTGCAACGGGAGGGCCAACAGAAGGGTGCTGATGTGCTTGGGAGCCATCCCCAGCACCACTCGTCTCCAGAGGCTCAGCACACATAAACCTCATCTGGATGTTAATGTTGTTATTTGATAGATACTCCTGCCCTTTAGCAACGGTCATTCTTCCTCCCACATATCCTGGAGTGACTTCCCTCTGTAATCATATTCCTCCATTCCAGTCACATCAGAGGAAATGTTAATTTCCTTCTTTTAATTGGGTTGATAAAGTCTTTTGTCTCACAAATCTGTTCCAATATGTTAGCATTAGATTTTGTTGCTGTGTGTGACATTCTCGGTATTGCAGCAGAGTGCATTGCACATCCAGTCCCTGAAAGTCTCTCTTTTCAAGGTTTAACTTTCATGGCTCTCCCTGACACGAATAATGTATTCTTTTGTTAATCAAAACCGAACTTCAAGGAAGCACTCCTTTTTCTGCAGATGCAACTGGAAGCTAATCTTCATTATTAATTAGAGCAAGATAAGGTGTGCCACTGCGGATTGATGTTCACCATCTGAGCACAGGAGATAGGTTTGATGACTTGTCTGTCGGCCCAGTGATGGCCAAGTGCACCTTTCATCCTTCTGTGTGTGTTAGCAGCAGCCAGCTTATTCTTCAGAACAGAACCCACGCGTTTGGTTTCATTTGGTTTCATTCTGCCTGTTCTGAAAAGCCACGTTTCCCTCAGTTCTTTCAGTTTCTCCAACTTTGCCAGTGAAGTTCCTGAGGATTGTCAGTGGGAGGAGGAAGAGGATTAAACTAACACCTGGAATGATTAATAAAATGTTCCTGCTTCCTCTTTGGAATTTTCTTTGGGCATAAACCTGAGCTGCTTTGGTATTCATGAGCTGCAGGAGGTATCACACCATTTCAGAGATTACAGCCAAGAACTCATCAAGCAACTTTTTTTTCCTATCCAAATGATCTCTTCAGGGTAGTAATCCTTCTGTCTGATTAACCATGGGACTGAGTGCTGCACAGAAATGGTGAGGTGATGCCAAGCTAACCATCTCGCTTCTGCTGTAGCCCTGAGCCTCGTGTTATTCTTTCTCATTCTTCCTCACTGAATTCCAGGTTGTTCACAGGACAGTGTTTAAATACTCTGGGTAGAAATACTTGGAATGCTCTAGGAAGAAATACTTGACACCTCTCCTCACTCTTGTGTGGGTATGGAAGAGATTACAAGGTGGTCAGGAGTGCCCAGGGTGGTAGTCAGTGATCTCAGCCTGATAGTGAACTCCATCTCAGTCCATCCTTTCCTTGTAGGCCCTGTAACAAGAAAGCTTTACACCAAATCACTCTTACTCCTGCTGTCCCAGCTTGCTGTACAACTTGCTGCTTCTTATTGCCAGTATTTTAATACATGTTCCTGAAATTAACCTTGTCAGATTAAAACCCATCCTAATGTTGCTGTTTTCTCGTGGCACTGGGGGTGCCAGGTGATGCTAGACAGCACTGTGAGCTTAGCCATGGTAGGGTCATTCTGGTGACTTCAGTTGTGCTGGGAGGTCATAGTGCTTCAATTGGATGCTGATTAATCCACTTCATAACTTCACTTTTCCTCAGTTGACTCTGGATTATTCATTTTACTGTCCTGTTCCAGTTTCACTCTGCAGCGCCACGATCTGGAATGGGCATATTTGGACTGTCCCCCATGCTGTAGTAAAGGCACTGCCAATATTTCCATCCATCCTCTCCATAGTGATTGAAACAAGCACAAAATCCTCATTGGCTTACATTTGATTTGTAACTGAGGAGGGACTGTTGTAATAAAAACACTGTTCTGTTGTCCCTGGGACAAGAACGGGGTTTCTTTTGCATTAGGAGGTAGTTTATCTGGTAACAGAAGGAATGGATGTATCATCAAATTCAATCAAAATGGGGTTTGGATAATCAAAAAATCAACACTTAAATCTCTGCGTCTCTTCTTTTGATGTTACCCCGTAGAAAGTTGGGAGAAATACCTGCCTTCCCAAAGGAGCCTGGGTCCAGGGGCAGCACATGGGCTGTGAGAGGATGGTGGTGTTTAATTACAGCTGCAGTTTAACAGATGTGCTGTGCTGTGGTCCTTTTGCAGTAGCAATGTACAATAGATTCTGCATTATTTGTTCTTTATGGGCATTTGCTGGAATTAATATAAGGGAAAAATGAGAGCTACAATTTAAAGAAAAATAATGGTATATAAAGAAATGAGATTGTTCCAAAACGTAATTAGATGGAGCAGATTGAATACATTACAGCAGTGTCTTGAGGCAACATCATTAAATTGTAGCCATAATCCTCCCTGTGTTGGAACAGATTTTATCTTAGTAAGGCAAGGAGCATTAGGTGGCCCTTCCTACCAGGTTAAACTACTAATTCTTCTCAGAAGAGTTTCAAATCTCACAGTATAATCAGAGTTTCAAACCACAAAACAAAGCAGGGCAAGAGTCTAGATATCAAACAGCTGATAGTCTCATTACATGGATGACTTTAGTTTCAGTCTCAGTATATGCTACAGCTCGGTAATTGAATCATAGCTCTGAAATACATAGATCTGCAGTGTGTTAGTGTGCATGCTGGATTCAGCTCATTTGTAAAGTCTCTTAATGAAGTGTTTTCCAAACACCTTCACTGACAAAGACACTGGTGAATAATGTGCAGAAGTGCTGTTCCTGAAATGCATCCCTGCATGTGCTGGGTGCAGCTGCAGAGGTGCCTATGACATCTATGAGGGGTATGTTGTAGACTGTATGGATGTGTGTGTACCTAGGCATATGTATGCATTTAAACCTTATTTATATTTCATATATTCTTTCACCTTTTCCATTTTCTTTCTTATTTTCTTTTATAAATGGGATTTTTACTTTAAAGTTTGGATGTACTTTCCTTCCCCTCCGTTACATTACTTTATAATACAGATACATCCCAGTGGCGTCAACATTTCTACCTTACTTTATTAGTTTAGTATACATAAATGATCTCTCTTAGCATCCTGATGCCTGTGTGCTGTCTGGAGGCTTCATTTCTCTTGGGTTGCCAAACATTTACCTAAATACTACATTTTTTTTTCAGAAGAGATCACTAGGTACCTTAAATTCAGTACAGGCTCTTTCTGGCTGCCTCTACTGCTTTGTTTAAAGAGTTCTAATGTAAAATTGGCTTTGTTATTTGCATTTCATAGTGAAGGTGAACCTGCTTCTGCAGGGGGGTTGGACTAGTTGATCTCTGGAGGTCCCTTCCAACTCCTACCATTCTATGATTCTAAAGATTGCTGTTGGGGGAAAAAAAAAAGGTGGTGCATGTCATGAGTGTGTCATGAGTGGTCTTTGTCATTGCTGGCACTTTCAGGAGACATAAATCTCTACCACAGTCTACTCGAAAGACAAGCTCATTTGTCTGGGCATTAGCTGGCAGTTTCATAGCATGCCTTTAAAATATTCAGGAGGAATCTCATGTTTGTTTTGAAAATTGAGATTAGGGTACCAAAGAATAATGTGTTTACTTTTAGCACCATGAATATGTAGTGACCTACTTACACCCTTTGGTTTTCTTTTTAATGCTTGTCAAAGCAACTCCTGATGCAATTCCAGAAGCATCCTTTTCAAAAAAAAACCCAATAGAGCACACCAGGTACTAAATGAACACTTTAGAAGAGTGAACAACGTTTCAAAGATTGTCCTTCAGCAGCACTTTTTATGTGTTATTGTGTCACAGGTAAAAGACATTTACCTCTGGTGTTTAAAAGCATGGTTTGCTTGACCTACAAGTTGAAGTACAGCCAATTACAGGTCTAGGTTTGATACCTCACTATGGTGCTGTAACTTTAAACAAATATATACTTTTTGCTAATAAAATGAATGCTTAATGATGTCTTGATTATCCTGAGATATTTTAAAGGCAAGTGATTTTATCCAAAACATTCCTTGTGTTTCTGCGTATGGTAATTTACTTGATTAACTTTGAGAACATCTGCATATAATTCTGTGTACTTAACAGTGGTGAGATCACACTGCTTTTCCAGTAACAGCTACAAATTCCACTTTCCAGACAGACTCTGGGGGTTTTTTTTTGTCTAATTGGGATGCCAAACGTACAAAGGTACCACAGAAGAGTGTGTAATTATGTAATTTTCTCTTGATCTTTCAGAGTCTTCCTGCGAGCAATTAATCAGTATGCAGATATGCTAAACAAAAAATTTCTTGATCAAGCCAACTTTGAGTTACAGGTAAGAAAAAAAGGCCAGAGTCTCAGAGACTAATGTTAAAGCTGTAATAAATTTCCACTAAACACATAATTGTGGCACGTGCACATGTGTCGTCGTGACCCCCAGCTGACCAGTTAGCTCAGTTAAGTGCATTTCAGACTCAACAGGGGTGTTGTACAACCTGTTCATTTCTTGTGGATGTTGTCCTAGAAGAGCACCAAGTCTTAGCCTGCAGTATCACAGAAACCTCCTCGTTTCCTTCAGCAAAGGCAACAAAGGGGTGTCCTTCCCCCTTTCTGTGCAGATGCTCCAGCAGAATTAGTGCCTCAGACATGGAGGCTGAGAGGTGGCGTCTGAGTGCCCCGCAGATGAGAAACACAACATTTTAGATCACTTGTTCAGGACCCTTTGGGGGTTCTTTTTGATGCATATTTATGTGCTCACATTTAAATTCACTTGAATCATCAAAACCCAATCGATTAGGATCTGTAGATGGGGACTGTTTCATGGAAATGTAAACAGAGCGAGGAGATGTACTAAGAATATATCAAGAAACACCGTCTCTGTGCTGTCTGTTATTTTCTCCTTGAAATATTTATGTGCATAATTTAGATGCTCCTAAGTTGTTTGTAGGTGTGCAGAAAAAAAAATGTTTCAGAGAATTAATGGTGTCTATTCTTGTCATTTTGGGGGCTTTCAGCTTTGGAACAACTACTTCCACCTGGCTGTTGCTTTTCTCACACAAGAGTCTTTACAACTGGAGAATTTTTCAAGTGCTAAAAGAGCAAAGATACTTAACAAGTAAGTCCTGTTCGTCATCTAAATCATGGACAAGAACTTGAGGTCTATTAACATAATTTTAGTTTAATTTCTTAGCTAAATCCATTCAAATTGAGATGCAATCATGGTGTAATGAAAGGTTGGTTTTAAAAACACGAATCAAGTGTTGCATGTGTTTCTACCCTCGAATCAAGATCTAAATTACACGATTCATTACTGATGAAGACAGTGTTTTATACCGCAGGATGTTCACAAAGTCAAGACTTTTCAGGAGTATTAACATATTATAAAACTGAATTTTCAAATCACTTTAGCTTTGTGCTTATTCTAATCTCATTTTACGTGCACTCTTTATTGCTTAATTCCTTTTAGAGGGGATTTTTGTAACTACAGCCGGTTTTGCTGCGCCACCCCTGAAGAGTGGGTTTGTCTGACTGCAGCCTTGTGTGCTTGCCTGGTGAAAAGGGATTACATTGCCTACCTCAGAACAGGGAGAGCTGATACCTGATCACTATTCAGAACCCCACAGCAAATTAAACCCGTCAGAAGAAGAAAGATTGGAAATAAGACTGGAGCATGAATGTTTTGTGTAATTTATGTATTTCTCCTAATTTCTCACCATTGGAGTTCCAGTGTAGTGGACCTTCTCATTAACTAACTAAACACTGAGCACTGGAAAAAAACTGGTTCCATATTTTCATACACCGTGTGTGGATTCTCCTTCTGTGTCACGGTATCTGTGAAGAGCACAAAAACACCGTTAATGCACAAAAATGGGGAGTTTCGACACTACAATTTCCTGAGCAAGTGTAGCTCAGGCTCCCTGGACCTTCACTGTGCTTTATATAGCTATATAGAGAAAGAAGTTGCATTTCTTGCCACTTTAGCTTCTAAATTGAATCCTTTTTGTATATTATTATCGTGAGTGAGAATGGGAAGAGTTCATCACTGCTGCAGCAACGTGTGATTTCAAAGGCTTTTTGCTTTAACAGTGGCTTGCAAGCTTTGACCAGAAAAGACAGGGCTCTGCATCCCATCCCTTCTTTTGGCAGCTAAGTTTTGCCCTTCAGACTCATCCACTCCCTTGTGAATCTGGAGGTGCTTCATTTGGAAGCTGTGCTTCACCTGAGCTTTGAAACAGAATTTTTAAGCACTAGATGATCTCATATACATGCCTGTGACTCATGGGGCTTCCTTGATGAAACAGGAATATTTACAAGTTCAGTAGGAAAGTGGTGTCAAGCAGAGCTCATGGTTTTGCATTTGTGCTATAAATACCACAAATAACATTCTAGTTACACGTCTATGACAGGAAATCAAGATGGGTTTGTAAGGCAGGTAAATATTAATTCATCAGATTTAGAATTTATGGAACAAATTGGGTTTGTATGAGATGGGACCAATGATGCAAATTCTCTTTTGCAATTAAGGGTGTAAAGGATACTTGCAAAAGGCCAATGAATTAGCAAGCAGAGGGATCAAAGCCATGGCTGCTGCCAGTGGTGTGCACCAACGTGAGCGTTCTAGTTCAGATCAGGCTCCTGACCTGAACGAAAAACCAACAGCTGAGCTGTGACTGGGCTGGAAATCACTGTTGAATACATTTCTGGACTGATATTCCCTCTTTTTGAGGATGGGAACATTAGACAGAAATTTCCTTCAAGTGATTTTTGTATTAATCTGAGCAGTTTATCTTGCTGAAGAAGTTCAAGAAATCAACAGACGTTTCTCACTGCTAATAGAAGTAAATAGATTATTTGAAGTGGTTACTTAATGAAGTTGGCTAAATTGTAAATCTCTGTTTATAATTATTTTACAAGTTGTGATTTTCAGTTTAATCATAGAATCACAGAGTGGTTTGGGTTAGAAGAGACCTTTAAAGGTCACTTAGTCCAGCCCCCTTGCCATGAGCAGGGATGTCTTCAACAAGCTCAGATTGCTCAGAGCCCCATCCAGCCTGACCTTGAATGTTTCCAGGGATGGAGCATCGTGTTTTGGAGACAGAAATAAAGGCCATAAATTCTTGAAGATGCAATAAATGTATGGTCTGGAAGAACTTTTATTGCTACGTGAAGCCATTACCAGTTCTGTGCCCGAATTCATTAATTCACTCTCGAGCTCAGCTATCCTTTAAATGTCAAGTAGTGTGCCAAATGGTTAATAATTAAGAAATTCATTCTTGTCATTTGTAGTTTTTGCTAAAACATTGCATGTAAGCATTAGGTGACAACAGATTCTTAATTATGCAGAAGAATCTCTTTAATCCATATTAATGACAAGGTGTCTCACTATTATGCCACAGAAATCCCACAAGTTGCCAGATATTCCCATTTTGCTCATCTTTAACAGATAGATATTCCATGTAGCAAATACATCCTTGAAGCTCATTACAGTTCTGATCCCATGTTAACGAAGGCAGGAGGAAGCTTTCCAGTCATTAAGCTTCCCTGGAATTAAAGTGGGAAAGGAGTGGAATATTAAAAGAGCCCTGGCAGGAGACGTGAGGTGTTGGTGCCACCAGCTTTTGGACTCCCAGCTCCCCGGGCTGATGCTTTCACTCATTGTCTGAACCAACCAAGTTAGAGATGAAATGAACCAGCCTTCTCTTGAAATAATGGTAGGCTTCCAGAAGGCATCTAAAAACTGCCAGGGACTGCTCACCTCTGGTCACAAAACCCCGTTGGAACACAGAAACCTCCTCCTTCTGCTTTTGTGCGTCAGAGTACGAGATGTCACATGGTGGTCCTTGTTATATTTTGTAGGACAACTCTATGCTAAGAAGGTGCTTAAAAATAAGATACAGCCTTAGGCCATGAAGCTCTCTGCTATGCTTCCTCCAGCCATTAAAATGCTCAGAATTAATCTGTGTAACCACCCATGTGTCCCAAGTGAGGGTCTGACAATGTGGCAAAGAGAGGTTTTTGCACAGGTGAAGGTTCTGTGTGCGTTCTCCCTCGGGGAGGCATCGCTGCAGAAACTGAAATCTGGGGCCTTTTGAGGGAGAGCAAGTAACACAAGGCGAGGAACAGAAGCTGGTGGCTGCATGTCTGAGGCTTTTGGGATATCTTGGACATGTCAGGCAGCCTCTGTGTGACGCTGCCTTGTAAAAGGGACACTCGGCAAAGTGCAGTGCTTATGGGCACATTGCTGAGCTCAGGAGAGAGCTTTGGTGGTGTTCTATGTGCTGAATGTGGAGAACCTGCTCTGTAACTTCAGATATTTTGGAATCCTGATCAGGTTTTTAAATGAGATGTTTCTGCTTATTGGTATTAGTGTTTTTTTGACTGGTGATTTTGCTTTCCTTTTTAGGTACGGTGATATGAGAAGGCAGATTGGTTTTGAAATCAGGGATATGTGGTATAATCTGGGTAAGTAGCCTGAGCACCTACTGCTTAATGCTCTCACTCATTGTCTGAGCCAACCAAGTTAGAGATGAAATGAACCAGCTTTCTCTTGAAATAATGGTAGGCTTCCAGAAGGCATCTAAAAAGCAGGTAATATAAGAAATAAAGGCACTTCTGCACACTTGCTTCACCATCTGGGAAGATCTGTAACTGTAGTCAATGTTTATGTATCTTCTGGTTTTTCATGGTACTCAACCTCATGTTAAATAAAAACAGAATGGGGGAGTTTTCACCTTAAAAATGTCTACATACACACACCCATGTATCCACATAGACATGCACACACACAAATGCAGGTGGGGGCAGTAGCTGTGGCAAAAAAAAGCCTGTCTACAGGCTATCAGTAACTTAGCCTCAAAATTCTGCTTAAAGTCTGATTTTCAGTCTTGTTTGTCTGCATCAGAGCGACTGAGGAAGATCAGGAACTTGATCATCCCTGGATTTTGTAGGTAAATCAGGCATGTCTGACTACCTCAAGCCTCTGTGGGTATAATTTAGCTATATGGGGATTGAATTGCATGAGAAACTGAGTATTTGCTGTGACCTGATTATGCCCATCTGCCAGATTTCATTTTCCTGAGCTTAAGAGCAGAGACACTTCAGCTCTTCCGAGTTTGATCAGAAGTTCTGTAAATAATCAGAAAGAAATGCATCTGCCACTTGTATCTCTAACTGAACTGGTGTTGCTGAGGCTTGGAAAACATCAGCGTATGTAAGAGACATGAACACCAGGGTTTGTAGGTGTTTGGTATCACAGAGTCTGCATCTGCTCTGCTGGAATGATGAGAAAAGTCTTCAGAGAGCAGCTGAGTTCACTTTTTATTAGAAGCTTCTTTTGTGAATTGAGTGTCTAGAGAACAGATTAAAGTGTAGTACACACCTGATATGGGACTTGACAGCTAATAAAATCAGTATTGTGCCTGATGCTGGGTCGTCCAGCTCAGGACACTGGCAGTAATTAGTCAAATCTTCCCCATTCCAGGCTTGCAGTCCTGTAGTCGTGTGTTACTGATTTCTCTAGCACCTTTGGATCTTACCTCTTCCCAGTTTCCTGGACTGGAAGCAGAGAAGTTTGCCTGCTTAGTTAGACATCTGGCTGTTCTTCCATGAGGTTATTTTATTCAGGCTGTGGACACTGGAGCACATTTGTGCTTTACACTAAGACTACTGATGCTGGTGACTCTTGAACAAGTTATCCAGCTGCTATAGGCTTCAGTTTTTCACCATTAACAGGAGGATGATCGTTTCCCCTGGAGTTTTGTGGATGGACTGGCATGAGGGGTGCTGTTTTCTTCAGTAGTTTTTCCTGTGCTGTCGTGAAAGCCTTTTACTTTTCACAGAGTTTTTACAAACCCAGATTATCTAAGTAGATGACTCCATGACCTCCTCTGGCTCTAATGTCTGTGATTCTGTAAGTGGCTGGGATCATCAGTGCAGAGATCTCACATGTAGAGGGAGTCAGTAAATTGCTGCTCTTCTCAACAAAAGCTCCAGGAGCAGGTAAATGGGA